>NC_057850.1:229748093-230370820 GCF_015237465.2 Chelonia mydas
TGCTTCCCTCAATCTATTGCTATTTGCTATTGGTGTCAACTGTCTCCTGTAAGAGTCCATTTGCACATGTATGTAAGAGCAGAAGTCTGGTCTCAATAACCTACTTCCATCATTATGTTTCAGGTGTTCACATTATGGACAAGTGACCTCAAAATTTCTGTTGAACGCATAAAGTAGTTTTTTAAGTTATGGTGTGGCTTTCAAAAGCCACAAACCTACAATGGGCAATAGGATTTGCTATATCATATAAGATTATTGGTCCACCTACTCTGACAGGGTCCAAAACATGACATTTCAGACCAAAATGGGAAAAAATATAGTGAATAAAACTGATTTTGCAGTGCTATACTGAAGAGAATTTTAAGTATAAGTAATTTCTGCCCTACCGTTCAACCTTTAATTTAAAAAAAATCAGTTAAAAAATTGGCTCCCAAGAAAAGCTATATGAAACTATCAACTATTAATTTCTCATGAATTTGTATATCTAATCAATAAAGAAATTTCACCATTTTCACCAGTGAACACAAGTCTTCACCATGAGAAGTGATTAAATGATATCTTGGGGCAACAAACTAAGGACATTCACACATTTGTCAACCAAGTTAAAATATTTTCACAGCAAAAGGCAGTCTTTCTTTTTCTCTGAAAGAAGTATGTGTATGTGAGAGAGAGTCAGACAGACAGAACCCAGAAGAAGGAAAGAAAAAACATTTTGTTTTTCCACAAACCATTGTAAAAACAGTTTTTCACCAGTTTCACAAAGGGAGTAAATTTATTCACACATCTCTACTCCTGGTAAGATGCCTTGAGTTTTATTTTCCTATCAACACATCAGGGATTTACAAGCATAACTCAGACTGGTATTATTGGGATGTACCTGCTTAAATCCACTACACCCAGATAGGAGAATAAACTCCCATCTATGCCAAGTTTCAGTCCAGACTGAATTTTAACAGCTGGGTTATAAAGTCTTGGATTAAAAGGGATTTTAATGGAAACACCAATACAACCTTAAATATAGCAGCATCAACAGCACCTCTCTAATATTGTAGAAGGACACAGGCCAATCCAATAGACCATGGTACAAGTAGAATTTACCAGTATGTCACCAGGAGTTGTTTTATTTATATCAAACAGTGAAAACAGAATGGAACACACAGAAACACCATCCCAGGTATGACGTTTCAATTCAGACATTTTTCCAGAATGAAATGAATTTTTATAGGCTCCCGCCTCCTTTAAATTTACTGGAAGGAATGCTAAAAATACATGCCTCTTTCATTCCCCTCCTGCTAACGCCCCCATCCTGGAATGGATGTTCGGATGACAGTTCCATGTATTGTGCATGTTCATTTGGATGCATTTGCACATCTGCATATACACTTTGGTGCATTAACGTGTGTACACACAAGATGAGTGGAATTTTTAGGTGTAAAATTCACCAAGCAAAAAGGTGTTTTGCCCATGACAATGTTATTACCTGTACATGCAGGTGTGAGTGTATGAGTGGAAGCTTCCATGAGCGATGAGCCATTGAAAATCCACTATGCAAAACAGGAACATTTCAGTGTCAGGCACAACAAGCGTGTTGCCAGTTCAAGCTCAGCAAAGCAGTAGTTTAGTCTGTCTCCAGCTACAAATTTGTACTAGAAAGTAGAATCTCTCTTGTCAATGATAGAGTGAAGCATGTGATTTAAAAGCCAGTCCCCACAGAGTGGAATCACATGTTTTTATCTGTGGAAATTTGTTTTGTTTCTTCCCTTCACATTTCGCTTGAATTTTCTTTGTCTCATGTCATATTTTTCACTTTCTTTGCCCCAACTCCTCCCTCCTCCACAAATACCTGGTAAAAGGGCTTTGCATTAGGGCTTCCCAAGAGTCGGAGAAAACAGATTCTCTCCTCCTCCCCCTCCCAGATGGTAAAGCATCGGTAGAATGGTTTTGTGGCCACTGCACATGCCTGCCCCAAACCTCCCCCATAAATACACAAGGGAGTTCCAGTGGATCTGAAAGGTGCCATGTCCCAGCTTTATCCCCCAACCCTTCCATGGACCCAATGGGGAGACTGCTCCAGATCTCTGTTCTCTACGGCCTCTGCACCATTCCTCCCCAAGCAGCAGAACTATGGCAGGTCACTTATGCTCAGAGCCTTCTGTTGACTTTCTGTGGGCCCAAGAATTTTTCCCTTTGTCTGCTGTATTAGGAGTCCCTGCTTTTATTGTTCTGTACATGCAGGAAGACAGACAGGATTCAAGGGATGCAGTTTAATTAGGCTGCAACTTTATTAACTTAACTCATCTGGGGACTACCCAGCAATAACTCATACGGTATAGGTCATCATTCCTTTGTTAATCATTTCCACCTGTTATGGGAGGACTGCTCTCAGTCCTCCCCCCTCCCAACCTGGCCCCAACCCATTGCTGGGACCCCATTGCCCTCATCTTGTATGAGTGCTAAGGGGCTGAGGAAAGCAGGTTGTCTCCCTCCTGTACCAGACATTAGGAGCCTTATCTCCTTTCCCCAGCTTCTTTAGGTGATGCCTTCCCCTGAATCTGCTTCCAATTCCAAGTTTATTGGGGAACCAGATGCCCAACAGAATGAGTATGTGCACTGGATACATGCCAAGTTGTGACAACTTGAACCGAACTCCTGACCCTACCCCATCACATCCATGAGCTGCTTTGACATAGACAGAAAACACCACCCCCACCCCAGCCAATCTGGCAGTGAGGGAAAAATTCCTTCTCAGTCCCAAAAAAGGTGATTAGTCCAACGCCTAATAGCAGACCAAAACACATGATCCTACTCTGAGCCCAGGGTGCTGCTGCTCCAGCATGAAAGAGGGCTCTGTCTGGAGGGAATGGAATATAAGTATTCTCCCTCCCCCAGGTGTGCATGGCCAGTATCCCACCTGAGCTCCTTCCAGTCAGCTCCTGGCTCAGGTGATGCTCCTCCTTCCCTCCCCTTTTAACTCAAGGCGGGGGCTCTTAAAGATGCCACAACTCCTTTTCTTCCCACTGGCC
Organism: Chelonia mydas; assembly: GCF_015237465.2. Classification (NCBI taxonomy): domain Eukaryota; kingdom Metazoa; phylum Chordata; order Testudines; family Cheloniidae; genus Chelonia; species Chelonia mydas. The sequence continues at coordinate 229,751,117 of NC_057850.1, forward strand.
AGACAAAGCCCCCACATTCAAGACTGCAGGGAGCGCATTTTGGTGTGCATCCTACCCTACCCTATAAACGCTGTGAGCAGTCCTTACTTAAGCAAGTAATTTCACTGTCTTCAGTGGGAATCACTGACATGAGTAAGGGTTTGTAGGACTGGATATTAGGCCTTCTCCACATGAGAAAATTGTACTGACTTAACTAAATCTGTTTCAAAATGAATTTATTTAATTGGTACAAACATCTGTGTGGACCTTCTCACTCTGGTTTAAGAGGGTCTTATATCAATTTAGTTTCTGAAGTAGATTTTGAAAGACACACATACTTTCAATGGGAGTTGGACATGTACCTTTCCTTTGTGCCTTTGAAATCTCCCCTTAAATTGATAATTTATTGACTAAACTTAACCAATAGTCTAAATTGCAACAAGAGTGCCCACATACAGGTGTTAAACTCATTTAACTAAATCAGTTTCTAAAGCAGTTTCCTTTTCAGTTTCTACAAGCTCATTGAATATTCCTTATTTAAATGTTAATTGTCTTATTCTAATTTCCTTATTATAGTAATTATTGGTCATGCTATCCATTGCTGAAGCTGAAAAACAATTTATGACCAATCTAACCTTCTGTTTTCACACACTCATAACTTCCTGAAACAGTCATATTTTGGGCTGTCCTCTTTTTAAAGGCAATTCTTATTCTTTTCTTTCTTTCTCTTTCTTCTCTGCAAAATCTCTTCAGTCATTTTGGACAATGGGGAAAATGGGGAAAAGATATTCTTTCCCCTTAGTACACAGGTTAACCACATGTTTTCAATAAGCCTAGATGGATGAAGTCTGCAACGTGGCAGGGGCATAGTCCTCACTGAGGACTGGAGCATTTGCTAAATTTGAGGGAGGATATGAACATAAAAAGGTGTAAGCAACGGCCAATGATGTTTGGGCATACTCTCTTGGCGTTGTCTGCCATTTCAGAGGCACCTGCCAATAGTGCTGTCCCATGATGACAGCACTGTATATTTTTCCCACCTGGCCAGACATAGATCCTGGGCAGGCACAAGATCCTGGGCAGCTTTCAACCTAGTGGTAAGAACATTTGTATGAGGGAAGCTGTAATGGTCTCAATTAAACACACATTGTCATAATATCGATGGCAGGAGAAAGCTGTAGCCACACAATCATTGCTTAACCCATCATTTTTAGATCTCTCTGGATTTTTTGTCACATTTTAATTTGAATTTGAATTTTCAAATTCAAAGTTTTAATTTAAAAATATATATCCTTCTCTGCTGTATTGATAAAGCCAGCAAAAAACATGAAAAACAATGTGCTGCTACCCGGCAACAAAACTGTCTGCAACCAAATAACTGGCTTCATCCTGCTTTTATTAAAGTGCATGGGAATTTTGCCTTGCCATCAGTAGAAGCAAGAAGAGAAACTGACTAGAAACAACTGTGAAATTGACTTAAATGATTTTCATTGTCAAAACGGAAAGAAATTCAAAAGTGTGCAAACAGCTTAAGTAGTGAAAAGCCAACTTGAGTTTTAACATTCTCACAGTTTGTTGACAACATAAGATATATTTTTAAACTGATACTGCCCATTTTAACACAGGTAATTTCTTGTTTCTCTTTTTTCTAAAAACAACAAAAGAAATTAAATGCAATCCCTTCCCAAAGAAAATCTATATTAATGCAATATTGCCCAATCTGATAATGCAAAAGGTAAAGTTCCATTAGCAAAGTTATTTAAACTGTGTAACCTTCAAATTTCAGTTCTAGCATTTTGTGCATTAAATACTATATTTGATATTCCACTTCCCAATTTTGGTTCTTGACTACACTGGGGTCTGCAGCTAGGACCTCCTGCAGTTGGTTTTAAGTGACCATTTATTTTAAAGTATCCCCAAGGATTCCTGTACAATTTAGTTCAAACTTGCAGAAATCATTAATACTAGAAATTTTTGCTGGCCCCTCAAGACAGGTTCCATTGTATTTAGGTTATGCTTTAGATTTTATAGCCCATTTTAAAAGTACATGTTCATTTCTGAAAATATTAAATTGAGAGGAAAAGTTGGCAAGGACAACACAGAATCAGAATTTCTGTAGAGTACATACACACACAAACACACACACACACAGAGGCATAAATGATATTGGTGATCATGGGCCGGATCTTATAATTTGCTGAGTGCCTCCCACAAAGTTGAGGTGCTAAGCACCTTCAGCTCCCAGTGCAACTCAGTGGGAGTTGAGGGCGCTTACAAAGTGCACAGGATCAGGCTGTGTCAATCACAAACTTCCCAGGAATCAGAAGAAGGAAAAGAGGAAGGAGAAAGGGGGGAAAAAGGAGAAAAAAAACAAAAGCAACAGTAATGAAAACACTAGAAACCAAACATGCTCCTGAGTACAAACGTCTAAAAATAAAAATCAAACATCTTCAAAATCAACCAGTCTCTCAAGTTTTTTTTTAAGCTACCTTCCTTTCCAGGTCTGCAAGTCTTAATTTCCTCATTATTTTTATTTGTTTTGGCTCTCCTACAGTGCTAGGTAACACATAAAGTAAAATTAATGAAAATCCATCTGTCTCAAGAAGTGTGCAAACTCTCCATCCTGGCATTTCATTCTTTTTATTTTAAATTTTGCTTTTATTTATCAGCCCTAGCTCACAAAATAGTGACATTCCAGGAAGTTGGGTGCTTTTTAATTTCCTTAACCTGTAATAGTGCAGAAGATTCTGTATCAATAGGTGACCAACAGATAGAGCATTTGAAGAACATATCAAGATAATTACAATGTTAAAATTTTAATAAACCATTGGGCAAAGATTAACTTAGGTTTTTGACACACATCCAGATCTCACTAATCTTGTTAGATCTTTTTTGTTATATTATTGTACAATGCTTAACACAACGGAAACCTGGCCTCTAAGTACCTCCACAATATAAATTATAATAAATAAGAATAGATAAATGAGATTCTCAGTTCTTCATATATTCAATGAGTACATCAGAACAATATACAGTGGAACCTATCCGAAGGGACCAGTAAAAATTGGTTACCTAATATAAATATTTTTTAACTAAAGGTTAAACACAATCATATCGGAAAACTTGAGATACATAAAACTAAAGGCAGGAGGCTGATCAATTCTATACATAGTATATCTGCACTAAGAACTACTCTGGACAGATAACTTTCTGTCTTAACTGAACACATATATAACAGCACATGATATATGTATCCCTTAAGGTAGAAGCTCTTACATAAGTAATATGTATGAATGTATATATTTTTCTCTTTTTCACTGTTCTATCATTTCATGAGCTGGCAACGGTACATATCACTTCAGTCTGTTCTCCTATTTAACAATGTCAATGATATGTGAGAATGGAGTGAAATGGCTGAGGGACTTCAATACAGAATGTGTAAAAGATTTAAGCTATGCAGCTTTCTGTTTTCTTTTGAAGACTATAGTGGGTATTAAAATGCTAACATTTGGTTCTCATGACCTCACAATAATTATGCAGCGGTATAACACAAACACATTCTCTTAACAATAGGTTACATTCTAGCCTAGATCTCAAGGTAGGACTCCCCAATTCCATACATGGATCTAGGGTAGCATATGGTCCAGTCTTTATAAGCATATTAATGATTGGAATGGGAAATGGTACAACCCATTTTCCGTATAAATTTTAAACTGCAATTTCTTGTTTTTATCATTGGACGTTGAACTCATATCCTGTTAATTCGGCCAGAACCATTAAGATATACAGGGCCACATTCTGATCTCAGTTACACCAGAGTATATTAATGGAGTTACCCCAGATATACAGATATAACTGAAATCAGAATGTGACTTGTAACATGGACCAGCTGCAGTTAGTAAACTTTAAATTCATGATTAGCTACAAGAAATTGCTCTTAAGAAAATGCACAATAAATAGTTTGCTTCAAAACAACATTTTCTTCTGGCATGTCTTCTACCATTATAAACATATCAACTTTGCTAATATTTTTTCAAAACTAACGTGCGAATCAATTTTCACTCACAGTTTATTTAAATGCCAAATAAATTGTTGTCATGAACTAAAATGCCAAACAGTTTGAAATTCAATTCTTGTCTGCTAAGAATTATTTATTTTATTAACACAAACTATATGGGTCAATAAATGTATAGTAAGCCTCACTTTTTAAAGTCATTCTCTAACTTTCTGCAATCAGAGACTTATGACTGACATCAGAAAATAATAATCGGCTAATCTGGCATCACAAGAATGGATTGTAGCTATTATTGAGAACATGCATACATGTCTGCTACATGATTATTCTGGGAACAATGGAGAGGTGGAATTCTGAAACACTAAAACTTTCTTATTTTAACTCAAACTGTCTAGCAATCATTTTGGTAATTTCAAATATTTCTAAAATAGCTCTCATAAATGGACTTGAAATAACTTGAAAACACACACATTATTTTTTCTTATAACAGGCTCTGTTCTTGCATCTCATAACACCACCAGAACCCCTTTAATGGAATTATAAACTTACAGTTTAAAACAGCCTACCTGCATCTACTATTTTATGAGTAGCTCTGTACACATGGGAAAGAGATTGCATGACATTGCACACACCTGGCAATTTTTTTTCCACAAACTTCTGCTTGTCTGTTTTGTAAGTGTAGGTAGAATAAAGTATATCCTAAAAGTTGTTCTGTTCTCATCAAAGACTGTAGCACTTAAAAAGTTAATAAAGATATTTAAAAAGTGATTTAAAAAGATCTTACAATGAATTCCATATATGCCATGGTTATTAACTTTATGGGGAAATATGCTGCTATTCGTACATTACAGCCCAGTCTGTTAACACTGCAACGGTTATAGTACGGCCGTCTCAGCCTTTCCATTAAAGACCCTATTTTTCATTCTTGGCTGAAACCTGACAAGCAAAACTTAGCCCAGTAGCAAATTTATTACATTTAAAAAAATCATTGTGACCATTTTAAAGTTACAATATAAAAGTATAGAAAATCCGAAGTTTACATGTCTAAGCCGCTGTAACTTCTTCAATAACTTCTGATTTAAAAACAAAACTTGGCAGGCGATTAGTCCATAATGTAGACCAAATGCTCTTGGTATGCCAAAAAATAATGTTAAATGATCAAGCAATTTAATTTTTGAATGTATTTATTATGCGTGCACCATTCCTGTTCTACATAAGATTTGATATTACCACACAATCTAAATTCATCATCCCCCTAAGATCTGCATGAAAGGGGTCATTGCTGTCTTCTTAGCACTGTACTTATCCCCTCATATTCAGCATATCTCTTCACAGTGACAGAGATCCTGGGAAATGGGCAAGGGATGAGAGGTAAAGAGCTATTGACAAGTCAAGAGGAACCTGTGTCTTTCCCTCCCAATCAGCCCATCTGGAAATCCACAGCCTAGAGCCGTATGAACTTTCCCACAGAGCCCCTCCAAGCCATAGAAAAATGACCACTGCTGAAAGAATTAAAAGCTAAGTACAGAGTCCCTGGTAGGGCAGCTTCAGGTGGGGAGACCCGAAGCCAGTGGGAAGGCCCTATGCTGGTGCTGGTGAGATCAAAAGTTTGAGGTTCAAAATTCTACTTTTTTCAGGTACGGAGGGGAGCCACTGCCCTCTTCTTCCATCCCCCCAAAATTGGAATAAGCTCCAAAGCAGAGCTTTTCTCCCCTCACCTCTCTCTCCCATCTGTGAGGCGGTGGCGGAGCCCAGAGAGGGTGCAAATCTTGCCCTAACATACACCCATTAAAGGTGGTGATTTCCTGACAGAGAGCCTATTGGGTGACACAAACACATTTTTTCTTTTATTGTTAAGATTAAAAGAATAAATTAAATGTTAAAAATATTAAACCAAGAAACTGAGAGCAAAGCATGAGCATGAAAACTGCATGAGCACAGTGTGTGGTGCCTAGGTAGTACAGCAACAACAGGGCCAAGCCACTTGCCAATGTATGCAGCAGTAGGAGGTGATTAACGATTATAAGCCCCAAGAGGTCATATAACCAGCTGCACACTGGGGCTGACTCATCCTGTGGATGACTGAGCCTGATGTAAGCAGGAAGGAAGGGATCCACATGGTCTGCTTGGGGAGCAGGTAACTTACATAAATATGCTCCCCCACTCCAAGGATGCCTAGGTGGATTTAGATCCTGATGAGGCCAGGGTGGTACTTGTACCCTAGCACTGCAGTCATGTGACTCCTAATGGAGAGAGAGGGAGAGGATGGCTAAGCCCCCTAAACATCTCAGGACTTTCCTTCTGGGCTCCCGCAAACTAGGGCACCCACTTCTGAAAATGTTGGCTGCATATATCTTTTTATGCCTACCCTGAGGGGGGAAAGATTAAGGAGTGTCTCAAGAGTTCTTTGCCATCCTCCCCCATCTTCAGCCCCAACAGATGCCCACCTCAGCCTCTGGGGCAACAGCTCTGTACTATCCATTTTAAAACGTGTCCCTGATATCCATTGTAAAATATGGTATTTACACCAAGGTAGCTTAATTTCATGGACAATCATCATAGAAGTGTAGGATTGGAAAGGATTTCAATAGGTCATCTAGTCCAGTCTCCTGCACTGAAGACAGGACTAAGTAATAACTAGACCATTCCTGATAGTGGTTTGTCTAAATTGTTCTTACAAACCACCACTTATTGAGATTCCACAGCCTCCCTAGACAATTTCTTCCAGCGCTTAACCACCCTGACAGAAAGTTTTTCCTAATGTCCAACCTAATCCTCCCTTGCTGCAAATTAAGCCCATTGCTTCTTGTCCTATCCTCAAAGGTTAAGGAAAACAATTTTTCACCCTACTACTTGTAACAACCTTTTATGTACTTGAAAACTGTTATCATTCCACCCCCTCTGCCCCAAATTCAGTCTTCTCTTCTCCAGATTTAAACAAATTCATTTTTTTCAATCTTTCCTCATAGGTCATCTTTTCTAGACCTTTGATCATTTTTGTTGCTCTCCTCTGGACTTTCTCCAATTTGTCCACATCTTTCCTGAAATGTGGCACCCAGAACCGGACACAATACTCCAGCTGAGGCCTTATCAGTGCAGAGTAGAGTGGAAGAATTACTTCTTGTGTCTTCCTTATGGAATGATGTTCTGGGATGTATCAGGGGAGGGTGTTCTGATGATGACAATAATAGCTTATAACTATGTGATTGCACATGTATCAATAATGGGAGTTATCCATTCATATGAAGGGCAGAATGGACACCTATATTCATTTTCAGGTGACATTAACAAACAGAGCCAACTGTTTTAAAATGATACATGAAGAATTCCTTACCTGTCCGATAGACAAAATTGCCTTCAGTCTCCGATGATGATGGGGACACCAATTCCTCCTCAAATTCATTGGAACTAAATGAACCAGAATGATTCCTTTGTCTCGTTTTTTCCATCATGGCTGCATTAGTAGCCATGACATGTCTCAATGAGTCATTTAGATAACGATTCAATAAGCTGCTTTTGTATTTGGGAGGTGAAACATAATCCTCATTGGCACTTGTCTCTGGTCTCACTCCTGTTTTTATCACCGAATTTTCAGTTTTAATCACAGTGTGGTGAACTGGTTTGTTATATCCCCCTTCATTTATATGGTTTCTTGGAGGATTTTCCCCATCTGAAGAAGAAACATACATTATGGTTTATATAATATTTATAGAGTAGCCTTATCTGTGCATCTTTAAATACATATAACATGATTAAAGCTAGGCAAATAACATAACTAATGATTTCTCAATTAATTTCACTTTTTCCTGTTCACAAATTGTCCATAAGCAGATCATAATCTTCTCAAATGTTTTAGCTATTCTAAATTATTTTCTGAACAATTTTAGAAATAATGCTTTGTCTGTAACTTTTATATGAACGGTGCATTCCGTGCATCTGATATTTGAAATCGGAACAGTCAACTAAATCACATGGTATCTTTCAATACCCTGATCTGATTAGCTTAATTCTTAACATTGTGTTTGCTAAGAATTGTGAATTTGAAATTTATTTCCCATGAACACTCTGAAATATTTGCTTAAAATTTGCTCTTTAAACAATATTCCTGCAACTAAACTTTTATGGAAAGTGAACACAAAAAAAACACCCGTGCAGATGAAACAAATTCATTTAAAGGCAAACAAATATTTCCATAAATGTTTTGCAGCATTGGCTCATTTCTAATATGACTACAGTGGATAAATACATATATCATGTAACAAAATTATTGGAAAATTGGTTAAATGTATGATTATTATCAACATTCAGAAAACAAAAGTAGAGTGCCATATAAAATTTTTTCACAGCACTGCACTTTCATTTTGCTGAGGAGAGGAAATGTGAAGGAATTTTCCAAGGACTGCTTTTTCTTCTATGATAACACTACAAACCAAATCCTGCTGACCTTACTATGTGAGAAGTTCAACTGAAGTTAATCAGACTACTTTTCTTAATAAAGTGACCAACTGATTTGGCCCTACCAGCATATAATATCACATAAACACAGGAACATTAAGGCCCTTTGATTTCAATTAGACTAACCATGTCCTTAAAGCTCATTTTTAAGTGTTTTGCTGTACTAGGACCTAAAGGAGTAGGTCTGTTATTTAATACCCAAAGAACTAAGCATTATTTTGTCTAATAATAACATACAGCAATGACAAACAAACCTAATGTATGGCCAGATTCTCCCCCCCAGTTAAACTATGTAATCCTATTAACTATAGTGGAGTTACTTGTGTACAGCTCCAAACAGAATTTGGCATACTGCTCATGAAAAATAAAGCCTATGGCACTGAAAGCTTTTTGTGAAAGATCGGAATCCTTTCTGAAGAATCTGATATTTTCTAGTTTCACATAGAAACATGGAACAAAGTTAACATAAAAATATCAACAAACCTTCAGAACATGAATCATCACTGCTTACACTAAGTCTTTCAGCATTTCCTTGAACGTATTTGTTGTACAACTTTATTCGTAAAGCCCAGCTGAGATCTGGTTGCCGGACTGTATTCTTTAGGCGACGTCTTGCATTGGCAAACCAGTTTGATACCTACATAAAAACAAATGCAATGGTTTTCCTCAAAAAAATTACAAATCTAATCTGCTAATTGTTTTACAAGTTTCATGTATGCTTTGTGAAAATGACTGAAATGTATTCACATGTATCAAGGCCCGAGTGTGTGTTAAACTCAATTAATGAGAATGGAGAATTTTGCCTGAGACAGGAGTGCAGGATCAGGCCTTCAGTTGACAAATACTCTTTCTGAAGCATTAGCAAGCACTTGTTATTAATAATAGTCAGTTTTAATTCAACTCTTCCATAAAGTCCCTTTTATATTAACTTCAGCATCTTTGAAAAAAGATAATATACTGAAATTTTTAAAGGAATTCCAATATACTATTAGTTTTTTAAATTAAAGTAATGTTAGATCATCTACCAGTTGACATTGCAACATCTATTCTTAGACTATAAAGTATATGTATAATAAAAGAGTAAAATATAAACCCTTTTCAATATGTTGACATAAATGACTAAATTCTGCCATTTGCTGTGCTGGCACATTATGATGGATGACAAGAAGGTAAAGGGAGCAGCATGTAGGGAACATACCATGTTTAGAGTCACTGTAGAAACCTAGACATTGATCTATAGATAATTATCCAAAACAATATTTTTCGAATAGTTAGATATGACAAAATGGACAAAAATTATTTAACACATGTGTTGTGCCTTCTGATATACACTGGCTCCAAGAAGTGAGACTAAAAAAGAGAGGGTTGCAATATTGTGTAGTACTTTGTGTGTTAATGAAGTGAAGAAGCATGTTACACATGCTATAGACTCTGACAAGTCACCTACATTGTGCAAACATTCCAAACACGATCCCATGTGTTTACAGTGACTTTGAATAGTAAGGTTTGCAGTATTTGGGGAAATGCTGACTTTGATTCCACTTTCACTTAAATGAGTGTAAAACTGGAGAAACTTGATTGATATCAGTGAGCTACACTGGTGTAAGTAAAGAGATTCAAGCCACCTACATTCTATAAATTTGGAAATCTCAATAGAAACTAATCATGTAGAAGGACTTTACAGTGCAGGTTACTTCTGCCAGGGTTAATTGTATTTTGATTGACTCTCTTCAGAAAGGATGCAAAGCCGCATTACTTGAAAAGCAGAATGTGAGGGATCTCTGGATTGTCCACAAGGCCCTCCCCTATGTTTGTGCTGTGAGAGTCCTAACACAGAGAGCTGTAGAAGAGGTGATTCACACTGATTTCAGCACGATACCATGGCCTATTACCTTGCAAAGCCAGCTAATGCATGTTCAATCACCTCTAGCCATGTAAAAAGAAAATGAGGACTTGTGGCACCTTAGAGACTAACAGATTTATTTGAGCATAAGCTTTCGTGAGCTACATCCGATCAAGTGAGCTGTAGCTCACGAAAGCTTATGCTCAAATAAATCTGTTAGTCTCTAAGGTGCCACAAGTATTCCTTTCTTTTTGCGAATACAGACTAACACGGCTGCTACTCTGAAACCTGTCATTATGTAGCCATGCAGTAATTGTATCAGTAATCATAAGATAAAGGCTTAAGGAATGGATAGCAGAAATGCTAGAGACCTACAGGCCTAGACCTATAACAATAGCTTAAGCAGTTAGCATAAGTATAAGGTCTTACAACCTGATAGGAGTAATTACTCAGTAAGTTAGCATAAGAAAGTAAACTAACAATGACCTTAAATCACAAGATGGCATAAGACTTTGTTTATTGTTTTGTAATAGTGACCAGTGTTTCGAACTGCTGGTAAGTGACCCAGAAGGCAATTTGTATCAGATTAGAGTATTTTTGGAGGGAACATTATCAGATGCTCAGCTGCAGATAACCACAGTAATCCAATTGATGTATATGTTTATAAGCATTGCTTAATTAATATATTCACCTATAGGATAAGGGCACTCCAATATTATGAGGGGGAATAAGTTAAGATATAGTAAAGGAGGGAAGAGCTATGCATACATATACATGAGGACCATCAAGGGCTATAAAACATCTCGTCTCAGTACACCCACTGGAGTTCTTCATCGGCATGCCAGACTCAGAATAAAATATGTCTCAACTTCAAGAGCTCTCCCCAAGTATATACCTGAGATGGTGCGAGCCATCTTGACAACATTATACATATTACAAGACTTTATTTGTTAGGATTGGTTTACTTATTGGATTAATTAATTTAATAATAAAACTTTTATAGTTATAGAAAGTCTTCCCTGACTGGGAATGTTGTTGTCACTGCCATGGCCCATGGGGCTCCCAAAGCAGCAATTCTGATAATACTGAGCCTGATCTTGGGACAAGAACCTACCAAATTTCAGAGCACTAACTGGGGATTCTAAATTAATAACCTAGTCAATAACTAATCAACAGATCAGGCAACACACCAGATAGCAGCCTATTATCAGAAAGCTGCAGTGTGGATCAGAAAGATGGATTTGGCCTAGTTTTGTAATCCAGCTATTGCAGTAAAGTACATAAACAGCACATAAGTAGTTAGCTAATTATTTTGATCGCTAATCCATTTAAGGGTGATTATTGGGAAAATAAACACTACCTGCTTAATTACAACTACAATTTTCATCCAGCTTTCTACCTAGAACTTAGAAGAGACTCGTTAAGCCTGTCACTTTGATTTTACTTAAATCCTATTTTACATTAAACAGGGCTCCACAGCAACTAGTGTGAGCTCTGGATCAGCACTCTAATGCCACATTCATTGCTTTACAGACTCTGTTGTTTGCTGTGATGGGTTAGGAGACCAAAACTGTAGTTGGCAGAGAAGACTAAGTAATGTTTGTTCTGCTCCAAGGCTGCTTGTTTACATTCATCATACTGACACAGCAATCATTATAGTAAACCAGAAGGGATGTATTGGAATCCATCCACCTTCTAATGCAGTTAACAAACTCATTCCAGACTGTTCAGATGAAACGTTGGTCACCTGACTTCCACAGGATTTAGTATAATTCTAGATTCATATGTGCAATAATAGAGACTGATTGATTTGGGGTCCAGTTGAATATTTTAACAGTTTGTGCAATGCCTAAGAAAACTGACCATTTTCTCAGCATCCCATGAGAAACATATTGTTATCAAGTCAGGCCTGCACAGATTACCATGGTGCTATTAGAGAGCCACATACAGAAATGGTGTGACTCTTGCATAAAAGCAATTAGATTTAACTAAAGTGATTTACCCTATCAATTTATTGAAAACCTGACAGCAAACACTGTGGATATGTTCTTTCCATGCCAACTTTAAACATTTTTCATATTAATATGAATGAACAGTATATTCATATTTTAAGCCTTCCGGTATGAGAGGGTGAAATAATAATATTCAACTATTAAGAAATAATCTTAATTCAGCATTTACAAAAGAGACTTTTCCCAAATGTGTAGTATTACAGATCCTGCCTCAGAAATACACTCCAGCTACTGACTCCCCCTTAGATGACTTTATACACAGATTCTGAACGGAACTACAAGACTGTTCACTAATGCTGAATGAAGATTAGGCCTATCCACCTAACAGTTCCTAAAATACTGTGGATGAAATCCTGGCCCTGTTAAAGTCAAAGAGAGTTTTGCCACTAACTTTAACTAGGGCAGGAATTCATCGTATATCCGTATGTGTTCATTCAAATGTTGCATGTCAAGTGTCCCAACAAGTCTGTTATCCTATGGCCTATGTTATACAGGAGATCAAGCTAGGTAATCACAGTGGTTTCTTCTGAGTTTATAATCTATTAATCTGTCTGCACATGTCATTACCACTATTATTTAGGATTTATTTATAAAAGAAAGTACCCTAAACTAACAACACCCGAACATCCATTAAGATGGTTATGAATTATATTACTCTGTCTACATGAGGAATCTTAGCAAACAAAAAAAATAATGACTTGCTTACAAGGCACTGTGAGAAGAAATTTGTGTTAGAATCCAACCAATGATTAAGTATTGTTACTCCCTATTTATGCATAATAATAATAATAATCGTCATAGTATTAAAACAAGAGCCTTATGTGTAAACAAGAAAAAACAGGTGGATTTACCATAAATATATTTGTCAGTCTTCTAGAAATTCCCCAGAATGGTCAAAAGTATTTATGCAGGCACCCAAGAAATACTGACCCTTTGGCTTTACCGCTGAAAAAATTATTCTGATTTATTATGCTTTTCTACTCAAGAAGAGCCAAGGATTTAGAAGAGGGATAATAGCCAAATGATCCCTTTCGCCCAAATAAATTATGTCATAGATATGCTTGTGTAAACGGTAATATTATTAAATCCACAGCAGCACATGACCAGTATATTAATCTTGCTATGGCAAACAATTTCTTATTAAACAATAAAGCCATTCATATTTCCTTTTGGAAAGAATATGCAGTCATTTTTCTTTTTTATTTCACAAGAATATTTAAACTAAAATTTAAACTAAAATAAATCAAATGCTGTGGTAATAGTGCAAATGAAAACATAACATATTCATGGCAAATTAACAGAACAAATTGCTGGATTCCAAACTGGAGTCTAATCTGTGGGGTAAATTGTAAGACAGCTTTTAGAAGTATATTGCTTTCAGGTCTTCTGCCTTCGCAATTTTGGGAGTATAATGTTTTGAACTGCTCGCCAAATGCTGCTGTAACTTACACCCAGTGCAATCCTATTGACTTTACTGGGGTTGTTTAGGTATAAATCAGCACAGAATTTTGCCCAATGTGTTTATATTAGTGATTAGAAATAAAGGAGCTTCGTAATACCTTCCAAACCCTAGCTCTTCATACAAGTCTGCCTTTATTTTCTAAATTTCTAGGGTCCAGGAAATAGAACAAACCTCCTTTTAGTTTCACAGCACCAACAGACAAACAATTACTAAAATGATGGAAATTAATTTAAAAAAACCTGGGAGGCAGTGGAGGGAATTAAAATATCAGGACACTCGAAAATGGCCCAAAATCTCGCTAGAAAGATATTACCCTAATAATAACCCTCCCCTGCTTCATATGATCCTGCAGAAGCCCTATTGTGCAAATCCTGCATTTTGGAGGTTTGCATATTTGGAGAGAGTGGGCAAGATGTAAACTGGGCAAAGCCTGGGGACAGTCACTCTACTGTATTCAGCATCATTTGCCAGCCAATTGTAGAGGAAATATATGCAGGAATGAATGCTGATTCTGTAAAGTTAAGTAGTAAGTTCATACAGGTTTATTCTCCGTGCTTGCAAACACCATGTGTGGGAGCAGACAGGTGCAGGCAAGGAGACATTGGCAGCACAATTCCACCTGTAACTATTCTGGAGTCCAGAACATAGCATAGAGGGGCTAGACTTCAGTGCAGATGCATCTAAATGTATGAGAATTATTTATCATTCTTGGAATCTCTGCACGGTTGTTACAAGGTAATCATTCAGGAAAACAATACCACCCAATAAAACCAATTGGATGGTTCCCTGGATACACTGTTGGTGGAAACTCAAGGGTTTTCAAAGTACTGTTTGGCCTCCCGTAGGATTGTCAATGCAGGGTGTGAACTAAGCCTGTCTGCAACTGAAGGTGAAACAGCTTCAGTAGATAACAAGCTTGAAAGACTAGTGAGAACGTAACTACTGTGAACACAGGCTGATATTCTAGGTGATAACAAAGGATGCTGTAAAGCTCTGAGAAACTGAATTGATGAACTGGAAAAAAGCTAAGATTAAATGTAAGACTGTTTAGAAAATTTGAAGGAATGCAGTCAGGAGAAAACATTACATAATGGTTCCTGGCTCTTCTACATGTCTTGGTATTTGGATTACTAGATTAGAAGGGCACTTATACAACACCCTGTTTGACATCTCTGGAATATGCAACTCTTGGAATGAGAAACAAAATTTTCAAACAGATACAAATATATGGCCCAGAATCTGCCCTTTGTTATACCTCTCTCAATTCAAAGTAACCCCACTGACTTCAGTGGAGTTATTTCAGATTTACACCAGCGTGTCTGAGATCACAACCTGGTTCTGTGTGTTTAATTCTCACGGTTCAACTATTTTGATCTGGATTCCAGTCTTGTTCTTTTTTGGCATTTGAAAAGCATATATGGGATACTGTTGTTTTATTCTTCCAGGCGCAGGAATTACTGTGGAAGCCAGACATATATATTTATCTCTCATACAGATGCTATGGTGCTTCTGGATTAAAAGAATACTACACCTGAATTATGGGAAAAACAGATGGAGTTTCTCTTTGATCTTGTGCTTCCGTAAATTAAGATAATAACTGATTTACATGATTCTTTAAAATGTGATTTTCACATAAAATGCCTAGGCCAAATTCAACCCCAGTGTAACTCTGGTGAAGTCAATGGCCAGGGATTAATTTAGCTCTATATTATTCTTTTACTCTGCATCCTACTTAGAATATAAATTCTGTGGAACAGGGGCCATGTCTCACTCCATGTTTGTACAGCATCTATCACAAGAAGCCAGAGCCTGATTACGGCTTGTGATTGCTACTATCATGTAAATATTAAATAACAGCAATCCATACAGTTGCTTTATACAGTTAATCTGTGGCACTTCTAAAGAAAAACAAACAAACTTCTCT
Organism: Chelonia mydas; assembly: GCF_015237465.2. Lineage (NCBI taxonomy): Eukaryota > Metazoa > Chordata > Testudines > Cheloniidae > Chelonia > Chelonia mydas. The sequence goes on from NC_057850.1 coordinate 229,766,807, forward strand.
AATATATCAGCTATGTAAAATGATATTTTCTCCACACATGTATTCTGAAAATATTTTAAGTCTTATGTAAAAATATAGAAATGTTCTAAAGGTGCAGACCAATAATAGTCATATCAAGCTGTTGTAAGTTATAGATAGTGCTATGTAATGATATTTAAAAAGTCAGAGTGATCCTTTCATACCTATTTTTAAAAAATCAGATAAGTTGTTTCAACTATATCTTCCAGTTATAAATGGCATTTTCCAGGATGTAAATATTATTTTGGTCAAAGCTATGTTGCATTCACTAGTGCATGCCGTTCACACACATACTAAAGAGGTACCCTCTTCCAAGTACAGTTCATAGTACAGTCTTCTTTGAGGGAACATGCAAACTAATATTGGATTCCTATCTCCTTCCTACTTTTCTAATATTTGATGATATTTTCTACATGGATATAATCTGCTAAGTGGCACACAGTGGAGTACTGAGGTCCTGACCCTACCGAGACATACACACCTGCTTATCTTTATGCACCATGATGAGTAGTCTTACTACAGTCAAGAAAATCATTCATAGTGTATAAGTCTTTGCAGGATCGGAGCCTGAGATAGCACCACCCCACAGCTGATACCATGTAACGCCATCATCTAACAGATGGTGCCAGATGAAAAAAGAAAATATAAGGAAGTAAGATTTACAAATCCCTGGAAACCAATCCTATACTCCTTTCTCTTGACACAATCTTCACGAATTTCAGTAGGAGTTTTGCCCGGGTAAGTAAAACCAGATAGGCTTCCACTATCTAGATCTTATACAGATAATTTGTATATACAGTCTTGTGAAAATGGGAAAGTCAGAATCATTAGATGCAGGTACCCTTTGTGTGTAACGGGTGTAATACGTAGTAGTAGTGATCTCTGTAGTTAGGACTGGATAGCTCTTTCCATTCTATCCCATTTTCATATGGGAAATGAACAGCTACTCATCACTTTCTGAAACATTTGTTTTTTGTGCTAAAATCTTCCATGCTTAGTCGCTGCCTTAAGATGATTTTTTAAAGACTAAGCAAAATTGCTTTCATGAATGAGATGATTTAAAAAGTATATCCCTTTCTCACAAAAAAGGAATCTCTTGCAACTTGTGTTTTAACAGTTCTACCATCAGACTGGATGAAGTTAGAAAGTGCAAGCGTGGTAGGGAAATAGTCCTGTTTGAGAGGAAGTATTAATAGTTTGGTTCTGAATTAGTTAGACAAGTGCTTGGAGTCCTTGCCTCGTTCTTCGTTCCTGAGACCTCTCCTGCCCCCAGCTAGACCTTTCAAGGTGTGCCTGGGCTGAGCCACGGACTTGGCAAGAGACACTTGTCCAGTCACTAAGGTGAGCACTGGTGTTACAGAGGGGATAGCCAATTAGTTGCATAGTGAGGGGGGCGGGGGTTCTTATTATATATTCCCGTAGCATTCGGGAGAGAGATTCCATGCTATGGGCATTCTATTTCAAAAGGTGTTACGAGTATGTGACCCTTTGTTCAGTGCACAACATTCAAGAAACGCAAGCTGAGGTGGCAAGTGCAAGCTGAACCCTGCCCCCGTGCGTGTACCGCGTGTGTACCCCTTACAACGGGGTCTTTAATTAGGTGATTACTTCGCGTTTTCAAATAGGCCAATATAAACCTCACCCAAACTAGAGTATTTAGTCACGCCTCCTTAACCGTCTCCTGGTGTAGCTTCGTGGGTGCCTGCTGCCTGTGTGTTAAACATTTCGGATACTGTCCGAATACTAAGGATACTGTCACACCCAGCCGGTGTCAGGACTTGTACAGCGCCGGGGAGGGGGGGGAATACGTGGCCCTACACTTACACCCCACGGACAGTGTCACACGAGGGAGGCTGGCGCCCGCCGGCTGTGCAAAGCCAGCGGGTGGATGCCGCCGGTCCCTGATTTGGGCTGCTTTCGCCTACAGTGCGCGGGGAGGGAGGCGCGGGGTTACCTGCACCAGGGTCATCTGGGAGCCGAGGGCCAGCAGGATCTTCTCGGTCTTGGTGGGGTAGGGGTTGTCGCGGTGCTTGTAGAGCCACTGCTTGAGCGGCCGGGCCATGTCCTGCAGCGCCTGCCGCTTGTGCCGCACCTTCCCGCCGCTCTGCCGGGCCCTGCACGGGGAGAGAGCGGCCCGGCCGGTTAGTAACTCGCGGGGCGCCCTCCGCCAGCCTCCCTCCCTGCGCCCGGCTCCACAGCGATGGCTGCGGCCCAGGGGCCCCGGGGCCGGAGCTGGAGTTCACCGCCTGAGAGCGGAGGACACGGTGTGTGCACACGTGCGTATCGCACCGCACCACCGCACCACGCGATCTGTCGCTCTAGACACGTGTGTGTACACACGCCGCGCTATGCAGTACAACTAGCGACAGGGGCGGGTGCAGCTACAGAATCTATAAACCCACCCCCGCCCGATGTGAACCTTAACATACTGTACAGGTAAAGTACGTATGCCTTGTGGGGGTGTAACACACAGGGACCCATGCACACCACTGCACATGCATGCCATATATTTGCAGCCAAGGTCCTACAGCACATTCTGGCAAAACAAACAAGCGAAAAACCCCATTCCACTTCATCATGGTTTTCTAGCATGAGTGAAATGAATCCCAAAGAATGATGACAACACTACGTAACAATACTTATATTGACACCTAAAGAGTACTGTGTTCAGCAATCTCCCTGTCTGTGGATTAAGACATGGGGCCAATTGCCTACAAGAAAATACAAATTGCATTCTACTGCACCCACTACTGTGCTCTCCATATTGCAGTGTGAATGTTTCCTCCACTTTGTCTGAAGAAACAAACTTCTTAGATTTCCACGACGAAGCAGGAAAATTGTGGAAACGTTTCAGTGAGAAGCACAAGCAGAAGGCTGACCTTGGGACACTGAAGAGGGGAGGGAGGAATGTAAAACAGACAAAACAGAGATTGCAATAGAAAAATATTTAATGCCTGCCATAAAAACCCAATGTCCTCCTAGAACATAAAAGAGAGGCGGTGGCAAAGGGCTACATATACCCGCGCTGAAGTATTAGATTGCTGAGTAACGTGAATCAACGACGTGTCTGGTACAAAATTAGCGTCCGTTATCAGGAGGTGTATGGTATTCGGCATCTGCAAATATTTTTGGTAGGTTTGTAATCGGCCTTTTCAGCAGGTTTGCGAGATCTAAGGAAGCCTCCGTCTTGAGCACATTTAGCGTTTGAAAATATTGCAGCACCCTTCCCTGCCTAGTTTACATCTTTTGTATCGCCACGAGAAATATGTTCTTCTGTACAACACTTTGGGAATGTACACTTAAAAATCTGGCTAATCTCACTGAGTTAATTTGCCAGTGATAGACAATCCATTCGCGCTACAACTTGAAGATGTTAAGCAGGTCCTGGTTCATTGGTGCACAAACCCTTGTTAAATCAAGAGGTCAGACAATCATCGTCTTGAAAACACACGTGTCATTTCCCAAATTTGCAGGCAAAAATCTCGGATTTGAAAACAACTAAAAGAGGAAAACGTGAAACTCTAGTTTAAAAGATTTAAAATGCTTAAGGAAATAAAGTCAGAAACAATAAACCAAATTCAGAAGAACAAAAATGCAATCGGATTAAAAATAGTCCAGGATATGTTCCCAATGAAATGCCTGCTACATCGTTAGCGGCTGCTACAGGGAGCAGGAAGAAATGTGATTTTGGTGTTGTAGTTCCAGACTTTGTCGGCAGGTGTCGCTGTCCGGCCTCGCCAGCTTTCTCCCATATTTTCCGGATTCTTTCGCCTGTTTCCCGGTCTTTTAAAATACTTTATTTAAAATCTATGTCTGAGTCGGCTGGTAATAACATTTTGATGAAACATAATCTCTGCCCTACCAACCAGCACTGCAGTTAGAAGTATGAGCTGATGCAATCTTTAAGGTGGAAATTCAGCAATAAAGCTCTTCAGCATTTTTCGTTTTCCTTATCTCTTCTAATGCCTTAATCCTTAATTTCTAAATTTAACCAAAGATTTATCACAACAACACTACAAAGTATATTTTATTAGACTTTTAAACTAACAAAACTTATTATTTCCCCTCCTCCCACACCACCTCCCTTTTCACCTGTTCCAGAACAAACATTAAACATCTGATGTTTTATCGCCAGGTGGATTTTTAGCACAGCTCTGTGTCTAATACCAATATTCCCGGTCTTTGAAGGGCTTTAATGAAAGCGTGATTATTTTAAAATCCTCTTGCAAACATTGTAACAAAACATAAAGTTCATTTTCTTTAGCTTAGCTAGTAAACTTAAAGCAAAAACAAATTTGTAGACAGTTTGATTTACACGGTTAGACTTTCTTAAGGCTCCATTTGCTAAAAAGATCTCAAGATATCACTTCCTAGAGCTCGTGTTTTATAGCTGCCCTATCTGGCTGATTTGATATAATGCCATGGAAAGAATCATTTATAGAGCGGCTTTCCTTCTTGCTGGTCTGTTATTGCGGAGTTAATATTTTAAAACAAACAGTATAAAGACTTAGTTTACCCCTTTTTGTATTTGTATTTTTAAAAAGCAGGAGATAAGTAATCCAAAACAGAAGTACACTCTTTCACACATTCCAGTAAAACAAGATTGATACTGCATTATCTGCTACAGGAATTTCCACTGTCCATGGCTGTGGAATTGGAATCTCAAGAGATTAAGGTTTAAAAAACATATTCACAATCACCAGTCAAACAATCGTTTGACACCGCTAGATTCAACACACACCGCGCTTGCTTCGCTAGGTTCTGTTGTTATGTAGCGCTGCAAGAGTAACATAAATTACAGTGATCAGAATGAGGGCCATACCCTGTCCGCCTGTTCCGAAGACTGAGGTTGTCTTTAATTGAAGGGCTGTCGGGGATGTGGACTTCGGGGTGCTGTGGGCTGTCAATGACCCCCAGGTAAGGCCGGCTGTTACTTTCCCTTTCTTTGGCGTTTTCCTCAAAAAGCACTTGGCTGTTGAATTTGTTAAAGACTACGGTGTTCATGGTGGGGGGGAGGGCTGGTGGTCGGCTGCAATCTGCCTGGTTCTTCAGTTGCAGCAGACTCTGGTAAGTGGGAAACTTGCCGCTTGGATGTCCAGATGACTCGGTTTGTGCTGGAAAGAAGAAGCATCGGGTTACTCGAGGAAATCAGTCATATCACAGTAATTATTTAAACACGAGAAACATCAAGGCGAACTTGGCAGGGAAGGAGCTTTCTGCCGCTGCTTTTGCTGCACACGGTTCACTACAGAGCTCCATGTCCAGTCTGAATTGTTGCCCAGGTTGTGAAGCTGCTCTTTGTGTGTGAGAGCCAGTGTGTGTGGTGGGTGTGTGCACAACTCCGTTCTATGTCCCTGATCCTCACTGGAATTCCTGCCCCATCATCTCTTCTCCTGCTGTCAAATCTCCCCCAGAGCCAGGGTTATCTAAAAGCCGTCGCCATCCGCGGGGCTCCCCAGGGTGTCGCAACAGCCTGGAGCTTCCCCTCTCCGCTCCCTCTCCCCCCAAAGCAATAAAAAGAATCACCTCTGTAAACTCAGGATGGGAAATATCTTACAGGGTAATTAGATTCAAAACATAGAGAATTAAAACATTGTTTTAATTCCCGTAAAGCCTGAAGGCTCGCTTTTATACAGAGGTTACTCGCGAGGGAGATCTACAGCGCAGGGCTCGTTGCTAACTAAGCTCCGGAGCCACAAAGTCATCTCTTGGGAGCTCGGCGGTGTGCCCCGCTATCTAGAGCTCACAAAGGCTGGATTGTGGGGCACTCCTTCCAGACAGGACCGAGACCCTCAAAACGCAAGCGCAGCCCGGGGGACAGAGCTCTCGGATCGCCCGGCGCACGCAGTGCGGGAGCCTCACGCCGTGGGGACACGAGTGTTCCCCGATTCACGGTGTGAGCGTGGGCAGGACACAGGCGATCCGCGTCCAGCGTCCGCGCCGGGCGGGGGGCGGGGCGAGGCTTTAGGCTCCGAGGAGATCAGGTGGAGGGGCAGCTGAAACCAGCATGGCCCGGGGAAGGCAGCAGGGGCGTGGCAGCCATAGGTGCTGGAGCTAGGGGTGCTGCTGCCGCACCCCCCGCCTTGAAGTGGTTGCCATTGTAGGCCTGGTTTGCAGTTTGGGTCAATGGCTCTGGGCACCCCCCACTACACAAATTGTTCCAGCGCCCAGATGGCCGTGCCCAGAGGAGAAGGGCGGGAAAGGGAACGGGTTACAAGCTTTGGTGTGTGGCCCAGTCTCTGGCTAATTACACCCCCCATCTGGCACTAAGGTGAGCCTGGGCTATTGTTAAGAAGCGGGAAGAGCTGCGGCAGGTAGCGCCCCTGGGCACCCTTTTCTTGCAACTCCCCAGGCTTATCCATTAGGCCGCGGTCCAGCCAGGCGCACGGACTGGTCCACTTCGCGCCATGAACTCGAACGACACGTTCTCGGAGAAAGGCGACGGGTTTTCTTCTGGTGTCAAAGCCTGTTTGGCCGACCCCTGAGGCGATGGTAGGGAGAGTCCCGCGCGCCTTTGTGTTTGTTTTCAAAGCTGTCCCCTGCGCATTGACTTCCTCCGCGACCCTCTCACTGTACCGCTCTTGTTTTCCAAAAGAACAGCCCCCTTCCCGCTGCTGCCGCCCCCCCGCCACCCGCCCCGGGAACCTGCAGCCCGCCCTCGCCAGTTGCTCCCGAGGTTGCTGCGCAGGGAAATGTTTAAGTTACTGTACACAGAAATTAAAAGACGGCCACTGTCAATATTTGCAAGGATGCCATTCAGACATTATTTGGCTGCTGCGTGTGAAATATGACTAGATGTCTGAATCCACTGGCCTGGGACGTGCACACTGCTCTGAGTGTGTGTTTGCACACAGATACACACGTATTACAATTACACCGCTTCGGAGTTGCCACAGCTCCTCCTTGCTTCTTCTTTAGGAGCCTTTGGATCCCCACCATCCAAACTGTCCTTTAAACGCGATAAAAGGATCCATCATCGGTTCTACCCTCACGGGGTTGATTTACCCATGTGCTTATTTTGCCTGGTCCCACTATGAATCACATTTGCTTTCCTGTCCTAACCCCCAACAGAAAGCAAAGGCGTTTCCATGATCCAGCCGACGTGTTTTCAGACATCGAGGGAGCAAACAACACAACTGAATCTAACAAGCCAACTCTTCTGACACGGATTTTAAACACAAACTATTTGCCAGGGCCTCTTAACGGCACAAAATTATTTGCTAACATAATCCATTGATGCCCAAGGCACAGGTCCCAGGTGTACGTATCCAGCACAGCTAGGTCCATCCCGAGTTACAACCGTATCCCGGGACACAAGGATTTTGCTTCACTTCCCCAGTAGGACCCTGCTTGTGCACATTCCAGAGCAAGCTATCGTGCTGTTGTCAGTCCCCTCAGACAACACACAAACACACACACACACACACGGATGCATAAGAACGCCGGAGAACCGAAACACGGGGAAACCACCCCCTCTCCCTCTCCAGCAGCCCGGGAGACGTGCTCGCGAGGGCAGCAGCCAGAAAGCCGGTTCAGCCGGGGATCCTGCTCACACGGCAGCTCAGCAGCGGGTCAGAGCCTGCTCCAAGCCAGGCTGCGGAGCCGCGCCTGGCCGCCAGCCTCCGGGCGGCGAGGAGACAATACCTGAGGCAGGCGGGCCCGCGGAGTCCGCTCGGTGGGGAATAATCCAGCTGGGTCCCTACTCCCCTTCCCACTGTGACTCCCGCCGCATGTTTGCTACACGCCGCCCGAGCTCTGACCACACCGACCGCGGCAGCCGCTCCTCTTTATTTACCGAGCAGGCACGGCCAGGCCCCGGAACATGAATCCCGAAGCCTTCTCATGTTTCCTAGCTGCGGAGCTGAGCCTGCGAACATCCTCCCATTGCGCTATCCACCTTCCGGGGCCGTGCAGAGGGGAGGCTACGGGGCTCCGCGGCGATTCTCCTTGGCCTCAGGCTGCAGAGAGACCTGCCCGGCGGGAGCCTCCTGCGCCTTATTTTCTTCTGGTTTTGCTCTTAAAATCCCCGGAAAACCAGCCCTATCCCCCCATTGCTTGCAAAGGAGCGAAGCCCCGCCGAGCTGCACGCCTGGCTCCCGGGCCCGGGGGACCTCTGGGGTCCTAGTTCTGTCAGCCCGTCCGGGGACAAGGTGTCTGTTGCGGGTCGGGCTCGGGCAGAGATTAAGCGGGGAAAGCCGGCACATTCATCCCAGCCTGTGCTTGCTACCATCCAAACACCTTCAACACACAAGGTAACCCAGCAAGGTTTACCTGGCTGGCTGCTACGCAGGTGGAATCTGAACTCCTTCGGAGCAGAGGTGGGCAACCCTCCTACAACTGCCCGGGGCAGCGCCGGGCTGGTTAACCCGTTATTTTAGACCGACAGGCCGAGCAATAGCCAAGGGGACATCCGCTTTCTTCCTCTGCTTCTGTCCGCACAGGAAATGTTTTGCAGCTCCAGCTGGCTGACAGCTGCCCTAATGAGTGACATCACTTTGTGTCACTGTGATGTCACACTGTAATGTACAGGTAGATAAGTCATGCTACCTGCTTAACAAGTAATACAAGCACGTTAAAATGGCCGCAAAATATGGATCGAAACCCTAATTTTGAAATTCATTAGATCGTTACGTATTCTTGGAGAATTGGTGGGGCAAGTGGGGTGGCCTTTCGCGAAGCAGAAACATTTAAGATATTCGAAGCAAAAAAATAAACAACTTGCCACTTTTTGAACAAAGTTTTTAAGGGCCGGTGTTTAAGGGCAGCTCTCAAAGTGCAAACTGCAGAGTTCAAACTCGGAGCTTTCCATCGTCCTTTTATTTTTGTTATCCTACACTTTTCCATCTTACCTTCCACTCTATGTTCGCATCAAGAGTAATGCATAATTAAAGACGCTGGCTGTTTTATGAATAGGAGGCATACTTTTAAAAAACGGAGCCTGTAAATTATATTCGACGGTACCTTTTAATCAGGGCAAACTGTTGCAGCCTTACTGAAAAGCATGCAACTCAGCGATTATTCACTGCCCCGGGTGAACTGTTTATGACGTGAAAGTATTATTATCATTGTATTACAATTAAACAAAACTCCAAAGCGAAACACTAGATCAGGAAGGAAAAATGAAAAAAACTTCCGAAAGCTTTACTTTAGAGCAAGAGCTGGACAGAGCAAAATGAAAAGGCAATTTAGAAAGTGTTCATTTTCAAACATATTTTCCAGTTACTGCCTCATTTCCCCTTTATAACACCGCTTGAACTGTAAAAATAATCCCGCAGAATAACACGTGGAATTATTTACACTTCACAGTACATAATTAGGTTGTAATTCCATGGTGGTATTCTGTTACTAAACATAAATCACCAGGAGAAAGATTCTGACTGGTTTGCTAATGTCATCTGGGACCCCGAGGTAGAACTGTAGCCCGGAAATGGCATATAGACTGATAGCAGATCACCGAAATGGATTTATGGATTTCACTGTACTGTGCTGGCGTCTGAAAGTTTTAATTAAACATGGTAAAGAATATTTAAACATTCTGTGTGTTGGGAGGAAAGGCTATAGGCTTGACAATGATTTTTAAAGTCGTGACTACATGACTTTTGATAATACAAAGAATTATGATGCCCAATACAGTAATTCAATTTATGAATCTGGTAACATTTTTGTGGTTTCTTTCATACAGATGTCAATGCTAAAACGTTAACAATCCGTGCTCGTTTTATTCCCAAGGAGTAGACCCATTTATTTCAGGGGATCTGACATGGTTTACCAAATAATTATGCGATTCATCTATCAGTTGTTTAGTAATCACACTAATGTGATTGTCACAATTAACAAGTGCATGTTCATAAACACGTGTGCCTGCATATTACATAATACTAAGAATAATGAATAATAATGTGGTTTGGATTTTAGGAAATCTCACTATCTTTGATCTGCTTTTGGAGGGGTTGCTTGTTTTCTCAATTTTTAAAAATGTAAATATGTTGTTAATGGTGCTAGTGAATCACTTTCTATTTTCAGGTCTGTACTAGAGGCATGTTGTGCACCTTAACTACTCATGTAAACTCACTGGAATATAGCTTTGTTATTTGATTTATGCCTTATAATTATTCATTTGAACATGGTTTGCACATAAAAGGGGTGAAAGCTCACCAAGAAGCAGGATTAGACTTTATAATAATCATATTTTTATTCTTTTTCTGCAAACCTTGGATTTCATATAATAGTGAAATGAAAAACCAACAAAACCAATTTTGTAATGTAGCCTTTATCTACAAATGTCACCAAGGAGTAGGGTGACCAGACAGGAAATGTGAAAAATCGGGACAGGGAATGGGGGGTAATTGGAGCCTATATAAGAAAAAGACCCAAAAATCAGGACTGTCCCTATAAAATTGGTACATCTGGTCACCCTTCCAAGGAGCTTTTGCCACACTTTAATTGTAAATAAAGTCTATGCACATTTGGTCCACTATTAAGAGCTGTAAAATAGAGATTTGGATAATACTGATACCTAGTTCATTCTGCAGGAGCTCCATAATGAAGTTGTGATAGGTTCTCAAGACTTCTTGTCCTGTATTATCATGGAGGTTATTAAATCAAAGTGAAGAGAAGCCCCACAAGTGACACTTTAATTCTACTTGTAACAAAGTTCTAAAACATTTTTAAAGCATGATTGTAAAACTAAGCAAAATATTTACTTCTAAGTTAAAGACTCACTTCCTTGTGTTTTGTAAAGATGCTGTTTTACTAAAGGCAAAATTCTTTCTAGTGGAATCATTTTTTCCATTAGTGCTTTCAAAAGAAATTCCTGTCATTTAGGCCACATCCCCAGTCATCAGCAAGTCTTCCAGAAACACACAGATGAGAGAGCTAGGAGACTGAATTCTGCTCTCCCAATTGGTCATATTAATCGATAGGTGGACAGCAGGTTAACAGAGAACAGCCTGTATGGCTGATAGCAATAAAAAATATTTTTAAAAAATCAACATTTGGAAAGCGGTGCTGGAAAAATACCAACAGGCCCTGTAGGGAAAAGTCTGCCAAACAGTGTGAAGGAACTGCAGGAGCAGTTGGCACCAAAATACCTTACAAGCCTTTAAAGTAGTGAGATCTACCAAATAATCACATGTAAATTTCACATACACTCTTGCCCTCCATATTTTATTTCTTAGATCAAATTTGAAAAGCTTTAATGAAAACAAGATTTCTATTTTCAGAGCATAACATTTAGAATGTGATACAAAATGTAGGCTTTATGTTTTTAATTAAGGGTTACTTACCCAACACTGCATGGAACAGTAAGTCCATAGCTGTTAACTGGGCAGCAAGCTCACCACTCAGTTCACTCACACTTCAGAATGTCCACAGAGGGATGGCAACAGTGATATTCTGTCTCAGAAATTATAAAAGATTACACAAACAACACCAGCAGTGAAATATTAACTGTGTCTAAGGGCAGAAATTCATAACAGGGTGGAATGACTGGGTGTTTTAGGCTATAGGTCAAACCCTGAACAATAGTTTTGAACTCAAAATGGGCATCTGTTACCTGGAGTCCCACTGAGAAGTTGATTCTATATTTAACGTAATTGGAAATTTCCATTCATGACTCAGGAATGACCCTTTTGGTGACTAGGGCACTTAGCTGGAACCCAGAGAAGTGTCAGGAGGGCATTTTTCAGACATGTGTTACTCAGAATGGGCTCCAGAGGGCCTGAAAAAGGCACCATTGGCCTAATGATATTTCCCATTGGAAGCACCAGTAAGTGCAGGCTGGAATTCAGAAGGTGATTTGCTTTAAAGGCTGAAATAATAGAAACCTCCAAATCACAAGCCCTGATGTGATACCAATGGCACTGAACAGGAAATGGTGAGTACTGGCTAGCCAAGACCATGGGAAACCCCACCTGCTGAGCAAGCTCCTGAGCACATTGAAATCTTGAAGAAAATTACTCAGCCTTCCTCCTTTTCTCTTTAGTGCTGCTTTGAGAATCTTCTTTTTCAATGTTGTGGCAAGCTGAGGTCATGCTGAAGTTTCTAAGTGGTGGGTCTCAAATACAGTTTTCCACTAATTCCTTCACTTTCAACCATATAATCCAATCCACGGTCCACTTTTAGTCTAGCAATTTATATATACTTAAAATAAAACGCTGATTTCAATGATCCTTCTCCTTCCACAAAATTTCACTCATATTCCTCACTTTGAGTTACAAATTTTAAAATGTTATATTTCAAAAATATCACCTTCGACAAGATCCTGAAAAGTATTTAGGCACCTAATTCCCATTGATTTCAGAGGAAGTTTGGATCTGAATACCTTTAAGAATCTGGGCTCCTCTATATGTACAATTTCCTTTCAGCTGCAGATTCCTACACAGTTAACAAAGAGGTTTAAAATTCAAAGAATTTCCCTGTCTCATTCACGCACACTGTGCTACATGATTCTGGGTGGCTAATAACTATCGTCCTGTATTTAAAGAGCCTAAAGCCCTCATGTAGGTGAGGGATTGTTTTGGATAATATAACCAGAAGCCTTATTTACTCTCCTACGCAGAACACGTGTTGACAACTGTTGTTAACAATGATTGCCAATGAGCCAGCACTGAACATGTTTCAGCTGTAAATGTAGAGAAGAAAAAACCTGGTTAACCAAATTAACTGAAATGGTGAGAAACTGGGTTTGCCCTTGTGTGACCCACGTTTAACGCTTCAGTTACAATCACTCCCACTGCTACTGTTTGGTAATCTAGACAAGGGCTCAAGAGCAAAGGGATGACACTAAGTAAAGGTAAATTTAGGATATGTTTCCTAATAGTGAGGCCTCATTAGATTGTGAAATACTCTCACTGCATCCGATGAAGTGGGCTGTAGCTCACGGAAGCTTATGCTCAAATACATTTGTTAGTCTCTAAGGTGCCACAAGTACTCCTGTTCCTTTTGCGAATACAGACTAATACAGCTGCTACTTTGAAACCTCTCCTCCCAAAGGAACTGGTGGAAGCCTCATCTCTTGAGACACCTGAAATCAGACTGGATCAAGTTCTAGAAAATATACTGTCACAGGCACCATTTTTCCAAGTTGCTGGGGGGGGGGGGGGGGGGGGGGGAATGCTTGACTCCCCACTCCACCCCAGGCCATGCCCCCACTCCACCCCTTCCCCCAAACCCCCATCTCGCCTCTTCCCGTCCCATTCCACCCCCTCCCCTGAGCGCACCCCCTCCCTCGCTCCTCCCTCTCCCCCCCAAAGCACCTCCTGCACACTACTGAACAGCTGATCACCAGCAGGCAGGAAGTACTGGGGGGGAGGGATAAGAGCTGATCGGGGGGGGTGGTGAGGGGGGCTGCCAGTGGGTGCTGAGCATCCACTATTTTTTTCCCGTGGGTGCTCCGGGGCTGGAGCACCCACGGAGTCGGCGCCTGTGTATACTGTACCAAACAAAGGAAGCAAGCTTGCATTGGTAGGGAAATAGGCCACATAACCAAACTAACCTAGCCTAGTAGGTTATCACAAATGATCTCAACAACAACTTTTTTCCTGATGTGATCATGGTGGACAGAAGTCTAATGCAAAGGAGAACAACTGTTTTATAGGTCCATCGAAAATGCTAAGTCTGAGTCTGTGGATATGACCAAATCCTTGGAAAAATATGTTCAGAGCCTCTAGGAGTTAAAGGGATATTAGCAGGGAAATGGGGGATCTCTGCAGTTTCGTGAGGGATGTGAAGGATCCATCTGAAAAATAAAACAAAACCTTGCATTTTTCTTTTTACAGACATTGGACTAAAGGAATTAGTAAGAGGAGGATGATAAGTGGGAAACTATATTTGAAAAGTGAATAAACCAATATAATGCATGACTGTTTTTAAATTAACTTTCCTGCTGACTCTGTGGCCAGATGATATTGTTAAGCTGCTGGATAAGGGAATGTACAGCTCAAAGAAAAATGAAAAGGCAAAAAGACAAGATTGTCAATCTATGACATTGTGAAGACTGGCAGAATTAATTGTAAAACAATATAATGTATTGTCCAATTTTAGTCAGACTAAGTTCATTGAGAGACAAAGATTATATACCTAGCAGAGACTTGCTCTCAGAATAACTCACACAATTATTTCCTACCAGGAAAGACATTAATTTCAAAAAGATGGCCTTGAGTATGAAAACAACTGAAAGTAAGATGCTGCAAAATTAAATCTGGAAGAAATAGACAATGTCAGAAATGAAAGCTGAAAAGAAGAGCTGCCCCAGATTCTTTTAAAATGCAGGAGAGCACTTTGTGTTAAAATGGTATTAACTGGAAACATCGTGTGAGTGGTTTCAGATGTTCGACATATCAGAAAAGGACTCTGGAAGATCCTGCTTCCTTGTGATCCAGCGTTAACATTCACTCTACACCTAAGAAGAGAACGGTAGGCTCCCTGGATTACTTGGAAAAATGACAATCTAAGGCTGTTAATTTAGAATATTGTAATCACAGCAATGTGATGCCTCCAGTTTATTGCCCTTTCTGTCACGGATAGCATGGACCTCTGATGCATTCAAGCACCGTTTTTCCTCTCACTTTATCCAGTAATTTATTCCGAGGTGGCCATCACTTCCCCACAGACAATAATGGACAATAAATAAAGATAACTCTTGCAAAATACATAGTCCTTTTCATCCATAGATCTCAAAGGTGGATAAGCATTATTATCCCCATTTAGAATAGTAGATTAAAGCAAGAAGACTCAGAGACTTGATCAAGGTCATGTAACAAATCAATGGTAGATCTAGGAAGAGGACCTTGGTCTGCTGATGCCCAGCGTGGTACCCTGGACCCAGCTGCCTCATTGTCTCAGGACAATGGCCAATCACTTGGTGATGGGCTTAGTGCTTTCTTTTTGGGCACCTCTTTAGGGCACCTCTTTTGTTCATTGCATTCCTCAAAGTTCCCATTCCCTGGACAAATTATAACAAAGCATATCCTATGTGGATCTGATTCTACTCCACTGAAGCCAGTGTTTTCTTGGTACTGACTTCAATGGACACGGGGCAGACCTTGTGTGAGATGCACTGTGCTATTGCAAGACCCATTCTCTCCTCTTCTGATATGCACATTATGTTGTGGATGTATTTTGTTTTGAGGACAGCCATGCAAGCAAATAAAATCCATGCTTTTACTGAATGTTTGCTAGTGTTTTACTTGGAATTGTATCAGGCAGGGACAGTGGTATAACAAGTGTGTAATTATGGAGAAAATCAGATTGGCAAGCGATTCTGTGCAATGGTCACCAGGGCATTGTGTATTTCATATTCTTCTACTGGAATTCACTGTACAGTTACATTTGACAAGTTACGGAATAATTCAGTTCCAACTAATCCAGCATCTCAAATGGCAGATTACTGCCAGACATTTCCAAAGTGATTGAGGATTTACTGGGGATTCACCATTAATTGGTATGTACCACAATGCTAAAATTACCTACTGCTATTTTGAAAACTTAAGGTTAAATGTTTAACAGTCTATAACAATAAAAATTCATTTGCTTCATTTCAGACATCTGTGCAAAAAATAAATATCACACATCATTTTATTAAATTCACTAATATTTATTCTGGTTCCCAATCTAGTTTTACTGAAAGGGATAAAGTCAGATATTTGTAGGGTAACCTATACCACTGGCTTGACTTCACCAATATAATAAATACAGTTGCCAAGCTAGCATTTTTAATAATCAAAAGCATTATAATGTTTCAAGTTGTGAGGGACTTTTGTTCAAGCCTGTCTTTTATACACAGGGAGAGACATATATGTTGGGGCTGGCCAGAAAACAACAATTCCAGTTACCAAAAAAAAAAAAATCAAGGTTTCAGTATTTTTCATTCCTATGTGGACCGGGACCTTTGGGGAATTTTTGTGAAAACAGCAGCACACAAAGCCAATAGGGCCTGAGCCTGGGATGTGGGAGATGCAATTCTAAATTCCTGCTCTGCCTGAGTCACATCTCCCACATCCAAGGGAAGTGCCCTAACCACCTGGCTATTCTGAGATGGTCTTTATAGCTATCGATATAAAAATTTTAGTCTACATGCTTGACACCTCATCTGTCCTCCATCTTCGTGGGACTTAGTCTACCATTCCAAGCTCTTCAGCATCTTTAAATAGCTGCCATATTTACAATAGAACCAAACCAAAACCTGTAATAGGTGGATGGCTTACAACAGTACTGATAGGCTTGTGGTGAAGATATGGGAGTGGAATTCATGAGGTCTTGGTTCAATTCCCAACTCTACCACAAATTTGTGTTTGATCTTGGACAAATTGCAATCTCTGTGCCTTAGCTCTTCATCTACTACAAGGGGATAATAGTTGTTTCGTACTATGCTTTGACAGTGTCTAACACAGTATGTGCCAGATCATGGGTGGAGAACCTAGGTGCTACTGTAACATTAATAATACTGACAGAAAAATGTTTCCTCCTTCTTACTTTATATTGACAATATTCCTCTCCTGGTATCTGCCCACAATGTCTCAAGTTACTTAACCTCATCCAAAAGTTTGGGCAGTGTGAAGGGGCAGCTGCCCCTCATTGGCTGGCAAATAGCAGCCCTTGGAGTGGCTGCGCAGAACCCAGCCAACCAGATGCAGGCTTAGAAACAGCCAATCAGGATCAGACTGGGCCCTATAAGAATGGCTGCAGGACAGAGAAGAGCTCAGTCTCTCCCTGGAGCTTGAGGGAGAAGGACTGGCTGCCTGTAGAGAGCAGGGCCAGGGCCAGGGCCAGGGCCAGGGCCAGGGCCAGGGCCAGGGCCAGGGCCAGGGCCAGGGCCAGGGGAGCAAGTGGAGCCCCAGCCTGGCTGGCTCCCAAATGGAGGCCTTGGAACAGGGGCCAAGTAGGTGCTGGGGCTATGGGGAAGTGGCCCAGGGAAAGCAGGTAGTGGCAGAGGGGAAGGAGAGGCAGAGTGATTGCCAGCTGTAGGGTCCCTGGGTTGGGGCCCGGAGTAGCGGGCAGGCGGACCTGGCCCCTCCCTTACCCCACTGGCCGCTGAGGTAAGTGGCTAGCCAAATGACTGCAGTTTGCCCCTGAGAGAGGGGCTACAGTTTGCCTCTATGGCGAAATACCAAGTGAAGGACTGCCAGTTCCCCTGGAAGGGGGAAGACAATGGAATTGGGGCACAGTTGGAGGGCTGTGCCCGGAAGAGGATGTTGTGGTCCGAGAGCGAAGTGGGTCTCCACAGACAGCGGAGGCAGAGGAGAAGCAGTGATGGACAGTGAGACACCACAAGAGGAGGGTGCCCTGCTGATTGACAGAGCTAATTCCCAGAGCAATTAGCAGGACTCTCCATGGTGGTGAGCACAACTCATTACAGGCAGTTATCTGGTTACAAAATAAACTGGACTAAGTCAAAAACAATGAGGAGTCTGGTGGCACCTTAAAGACTAACAAATTTATTTGAGCATAAGCTTTTGTGGGTAAAAAACCCATGCAAGAAGTTGGTTTTTTACCCATGAAAGCTTATGCCCAAATAAATTTGTTAGTCTTTAAGGTGCCACCAGACTTCTCGTTGTTTTTATGGATACAGACTAACACGGCTACCCCTCTGATACTGGACTAAGTCAGAAATTCTCCCAGCTTCTATGTGTATAAATAAATTTCATGTGGACTTTGAGGGCTTAAAATGGATAAAAAGGGATGTAATATACTTAGGCATGCTTGTCTCCCAGTCACTGAATAATATAATCAGAAGAAACCTCCCTCCCAGCCCCCCCCCCCTTCTTAAATTCCCTGATTATTGTAATCAATAAGCCGCTTTGTCAATGCTTTGGTTTGAAAAATGTAAAAGTTTATTCTGGATAAACCTTTGTCTTAAAAAACTCCATTCAGTGGATTTCTGGTCCTGGAAAGCATGTGTCAAGTCAATCTGCATTCTAGACATGATGCTGAATTATCATTTTGTGACCTGAAAAAAGAATCCCCAGTTGTTTCCAGGTGCTGCAAAACTTGTTTTGGGAAGGCTAATCTGGGTTGTTTGGAATCATGGAAAGACACTATTCTCCCTGGGTCAATCTTGAAGTGGGACAGACAGTCAGAGCTTTTTCCGGTATAGGAAGACCAATCCTGATAGTTCTGAGATTGTGTAGGTTTATGGAAAGCTTTTTCTAAATGTCTCTAACTGTGAAAACTATAGGGTGCGCATGTGAAAAGCCTCTTCCACATGACTTGCAGTCATGCAAAGCCTGTCCTAGGTAGCTCTACCTTCTAGTTTACATATGATCTTGATTATTTAAAATCTTGAGTTGAAGCAGACAATTTCTTGGCATTTAAGAGCCAAGTTTAATAGAAATAGCTATTCAAATAAATGGAATGACAGGCGTAGCTAATTAATCTGTTGTGCTGATGGTTGTACTGTCTCATTTTTAATATAACTGAATTAATGTGCCATTCAAACAGTTGACAAGTCATATGCACCATTCTAAAACAGACGTTAAATCCAGAGATACAAAATGCTGGTTGTTTCTTAAAGCTATTGCCAGTGTTCCAGACATATTCTTCTTGGAATGATACCCAACAAGCTGTACTGATCACATAGTCTAGTGCTTACCCCTTTTGTTTACAGATCATATATGTGTATTGTGTAGGTTGCAAAATGATAGAAATAGCAGTATGACTAATGCACAAAATGCTATCACCACCTGTTGGTGAAAATGGGAACTGCAGGTGAATGCAAGATCAGCATGAACAGATGGGGAGTCCTCATGACTCCCTTTTATGATCCCAAAGTAGTTGTCTCATGCAAGAACTCCATAAGATCCTTAACATGTTTATAAAAATGACGTAAAGCAAATTAGAGCCATACATCCACCATCCCTCAGGCCACTTTTCCACTTCCCCCCAGAACTTTAGGCCAAATCCCAACATGTATCCACACTGTGAATGAAGTCCAGAACTCTCTTAAAGGTGGGTGGCAAAGTGCCAGAACAAGATGTCACCTACTAACAGACTTTAACTGAAATGTTTTTACATTCAAACACCATCTCTTATAACACAAAATATTTGTGAGCCATATGAGCTAAGAGAATGGCAGCTTAATCACAAGGCATTTTTTCCCCTCTATTACCTAGTAGGTCTTTTGGGAGACATGTGATTATGGTAGCATTATGATTGTGATTATGGTAGTATTCTGATAATCAAGCCCTCGGACCTTGATCTGATGATCAAGCCCTCGGACCGCTACCCCTTCCTACTTCTGAATGTAGGCACCAATGATAAAGCCAAGAATGACCTTGAATGGGTCACTGCAGACTACATGGCTCTGGGACGAAGGATAAAGGAGTTTGAGGCACAAGTCATGTTCTCACCCGTCCTCTCTGTTGAAGGAAAAGGCTCAGGATAGGGATCATCGAATTGAGGAGGTAAATGCATGGTTGCGCAGGTGGTGTTGGAGAGAGGGCTTTGGATTCTTCGACCATGGGATGTTGTTCCAGGAAGAAGGATTGCTAGGAAGAGATGGGATCCAGGTAACAAAGAGAGGGAAAAGCATCTTTGGAGGCACGTTTGCTAACCTAGTGAGGAGGGCTTTAAACTAGGTTCGCTGGGGGATGGTGACCTAAGCCCGTATGTAAGTGGGGAAGTGGGATACTGGGAGGAAACACAAGGAGGAGGGTGCAACAGGTGATGCCTCTTGATTCATACTAAGAAAGTAAGGCAATCGGCTAGTTATCTTAGGTGCCTGTACATGAATGCAAGAAGCCTGGAAACAAGCAGGAAGAATTGGAAGTCCTGGCACAGTCAAGGAACTATGATGTGACTGGAATAACAGAGACTCGGTGGGGTAACTCACATGACTGGAGCACTGTCATGGATGGGTATAAACTGTTCAGGAAGGACAGGTGAGGGAGAAAAGGTGGAGGAGTTGCACTGTATGTACGGGAGCAGTATGATTGCTCAGAGCTCCAGTATGAAACTGGTGAAAAGCCTGTTGAGAGACTTTGGGTTAAGTTTAGAGGTGAGAGCAACAAGGGTAATGTCGTGGTGGGCATCTGCTATAAACCACCAGACCAGGGGGATGAGATGGATGAGGCTTTCTTCAGACAACTAAAGAAGTTTCCAGATCACAGGCCCTCGTTCTCATGGTGGACTTCAATCACACTGCCATCTGCTGGGAGAGCAATACAGCAGTGCACAGACAATCCAGGAAGTTTTTGGAGAGTGTTGGGGACAACTTCCTGGTGCAAGTGCTGGAGGAACCAGCTAGAGGCCGTGCTCCTCTTGACCTGCTGCTCACAAACTGGGAAGAATTGGTAGGGGAAGTAGAAGTGGGTGGCAACCCGGACAGCAGTGACCATGAGATGGTCGAGTTCAGGATCCTGCCAAAAGGAAGAAAGGAGAGCAGCAGAATATGGACCCTGAACTTCAGAAAAGCAGACTTTGACTCCCCCAGGGAACTGATGGGCAGGATCCACTGGGAGGCTAGTATGAGGGGGAAAGGAGTCCAGGAGAGCTGGCTGTATTTTAAAGAAGCCTTATTGAGGGTGCAGGAACAAACCATCCCGATGTGCAGAAAGAATATCAAATATGGCAGGTGACCAGCTTGGTTTAACAGAGAAATCTTTGGTGAGCTTAAACACAAAAAGGAAGCTTACAAGAAGTGGAAACTTGGAGAGTTGATTAGGGAGGAGTATAAAAATATTGCTCGAGCATGCAGAGGTGTAATCAGGAAGACCAAAGCACAATTGGAGTTGCAGCTAGCAAGGGCTGTGAAGGGTAACAAGAAGGGTTTCTACAAGTATGTTAGCAACAAGAAGGTGGTCAGGGAAAGTTTGGACCCTTGCTGAATGAGGGAGGCAACCTAGTGACCGATGATGTGGAAAGAGCTGAAGTACTCAGTGCTTTTTTTTTGCATTGGTCTTCACAGACAAGGTCAGCTCCCAGACTGCTGCACTGGGCAGCACAGTATGGGGAGAAGGTGAGCAGCCCCCAGTGGTGAAAGAACAGATTAAGGACTATTTAGAAAAGCTGGACATGCAGAAGTCCATGGGGCTGGATCTAATGCATCCAAGGGTGCTGAGGGAGTTGGCTGATGTGATTGCAGAGCCATTGGCCATTATCTTTGAAAACTCATGGCAATCAGGGGAGGTCCCGGATGACTGGAAAAGGGCAAATATAGTGCCAATGTTTAAAAAAGGGAAGAAGGAGAATCTGGGGAACTACAGATCGGTCAGCCTCACTTCAGACCCTGGCAAAATCATGGCGCAGGTCCTCAAGGAATCCATTTTGAAGCACTTGGAGGAGAGGATGGTGATCCGGAACAGTCAACATGGATTCACCAAGGGGAAATCATACCTGACCAACGTGAGTGATTGCCTTCTATGATGAGAGAACTGTCTCTGGATATGGGGAAAGCGATGGACATGATATATCTTGACTTTAGCAAAGCTTGTGATACAGTCTCCCACAGTATTCTTGCCAGCAAGTTAAAAAAATGGACTATAAGGTGGATAGAAAGCTGGCTAGATTGTCGGGCTCAGTCGGTAGTGATCAACAGCTCAATGTCTAGTTGGCAGCTGGTATCAAGCAGAGTGCCCCAGGGATCTGTCCAGGGGCCAGTTTTGTTCAACACCTTTATTAATGATCTGGATGATGGGATTAATTGCAACCTCAGCAAGTTCGCAGCTGACACTAGGGTGGGGGGAAAGGTAGAAACGCTGGATGGTAGGGATAGGGTCCAGAGTGATCTAGACAAATTGGAGGATTGGGCTAAAAGAAATCTGAGGTTCAGCAAGGACAAATGCAGAGTTCTGAATTTAGGACAGAAGAATCCCATGCACCACTACAGGCTGGGGACCAACTGGCTAAGGGGCAGTTCTGCAGAAAAGGACCTGGCGATTACAGTGGACAAGAAGCTGGATATGAGTCAACAGTGTGCCCTTGTTGCCAAGAAGACTAACCGCATATTGGGCTGCATTAGTAGGAGCATTGCCAGCAGATTGAGGGAAGTGATTATTCCCCTCTGTTTGGCACTGGTGAGGCCACATCTGGAGTATTGTGTCCAGGTTTGAGCTCCCCTACTACAGAAAGGATGTGGACAAATTGGAGAGTGTCCAGCGGAGGGCAACGAAAATGATCAGGGGGTTGGGGCACATGACTTATGAGGCGAGACTGAGGGAACTGGGCTTATTTAGTATGCACAAGAGAGGAGTGAGGCGGGATTTGATAGCAGCCTTCAACTACCTGAAGGGGGGTTCCAAAGCGGATGGAGCTCAGCTGTTTCTCAGTGGTGGCAGATGACAGAACAAGGAGCAATGGTCGCAAGTTGCAGTGGGGGAGGTCTAGGTTGGATTTTAGGAAACATTATTTCACTAGGATTGGCAACTAAACCTGCTCTCAGATCTGTAAGTCCATACCTGCTGTTATATATATATAGGAAATACATAACTGCTTTCAGATATATGGGATATGTAGGTTCCTGTGTATTTAAGGATAGAATTGCCCCCCTCCCTCAAATGTTTGTAATGATGTGACATTTTATTTCCCCCAGAGTACTCAATGAAGCACAATTGTAGCAACGTGCCAGTCACGTGATAGTTTTTGTTTGATGTGGGTTACATGGTATTGCTTTCCCTTTGGAAGGACCATTTGAACTTCTTAGTGGCAAAGCCAAATGTAAATGAAATAGTCATCATATGATGTGTGAAACATTTTCCACCTTGACACAGAAGAGAGCTTCAAAGTAATTTGAAGTACTTGCAATAATATAATGAGCCATGGCAAGACCACCATCTTTTTGATACAACTGTGCTCATATGTCCGATGCATAGCTGAGCTACTCAGATAGAACTCAAGAGGCTGATATATCATTCTTCTCTTGTGTAGACTAAATAAGCCCAGTTCCCTCAGCCTCTCCTCGTAAATCATGTGCCCCAGCCCCCTAATCATTTTCATTGCCCTCCACTGGACTCTCTCCAATTTGTCCACATCCCTTCTGTCTTGCGGGGACCAAAACTGGATTCAATACTCCAGGTATGGTCTCAGCAGTGCCAAATAGAGGGGAATAATCATTTCCCTCGATTTGCTGGCAATGAGCACAGTAATTTGTCACAACTCTGTTCCAAAGGGTCAGTGTTACTATAGCTACTGGACCCAGGCAATCGCTGGCCTAACAATGGTGCTAATTTCTTCCAACTGTTCTCTATGAACTGGCTGGAGAAACTCAGGTAATTTCATATAGGTTATCAAACAACCACTCCATAGCGATGACTTTTGGTTGCTATTACCCTCAAATGCATAGCTATCCCTTATCAAACTGCTGATCATCTATTATCAATCTTCATTCTCTTTGTCTGATTTTTTTTTCACAATTTGTCCCAACATGTGGGTCCTCCCACGCATTCATTGGAAGATTTAATGATGTGTGAAAAAACCATGAATATTCTTTGAACAAGTTCTGGGAAATCTCCTTACAGTACATCAGTGGCAGGAATAAAGCAACAGGGCTAGGTGACTATGCAATGCACTGTAACTGAAGCCAATGTAAGATGTCTTTCTGCCATTAGAGAAATGCAAAGAATCCTTAATGATGACAGGATCAGGCCCATATAGTGTTATTTGATATCCAATGCAGAGCTTCCCACACATGGTTTATGAATTTGTTGAAGGAGAACCAGATTTGTAACCATAATACAATTGACCACTCTTTGTAAGAAAAGATCAAACAGATGAATAACACTATGCACCATATAAATTTGGATAAAACATGTAATATGCCAGTAAAAATAGCAGGAATAGGAGAGGCACTTGCCAGCCAAAAGGTGCCATGCATAGATCACAGAAACAAGACTAGAAAACTAACACAAATCAAGGCAATCTTGTCCATAAAAATCCTTAATATAAAATAGGAACACCACTGAATTGGTATCTAGAACAGTGGTCTCCAAACTGGGGTGCGCGCACCCCAGGGGGCGCGTAAGATGATCCCAGGGCGTGCGCGGCAGCAGGAGCGCCGCCGGACAGCACTCCGCCTTTTTTTATCTTTGGCGGCAGCTCTGCACGTCCACGGCTGGTGTTCCCCTCCGTTGGCCTGCCTGCAGCAGGTCTTCCGGCCCTGGTCCACCGGCGGCATGCCTGCAGCGGGTCTCCCGGTCTTTTTCCGTCAACGGCGCATCTGCGGCAGGTCTTCCGGTCTTCACCCTGGGGGTATGCGAGCCAAAAAGTTTGGAGATCACTGATCTAGAAGACCATGTTTAAAATCCAGTTACAGAAATACAAAACAGCACATTAGGACTAACCTAATAAAATAGAAAAGATTCATAAAACTGGAGCAGCACTTTGCTAGTTTCAGCATCCTGGTTGGGAGAGCGAAGTACTGAAAAGTGTGGCACGTTACAGTTTAAGCAGGGTAGTAAAGCATAATTAGGTAGTAAAGCCTTATCTTTTTTTTGTGAGAAACTCCATATAGTCTAATAGTCACCATAACATAATGGTTCCCTTTAGAATGCAGACTTTTGGGCCACTTCTTCTGCTAACATAGGTCCCCTAACCTCAGTGGTATTACACCACCAGAGATTTTTGGCCCTCTAAAAGGTAACTATGTCACTGAAACTCAGAGGACTAGTTTGTTTCAGTGTGGCTGAGCCACACAAGATTGCCTCTCACAGTTTTCATGCAGCCTGAGAAGTATGTGGCAAAGCTTAAATGGCTACAAAGATGAAAACCACAGCTTACAGCTGGGGAAGAGTTTGCTTATGAATTCAGAAATATACTCTGTACGCATACAGTCTATATGGAAAGTTGAATATCATCATTAGAGAGACACGTAACTTGTTTTCTTTTATGTTATTCTGCTTCTGTTTATAAGGCAAAGATAACTTCGGTAGAAATAAATGTACAAGGAGCAGCCACTTAACTTATTATGAGATGAAATTCTTAATAGTTCAACCTACTGGAAAGACTCATTTCTCTGCCACTGTGGGGGGCCTGGCACCTCACCACCCCTTTGGGGTGGGGGGGATGGGGCGTCAGAACCTTGCCACTCCCACGTTCGTATGCTCACCTCTCTGTGCGTGGCCTGATGTGGCCTAATGGCCTCCCTCCACCCAATCACCCCTTAGTCGAGGTAGTGTGCCATAATGGCCAGAGTCCATATATCCCCTCCTCGCAGGCAGGATAGTGCAGCCTAGCGGCCGGAGTCCATGTAACTTGCTCCAAACATCAGGGCAGTGCGGCCCAATGGCCAGGGTCCATACAAATCGCTCCCAGCGTTGGAGCAATGCGACCTAATGGCCAGAGTGCATATAATCCCCCACATTAGCAGGATAGTGCGGCCTAACAGCCAGAGTCTGTATGATTCCCATACTGGGCCACCCCCCTGACCGGCAAGTGAGGAGGACAGGTAGGTAGGAGGACCTGGGCCAGCCCTCTTCACTGGATCCCGACCCAGGACCCTGGTAGTGGCAAGTTTCCCTTGCCACCGGCTTGGCAGGGATCCGCCCGAAACACACCAAGCCTCTTTGCGGCTCTAATGCTATTTTACTCTAAAGTTCCCCTGGGTCACTTCCTACCATACCCTCCGGGTCCTCCATTTTGTTGGGGTCCTCTGGTCTGTTCCCCTTCGCTGACGTACTCCGTCTGAGGGTCGGGGCGCGTCCCAGCTTGGCTGGCTTCCGGATCCTGGAGTGCAGGCTGTCCCACTTCAGGAGCTGGCGGCCTGCCTCCTTCCCCTCCAGTGGTCAGCCCAGATTGAGCAACTCTGCAGGCTTTTATACCTGTTCTCCAGTTGGAGCATGCCCAGCAAAGCCTCAGGAGCCTGGCTTCCTCTGGTAGGAAGGAAGGGTTAATCCCTGCGGTACCAGTGCAGGGCCGCTCTGCCCCGTCACAGACACCCAGCGTCAGCAGCTCATCTCAGGTATCTTATGACATGTGAAACAAAAGAGCAAATCAACTGCTTTCAGAAGAAGTGATCAGCTGGCCTACAACAAATTTAAACCTCACGACAGAGCCTTGTGATCTTCAATCCCCCAGCTTTCATTATATTCTCACTGGTCAGCTATAGTACTTCTGCATTAGAAACAATGCTGTCTTCCTGGCAGTTTTACCGTTTTTGGAATTTCAATTTTTCGGACCATTTTAATGAAAACGAAGAGCAAAAGTCTAGACCTTCAGCTGGTGTAAATCAGGCACAGCTTTACTGACTTCGGTGGCACTAGGCTGATCTACACTAACTGAGGACCTGGCCCCAAATATTTGAAAAGGTAGTTCCTGCATTGGGACAGTCTCTGCTCTTACAGGAAAACAAATGTAAATAGATAGTAGGCAAGGAAGAGATATTAGAAGCTGCTGCTGAAAAAAGGATTGAAAAATTAAAAAGCAAGCTGGGGAGTTCAAGAGCAAGGTGAGCAGAAGATGCATGCAACAGAGAGGGGTATTTTTCTAACAATCCTTCCATTGTTATAATTAAAATAACCATTTCTTGTCTAATAACTCGAGACAAGAGTCTACATTTGTCAATCAATATGACATGAGTTTCAAAGGACTAGATTCTTACATGGGTGAGGACTGCTAGGGGAGAGATTAAGGTGCCTTCCTGACCTTTGCATGGCCCACAGAATTGCTGTCCCTGTGCTTAGTGATGTACAGAGACTAGAGCTAGAGATAACTTAGGTCTGATCATCAGAGGTGTTCAACATGTGGGGCCAAATCTTTGGCTCAGGCTAAATCCTTGTGGCTGCTCTAATTTGCACTGGGGGCTGTTCTGGCCCCTCGATGCCCCCATGTTTGGGGGAAGTAAAAGTGCTTGAGAACCACCTTTGTGTCGTTCCTTTTCAAAGAGCTTCTCTGTTGTGCTGTCTGCTCAGTTCAATGAAGGATGTGGAAGCCTTTGAAAATGTATGTGCCTACACTGCACAGCATGGCAGAGAAGCCAGAATTCAATTCTAATCTGTTTAAACTAATTATGTAGAATCCAGCAGGTTTACACAAATGAGAGCTGTATTTTTAATACAGTTACTGTAACTATGTAGCTGTTCTGCCTCCATTTCAAAAGGCTTCTTCTCCCTGGATAGAACAGAACAGCTGCAGGAATGCTAAAGGAAACATCACAAATAATACAGCTCAAGGCTAGGATCACAAGACTGTGATTTAAACGAATGACTTCAACACAACTACTCCCATGTGTAAGGGCTACTCATGTGAGTAAGAGCTTCAGGTTCAAGCCCTGTAACAATGAGAATTACATTTATTTTCGAAATAACTAGTTCATAAAATTAAGTTTACATTTAGATTTCACACCCTTTAAAATTTGATATAAACCATTAAAAACTGAAAAGATAAGTCATATCAAGGCCAACTATTCTTGACAGAAAGGTTTGTTTCCCTTTATACAGTAAAATATCCACTTGTGTTATACTTTTCATAAGCAAGAAAATTAAATTAGTCTCAAACTATTCTCTCCCAACCTCCCCCTCACATGACTAAAACATATTTGCAAAAAATATTTATTGACTAGATATATTCTATGTATAATAAAGACTTCATTGTGATATCAGAAGCAAGATAGAGACACATCTATTTAAAAGTACTTAGCAAGGCCATTGGTTTAGAAGAAGTCACCAACAGAATTTGGAAGTTCATGATGCCACACAAAGGTTTACATGTATGTAAAATTGTTGATTAGCGGACTCACATTCTGATCTCTTTTAATACCAATGGAGTTACTCCAGATTTAAACCACTTTCATGGAGCTCAGAATCTGTCCGCAGACATTTTATTAAAACTCCTTATACCTTACTAAAGGGCAAATGCTGTCCCCTGCTCTGAGTGATGTGAAAATGCTGACTCCTCTGCATTGGGAAGGCAGAGCATGGACTTATGCAGAGGGAACTCTGTACTCCCCTTCCCTCCCCCCCCACCCCCCAGCCCCGCAATGCACCATAGAGTTCTACATGTGTGGTGGAGGAACAGACTGTAGATCCTTCACTGTGCAAATCCACAGATGCAAACCATCTACATAGGGGATGTGTAGGGTCCAAAACTGCTAGTAGATTCATTTTGGCTGTAGAGGGGAAAGTAGTGCAACTGCACAGATGCTTCACATTATATCTCCGGGTTAGGGTATGAGACTTGTCTTCCCTATAGAGGAGTAGGTTTGGGTTGTTGGGTTTCAGTGAATTTCTAGTTCACGTATAATTTTGTTGACAAATTTGGTGGTGCAAAATATGAACCAGAATATCATTTTAAAGTTTCTAGATCCCAAATCAGGAAAGTACTTGACTATATGTCTAAAGTTGAGCACTTGTTTAAGCACTATCTGGACGTAAGCACATGCTTAATGCTTGCCTGAACCAGGGTCCACCGATTAAACTCACAGAAGCCTTCAAAAACCTAAAATCAGCTCAAGATGCAAGAAATTTTGTTTGTTTCAGGCAATGGATGTTGCTTGTTCCTTTTAATTAATAAAATGAGAAACAATTGTATTACACCAATCTAGCTACAGCTAATGAGTCTGTGGCTACATGTAAAAGAAAGTAATAAATATGAAAAAGTTGGGGTTTGTAAGAATGTCTCCATTAGAAGCCAACCTCATTCAGTAGCTGCAATTTTATATCACAAGACACAGGGGAAATTAATTAAATTTAATAGACGCTGCAGCTTCTAGACTAGGATGTGCTGTACTTTAAATCATCACCATTGAAAAGTATAGTAATACAATTCATTCAGAAGTAAATGTTTGACCATAAATGCAATTATTTTAAGATTTTTTTTTCAGGTATAACAGAATTGTCTGCTCTTATAATTCAGGGTCTCAGTCTCATACTACTGCTTACAAAGGTTGCTGGACACAGTACATGCATAAACCTGGACTACTCACGAGTTAACTAATTGCCTGAATGTGTTTCAACAATTGTTCTATAATCTACAATACCAATGATATTTCATTAAAACATTAAAATAAAGACCTTGATTACTGAAAGGAAAGTCAATAATTCTGAAGATAGTTTTATGTAAAATAACAATGTGCTTCAAACATTGTTGTTCTAAATTTAAAAGAATAGGTGAATCCCTGAAAGATTATATTTCTAATATATACATATAAGAATATTAGTATAAAATGCTCACTCATCTTTATTTTTCTTAATTTACTGCTGTGAATTTTAACTATTGAGTTAATCGCATGTATTATCTATTACTTATATAATTAAATATTATCTTGTCTGATGTTGGTGCTAGTAAGAGGAAATTTGGGATAATCTTGGAATAATGTCTACAGCTCCAGCTGTTTGCAGTACTTATATAATACCAGATGTGAAATTGGTGCATCTGTAGTCAGTCCTCTCTTGTGGATTGCAAGTGATCAAACAGGCAAAACCATAATGACAGGATGATTAGACAGGTTTAGCAGAAAGGGAATTGCTCAAGACATTCATGAATTACTGTAAGCCACACACAGTGAAGAAAAATGTATTTATTACAATTTCATCAAATGCAAAACCGTATCTTAAATTTGAGAGTTAATGATGTTAACCTGGAACTCATACAATTATTTTCATGTGTTTTAAGTACTTTTTAGATGATAAAATAACTGAAAAACTTTTTAAAAGCATATGGAATGAATACACTATCAAGTACATTTCCATTTTTAAACACATGTATTTTAATTAGATAGTAGGCTTTAAAAATATCCTCAAATAAATGTT
Source organism: Chelonia mydas (assembly GCF_015237465.2). Taxonomy (NCBI): domain Eukaryota; kingdom Metazoa; phylum Chordata; order Testudines; family Cheloniidae; genus Chelonia; species Chelonia mydas. Next base: position 229,796,500 of record NC_057850.1, read on the forward strand.
TCTCAAACTTAGGTAGGCCATGTAGTTACATATTCAATTGTCTTGCAGTGTGTAAAACATGGGAGCCAGTAAAAGTTGTTGAGGCATCAACCATATTTTGCCTTCTCTGTAGCTAGAGCCAATCTGCGGATGTTTGCTATGCAACCAGCTGCTGCTTCCTGTAGGGTTTCATCTGTAGAGCCCACCATACCCAGCAGAAGCTAGTAAAATAAAATCAGATGGAAAAAATAAAATGAATACACTGAAATTAAATTATTGAATTTAATTTAAAATCATATATACACACATATATTCATATGTATATACACCCTCATATTAACACATTCATATATGCAAATAAGAAGACTTTTTGAATTTTAAATTAAGAAATAATACAAATCTTGTTAGTTCAATTCATATAAGGAATCCTGACATATTTTCTGTCATATTTGTGACAGTGATACTGCTTTTTCTCATCTTATCTTTGTTCATCTTATACACTTATCCTGTTGGGGGTTCTCTCTTGGATTGTTTTTCTTTTTTGCAGAACAATTTTCATTGAAATGACTAAATTTTCTTTGCTAAATTATGACAACAAATCATATTTGAGATTTTTTATGAAAGTAGCCATGTGTTCTGTTTTAGACCTTCCTCCTGTGATTGGATCCATGTGGATGAACCCTTGTGCCCAAGAAGACAGTCCACGCACATTCATCTAGTTGAGGGATCCAAATCTTAAGATGTAATTCTTTAGACACTTACGTTTCACAAAGAAAACAATTTAGGGGCAGATTCTGTCCTTTGCTCAAGTTGAGTAGAACTTTACTCTGTGTAGTCCAATTGTTTTCAATGGAAATTCTCTTTGAATAAGGCACTACTCAAAATAAGGGTGATAAAATTGGATCTTTACAGATAAACATTGTTAAACATCAGCAAATGACTGATCATAGTTCTATTTCCTTATTTTTAATGTATTGCAAGTCAGTGATGCAACTGAATAACCCATATACACTGGAAAACAGAAGACTCTTGCTTAGCTCAAATTAGCTCCACATAATCTTCAGATTTCTGGAAATCTGCCAATCTTAATGTGAGTTCAGGTATTTTGAAGCACAGACAGCTCTAATTAAAACCCGTACTTTCAGACTGCAATACTTAGGATTCTGTATTCACCCAAACAATGTTGAGTCAAACCACAAAGAAATCTGTTATCACTCAACTCCAGTGCATATTTTTCATACAGCTAAAATATTACATAAAATTATGAACTGCTACATATAAAAGCATAAATTGAATGCAGATATCGAATTCATACGCTACCTTTCTCTAACCTTCCAGCAGTTGTAAGGCATGCGTCACAGCTGCACACATATGGCATTTGCTTATGAAGATCAAAGCATTTTATACTTAAGGAAGTATTTGTGTTAGACTAATGTACAAAATAAGCTTCTTGCCAGTCACTTTTCACCCCTCGACCCCTATAAGTAACTTATGAAAGGCTGCCGTGAATATGCTTGAATTATGTTTAAAAAAAGCTTTATATAAATTAAGTGTCAGTAGGGGTCAATTCTTATGTCAAAGTTTTCACATAAATCCTATCAATTTTAATGGAATTTACATATGTATTAACAGTAGATCAGAATTCTTAAGGTGTGAACACTTCAGAAAGATATATATGTTGTTTATTTGCTCAAAAACAGTTAAAATTGATGGAAAAATTGTAGGAGAAAGCTTTGCATCTATACCATACACTCTTATTTTTACCTATTCCCAAACTATGGGCCTGATCCAGCTGTAGGTAAGGTCAATTGAAGCTTCACCATTTATTTCAATGGGAGCAAGATCAGGCTCTGCGCGTGTGTGTGTGGTGATAAAACTGCATTCTATAGTACAAAAACAGAATGAATTTCTTATAAAACAGCTTAAATGAGGTAGTTTTTTAAAAATGGTGTTGATAAAGAAATGTTTTCCTAACTAATTATGTCATCTATTAATTTTGTTTCTTCAGTAAGTCATAATTCTGATCAACTTTAATTGTCAAAATAAAAAGGGTTCCCTTGGTCATGCCACAACTTTCTTGTGAAACTTATAGAGTAAAGGTATATGTATTTCATGTGTCCGATTCCAAACCAAAAATATGCATGTATGTACCGTACATACGGTGATTTTGGTAAAACCATAATTTTGAAATTTTGGAACAAGGAAACCATATACTTTATGTAATTACAGTCTGTATGTTCACAGACCTAGTGCAAGGCCTTTTTTATTTTAATGAAGGTTGAACCCCAACTTTTCATAATAATTCCATTGTTGGAATTGTGATTAGTTCATGTCACCAGATGTTATGATGGAATTACTGTTATTGGACGTACATTATTTAGTAGCAAATAACAAAAATGTACTTCTCCACTGTCTGCCTGTAGCCCCTGAGCTCCATGCTATTTATTTTTTCCTTCAGCCACTCACTTGTTTCTGAGTACACAAGATTTTTTAAAATGCATGCTATTTTGTTACTTGATTAGAAGATCAGTAATTAATAATATAAACATCAATTTTTATAAACCTATTCAAAGATACTGTCCATCATAAAAACATTTGCCTGGTTCTACTGAAGTCAATGGGAGTTTTTCTTCTGACTTTGGCAGGGCAAGGATCAATCACTTCCCAATTTGCTGTTCTTCCAGATCATCAGCAAATGGTGACATGTGTGCAGAACTGCCACTGTATAGACAAACCCTATATCTCAGGCTGTGCTCTGCATAACTTCATAGTGCGCAGGGAGAAGTAATTCTCCCACCACACGCCACTATGGTAGCCCTCTGTGGGGGTGGAGGACACATAGCAGCAGAACCTCTTGTCCTTTCTCTCCCTCACCTTCCTCTCACAGAGTCACTGCAGAGGTGAGCAGCACACAGCCCAGAATGTTTCAATTTAGGTATCTAATGACATAATTTGGCACTTAAGTTTGAGGATTTTAGCTAAGAGTTGTTGTTATTATCTTTGCCTCGTGAAAAAAAATGTACCCCTTTGTTGCATGGTAGCAAGATCATAAGTCATTGCTGTGCCACCTGCCATTTTTCAGTGGAAGAGTAAATTGTTTCACAGGTTTAATTCAATTCACTTGTGATTTGGGGTGTTCTAGTCACAATATTGCACACATTTTGACAAGTCCAAGAAGACTTTTTGACCTTCCAAGGCACCAATGCAACATAACTTGTCTTTTTTTTTCAGATGCAATGCCCTTGAACTTCATGCATCCTTTCTCTTTACTGTTCAGGTATTGTTTTCTGACACATGTAAATGTTAACAGATGTCAGAGGCTGCAAAGAGGCAGGTGGTATAAATGCGTCTGTCTGGCTTGTAAGAGGCAATTTCCACAAAAAGAGAAGGCAATTTCAATATTATATAGATTCCATTTTTGTTGGCTGGTATTTATATTCTAAGGCAAAGGTCCAAGCAAATTTGGCACAGGTAGCATATCATACCAGCAAATAAGCACAAACATAAGATGTTTGAAGATCATACAAAGTGTGCACATGGGCTCTAAAAGCAAGAATAATTCACAGCCTCAATTATCCAGATGGTCATGGCAAAAGAGAAGATTTTGCTATTGCTAACCCAGCGTTAAAATAATACAAGATTCCAACGCTGCATAACTGGAAATTACTTGCCTTGTAATTCTGCTAATCTGAAGATATTCTTACAGGATTCTGACTGCTGAGTCTTGTGCTCTCTAGCACAAGACGGGTATAAAGCTCTAAGGTATTTGGTCCGTAGTGTGACAGTAATGGGTCAGGGTGTAAGCCACAGCATCTCTGTTGGTAGTTGTGCATCACCAAGGACTCCAATTGCCCTCAAGCGAAAAGAAAAGGCTCCTCAAAGAAAATCTTACCCAATCACAAAACAAACTGATTGAGAAATTATTTCCTCAAATAGAACAATACAAACCTCAAATTGTAAAGATATACACCACCTCTGAAAATTGCCCTCCAAACTCTGAGGAGAGATGTGCTTGTGAATGAGAACTCTGCAGAGGTGATATCTTCAGTGAAGCAGTTACAAAGCTCAAGAAATTCTCCTTTCTCTGAAGATACCATCTTGGCAGGATTCTCATCCCTGGAGACTAAGTAGCTCAGGGGATGTCAAAACAGAAAAATGCAAACATCAGCACTGATACACTAGTAAGCCATTCATCCAAAAATATCCTGGTGCCTAAGATGAAGGTTCTGGAGCACAGTAGTGTATATTCACCTTCTTTGCTCTGGCCATGGCCATCTCAGCTACCATAGTCTTGTGTGGGCAGTGGGAGACACAGGAGGCAACATTTCCAGGGAGAATATACTTTATCTTGGGGTCACCTTTCAGAAAGGGTAGCTGTGAAGTGTTTGCCATACATTCTTCAGCTGATCCAAACAGCATGCAAGGGCACAACAACCGTACTGGACAAGGGTTTCATGGCCGAGGTAAAACAGATACTTTAGAGACCACCAACAGTTCAGCATCCTGAGAACGTGAAAGACAAATAGACCCTCTAACAACAGAATGAAGAAGTCTCTACATACAGAACATTCACCCCATTCCTTTTCTCTTTTTCTCTTCCTTTTTGAACAAATGTATTCAACTTCTTCTAATCAGAAGAAAATATGAGTTACCTCTTTCACTTACATCTATTACTAGACAGAGAAAGACTGGGAAGTCAGGGAGAGATTAGATGGAGCTTCGAGTCCTTGAGACCAAAAATGTTTGTTTTGATAAGATTGCTGCTTCTGTCTATCACTTTAGCGATGACATATTTTAGATTGACAGTGTTCCCAACTGGTGTTGGGACTTGCCATTGTTTTTTTTCAGATTTAGTATTTCAGTTCTTTCATATGCTACAGTTCCTAGAAGATGCTGAGTTCCTTGCACTATGATCTTTTAATTGTAAAACACTCCCATTCCAAAAAAGACATTTTACATGCTTTTTCTAAATCTAACCTAAAAGAAAAAAATACTTTAAATAAAAGCATATGGGAGAAACTTATCCAAAAAAGTATCAATCTGGATCCAGCCAACATTTTGTAACTTTCAACAATATACTGCACACTGGAAAATTTTAAAGCACCTAGCTTTGAGTGTTATGTTACACATATAATTTATCCTTATGAAAATATTTCTCATACAATTAAATTATAAATAATACAACATACTGTACAATCAAAACATGAGGTTAAGCTCAGTCACTGTTTCAGTTTTACTAAAATCCAAGCTGATTTCCATCTCCAACTGAGCAAAAGGATAAGACAATGTTGGCCATACCCATACTGCTGAAAAAGGCATTGGCCCAGATTCTGCAGTACTGTATGCTCATTTTGGTCTGCTCAGGTGGCACAAAGTGGATGGCTTCCAGCTGTAAAAGAATTCCCTTTGTGGAGGCGAACTCCCTGCTGGTGTAAATCTGGCAGCTGGAGAGAAGCCAGTTCTTGTTCCAGCCACCCTCCCATTGCAGCACAGAGGGTGTGACAGGGAAGGCAGGGGGCCTGGCAGGGAATGGGCAGAACGGAGCTCCATTATGATGATTCTCCACTGGCGTAAGGTCCCTTCTCTTAGGGATCTTATCTAGTGGTGTAAATTAGGGAAGCCCCTGCGGCGCTCTAACTAATGCCCTGACCAGACAAGGCCTACGTTGAACTGGGGAGCTATAGTGCTAGGTTCTAAATGGCTAGTCAAAAACAAGAAGGAAAGAAATAAGGAAAGACTAAAACATAAAAGAGAAACCTGGAGACAAAGGAGCCTGCAAATGGGACAGTGGAAGGGAATGTGAGAAAGACTGTGAGATAAAGAGAAATAACTGGACACAAGGGAGGAGAGAAAGAAATGGCATTCCTGAGGGATCCAACATTGGAAGCCAAGTAAACTGTGTCTGATTGTGTCTGGCAATAAGATGTGATCTATTTATTACAATACACATTTTCATGGCTAGAAATTGTGAAATTTCATCACTATCATTTTCCCAATCTCCCCATCCTCATCCCTGTTTATTTCATCCATCTGTCGCATCCTGTCTGATACCTCAGACGTAAGATCTCTGGGACAAGGACTGTCTTTTTTGTTATTTGTCTGTACTGTGCCTAGTACAATGGGACTGGAGTTCTTCTAGGAAATAGCATAAATAAATTCATAATAATAATAATAATGATTAATATTGAAGCAGTATCCAGAATCCCCAATCAGGTTCAAGATTCCATTGTTCTAAGTGCTGCACAAACACGCACATGGTCCCTGACCTGAGGAGCTTACAATCAAAGAAGCGATATACCCAGGGTGTATGGGGGGATACTATCAAATATATAAAGTATTTATAGACATATATATACTTTCATGTTTTTAATGTTGTAAATGGACCAAGTAAGAGTAATCTATCCTCCACTCTCCCTACCCATTATCAATTGGCTAATTTCTTATGGCATTATGGGGCAGATCAGGGATGATGGGCAGGATGAAATGCAGTAGCAAGATGCTTGTTTCAGAATCTGACAAACAGGCAAATGAAGCTGAAGAATCATTGACAGTGCAGAGAGGTGGGGAGCAAATGTAAAACAAAATATAAAATACTAAAAGTTTGTAAACTTCTTGAATACTGTAAACTATAGGAATTTTTAAGATTCTCCCATTTTATGTTGTAATTCGTATGTTTTCAAGGAACATTTTCACAAATGTAAAATGGGGATCCTATTGGATATACTCATACAGCACACAAGTATGAACTGTACCTAAATATAACTAATACTAAAACACATTATTAATCTTTGTTTATCATATATGAATACATATAACAAGTCTAGACTCTTAGATGTCAGATAATTTGGGTCTATATTTGGCTGTAAGAGGTTTGGTGCAATATTTAGAATTCTATCATAAGAACATTCCAATGTACTAAGAGTCTTATGGGATTTGAAATTCATCCCACAAAAAGGAATAGGCAGAGCTGATAACCCAGAAATGATGAAGCCAATGATTTTATAGCATATTTTTGTTTGGACCATTATCTCAATTCTATTTTTATTTCACTGTAGTTTTCAAGAGAAGATTAACATATAAAGAAGGCACATGGAGAAAGAGAGAGAGAATACAGACAAAATCTTTTTACAAATGATTGGAAATTTCTTTTATAAAGATTACAACAGGAGCTGAATTAGTTACTGTAAGTAATAGACATTTAGAACAGACAGCCCTTTTCCAGGGATGTTGCATTATTTATTTATTTATTTATTTATTGTAATTTAGTTTGCTTCTGTGACATCCCGAGGACCCTCTTTTCCGTTTGTTGCAGTTATCCTCACCCATCTTTCTTCTTTCGATTCCTTTTGCTATTTCACATTTTGTTATACTTTTCTTTTTTAAAAAACAATGTCTATTTCTTTCTATTTTTGTGAGCATGAATTTTACCTTGCCCTCCCTCTACATGGACTACTGTGGGAGTAGCATAGGAAATCTGGGGAGAGATTGCCAAGTGGCCTCCAACTTTTCCAAATTTTTGTTAATTTGCTATTAATTTGAAATGTTTTGTCAGTCATTCTATCTATGGTAGTTATCTAAAGATTACAGGAGCACAAAAACAGGACTACTGTAAATAAACAACAACTAGTTGCTGTGGACTCACAAAGTTCCTACTCTTATTGGGGTCACAGAAATAACAGAAGTCCTAAGAGTAATGTAGTGTATACACTGGCCACAAATAACTCATTTACTGTAGAAAACACACTGGTAGTATCTGTTCTCATTACTGAAGAGTTATGCATGACTTGTCAGTAAGATCCTTGGTTGGGTGTGCTTCTGGATTCCCAGTTGTTCCTGGATTCTTGAAATTTACTCTACATAGTGTTGTCCTTGAATACTACTTTGAACTACAGCAAGAAAACATGATACAGCTTCCAGATTAGGGTCAGATTCTGCCATCCTTCCATCAGGGCAGTACCTTACTCTGTGAGGATTCCCATTGTTTCAAGGTGGCAGAATCTGACTGTTACTTAGTAGAGCTAGCTTCAAGGAGTATATTAAATCAATCTTCAAAGTCTGAACTGAATTCACGTTTTCTTTTGAGTTTAATTCAACACGATTTTGATCTCTAAAGCTCTACTAGATTTGGGTCCGGGATATCTAAGGATATGTCCCCTCTCTATGTACTCGATCACGAAAGCTTAAACCAGTAGCATGCTTTTGCTAGTAGTGCTCAGATCTGAATGCCTGGGGATTAGAAGCAGGATGTTCTTATTGGAGAGCCCCATACCCTAGATTTTACTACATTGGTCCAAGAAATCTTAAATCTGTTGGCCTTCAGGGCAGAATAAAAGGCTCATGTATATTCTCAGGCTTTTGTTTTTATGGATGGCAGTGGTGTATACATCTGATTAGTCCTAGACAAGTCTATTTAGGACTGATATTGCTCTGCACATCTTCTGTTTTTCAATTAAGTAGATGTTCTAGGGAATGTTTGGTGCATTGTGTAAAATTAATAATAATTACATTATAAAATCAATATATGAACTCTAGAATCTTTTAATGAAGGAAGACTATTTCAAGACAAGAAGAATATATCGATTAAATAATATCAATCTAGAGATGCCTCACATTTGGCTCTCAATATTTGTATACCCAGTAAGCCAAAGCCAACATTTTAACCAAACAACCATTAAATATAAAATCAGCATCAACCACAGTTTCACCTCTGTGATCACATGTAAGCTCACTATCCCTGTGGATACAATGAACAGCTCCTCCAATCGAGAACACTACTAATTTGCCTAGGGCCCAAACATGAGAGGGTCATTTAAAGTAATTAGTTAGCTGTTCTCTTTCCCGTATTAATATTCTCCTTTGTTTCAGGTACTACCAAAGAGATTTCGCTAACAGCAATTACATCAAACAAGAGAAAAAGAGAAAATATTATCTGGCACAATATCTTCTAGAACTTCACAAAAGCAGTGACAAATAATATAAACAAAAATATTAAATTTATGAAACAACAGGTACACACTCAATTCTGATTCCACAGTATTGAATTTATCATATTAACATTTACACCATTTCAGCTCCACTGACATCAACCAAGTTACTGCTGATTTACACTAGTATAAGTAAGAACAAAATCAGGCCCAAAGTATGAAGGGCCCAGATTCTACAAAGCACTTCATGTACTTCCTTAGCTGTAAGTACATGAGTAATTCGGAAAAGCACTTATGTATGTGCGTAGCTCCAAACACGTGTTTAAGTCCCACTGACCTCAGTGGGACTACTCATGTGCTTAACGTTACAATATGCTTAAGTGCTCTGCTCTGCTGGGGCCCTAGTTCTGATTCTGTCTGCTTTACCGGTCTGATGATTCATTCACTTTTTATTGTCATAGTGTGGTAAAATATGAGTGTTCCCTGCCTAACTAATCCAAAACTTTGATGAATAAAACAAAGCATAATCAGACTTTACACTGCATCTTTATTCCTCAATTGCTTTTTAATAGAGCAAAAATACTTCAATTTTTTTTAATGGAATATAATCAAGCATAAATAAGGATCTCATGCCTTGACTACCTTTTTCTATGAAAGCTGTAAATAAGGCTCTGGATACATTAGGATGAACACAATTATAGCTGACCCTATAGTTTTCTAATTCACCAATTTCTTTTTTAGAGTGAGAAGTCTTATCATTTTTATCTGAATAATTCTGGGTATCACCTGAGATTCAAAAGTCTAAATTAACCATTATTTCAAAATTACTTTCAGTTTGTCAGGGGGCCATGGTGTAAGAAACAGTTCCCATATTCAGAGATTTTTAATTTTCCATTTATATTCTACACAGTATAATTTATTAGACATTATTTGCAGTTTCATTGATATTGACTGCTACTAGCATTTACCTCAGTAAGTAGATTCCCAGGTAAGCATCCTATTAAATAAAACTCAATAAAACTAATGAACAGTACAGCAAATCTTCTCATGCCAAGAAATCACTTCTATAGTATGTCTGCTGCAGCTTTCACCAGACCAGAAAGCAAGACCTCCAAGGTTACTGCAAACTGGTATCTTGTATGACACACCCAGCTACACTGGTTACGTGTGTAACTCCATTAACTTCAACAGAGTTACAACAAGAAATCTGTTTGACCCATATTGCCTATCCATAAAGCTATTGTGGCAAAAACAGAACAGGATTGGCTAAGAAATCTGTAATTCGAGGTCTTTTAAAAAACTGCAGATAATTTATGTAAATCCATTAAGGACATTTCTGGTTATGTATCATCTTTCCCCCTTTTTAATTAATAGGGACATGCACATGAGACAGGATGCTTGATTTTAAGGGTCCATCTGATTTTGTTCTTATTCCTTAATACGTCATAGTCTATTACAACTGGTTGCTGTGGAGGAATAAAGGAGCAAGAGCGAAGAACTCTTAAAACCAAGCATCTTGTTCTCTTCTAAATTTCCCTAGTAATGAAAAAATGGGGGGTAGGCGGGGAGAGAAAATATATTATGCATAACAGGAGTTCCCACATTTTTCATAGCATGGACAACATCTTAATAGAAAAAATCTCTCACTTTCCTGCCTATTTGCAATTGAAGAGACCACCACTCTCACATTAGGGATCAATTAACATCTCCATGGCTTTCCAAAGAAAATCAATTGGGAAAGCACTTAACATATTTTAGGTGTCTTCTAATATGGATTAGCAGGTGGAACCCAGGGCAAGGAGTCACCACCATGCATGTGACTATACAGCTCCCCAAAGACCCCAACTTAATAGCTTTCTTTGACAGGGTAACAAGCCTTGTGGATAGGGGGAAAGTGGTAGGTGTGGTATATCTTGACTTTAGTAAGGCTTTTGATGCTGTCTCACATGACCTTCTCATAAACAAACTAGGGAAATACAACCTAGATGGAGCTACTATAAGGTGGGTGCATAACTGCTGGAAAACCATTCCCAGAGAATAGTTATCAGTGGTTCATAGTCAAACTGGAAAGGCATATTAAGTGGGGTCCAACAGGGATCAGTTCTGGGTCTGGTTCTTTTAAATATCTTCATCAATGATTTAGATAGTGGCATAGAGAGTACATCTATAAAGTTTGCAGATGATACCAAGTTGGGAGGGTTTGCAAGTGCTTTGGAGGATAGGATTAAAATTCAAAATGATCTGGACAAACTGGAGAAATGGTCTGAAGTAAATAAGATGAAATTCAATAAGGACAAATGCAAAGCACTCCACTTAGGAAGGAACAACAAGTTGCACACATACAAAATGGGAAGGAGTACTGCAGAAAGAGATCTTGGAGTTATAGTGGATTGCAAGTTAAATATGAGTCAATAGTGTAATGCTGTTGCAAAAAAAGCAAACATCATTCTGGGATTTATTAGCAGGAGTGTTGTAAGCAAGACACAAGAAGTAATTCTTCCGTTCCACTCCACGCTGATTAGGCCTCAACTAGAGTACTGTGTCCAGTTCTGGGCACCACATTTCAAGAAAGATGTGGACAAACTGGAGAAAGTCCAGAGAAGAGTAACAAAAATGATTAAAGGTCTAGAAAACGTGAACCCATGAGGGAAGATTGAAAAAATTGGGTTTGTTTAGTCTGGAGAAGAGAAGACTGAGGGGGGACATGATAACAGTTGTCAAATACATAAAATATTGTTACAAGGAAGAGGAGAAAAATTGTTCTCTTTAACCTCTGAGGATAGGACAAGAAACAATGGGCTTAAATTGCAGCAAGAGAAGTTTTGGTAAGAAATTAGGAAAAACTTCATAACTGTCAGGGTGGTTAAGCACTGTAATAACTTGCCTAGGGAGGTTGTGGAATTTCGTCATTGGAGACTTCTAATACTTGTCAGAGATGGTCAAGATAGTACTTAGTCCTGCCTTGAGTACAGGGGACTGGACTAGAAGCCCTCTAGAGGACCCTCCCAGTCCTACAATTTTATGATTCAAAGTGATCCAGTGATCGAAGTTAAACTTTTCCATGGGGTACTGAATGGTATGTAATAATGGCCTCCTTTTCACAGATGAATACTAAGGAAAAATGAAGCATTTGTTGAAAATAAATGTAAATGCAAAGTCCATGGAGCCAATTCATTTTTAGTTTAACTCCACCGAGGTCAGCTGAGTTACACCAGAAATAATTCTAGCCCCAGACATTTATTTTTATTCAAGACAACATTCTGTTGCTATCAAATGGCTAAAAAATAAATAGAAATTGAAATTGAAATATTTTGATTTAAGAAACTGACAATTGCTCAGTGAACTTTTATTAAAAATATAGTCAGATTGGAACTTTAGAGAATATATCTTAGTTGCTAAATCAATCAAAAACTGCTCATTCACAGTCTACATTTTGGCTGAAGGATTTTTGTTGGAATTGTTATTTTTGTTTTTTTGTTTTTTAACCTTTATGGATAAATAAAAGTCAGACATCCTGTAATTGGAATTCATTTGGTAAAATACATTGTTTAGAGCACATTACAATCTTATAATACCAAAGAGATCAATGTGCCAAGAAAAAAAGAACAAAAGAAAAATTAAATATACAACTCTTTTGACATTTTTGAAGGTCAGATGGACTGAAAGGGCATACAAAATGTTTTTCTTTCAAAGGTGGCCTCCAAAGGAAAAAAATAGGTTTACAGTCTTTTTGCTTCCTTTTGATCCATAAACTAATACTTTAAAGGTGGGATTTGGTTTTATTTTATTTATTTATTCATTGCTTGTTCTGTACATTAGAAAACTAAGTCTATGACAGTAGACAAACAAACAAACAAGTGAATCAAGAACTGAGAGGGCAAGTGATTTATTTCATACTGTCTGAAACTCTGTTTGTTTTTGTTAGTATCTATTAACTAAAGCAGTAGAAGTACATTTTCTCTTTGTTGGTGATTCGACACTCTCTCCAACTCAATCCAAATGTCAATGTATTGTCATAGTGGCACTGCAGCTGTGCTACTGTAGCACCATAGTGTAGATATTTCTGACATTAATGGAAGGGGGTTTTCCATCACTGTAGTTGATCCACCCATCCAAGAGGTGGTAGCTAGCCCAGTGAAATAATTCCTCCATTGATCTATCTGTATCTACAGTGGGGGTTAGGTTGACCTAACTATGCCACATAGGGCATGAAATTTTTCACAGTCCTTGGAGATGTATCTAGGTGAATCTAATTTTTAGGTGTTGCCCAACTGTTAAATCGAGAAGCATCAGCATTAGTCTAATGTGCTCATTGTAACCTTCAGAATGTTGTGATTTAGTGAACACAAACTGTACGTGAGAGAGTTTAATGTTTTAATGAACATAAACTATACTTGGGAGTGTTAGAAACTTATAAGGTTATGTTATAAAAATAATTACTATACAGACTTATTATGGGCGATAAAACCTTTACTTGTGACTAAAATACAAAGGCTATATTGAATAAAAACACCATCCAGCTCACACAATCTACATCTGTGCAAGGCAAAGTACTTGAGATTTGCATGCACTTCTGTAGAGCGGAGCAGGACAGACATTTTGTTAAATCTAGCCCTAAGGGCCCTATCTAGCCCCAGATTGCTTGAGTGGCTGCTGGACTTTGGAAGTTTTGTGAGACCACAAATTTGTAAGGCACTGCATGGCCTGAAAACAAGCAATATCACCTTCCTGACTGCTTTGTGCTAGCTAACCAGTGAAACGCAAAGGGTCCAACCTGCTTCCTGCCTTACCCCTCAAAAGACTTTTACTGGGGGATGAATTAAGAACTCATTGATAAAAGGGAAGGCCTCCCATTCTCATTTGATTAAAGCAAAGGCCTCTCACATTCAGTGATTCGATTAGAGAGGTGCCCTCTTCATCCCAAAATCAAGGGTTGTTTTTGTTTGTTTGTTTTAAGAAAAGAAAACCATCCATTAGTGGGAAGTATTGAATTGTGAAACAGTAGAACAGGGAGGGAAAGGAAGTATTAGTGTGTGTTTACACACAGTTTTTGTGCTGCTTTCACTATAATAGTTTGGAAACCTATACAGTGAAAGCAGTACAAATGTGGACACTGTATAAAAATGTTTCAATCCATATATGGCTTAGTTTCATAAAGTTATAGAAATAAACAATACCTATATAAGCACCTTTATAATGGTATAACTGCATCCATATCAGGAAGTTGTAATACTTATGGTAAAGGGGTACAAAAACTGTATGCAGATCAGTCCTTAGCAACACAGTGAAAGTATGAAGTCTAACTTCTGAGAAACAAGACATTTAATCATATAATCTTTATATGACACACAGAGGCTACATCTAAACTACACATTACTTTTGGTGGCACGTTGGTATGTGTTACAAGCCACAGTGAAAAGCAAGCTGTGTCCACACTGCAGTGTGTAGCTACATCAATGAAAGGCTCTGGCAGAGGTGAGGCAGCGAGAAAAGGTTTCAGCAGCTTCCTGCTACCGCAGCCTTTCACGGTGGTGAGAAAAGGCTCCAGCAGGGGAGGAGTAGTGAGGAAAGGCTCCCCCATCAGAGCCTTTCCCCAATGCTGGAGTCTTTCCCTGCTGTGGGGAAAGGCTCCAGAAACAGGGAGCTGCTGGAGCCTTTCCCCACTGCCTCCCCGCTGCTGGAACCTTTTCCTGCTGCTGGAGTCATTCCCTGCAGTGGAGAAAGGCTCCAGCAGAGGGACAAAACAGCAGTGTAGAGGGGAAGGCATAGTTTCAGCAAGTAGAGGGCCATGTAGGGTATGCCTTTGAGTACATACCCACACTCTTCAGGTGTGTCTTTACTCACCTAAGCTGTGTCTCACCACCACTATTTACACCCTTTCTAAGCCCTGGTCTACACTAGGAGTTGAGGTCGAATTTAGCAGCATTAAATCGATTTAAGCCTGCACCCATCCACACGACGAAGCCCTTTTTTTTGACTTAAAGGGCTCTTAAAATCGATTTCCTTACTCCACCCCCGACAATGGGATTAGCACTGAAATCGGCCTTGCTGGGTCGAATTTGGGGTACTGTGGACACAATTAGATGGTATTGGCCTCCGTGAGCTATCCCAGAGTGCTCCATTGTGACCGCTCTGGACAGCACTCTCAACTCAGATGCACTGGCCAGGTAGATGAGAAAAGGCCCGCGAACTTTTGAATTTCAATTTCCTGTTTGGCCAGTGTGGCAAGCTGCAGGTGACCATGCAGAGCTCATCAGCAGAGGTGATCATGCAGAGCTCATCAGCAGAGGTGACCATGATGGAGTCCCAGAATTGCAACACAGCTCCAGCATGAACCGAACAGGAGGTACGGGATCTGATCGCTGTATGGGGAGACGGATCCGTGCTATCAGAACTATGTTCCAGTTTTCGAAATGTCAAAACATTTGTCAAAATCTCCCAGGGCATGAAGGACAGAAGCCATAACAGGGACCTGAAGCAGTGCCGTGTGAAACTTAAGGAGCTGAGGCAAGTCTACCAGAAAACCAGAGAGGCGAACAGCCGCTCCGGGTCAGAGCCCAAAACATGCCGCTTCTATGATGAGCTGCATGCCATTTTAGGGGGTTCAGCCACCACTACCCCAGCCGTGTGGTTTGACTCCTTCAATGGAGATGGAGGCAACACGGAAGCAGGTTTTGGGGACGAGGAAGATTATGATGATGAGGTTGTAGATAGCTCACAGCAAGCAAGCGGAGAAACCGGTTTTCCCGACAGCCAGGAACTGTTTCTCACCCTGGACCTGGAGCCCGTACCCCCCGAATCCACCCAAGGCTGCCTCCTGGACCCACCAGGTGGAGAAGGGACCTCTGGTGAGTGTACCTTTTAAAATACTATACATGGTTTAAAAGCAAGCATGTTCAATGATTCATTTGCCCCAGCATTCACGGCTCTCCTGGATGTACTCCCAAAGCCTTTGCAAAAGGTTTATGGGGAGGGCAGCCTTATTCCATCCACCGTGGTAGGACACTTTACCACTTCAGGCCAGTAGCACGTACTCGGGAATCACTGTAGAACAAAGCATTGCAGTGTATGTTTGCTGGCGTTCAAACAACATCCGTTCTTTATCTCTCTGTGTTATCCTCAGGAGAGTGATATCATTCATGGTCACCTGGTTGAAATAGGGTGCTTTTCTTAAGGGGACATTCAGAGGTGCCCATTCCCGCTGGGCTGTTTGCCTGTGGCTGAACAGAAATGTTCCCTGCTGTTAGCAACGGGGAGAGGGGAGGGTAGAGGGGCTAGCCATGCGCTGGGGGGAGGCAAAATGCAACCTTGGAACAAAAGCACATGTGCTATGTATGTAATGTTAACAGCAAGGTTTACCCTGAAAGAGTGTACCCACTGTTCTATAAAATGTGTCTTTTTAAATACCACTGTCCCTTTTTTTTTTCTCCACCAGCTGCATGTGTTTCAAGGATCACAGAATCTTCTCCTTCCCAGAGGCTAGTGAAGATTAAAAGGCGAAAAAAACGCACTTGCGATGAAATGTTCTCTGAGCTCATGCTGTTCTCCCACACTGACAGAGCACAGACGAATGCGTGGAGGCAGACAATGTCAGAGTGCAGGAAAGCACAAAATGACTGGGAGGAGAGGTGGCGGGCTGAAGAGAGTAAGTGGCGGGCTGAAGATAGGGCTGAAGCTGAAAGATGGCGGCAGCGTGATGAGAGGATGCAGGATTCAATGCTGAGGCTGCTGGAGGATCAAACTAATATGCTCCAGCGTATGGTTGAGCTGCAGGAAAGGCAGCAGGAGCACAGACCGCTGCTACAGCCCCTGTGTAACCAACCGCCCTCCTCCCCAAGTTCCATAGCCTCCTCACCCAGATGCCCAAGAATGTGGAGGGGGGGCCTCCAGCCACTCCATCCCAGAGGATTGTCCAAGCAACAGAAGGCTGGCATTCAATAAGTTTTAAAGTTTTAAACTTTTAAAGTGCTGTGTGGCCTTGTCCTTCCCTCCTCCACCACCCCTCCTGGTGCTTCTCTCCTCCACCACTCCTCTTGGGCTACCTTGATAGTTATCCCCCTGTTTGTGTGATGAATGAATAAAGAGTGCATGAATGTGAAGCAACAATGGCTTTATTGCCTCTGCAAGCGGCGATCGAAGGGAGGAGGTGAGGGTGGTTAGCTTACAGGGAAGTAGAGTGAACCAAGGGGCGGGGGGTTTCATCAAGGAGAAACAAACAGAACTTTCACACCGTAGCCTGGCCAGTCATGAAACTGGTTTTCAAAGCTTCTCTGATGCGCACCACACCCTCCTGTGCTCTTCTAACCACCCTGGTGTCTGGCTGTGCATAACCAGCAGCCAGGCGATTTGCCTCAACCTCCCACCCCACTATAAACGTCTCCCCCTTACTCTCACAGATATTATGGAGCGCACAGCAAGCAGTAATAACAGTGGGAATATTGGTTTCACTGAGGTCTAACCGAGTCAGTAAACTGCGCCAGCATGCTTTTAAAAGTCCAAATGCACATTCTACCACCATTCTGCACTTGCTCAGCATGTAGTTGAACAGCTCCTGACTACTGTCCAGGCTGCCTGTGTACGGCTTCATGAGCCATGGCATTAAGGGGTAGGCTGGGTCCCCAAGGATAACTATAGGCATTTCAACATCCCCAACAGTTATTTTCTGGTCTGGGAACAAAGTCCCTTCCTGCAGCTTTTGAAA
The DNA here is from genome assembly GCF_015237465.2 of Chelonia mydas. Taxonomy (NCBI): domain Eukaryota; kingdom Metazoa; phylum Chordata; order Testudines; family Cheloniidae; genus Chelonia; species Chelonia mydas. Next base: position 229,814,104 of record NC_057850.1, read on the forward strand.
CAGACCAGAGTTCCTGAAGATGTGAGCGTCGTTTACCTTTCCCAACCATCCCACGCTGATGTTGGTGAAACGTCCCTTGTGATCCACCAGTGCTTGCAGCGCTATTGAAAAGTACCTCTTGCGGTTTATGTACTCGCCGGCTTGGTGCTCCGGTGGCAAGATAGGGATATGGGTTCCGTCTGTGGCCCCACCACAGTTAGGGAATCCCATTGCAGCAAAGCCATCCACTATAACCTGCACATTTCCCAGGGTCACTACCCTTGATATCAGTAGATCTTTGATTGCGTTGGCTACTTGCATCACAGCAGCCCCCCACAGTAGATTTGCCCACTCCAAATTGATTCCCAACTGATCGGTAGCTGTCTGGCGTTGCAAGCTTCCACAGGGCTATTGCCACTCGCTTCTCAACTGTGAGGGCTGCTCTCATCTTGGTATTCTTGCGCCTCAGGGCAGGGGAAAGCAAGTCACAAAGTTCCATGAAAGTGCCCTTATGCATGCGAAATTTTCTCAGCCACTGGGAATCGTCCCAGACCTGCAACACTCTGCGGTCCCACCAGTCTGTGCTTGTTTCCCGAGCCCAGAATCGGCGTTCCACCGCATGAACCTGCCCCATTAGCACCATGATGCCCACATTGCCAGGGCCCGTGCTTTGAGAGAAGTCTGTGTTCATGTCCTCATCACTCTCGTCACCACGCTGACATCACCTACTCTCCCAGTTTCGCTTTGCCAGGTTCTGGTGCTGCATATACTGCTGGATAATGCGCGTGGTGTTTAATGTGCTCCTAATTGCCAAAGTGATCTAAGCGGGCTCCATGCTTGCCGTGCTATGGCGTCTGCACAGAAAAAAGGCGCAGAATGATTGTCTGCCATTGCTCTGACGGAGGGAGGGGCGACTGACAACATGGCTTACAGGGTTGGCTTACAGGGAATTAAAATCAACAAAGGGGGTGGCTTTGCGAGAAACTGAATGGCCCCCTCAAGGATAGAACTCAAAACCTCAAGGATAGAACTCAAAACTGGGTTTAGCAGGCCGTTGATTTCACGGAGGGAGGGAGGAGAAAATGAATACAAAACAAATCTGGTCTATTTCTTGTTTTGAGCCACTTCATCTATCTTTATACATCTTGCTGGCAGCAGACTGTGCAGTACGACCGCTAGCCATCGTCATCTCCTGGGTGCTCGGCAGAAGACGGAGCAGTATGACTGCTGGCCATCATTTTCTCCTGGCTGCTGATTAAAAGACGACATTGCACCGTCGGTAGGACTCAATGGCCATGAGACGAAACTTAAAAGGGAAATGACCTGGCTGAGTCACTCCCGTGTTTGCCCAGGCGCCCCTGACCTCATTGAGGTCGGTTAAAAGAGCACCCAGGACTACGTCGACGACGGCTACCAGTCATACTGCACTGTCTGCTGCCAAAAGGCAATAAACTGCTGCTGTGTAGCAATGCAGTACCGCGTCTGCCAGCACCCAGGAGACATATGGTGATGGTTAGCTGAGCGGGCTCCATGCTTGCCATGGTATGGCGTCTGCACAGGTAACTCAAGAAAAAAGGCGCAAAACGATTGTCTGCCCTTGCTTTCACGGAAGGAGGGAGGGAAGGGGGGCCTGACGATATGTACCCAGAACCATCCGTGACAATGTTTTAGCTCCATCAGGCACTGGGATTTCTACCCAGAAATCAAATGGGTGGCAGAGACTGTGGGAACTATGGGATAGCTACCCACAGTGCAACGCTCCGGAAGTCGACTGTGGGTACCGTGGACACACTCCGCCGACTACATGCACTTAGACCATTTGTGTGGGGACACACACAGTCGACTGTATAAAAACGCTTACTACAAAACTGACCTCTATAAATTCGACCTAATTTCGTAGTGTAGACATAGGGCTACATAGATATGTACACTAAACAGGCTAACAAAAGATGTGTAAGCAGGGTCTGAATGAGCTCTCCCCTGACATCTAGTGATGAACAGGGGGGAAAGACTTCAGGAGTCATGTGGCTATTTGCATCATCACACCTACTATGTGTAGATGTTCAGCAGACAGAGCTGCTATGCAAAGTGATCAATTTTGGCTGGTTTGGGTTAAGTATTGAGTGCAGAGGTAATGAAACATTATCCTTATTGTATGAGTAAAGGACTGCAGGACTTTGCTTAGCATGCCTTGATTGAGGGGTTCACCCCAATTTAACCTCATTAAAGGGTCTAGGAAGCCAGATGACCATCCCCCTTCTCCAGTGTTTGAAGAGAGAACTGACTAGACTTATTTGAGAGTCCTGGTTCTTTCTCAGTGATCAGTAGAGCTGAGCTCACTAATAAGCTGATCTAAGGGTGTTAACCCTTAGACCTGGTTCAGGTACAGTGTTGCGGTGAAAAGACAATGCAGAAGGGGCAGTAGCAGAGAGGTTCCCCACTAGCCAGTGAAATCACTAAAGAGCTGAAATTACTGAGAACTAGACTAAGTGGTGGACTCTCAGAACACAACATCACAGCAAGAGTTGGCAGTTATGGTAGCAGCTGTGAGCAGTGGTAATGATGGTGCAAATGACAGTGGCAGTGACAAGCAGCAGCAGGGACAGTGATGGGCAGTGGCAGTGACAGCAGCAGAGACAGCAACAAATGCTGGCAGATGCATCACTCTTCAGGGTGGGAGGCGAACCCACGCAAACACATCCCTGGATTCTGGTGACATTGCTGACCCAGACAACAAACTGTGAGTGCGCTGCAGTGGAGGGAAAAAGGGAGTGGCATGTTAAAGAAACATTCCTCCCTTGGACTTTCACCCTGCAGGATGGGAAACCAAGAAAAAGGACACTGCCCAAGATACTGCGGGGCGGGTGTTTTACTTATTGTTTGCATACTTTCAAGTCATTGTTGCAGCATTTTCCCAAATTAGTGCTGTGTTTCCTTCTGTTAATAAAAGTTTTCTTTTGTTAAACACCGTCTCAGTACTTGCGAGTGGGGAAGTATTGCCTCTTAGAGGTGCCCAGGGGTGGTGTTTAGTTTTCCCAGATTACTGTTTGGAGGCTCGAGCTGGTTCTGTTTTGCACTGTTAAGAGGATCCCCTAGATATTGAATCTGGTCCTTGTTGCTGCCCTGCACCTGGCAGATGGATTACAGAAGTGTGCACTGTAGACACCCCCCACACCCACATATGCAGAGAAAAAGAGAAAAACAGAGAGAGACCAATGCATGAGGACCTTCTGGCTGAAGGATGCATCTACAGAAGCTAAAAGATTCAGTGTCAACATTGTGATCTCTGCTCTAACTACTTAGTACCATTCCAGCAGCACAAAACAGCTGGGAATCTGGCTTAAATGGCTACCTGAAAATTCTGTTTGCATACTGAAACTTCCCAGCTGGTGCAGGGGCATTGTTGCCAGCATAGTGGGCATTTTCAGGTGAAATGAGGTGTGCCTGGGGCACCTCTGTGGTCTAGCTTTTGCAACATGGAAAGCCAGGCCTAAGGCAGAGCAGTTCTCCCAAGTCTGAATACAGTCTCTTTTTCATCCTGGCTCAAATAAGCAGCTCTTTTAAGGAAAACACTTAAGGACATACTTAGCCTTAGTGAATTCAATGGGACTTAAGCATGTGCTTATGGGCTTTTATGAATTGAAGCATCTGTCAGGATTGATTGTTGTTGAGTATGCCTCTAACTTACTGGAAAACTGAACAGAATATCAGGCTTTTTCCCATAGGGAAGTCAAGACCAATTTGAGGACAAAGGGTATTAAGACAATTTTTGTTTTAACTGTCAATTCTTTGAGAGGACAGAAAGTAAAGAGAGGTTCTGTTTTTCAGATGAGGAAATTCAGGACCAGAGAGGTTAAAAGAAACAGATTAACCTGTCAGTGGGCAAAGCCAAAATTAGAAGTGAAGTATGCCTGGTTTCCAGGTCTGTACACATACCACTAGATGATGATGCCCGTTGAACCTGGCTGGGACCCATTTATATTTTATCCTGGGGTTCATGCAATCCTATGGTTGCAGGAATTCCTGCAAGCTGCACAGGTGCAAAACATAGAGAGAAAAGAGAAAACAGAGATAAATCCAGTTTATTGAGCTGCAGTACCTGCAAGGCAGGGTGGGAGCACATTTATGTGAGCCCTCTTCCTCAAGCTGATTTGTAGTTTCATCCCATGCAGACTTTCCCCCACCCCTTTTTTGACTTAATCTTCTCCAGGGATAGAATGGTTTCTCCATAAAGTCAGCTTCCACTCAGCCTTCTGGTTTTCCAGTTTTGGACTATGGATATTTTTGCTGTATTGGGCCCTACATTTAGAAGTTAACTCAGGAGGACACAATACTGGCCAGAGTAGCAGCCGTGTTAGTCTATATTCGCAAAAAGAAAAGGAGTACTTGTGGCACCGTTACTTTTTGCTTTAAATGACCATGCTCCACACTTCACAAATAGAACTAACACAAACTTTGAATTCTTACAGTGATTAGCAGTTAGTAAGTATGACCAAATGACAACAGCAAAATGAAAGAAAATGGAATTCGACAGACTTTCAATAATCAAAGAAACAAAGTGTTATAAAATATTTGCATACCTTTTAATATGTATTGTTAAAAAAACACTATTGCAACTGTGATTCAGGGTCTAATCCAGTGCCTGTTGAAGTCAAATGACAAAAATCTCACTGACTTCAATGAGAACTTGATCAGGCCCTTACACCTCATTTTACCTAAAATACGTGGGCCTGAGAGAGACGTCTTTTAGGAGACAGATTTTTAAAACTAGAACTCATCTATTGATAGTCTACAGGTACAAAAAGTACTTTATTTACCACCTGCACCTTACACTTGAACCAATCAGACATGCTGTATTACTATAAAAATACTGCTGTGGGGTGTTTGAGGTAGACACATCCAAAGACAATGATGACTAAGTGTTTGAAAGCTATTTTTAACTAAAAACTGATTGATCCTGCAGAGAGAAAAAAGGAGTTTCAGCAGATGATGTTAATAAATGCATATTTTGGTACATTCAGACTCCTGAGTGCTAATTCAAGTACTATTTACTTATGCACATATGAGTTACTGTATTCAAGGGAAAATAGATCATATTTTCACTGAATGCCAAAAAAGAGTTATTCATGAAGTCTTAAACACCATTATTGTTGTTAATATTATTATTTCTTATGTTCAGCTTCTGTGAATAGCTTCTTATACAAGGAAACTATTTTTGGGCAGCTGAATGCCAAAAATAGTTATCTGGCATTTTGCCCTTGTATTAAGCCCAATATCAGCCAATTAAGAAAATTAATTTTATTCATTTTAAAATTTAATTGTATGTACTATTATTCATAAAAATAAACAGCATTATAATAGTATTTTTCCTTTTTATTTCTGCCAAATTAAAAAGAAACATTTCACACAGTCACAAAGACCAGACTGTGCAGGGAACTAAACAATTGCAAGAAGCTGCTCTGTGTACTTCTGTGGTTTGGAAAAAGTGCCAAGTCGGAAGGAAAAGACATTCCCTGCATTTTCTAAAGCAAGATAAATACAGAAAAGAAATATAGATGAAAGATGGAACTGCTATCTATGGACTCTGCCAGATTCCTTGGCTTTTTGGCACACCTATTGAAGCTGGCAGACGGAGCCCGTAGCAATCTTTTCCATTAAAAGAAGCAGCATTTATTTTGGTCTAACATACTTTGTTTGTGCATTTTTAACCTTCAAAAATGTCTATTTAAATTTTTTTTAATGATTCCTTCTGCACAGTTGGCTGTAGCTCCACTTATTTGAAACGGCTCATTTATCACTAAAAGAGCTGCAGGGCACAGCTACTGTTGAACAGCTCCAACAAACCTACAGCTTAGTGGGACAAGCTTCTTTTTATAAAACTAAAAGTTGTTTAGAATGTGCCAAGAGAAGCTTTATGCCAGCCTCAAGGTTTGTTATCCAAATGTGACTAAATTAGAGGTCTCCTGAAGCACACAGTTCAGGCAAAGATAAGCTGATCTCCCTTGCTGCTGCTGTTTTTTCCCATCTAGGGTCAGACAGACTTTAACAGAGACTTTCTAGATATCGCAAACATCAGTAATGTGATAATTTTGAGAAATTAACTCCAGTCAAGGTCTACTTTACACTGAATCAAAACCTTTATGACCTCTGGCAATGATGCAGTAGCAAATTGCGGTAAAGGAATGCTTGATCTGAAGGCAGAGGCTGCTGTTTCCTTAATGGAGTTGGATCTTTAAGGAAAATGTTTCAACCTGGCTGCTTTTAAATAGAATGCACATTGCGGTGATTTACAGTTGTCAAGTTTCAGTAGTCCTTCCTAAACAAAACAAAATATGCAAGTAGAGGGGTTGGTTTATGGAGCCTCTTTTCTCTGAAATTCTCGAGTGCAATTTGATTGATATGTTTGCTGGCTTGTAAACAGCAAAGGAATTGGACAGACTTTCTGCAGCTGACAGACATGCAGCAATTTTGCCATCTAGTGCCTTATTTTTTGTCCAAGTACTGTAACAACTAATTTATAACAAGTAACAGCATCAGCTTGGTGTATGTGCCAGCCATGCACTGCACCTCCAGCCTAAACCATGGAGCCAACAATGACAATTACAAAAGTAGGTTCTTCCATATGTTAAGTTGAAAATAAAATTCTAAAGATACACACATTTGTAAAGAAATATGTGCTGTGTAGTTACATATATTTAAATTGAAATACTTTGCATCAATTTTAAAAATATCTTTTCTTAAACTATGGCTGATGGTGTAAAACAGTAGATTCTGTGCTGTCATGTTCTCACCAAAACACCCTAAAAACCCGATACATAAATAAAAGCCAAATGCTTTAGTATTTCAGATACTAAACTTCAAGCCCATACCAGCAGCTGGCAATAGTCATTTCTGGAATATTTGCAGTAGAAATTACAAATAATTATCTTCTATATTTTGTAATTTACCTCAGTTTACTTCACAAAGCGTGTTTTATGAAAGAAGGTCTTTAATATAAAAAATCTATCCAAAGCTGTCTGTAAGAATTTGTGGTCTTAGCAAACAATCCCCAGTTCTTCGAAAGCAGTGCATGATAAAAATGCAGAATATACTTTTTCAAGACAGTCGCAATATTAGTGTATCACAACGTGTCTAATATTAAATCTGCATGTCAAACTAATCTATATAGATCATGGTGAAATTTGCCACTTTTGTACGTTAGATTATTAAAATAGAATGGTAGGATCCATAGATATAAATCTTTCTCCCTTTAAAAATGGCAATATAACTCCAAAGTACACAACCAGTTATTTATATATTAATTCATAATAGCTTTTAGAAATTTCAGTCAACTGTAACTACATCTTTGACAAAACAATACAGGAAGACTGTAAATAAGATGCATCATGTCATTTTAAATTAAAATCTGATGAGGGAAAATGAAAGGGTCAGATTGGCTAATAAAAATTCCCAATTATGGTCTCTTCTGCCCTTTGATATGCATGCAAGTCCCACTGACTTCAATGTGAATTGCACAAGTGTATTTTTGGAATGAAGAAGTGGGTCTTATGACTAATCATTAAAGTTCAATACTTGACACAGTACTCCATGAATTATACTGATTGCAATCTTGGCTCAGAACTTGAATTTTCTTACTTAAGGGCAAGTCGTGTGGCTAATCTTCATGCCTCCAGGGTGTTACGGGTCCCAGATGTACAGGGACTGATGTGGTTCATCTGAGCATGAGAGTGGGAGGGAACAAGATTTTGGAAGCCTGCACAGGGTTTACATGATCTTTCCACACCATAAAACTTAGCTCTATGGCTATAGCTTAGTTTCCTACCCCAGCCATGTGTAACAGTAGTTTGAGGGAGGATTCGTGGGTCCACTATTATGAAGATTCACTGGTAACTGTCTCCCTCTTATCAGTGGAGCAAGGGCAAAAGAGAGGAGGCTTCTCCAGATCCGAGGCTTAAGAAGAAGACATGGAGCAGACATCAGTGCTGCTCAGTGGCATGTGTATAAGGATTCCTTTCCCATGAAAAACCTCATTGCCCAGCCAAATTACTTGGGCTGGGTGCCAGGAAAAGATCTACCTTTTAATTAAGAATATTGTTTTATACAAAACAATAAGACATCTTGTGCAATAACTGGAAGCTAAGAAGTGGATGGTACTTTTACACTGCTCATTTTACCAAATAGATCACTATGAATATTGTTACCCCCTTTCCCAGCATCCCCTTTCCCATTTGTTGTTCATCTCCATCGTTGTGTCTCATCATATGTTTAGATTGTAAGTTCTTTGCAGGCAGGAACCATCTTTTTATTATGTGTGTATACAACAGTGCCTGCCAAAATGAGTCCTTGATCCTTGATTGGGGCCTCTAATTGCTATCACAATACAAATGAATATGTAAATAAATGACAAATTAATTATTAACATATTACCATTTAGTTAAATTGACAATTTTATCACACAGCTAGCCTAAGATCAAATGATACCCTTTGGGAACATCAAGAGGTGTCTCATACCCTCCACAACATAGTAAACATGACTGTAAAAGTGATCTGATTGGATGGATATCCCTGACCGTTTTCGAATATTTTTATGATCAGCTGCTTGCAAGCTAAGAGATATTTTTATGTGAGAAGATCATCATCTTGTTTGCGGCTTTACAGTTTTGTTATCGAAGCTGCTTGTATTCTTATCACAAAGGGAATCAATCATCACTATGTCTGTATAATTCACAAATCATTACAATATTTTTAATCAATGAGATTCCTGTTTTCTAACATACCATACAGCTGCCAAAACCGTCATCTCCAATTGCGATAATGGAATATTTCACTTTCAAAGACACTATAAGGAGATTCCGTATTTTGATCTCTTAAAAAATATTTTATTTTCTAAAGAAATACCTGGACAAATTCAGTTAAACCTGTTAGGTTGTGAGTGATCCTTACCCAAGGAGAGGTCAATATGCTTGGGGATTTAAACATTATTTCAACAATCTTTTTTATGTAGTTTCTGGCAAAGGAAACAGGAAAAAAGCAAAAAGAAAAGAAAAAAGAAAATAGTCCAATGCCATATATAAATCCCAATGCAGCTCAGCCACGCCCCTCTTTGCTTGGGACACTAGCATCCAGGGAGGGGATAAGGGGTTAACACCTTAAATCACCTCTATCTGGAGTGACGCAGAGTATTTTGATTACAGTGGCAATGAAGGGAGGAGTAAATATTTAAAGAGTAAGAACAAGAGACATTTTATTTTGGAAAAAGATAAAAGAGAGAAGAGTATTTTTTTTCTGTGGATGCTGATATTTTGCTGTCATTGATTGGAGGGACTTCATATGTTAAAGGAGGGGCTTATGTTTTGGTTCTGAGGAAAGGAGGTTGATATAATATCTTTACGGGACTATTTAATCTGTTGTTGATTCCCCAGGTCCAACCTTAGTAGCAGGCAGGTACAGTAATCCCCCTTTTCCCACAGAGATGAGTTCTCTGCTAGTGCTAGATTAGGATTCATTAGGACCAGACTGTGACACTTTTATTTATGCTGAGTAGTAATTTACAACATAAATAGTCCCACTGAAGACAATGGGAAGACTTGTAAAGTAAATTACTCAATATGAGTTAGGGCATCACTGTCTGGCCCTAGGTTGGTAATTATGGGAAGGGTTTAATATGCATCCACTCTTATTGGAGTCACAGAGTTAACTTGAACAACAATCAGGGACAGCTAGTTTTACTTATTTATTCATAAATTAAAAAAACACACCTTTAAAATGATTTGGAATCAACTAGTTATTCAGTAGCTAACCTATGTAACCATGTGATCTTATTGTTATTCTTGTACTCCCTCCCACTTTTCCTCCTACTGTTTGCTATACCCATTGTTACAACTTGCTTCAGATTACATTGCAAGCTTTTGGGGGAAGGGATCATGTCTTCCCATGTATTTGTACAGTGCTAGCACCATGGGATCCAGATCCTCATTGAGGCCTTTGGGCACTAGCACACCTGTGAGTGTGACGGGTTCGATCACAGAGACCCCCTTGGGACTGTCACCTGATGTGCTGAGACTACCTCTAAGCCCATTTTCTCTGCCAGTTTGGGCCTCCAGAACCCTGCCTTGTTGAGCCAGACATGCAAGCTTGCTGCAACACAGACCCAGGGCCTGAACCATACCTCCAAAGCTGCAGACTTAACTGAAAACAGCTTAAGAAGTGCTCCTGTTTCCAGCACCCAGACACCCAGCTCCCAATGGGATCCAAACCCCAAATAAATCTGTTTTACTCTGTATAAAGCGTATACAGGGTAAACTCATAAAGTGTCCGCCCTCTGTAACACTGATAGAGAGATATGCACAGCTGTTTGCTCCCCCAGGTATTAATCACTTACTCTGGGTTAATTAATAAACAAAAGTGAGTTTATTAAGTATAAAAAGTAGGATTTAAGTGGTTTCAAGTAACAACAGACAGAACAAAGTAAGTTACCAAGCAAAATAAAACAAAACATGCAAGTCTAAGCCTAATACATTAAGAAACTGAATACAGGTAAACCTCACCCTTAGAGATGTTCCAATAAGCTTTTTTCACAGACTAGACTCCTTCCTAGTCTGGGCCCAAGCCTTTCCCCGGGTACAGACCTTGTTAGTTCCAGCAGGCATCTTAGGTGAAAAGCAGGGGATTCCACATGACTGGGACCCCCTTTGTTCTGTTCCACCCCCTTTAATAGCTGTGGCACAAGGCGGGAATCCTTTGTCTCTCTCTGGGTTCCCGCCCCTCCTTCTAAATGGAAAAGCACCAGGTTAAAGATGGATTCCAGTTCAGATGACATGATCACATGTCCTGTGAGACTTCATTACCCACTCACTGGCACACACGTATACAGCAAGTTTTACAAGTAAACAGAGCTATTTACAACCAATTGTCCTGTTTAATGGGAGCCATCAAGATTCCAAAGCACCATTAATGGCCCACGCTTTGCATAATTACAGTAGGACCTCAGAGTTATATTTCATATTCCTAGTTTCAGATACAAAAATGATACATTCATACAAATAGGATGACCACACTCAGTAGATTATAAGCTTTGTAATGATACCTTACAAGACACCTTTTGCATAAAGCATATTCCTGTTACATCATATCCACACTTATAAACATATTTTTATAAAAATATGGAGTGCAACATCACAGTGAGATTCTGTGCTGAACCTCTAAGAGCACTAACACAGAACTGACAGCCAAGGGGGAGGGAACAGGGAAGCTAAAGTGCCTTTAAGTCAGCTTTGCACCCTCCTGATCCTGGGCTGTTTTGGAGGGTGGAGAAACACCTAGCATAATTTAGATGGCCCTGGAGCCATCTAAGCTACATATACCATCCAGGTCTACCTTATGCGTCATAGTTCTACTTGAAATCTATGCAGCACTGCTTGCTGAGGCCCAGCCACTGACACAGCCATCACCCTGCAAGTCCCCTAGAGCAGAATTTATAAGGAAGTCCTCAGGAGGCAGTCTGATGGCTGTCCCCACAGTGTCTGTATTCGGGAAATCCTCCCTTAACAGAATAAAGGGTTTTTCATAGATTCAAAGGCCAGAAGGGACCATTGTGATCATCTAATCCGACCTCCTGCATGACACAAGCCATAGGACTTCCCTGCGTTAATTTCCATTCAAACCAGAGCAGATTTTTTAGAAAACATCCAGTCTTGATTTAAACATTTCCAGCGATAAAGAATTCACCATAACCCTGGGTAAATTGTTTCAGTACTTAATTACTCTCACTGCTTAAAATGTGTGCCTTATTTCTAATCTATATTTATCTGGCTTCAACTTCCAGCCACCAGATCCTGTTACACCTTTATCTGCTAGATTGAAGAGACATCTGTTATCCAGTGTCTGTTCCCCATGTAGGTACTTCTAAACTGTGATCAAATCACCCTAACCTTCTCTTAAAATACAAAGATTGAGCTCCTTGAGTCTTTCATTAAAAGGCAGGTTGTCCGAGCCTTTAATTATTCTTGTGACTCTTCTCTGAACCTTCTTCAATCTTTCAATATCCTTCCTGGATTGTGAACACCAGAACTGGATACAATATTTCAGCAGCAGTCGTACCAGGCCAAATACAGAGGTAATATAATCTGTCTACACTTACTCAATATTCCTCATTTTATATATCCAAGGATCACAATAGCCTTTTTGGCCACAGTATCACACTAGGAGTCATGTTCAGTTGATTATCTACCACAACCCTCACATATTTTTCAATCACTGCTTCTCAAGGCAGCATCCCCCACCATGTAAGTATGGCCTGCATATGGGACTCAATTAATAAAATATTAAAAGAGGGTGATATAATTAATGCCAATCAACATGGAGATTTGTGGAAAACAGATCTTCTCTAACTTGATGTCTTATTTTTGATGAGATTACAAATTTGGTTGATAAAGATAATAGCATTGATGTAATATACTTAGACTTCTGTAAGGCATTTGATTTGGTACTGCATGGTATTTTAGTTAAGAAACTAGAACAATACAAAGTCAACATGGCACACATTAAATGCATTAAATCTGGCTCACTGATAGGTCTCAAAATGTAATTGCAAATGGGAAACCATCATAGAACAGGTTTGTTTCTACTGGGGTCTTGCAGAGATTGGTTCTTGGCCCTCTGCTATTTAAGATTTTTATCAGTAAACTGGAAAAAACATAAAATTATTACTGATAAAGTTTACAGGTGACACAAAGATTGGGGGTGTGGTAAACAATGAAGAAGACAGATCACTGATATAAAATTATTTGTATTGCTACGTAAAAGAATAAATGGACACAAATATAACGTCAAGAATTATAACATTCAAAAACCAGTTGGAGAACACTTCAATCTCTTTGGTCACTCGATTACAGACCTAAAAGTGGCAATTCTTCAACAAAAAACCTTCAGAAACAGACTCCAGTGAGAGACTGCTGAATTGGAATTAATTTGCAAACTGGATACAATTAACTTAGGCTTGACTAAAGACTGGGAGTGGATGTGTCATTACACAAAGTAAAACTATTTCCCCTTGTTTATTTCCCCCCACTACTGTTCCTCAGACATGCTTGTCAAGTGCTGGAAATGGCCCACCTTGATCATCACTACAAAAGGTTCCCCCCCACCCCGCTCTCCTGCTGGTAATAGCTCACCTTACCTGATCACTCTCGTTACAGCGTGTAAGGTAACACCCATTTTTTCATGTTCTCTATGTATATAAATCTCCCCACTGTATTTTCCACTGAATGCATCCAATGAAGTGAGCTGTAGCTCACGAAAGCTTATGCTCAAATAAATTTGTTAGTCTCTAAGGTGCCACAAGTACTCCTTTTCTTTTTGCGGATACAGACTAACACGGCTGCTACTCTAAAAGAAAACAATGTATGTTTAAATATGACCAAATGTACAGTTACACATATAGGAACAAAGAATGAAGGCCATACTTTCAGGATGGGGGACTTATAACTTATTATTATACTTATAACTTATAACTTATTATTGTTTTGCCTGGGATCGATATCAGGCTTACAGTCCTTTAATTACCCAGCTCATCCCATTTACTCTTTTTAAAAATTAGCATAACATTAGCTTTCTTTTCATCCTCTGGAACATCCCACAGTTCCAAGTCTTATTGAAAAATCAACAATAAAGCTCCAGAGAGCTCCTTAGTCAGCTCTTTTATAACTACTGGAAGCAAGTTATCTTGATCTGCTGAATTAAAAATGCCTAACTTTAGTAGCTGCTGTTTAACATGTTCCTAAGTTAATGTTGGATGGGAAAGTATTTCATTATATGATTTGAATTAGGGCTGTTGATTAATTGCAATTAACAGACGTGATTAACTCAAAAAAATTAATTGTGATTAAAAAAATTAATCATGATTAATTGCTGTTTTAATCGCACTGTTAAACAATATAATACCAATTGAAATTTATTACATATTTTGGATGTTTTTCTACATTTTCAAATATATGGATTTCAATTACAACACCGAATACAAAGTGTACAGTGCTCACTTTATATTATTTTTATTACAGATATTTACACTGTAAAAATTATTAAAAGAAATAGTATTTTTCAATTCACCTTATACAAGTACTGTAGTGCAATCTCTTTATTGTGAAAGGGCAACTCGCAAATGTAGAGTTTTTTTTGTTACATAACTGTACTCAAAAACAAAACAATGTAAAACTTTAGAGCCTGCAAGTCCACTCAGTCTTACTTCTTGTACAGCCAATTGCTAAGAGAAACAAGTTTGTTTACATTTACTGGAGATAATGATAAGATAGAGGTCAAAAAAATCATGACAGGTGAGGAGAAAGCAAATAAAGAAGTGTTATTTACTCCTTCTGATAACACAAGAACTAGGGGTCACCAAATGAAATTAATAGGCAGCAGGTTTAAAACAAACAAAAGGAAGTATTTTTTCAAACAACGCACAGTCAACCCATGGAACTCTTTGCCAGAGGATGTTGTGAAGGCCAAGATTATAACACAGTTCAAAAAAGAACAAAACAAATTCATGGAAGATAGGTCCATCAATGGCTATTAGCCAGGATGGACAGGGATAGAGTCCCTAGCCTCTGTTTGCCAGAAGCTGGGAATTAGCGACAGGGAATGATCACTTGATGATTACCTGTTCATTCCCTCTGCGGCACCTGGCATTGGCCACTGTCAAAAGACAGGATACTGGGTTAGATGGATCTTTGGTCTGACCCACTATGGCCATTCTTATGTTCTTAATGCTGCCTGCTTCTTATTTAGAATGTCACCTGCAAGTGAAAACAGACGTTCACATGGCATTTTTGTAGCTGGCATTGCAAGCTATTTACATGCCAGATATGCTAAACATTCATATGCCCCTTCATGCTTTGGCCACCATTCCAGAGAACATGCTTCTATGCTGATGACACTCATTAAAAAAATAATGCCTTCATTAAATTTGTGACTGAACTCTTTGGGGGAGAATTGTATGTCTCCTACTCTGTGTTTTACCCACATGCTGCCATATATTTCATGTTATAGCAGTCTTGGATGATGACCCAGCATGTTGTTCATTTTAAGAACACTTTCACTGCAGATTTGACAAAATGCAAAGAAGGTACCAATGTGAGATTTCTAAAGATAGCTATAGCACCTGACCCAAGATTTAAGAAACTGAAGTGTCTTCCAAAATCTGAGAAGGACGGGGTGTGGAGCACGCTATCAGAAGTCTTAAGAGAGCAACACTCCGATGCGAAACTGTAGAACCTGAACCACCAAAAAATAAAATCAACCTTTTGCTGGTGACATCTGATTCAGATAATGAAAATGAACATGCGTTGGTCTGCACCGCTTTGGATCGTTATCGAGCAGAACCCATCATCAGCATGGACGCATGTCCTCTATAATGGTGGCTGAAGCATGAAGGGACATATGAATCTAGCGCATCTGGCAAGTAAATATCATGCCACGCCAGCTACAACAGTGCCATGCGAACGCCTGTTCTCACTTTTAGGTGACACTGTAAACAAGAAGTGGGCAGCATTAACTCCTACAAATGTAAACAAACTTGTTTGTCTGAGTGATTGGCTCAACAAGAAGTAGGACTGAGTGGACTTGTAGGCTCTAAAGTTTTACGTTGTTTTATTTTTGAATGCAGTTATTTTTTGTACATAACTCTACATTTGTAAGTTCAACTTTCATGATAAAGAGATTGCACTACAGTACTTGTATTAGGTGAATTAAAATACTATTTCTTTTATTTTTACAGTGCAAATATTTATAATAAAAAATAAATATAAAGCGAGCACTGTACACTTCGTATTCCGTGTTGTAATTGACATCAATATATTTGAAAATGTGGAAAACATCCACAAATATTTATATAAATGGTGTTCTATTATTGTTTAACAGTGTGATTTATCGCACAATTAATCATGATTAATTTTTTAATCACGTGATTAATCACAATTTTTGTAATCGCTTGACAGCCCTAATTTGAATATATCATCCAGCATTTTCTCAAATAGAGAACAGAAATATTTATTGAATATGTCTGCTTTTCTGCATTGTTATTGAGAATTCTACCATTTCCATCTAGTAGTGGACCAATATTATTATTGGGATTCTTTTTATTCCTAATATAATTTAAAAACTCCTTCTTGTTGTTTTTAAAACTCTGCTGGCCATAGATTTCTCCTTATGACCTCTAGCGTCTCTTATCAATATTCTACAATTCCTGGCTTCTGATTTATATTCACAGTTAGCAACTTCCCTTTTTCCCTTTGTTTTCCCAAATACAGGGGGTCCCCTGTATACATTGGGGTTGCGTTCGTGAAAAGGACGATGGATACCAAAACAACGTATACCAGGGAATTTTCCCCCAAAAGAAATAATGGAATGGGGGGTGGGGGGATGCATTCACAACTTCACCACACTTGCCTATGACAATGCTCTTTTTGCCTAAATAGTGTACCTTTTTACAATGACAGGTTATACAGTATACATTTATACATAAAACATTGACTAAAATAATGTAGAACCCTACTAACACCATTCAAACTCAAAGAACATTTTAATACAGTAAATACAGTACAGTAATACAGTATAAAACAGTGTCAATTACGCTAAACTTAGGTAGGGGTGGTGGCTGGGTTTTCTTGGGCTGGCTTTCCTGTGGCTGGCTTTTTGGTTGCAGAAGTCTTAAAAAAGGATTTTATCAACCTCTGCTCTCCTGCACTAATCTTTGAACGATAGATCTCCCTGTAGCAAGCCACTGCATCATTGAGAGCCCTGAAGACTTTGGCAGACGGTTCACGAAAAGGATCAATGATCTGTATGATTTCCGTCATCTCATCCAACAATCCAAAGAAACGGGAGAGATTCTTTGTCATCAGACTCCTGGCTTCCTGCCCTACGTCATCGTAGTCTTTGCTTTCTTTGGATATCCGTTGTTAGTCCAGCTCAATCAGTTCCTCATTTGTCAGTTGCTCAGCATGAGACTACAACAACTCCTGTACATCCTCCTCCTCCACCTCCTCGAAGCGATATTCTTAGCCAACTCAACAATTTCTTGCTCAAGAGGAGGAACGGCATCAAATCCGACTAAGCTGTGGACAGCATCTGGCCATGCATGACGTCAAATGCCATTCATACATTGCGAAGTGACCTCTTCCCCCAATGCGTCAATGTTTTCCACGCCGTTCAAGATGTTGTAGAACTTCCAAAACTCCTTTACACTAGGCTTTCCTTCACCTGCCATCTCCTTAATCAGCATGGAGAACATCCTTCATAGGTAATAAGCCTTGAACATGGCTGGTGGAGGCAAGTACAGTACTGTACTGTACAATATGGGAATGTGTTGCAAATCACGTCCGGCCCGATCCATGCAAATGACGGATATGCGGATCAGGACCAATGTAAATTGGAACATCTTCCCCTATTGATGAGTGACGGATATCCGAAACAACGGATATGGGGAAGATGTATACCGGGGGCCCCCTGTATATATATAATTTTTGATAGCTCCTTTATTTCCCCCTCTAAGCCAGATTGGTTTTTTCACCAGTGTAGCCTTCTTTCTGAATTTTGGGATTGTGGCTTTTGGTTATCTAGTAAAATGTTCTTAAACAGTTCACAATTATCATTTATATTTTTCTGTTGCATTTTTTCCCCAGCTGATTTGGCCCATAACAGTTTTCATCTTTATGAAAGTGGCTCTTTTAAAGGGACCAAGTATATATTATTGGTTTGAACTTTATTCTGTTTGGACATAAATGTAATTAAACCATGATCACTTGCACCTAAGCAACCACAAATTTTTACTTCTGGAATCAATTCCTTTTTATCAGTCAAGATGAGGTTTAATACAGAATTCCCCCATGTTGTATACAATACTTTTTGAGTTAGGAAATTATCATCTATTTTTAGAAATTCTGAGGACATTTTAGTACTGGCAGCATGAAACCTTCAGCATATATCACTCAGATTGAAGTCCCCCATGATAATGGAGGTTTTTTCCCTCACATTATAGTTAGATAGGTGCTGAAGGAATCAGTCATCCTGTTCTCATGTGATTTAGCGATCTGTAGCAGACACCAACTAGAATACCATCTTGTGCTTTAACCGTTAGAACACTGATCCATAAACATTCAAGATCATGTTCTTAATTGTCAGTGACTTGGAAACAGGTGACTTGTTGACAGAGAATGTTACTCTCCCATTCTTTTTGCCCACTCAATCCTTCCTAAATATGTTATAATTAAGGCTAAGATTTAGTCATGGGTTTTTTTAGTAAAAGTCATGGACAGGTCACGGGCAATAAACAAAAATTCACAGCCTGTGACCTATCCATGACTTTTACTAAAAATACTCCTGACTAAATCTTAGCTGCTCCTGGAGTCCCAGGGTGCTGCTGCTCTGGGTGGCCCCGGGGCACTGCTGCTCTGGGGGTTCCAGGGGGCCAACAGCTGGCCCCTGCTCCAGCGGTGGGGGCTAACTGCCCCCAGCAGTCTGCTGCTCCAAGGCTCCCAGGGACCTCTGCTCCAACAGCTTCTGGGACAGCCCTCAGGATTGCAGCTGCTCAGGGACTGCTGATCTGGGGCCACCCCCTGGACCACTGCTGTTCTTGCGGCCCCTGGGGCCAGCTGCTCCAGGCCACCCCAACAGTGGCTGGTGTGGCTGGCCCCGGGGCCACTGCAGCAGTGGCTGACCCAGGGCCACCCCAGCAGCGGCCAGTGAGGCTGGCCCTGGGGCCACTCCATTGCAGCTGCAGAAGTCATGGAGGTCCCAGAAAGTCACAGCATCCATGACTTCTGTGACAGACTCGCAGCCTTAGTTATAATCACTGATTTTCGCATTTCAATCATGCAAATCTTCCCACCAGGTTTCAATACTATCGGCTCGGTTGAATTTATGCTCATAAATGAACTATTCCAATTCCTCTTGTTTATTATCCAGGTTCCAAGCATTGGTATATAGCCAATTATACGAATTTCTTCTCTTCATGTCCTATGGTGTCTTCATTAATTTTGTTCTCAACATCTTGATTTCGTGCTAAATCATGCTCATTTGTTCCCTCATTTCACCCTCCCTTTTTGTTGTTAGTTAAATACTCTCTTGACTAGTCTAGCCAGCCTGTGCCCTAGACGATTGGTTCCCTTTCTACTGAGATGGAGGCCATCCACACTACACAGCCCTTCTACCCATAGAAGGTATACAAATGTTCCACAACACCAAAGCCCTTACATTACTTACTTAGTCAGTGTTCACTTCCAGAAGCTTCTGCCTTCTGTCTTTCTTCAGGAACGAGGCAGGAAGTATCTCAGAGGTGATCACTTGGACATTCTTTTCCTTCAGCACCCTTCTAAGTTCCTTGAAGTCATCTGTAATCTGTAAAATGTCATGTGAAGCCATGTCATTAGTGTTGATATGCACTATCATCAGTGGATTATTATTTGCCAACTTCAGAAACCGATCCAATCTTAGAGTTACATCTCGTTTCTTGGCTCCAGGAAGAGTGTACACCAACCATCCTGTTGTCCACCTGTCCTTTGCAGAATGTTCTTTCCATTCTTCTTAGTACAGAATCCCCAACAAGGATCATCTGTTTTCCTCTTTTCTGGGCATGCTTGATTGTCTTGTAGGTTGGACTGAGAATCCATCCACAGTTATGTCCTGTACACCTCTCCATTCCATTTGACCAGCTGGATCTTCAGAGATATTTTCTTCAGTTTCCATGCCAAGAACATGATAATGATAGGATTCTTCTAGCTGTGTGGAATTCTTTCTGGTCCTCTTCTCTCTGGTGGTCACAGCCTACCCATCCACATCTGCCTCCAGCCATGTAGAATGCCACCCGGTTCTCCTGCCTCTGGTGATTATAAACTACCAAGCCTCCTCTCTGGTTTGATTTCTGGCTTGAGGAAGGAAAAAACACATGGCAAAGCCATTGCAGGTCACAACCACTGTTCCATCACTGGCCATCATGGTACTGAGTGTAGAAATGTACACAGAATGAAAACCTTACACATTCCCTCTATAAACTCCCTCTGAAATTCCACTGATTGCTCCTGTTCTCCTACTCAGGAGTTAGCCAGGCAAATGACTTATATACCAGGCCTTGCTGTTCAGCTCCACTCCCTCATTAACATGAAGGAATTACCCTCTGGGACTGATCAAACACTGGAGCTGATCAAGGACCCAAGGGTCCCAGCCACATAGCCCTCCCCTCACTAAGACACAAACAGACCTGATTCACCCAAACTGTTCAGGGGCCCACAGTCAAGACACATGACTTTCCCAGAAAATAAATGAACAGACAGATAGACCAAACAAGACAAACACCTACAAGATCTCTATCAAGCATTCTTACAACTATAATACCTACCTGCTGAAGTGAGGAAACAGATTGATAGAGCCAGAAGAGTACCCAGAAGTCACCTACTACAGGACAGGCCCAACAAAGAAAATAACAGAACGCCACTAGCCATCACCTTCAGCCCCCAACTAATACCTCTCCAGCGCATCAAGGATCTACAACCTATCCTGAAGGATGACCCATCACTCTCACAGATCTTGGGAGACAGGACAGTCCTTGCTTACAGACAGCCCCCCAACCTGAAGCAAATACTCACCAGCAACCACACAACAGAACCACTAACCCAGGAACCTATCCTTGCAACAAAGCCCATTGCCAACTGTGTCCACATATCTATTCAGGGGACACCATCATAGGGCCTAATCACATCAGCCACACTATCAGAGGCTCATTCACCTGCACATCTACCAATGTGATATATGCCATCATGTGCCAGCAATGCCCCTCTGCCATGTACATTGGTCAAACTGGACAGTCTCTACGTAACAGAATAAATGGACACAAATCAGACATCAAGAATTATAACATTCAAAAACCAGTTGGAGAACACTTCAATCTCTTTGGTCACTCGATTACAGATCTAAAAGTTGCAATTCTTCAACAAAAAAACTTCAAAAACAGACTCCAATGAGAGACTGCTGAATTGGAATTAATTTGCAAACTGGATACAATTAACTTAGGCTTGAATAGAGACTGGGAACGGATGGGTCATTACACAAAGTAAAACTATTTCCCCATGTTTATTTCTCCCCCTCCACCCCCCACTGTTCCTCAGACGTTCTTGTCAAGTGCTGGAAATGGCCCACCTTGATTATCACTACAAAAGGTTCCCCCCCACCCCTCCCCCCGCTCTCCTGCTGGTAATAGCTCACCTTAAGCGATCACTCTCGTTATAGTGTGTATGGTAACACCCATTGTTTCATGTTCTCTATGTATATAAATCTCCCCACGGTATTTTCCACTGAATGCATCCGATGAAGTGAGCTGTAGCTCATGAAAGCTTATGCTCAAATAAAATTGTTAGTCTCTAAGGTGCCACAAGTACTCCTTTTCTTTTTGCGAATACAGACTAACACGGTTGCTACTCTGAAACCCTCACCAAGTCCCTTTACCTCCAAGAACAGGATGTGCAGCTACTCTCTCTGAAACTCCATTTGCCACTGCTGTTTGCCCTTTTGCACCACTCTGGCTCTTTTATGCATCATGAAGGGGAGCAGGTCTCAAGTTTTCACCCATAGTTAATAACAAAAATTACTTTGGATTGGGAATTTTAGAGGATGGGTGATATTTTGGGGGCGGAGGGGAGGAGGGTCTTTTAAAAAGCACTGAGGTAAGGCAATGCAATATGCTTCTCAGGAAACAGTGGTAATTTTCAATTTGATGGGAAAGAAATATTTTAGTGTATGTTGGCATGCCTCACCCTAATTCAGATACAAGTTTATTGCCTACAGGGAGTTGAACAGAAGTTTCACACTATCTAGATGAGTAGTTACTGCACAGCAAGCAGGGGTGTAAATGTACCTTGCAGTAGTCTGCCACATAGTGTCTGTGTGGATCCTTTTGCTGCATTAGGAAACTTCTAGTGTGTGGCAGCAGAGTCCACACAGATAATTAGTATGCAGCAGGCCAGTACAAAGTCAATTTGCAACCCAGCTTGCCAAACATTAACAGTTTATTTAGATACGCCATAGGTTTCGCTCCATTTCTCAACATCCTTCCTTGAGCCATGCATTAAAACAATTGACACCATGGATTCTCTTTATATTAACTGGACTCACATTAAGGCTTTGTCAGAGCTCAGGACTTCAAGGAAGAAGCCTTTAATAATACCTCAGTTCATAAGTTATAAACTTTCAAAATACTGTTTTAAAAATAATTGGATAATTAAAGCCCAGAAATGATTACTTGTGAAGAAGTTTTTTGGTATGTTTAGACATATGTAATTATTTCATATTCTTCAGAATATATGTCTGCAATTAAACACTGCTATGATTACTCACTTGAATGTAAATGGAAATTAACACATGGAGAATTTAAATGTTGTATTTTATGCAGGTGTTTAATAAAATTAAGGAATTTAGCTTAACTAGTTAATTTGTAGCTTTTAAAACTAACCATGGAGCGCATTGAAGGCAGTCACACACATATTTGATGCTAGACAAAATTATATTAAAAACTTGCTTCTTTGAATTTTAAAATATTAATTGGAATTGTTCCGCAGGATTTCACTTAGAACAATTGGATCACCTCTCCCCCTCAAGAATACTTGTTTTTGTATACTATTTTTTTGAAATTTGGGACAGTGGTTTGGGATGGTTTTAAAACTATTCAAACTGTCATGACCATTGTTAGCTCAAAGGTTCCAGCCATGCATAAGGTAAGAATGCCTAACAATAATGCCAGACTTCAGACCTTAAACTACAATGCTGCTTAAATGTTTAATTTTACATTGTAGTTTAAGGTCTGAAGTCTCACCCTTCCAGACTCCCTATCCCAGTCCCCCCGCCAACCCCACTACCAGTCTCCCCCTATCATTCCCTGTTTCTTTGAACAGCTATTCCCAGTCCCTCCTCACTGCAACTCCCTAGCACCTTGCCCCATTCTCCTTGTCCAGCCCATCCCAGTTCCCTCACACATTGCTCAATTTCTCTCTCTCCCCGCTCCCAGACTCCAGCTACCTGACCTCTTGCCCAAATTCCCCATCCCCAGAAGGATGGGGAATGTGGGCATCTGGCATGGAAAATTTCAGCCCAAATGGTTAAAGTTTGGCAAAGTTATAGGCAACTGAAAATAGGATCTTATAATGGGAAATGTTGGGCAAATTTACCAGCCAAGCCAGAAGCTCCTATAGCTAGAACTGAAAGTTAAAAATGAACCTAGATCCAGGTGAAATCTTAATAAAATAAAAGTGCTTTATCATCACCCTATACAGCTTGAAGTGTGCTACAAGCTTTACAGATTAAAAGGAATGCAGGGTCCTTCTTCTAACTAAGAAACTTGCAATCAAATTTTAGACATGATACAATGAGTGAGAACAACAAACTGCAGTTGGGCAATAAACAGGAAAAGGATGCTGGGAATCTGGTCAGGGGTCCAGACTAGAAAGGGTGGATAAGCAGCAACAGAAGGCATCAGAAATGAAGAGACAACCCTGAATTCTCTCTATCCATACAGCACAGTTGCAAGATGGGCTGTGATGGTAGTATAAAGCTTCCCCACACCACGTTACCAATATACCTCATTTATGACCTACAGGGACTACATACTTGGGGCAAGAGAATAGTTCAAACTTGAGTCACTTCTAGGTTGACCATATTTCCCTATACTGAATACAAGACACCTGGTAAAATTACTCGTGTTCAAGTGAGTTCAACGGCAATCCATCAGAACTATGCAGTACAAACGTTCAAATTAATATCAACTTGACAGAGCCCGTGTTAAAAAGAAATACTGCGTAGTTGGATTCTTTTTATTTACCTTCTTATCTTTACTGCTTTAGGGTTCACACGAGGAGAGGTAACACACACACACTCCCATATACCTCTCTCAAATGGAGGTGTGTGACCGACTGACCGGACCTTCCCTGCCTGGTGCTCTCTGCCCTCCATGGCTGACTGGGTCCCTGAGATGGACCCGCCTCTCCTGATTCCTGGTGCTGTGTCTTCCTGAGGCAACAAGTCAAGAGGGGGAGCATGCAGGGTCACATGCCCCCTTCCCCAGATTTCTGCCAGGGTTCACACCAGAGGGTGGCCAGCAGCAGCCTTTCGGCACTGTGTGGGAGGGAAGGGATGGGAGCTGCTTCCAGCCGCAGGAGAAGAAGGGGCCGGGGAAGGGATGACCTGGCCCGTGTCTTTGCAGAGCTCATCTCTTACCCCTCCCTCTCCTCCCCCCCCCCCGCCCCGTGGCTGGAAGCAACTTGTCCCTTCCTGCCTGCACAGTCTCGAAAGGCAGCTAACACCTCCATGCTACTGCTGGCCCCTGATATAACCCAGCAGGGGAGAGTGCCTAGTGGACGGAGCAGCCCCACACTCCCTGGGGGAAGAACAAAGGGTGGTGGTGGTGAAGAGGGTTCTAAGCCTTGGCCCAGGGGACTGCTGTGGAGCCTGCTGGGTCAGGGTTTGATCAGGCTGGAAATCACTTCCTCCCCCACCATTCCAGAGCTTAGCTGAGGGATGGAGAGGCTTCCCCGTGCCAGTGCTGTGCGGGGCTTTGGCACACGCAGGGCTTGGCTCCTCCTGGCCAGTGCCCCAGGCCAGAGAGTCTTGGCCTTTCCCAGGGCACCGGCCCAGCCATAGGCTGTGGGGGAAGGAAGGAGCCTACTGGTCAGGCTGTTGGTGAGCTGAGCACTCTGACCAGGGGCTGGTTCTCCGCACAGTGCTGGGAGTGGGATGCACCCCACTGGGGGGAATATGAAGAAGCAGCAGGGCTCGGGGGCAGTGAAGGGGCAAAGCAGGGAGAGGACAGTGAGAGGGGGAGCACGTAAAGGGCTGACGGGTGTGCACCAGAGGCGACACATAACCAGCTTCCGCCTGGTGCCTGCCCACACTCACCAGACACCACAGCTCGCAGCACACAGCCAGTGCTGGCGGAAATGGGATGGGGGGCGGAGCCCTGCTGGCCGAGAGTTTGCATGTAGCGGGGGCTGCACTGACAGACCAGCAGGGAGAGTGGCCGGCCCGCATGCTACAGTTTTGTCTCGCCACCCACCCTCATCATCGGCCACCGGATCCTCCCACTCACCGCTAGTGGGCAGACGGCTGGTCAGCAGGAATCTGGCCAGCACGAGGTCTTGCCAGTACTGAGTGGGGGAGGGGGGAGACAGAAAATATGGGATAATTTGCCCCTTTTTAAGAAAAAATCGGGACACCTGCAGGAGGGCTTAAATACAGGACTGTCTCTTTAAAAAGGGACATCTGGTCACCTCAGTTCAAATCTTGACCTCTTAACCAATTCATGCAATGAAAGCATTATCATTAACACAAATACAAGATATGACTTTAAAACTCACAATAATATTGCACCATAAAGCATCCCTTTTACTTCCAGCACATTTATTATGGATGCTAAAGTAAAAAGAGGAATTCTAAATAGTAAAGCCCTTAAGAAAATTTATCATAATTGGCTTAACAGAATTCCCATACCCCCTCCCCACATCTCAAACACCATAATCCTGTTCTGTCCAGTTCCTCTGGCTTTAATCTCTGGAATCAAAACCTTTGCTAGAAAAAGCTTCTAATAAGAAGACATACCCCTAACAGATAAAAACCTTTGGGTAACGTGCTGTCATGTCATAAGGCTTTTATAAGTGAACGCAGAGCCCAAAGAGTTCCTAGGCTTGTACTGCACTACCTTAATTTGGCCCAACAAGATCCATTACATAAGTGGATTCAGCTGCTCTCAGATTCTTTCACTACTAGGTGGCTACTGTGGCACAGTATTCAACCATCCACTAAGATGATCTAACTCATTTTGCAAAGACTAGTTGAAATAGTAAGACAATAATGACTCTGTATCACAACCAGCTTGCACTTGAGTTGAGTGAATAACCTAGAGGTGAATGGCTCATGTCATATTACCATTTCTGTCAGCTATCCAGCTGACTTCTTTTTAGAATATAAATACTCTCTAACTCATTGTTTACCCAAAGTTCTCTGAAATAAACCTGAGTTGATCTCAGGTAGGCAAGTATATTCAGAAATTCCCTCATGTGCTGGAACTCTTCTTATCATGCCAATGCTATTTAACAACTTGAACGCAGAGTTACAAAAATCTTGCACCTTACCTTCACTACTCCATTTTCATGCATGGTGATGCAGTTATTGGGATCCTCTGAAAGTTGGTACAAGGCCTGAGCAGTAGCTCGATGAACTGATGTGTCATTTGATTTCAAGTAACGTACTAAAGGGGCCACAGCTTTGGTTTCTCCAAAGGCAATTCTGTTACTTCCCCACATACAACAGCGAGAAATGGCCTCTGCTAAATGACGCCTTAATTTGTCATTGTTCTGGGCAAAGAAAAAAGAAGCCATTAAATATCTTTCTTAAATAAATAGGAGAACCATATTTCCAAGTAGTTTAAGGGCATCCACAATTTCAAAAGAAAGAAAGAAAGAAAGAAAGAAAGAAAGAAAGAAAGAAAGAAAGAAAGGAAGAAAGAAAGAAAGAAAGAAAGAGAAATGTACTATGATCTCAGTTTATGAAGAATCTTGCATGAGTGCAGTGGAGCTGATAGCTTTATATTGTTCTGGGCTTAATGGATGCTATATATTTTCAAAGATTCAGGTGTGTGTATAGGTTGGTTAGAAATTAGGCAAAATTAGTGTTAAAATCTGTATGAAAAGCCACAGCTTGGAATGTGGCTCCATCACTGAGATTCTGAAAAGGATTTCTCTGTGTCATTCAAATATACTGCTCATTCCCTTCCTCCTTGTTCCTCCCAGAGGACAGCTGCTACATAGAGAGGCACCCTTATCCCCTTTGTACTACTTGCAAGGAATACTAAAAAGGGGTTCACGCTCCAAAGCAGCTGTAGTATTAGTCACAGAGTGACTTCATAGCCAGTCTACATTCTGAAGTGGGAAAAGAGTCTATAACCCTTTTCCACAACTGCTGTAGAACTCACCACTCATGCCATGCTCTTTCACTTTGGGTTTGATACAAGGACTGGAATCGAATGGCTAATTAAATTTGTATAGATGGTTGGATATTACAGAAAGATGTCACTTACTGTGTTTGCTAGTTTAGACAACAGAGGGACGACTCCATGATCTGTTATAACAGCTAAATTCTCTTCATCTTTGGCTATGTTGGTAATAGCAGCACATATACTTGCTAAAACTTCTTTATTCTCGGATTTTAGCAAATTGACAATCAGTTCCAAGCCACCAACAAAGGAGCGAACCATTTCTCCAGCATCCTACGTGAAAACCAAAAGAAATGTTATTTTTAAATGATCAATCTGCATTTGATACAAATATTTAAAAATATATTAAAATTTACATTATGACCTAGATATTCAAAACACTGCAACTGTCATTGGGTTGCTTTTCCTAAGAATTACAGTGAATTCAGAATCCACAGGGTCTCCTTGATGGCATATTAAGCCAAGACTATTTTACAGGCAGTCTAAAATACCTTCATATTTCACATTAGACGTGACAGCTCAAGACAAGGGACATTATTATCCATTCATTCACACAGTGTAAATGAACATTGAGTTCTTCTCCAACAGAGATTATACCAGCCATGATAGTGAATGTGAGACATGATCCTGGTGCACTAGGAGCACCTGATGAAGCAGCTGGACATTTTCTGGGATGTCCTAACTAGGACTTGGAATGAAAACGCAAAATCAAAATCAAACTAAATGATATACCAGTGGGACTCTGTAGAACTACAACTGAAAAAAATTATTTATTAATCAATTCAGTTTACCATGCAAATATTTATATATTAATATGTAAAACAGAAAACTAGCAGTTTTGGTGCAGTGTGATTAAATTAATGCATATGGAATTCTTCTTAGGAATTTGCCTCCGGCAAAAAGGAACTGGCAGTTATGTGACATGCAGCATATAGTACTTTATGGACCCTTAAAAGCACATATAATGTAAATCTAACAGTCTTGTTTAAAGACAAATTCTTTACAACTACAAAATCACTGACCAATGCTATATCTCACAGACCATGTTGATGCGTTGTACTTCATTGAGCTGAAATGTTTGAAAGAAAATATATCCATATTTTCTTTGGTACAATGCTCACTATAAAGCATGTGATCACTTCATACAATCTATTTTTTAGTTTTTCTAGCAATCTATGATCAGAAACAATGCCAGGATAAGAGAGTATCTGCTAACTGACTATTCTAAAATTGTGAAATATTTCCTCCCTTAAAGGTCAAGGCATTATCAGTTGGGGTAGTCTTAGGCCTGGACTTATCTGTAGCTGCCTGCACCACTAAGGATTTGGGCACTGGAATGAGTAAATAAAAACTCTGCCCCTTTAGGTGGCACAAAATATTGGTTTTTAGCCCTCTTTGGGGTAGGGACACAAGAGGGAAGGGTATGCCACACAGATCTGTCAGGTTCCAAAATGGCCTAGGGAAGGTCCTCTTCCTTTCAAAGTGGTTTCCTTGGGTGTAGGGATGTCTCTAAAAAGGCCCTGGTCCAATAAAAGAAGAGATTGTGTGTAGAGCAGTGTGCAAATATCCTCTGGTGAGGTAAATGTTTCAGTCCTTCCTGGCATTTGGTGAGCCACTGAGGATGGGACTGGTGAATCCAGGGCATCCGATGGTCTGCTATTCAGAGAATCCCACAAGGAGTATGTCAGAACTATCGAATGAGGGTGCAGTGTGGAGCTCCCAAATGGGACCACTGATTACTGATCCTTTAGTCTGTGGGATACAGCCAGAACCAGAACCGGTATCACTGAATCCTGCTTTCTTGAATGGAAGGTTCATGTGGACCTAACTCCTTAGGATTCACACATGAGGACTCATCCAACTTAGACTGAAATGGGGAGGGATTCTTTTTCTTAGAGGCAGCTCTGAATAAGGATCTGTTCTTATGCCTATGGTCATGTCCCCTACTCTAGTGAGAGGATTTCTTAGGCCTAGTCTATACTACAAAATTAGATTGACATAAATTTCTTTGCATCAGTCTAGTTGTTCATGTCTCCCACTGATGTAAGCTCTCCATTATATCAACATACTAACACCACCTCTCTGAGTGGCATTGAGCAATAGTCAATGTACTGAGGTTGACGCAGCATGAATGTATACATTGAGTTACCTATGTCAGCACTAACATTCCTCCAGCAGTTGTCCCACAATGCCTCACACTGACAGTGCTGGTCACTATTGTGAGTTCCATTGCTCAGGGATCATGGAGACAGGAAGTTCCCCCCTTCCTTCCCCCCCCCCACTTTAAAACCCTGTGAATTTTTGAAATGCCTTGCCCTGAGGTGGAGGAGGAAGAGGAGGGGATGGGGGACATGGGTGGGGGGGAAGTGTCCAGGTATGCTACGAGACTGGACCTGTTTGAGACTCCAGTCCATCCTGGCATTCAAGCATGTGTGAGCCCAATGCAGGGGAAGGAACCTTGAGTAAGTGGGTATGTTTATTTCCCATTACACTGATGGTGCCCCCAAATTAGCAGGACACAACTACTCACATTTTATTAATATACTCATACTAGAAGAGGTAGCGATACAACAGAGAGTAGAGTGTTATCTGCTTTTCATTCCCTTGAGAGTTAGGTGGGGGTGGGGGCATGAGGAGCTCTTTGTTTATGTATCAGGGATATCCCCTGAATCTTTCTGAGAGATCTCAATGAAACTTCCATGGAGGTAGTCTGCAATCCTCTTCTGAAGGTTTCTAGGATTGGCAGCCTTATTTCTTTCTCAGAGGTAGGACTCTTTCCCATGACAGTCAGGGATAACTTTGCAGTCACCATTTATCAGGATCCCAATACAGGCACTCAGGACCAACGGTCACAGCAGGGGCAAACCTGAGGCAGGAAGTAGCAGAGGAGTGAGGAGTCCTGTTCCAGGCTAGTGTCATGCGCATTCATGGCCACCAGAAGGCACAGGAGGCCAAATGGAGAGTCTTGAGGCACCCCTGATGTCCTGCCTATGGTAAGTCATGACAAAACCAAAGTGCCTCTAACTGGTGAGTGAGGGGCAGCAGAACATGCAAGCGGCCCTTGACATAGAGTAAGCCCTGGTGTTGCTCCTGGCCCGCTGTCTTGAGTTCCTTGGGAAAGGATCCTTCTCTATATCTGAGTGGATTAGTGACAGGAGGTCTTAGTCAACTATGGCACACAGGAAGTTCCGGGCTTAAGAATGCACGGGAACTCCATGGAGCGGAGGGGAGAGGCTCATGGCTGGTGAGATAGTCCCCTTTTCAGGACAAGGCATCAGTGGTCTTCTTCTGGGCCTTCAGGTGGTACGTGATGGTGAAATTGAAGCATGTGAAGAATGGGTCCCAGTGAAGCTGCCTCTCGTTCAGGGCTTTGGCTTGGCAGAGCTATTCTATATTTTTATGATCTGTGTATACCTGTACTGGATACCAAGCACCCTCCAAACAGTGGCATCACTCTTGAAATGCTGCTTTGATGGCTAGAAGCTCTTTATTTAGAATACTGTAATTCTGTTAGACTGGAGTGAACTTCCATGAATAGTAGGTGCAAGGGCAGAGGAGCTGTTGGGGACCACACCTTTGACAGAGTATGGCCCAAATTGCCACATTAGAGGCATTGCTCTTGATGACAAAAAGTCATGCCTGGTCAGGATGAACCAGGATTGGGGTGCTTGGAAAGGTCAACTTGAGGTGGTTTAATGCTTGTTGGGCCTCCAGAGACCAGATGAAGGAAGAGTTTTTGCAGAGAAGCACTATCAATGGGGCACTTTGGCCTGAAAACCCAGAGATGAAGTATATATAAAAATTGGTGAACCGCAGGAAACATTGCAGCTCCTGATTTTCTGGGGGAGAGGCACCCAGGTCTGTACCACCTCCATCTTCCTGGAGTCCATTTGGAGGCAGCTGGGTGACAGGTTGTAACCAGGAACTCCATGGAGTACTGGTTGAAGCTGCACTTTTCAAGTTTTGCATACAGGCCGTGTTCGCGGAGCCATTCCAGGACCAACCAGACATGCTGGGTGTGCTGTTCAGGATCATTGGAACAGATGAGGATATCATCTCGTTAGATTACAATGTACTGGTCTAGGATGTCATGGAAGACTTCATTTATGAAGTGCTGGAATGTTGCAGGGGCATTTGTGAGGCCAAATGGCATTACCAGGTATTTGTAATGGCTGTACTGGGTTTGAAAAGCCATCTTCCACTCATCCTTGGCTGAAATCCAAAGCAGACTGTAGGCTCCCCACAGGTCAAGTTTTGTGAATATCTGGGCCAATCATACATGGTCCAGTAGCTTTGGGATGAATGGAAGGAGGCATCAATTCCTGATAGTAACTTGACTGAGGGCCTGGTAATCCACACATAGGCACAGGCTTTCATCTTTCTTTTTAACAAACAGAACTGGGGCCCCAGAAAGAGAGAAAGATGGCCATATGAAACCCTTGACCTGATTCTCCTGGAGGTAGGAACACAGGGCAGCCAGCTCAGGTTTCGACATCTCAAAGATAGAGCCAAATGGCACCTTGGCCCCCGGTTGCAGGTCGATCAAGCAGTCACAATCACAATGTGGGGGTAGGGTGTCAGCATGCTTCTTTCCAAAGATGTCACTATAGTTGCTGGAGTCAATTCTGGGGTGATAGAAACTGATCCACAGCCAGAGCCCAGGGGTGTATGTCTTGGTTCTGGGGTTCACCAGACAGTGTGCACAGACAGACTTGCTGGCAAAACTTGGAGCAGAAGCTAACCTGATGCTCATGCCAAAGGATGTTTGGATCATGAGCCACCAGCCATAAAATGCCAAAGGTTATGGGGAAGAGTGGTGAGCAGATCATTCTGAACTGAAAGACCGTCTGATGGTCCTGAATGGCACCATCTCCTGTGTCACGGGCTCCAGTGACAGGAGTGAGCCATCTGTAGTTTCCACTAGGTCATGGACAGTCTTTAATTGAACCAAAATACCTAGGGCTTGAGCCGTATCAGTATCAGTGATTAGTTGTCCACTGCCCAGGAGTCTACCAGTGCCCACTGTGGCGGAATTTGGTTTAGATCCCCTGACACATGAAGGCAGACCTGGACCTTAAGGTGCAGCCAGTGTTCACCATGCCTGGGGCATGCCTTGGTGAGGAGTAAGGGGACATTGTCTTGGGGCTTGCCTAGGCCAACTCCTTCTACCAACCCAAGGTGTGGTTGTTTCCTGAACTGAGTCATGCTAGAGTTTGGGATGGGCAGCTGGAAAGAGTATGGCTGGATCCTCCACAGTAGAAACAAAGCCCATGGTGGCAACAATGCTCTTTTTCCTCAGGAGTCACATGACGACTGGCATTATCCAGCTGCATGGGCTCAGGGTCTAGGTTGGAGACAGATACCAAGGAGCACGGCCAAGTGGTAACACAATCCCCTTCCTTTCCTCACTTTGTTCACTGAGCCTATTGTAGATGCATATGACAAGGTCTATGAAGGTGTCTAGGTCTGTCAGGGCCTCCACATGAGCTAGCTCATCCTTAATCTCTGTGTAGTCCCCACTGGAACTGGTAGAGCTGGGCTGCTTCATTCCCCTCAGTATCGGAGACTAGTCACTGAAAGTGGGTGGTGTAAGAGGATGCTGGCCTCTGCCCCTGCTGGAGTTTGTATAGGGCTGTCTCTGCCAAGTGGGCATTGTGAGGATTGTCAAATATGGCAGAAAATGCCTGGAGGAAGGCATCCCAGTTCGATAATGTCTAGCTCGCTCGTTTGAGTAGGGGTGAGGCACAGGCAATGCATCTTCTGTCAGGAGGCTAAGAACGAGTCTTACCTTTGCTTGGTTAGTGGGATAGGACTGCGCTGGGCATCACAACATGGGGAGCAGATGGCCAGCCCTCTGTGGAGAAAGAGGTGGTTAGGGACTATTTAGAAAAGCTGGACGTGCACAAGTCCATGGGGCCGGACGAGATGCATCCGAGAGTGCTAAAGGAATTGGCAGATGTGATTGCAGAGCCATTGGCCATTATCTTTGAAAACTCGTGGCGAACGGGGGAAGTCCCGGATGACTGGAAAAAGGCTAATGTAGTGCCAATCTTTAAAAAAGGGAAGAAGGAGGATCCTGGGAACTACAGGCCAGTCAGCCTCACCTCAGTCCCCGGAAAAATCATGGAGCAGGTCCTCAAGGAATCAATCCTGAAGCACTTACACGAGAGGAAAGTGATCAGGAACAGTCAGCATGGATTCACCAAGGGTAGATCATGCCTGACTAATCTAATAGCCTTCTATGATGAGATTACTGATTCTGTGGATGAAGGGAAAGCAGTGGATGTATTGTTTCTTGACTTTAGCAAAGCTTTTGACACGGTCTCCCACAGTATTCTTGTCAGCAAGTTAAAGAAGTATGGGCTGGATGAATGCACTATAAGGTGGGTAGAAAGTTGGCTAGATTGTCGGGCTCAACGGGTAGTGATCAATGGCTCCATGTCTAGTTGGCAGCCGGTGTCAAGTGGAGTGCCCCAGGGGTCGGTCCTGGGGCCGGTTTTGTTCAATATCTTCATAAATGATCTGGAGGATGGTGTGGATTGCACTCTCAGCAAATTTGTGGATGATACTAAACTGGGAGGAGTGGTAGATATGCTGGAGGGCAGGGATAGGGTTCAGAGGGACCTAGACAAATTGGAGGATTGGGCCAAAAGAAACCTGATGCGGTTCAATAAGGATAAGTGCAGGGTCCTGCACTTAGGACGGAAGAACCCAGTGCACAGCTACAGACTAGGGACCGAATGGCTAGGCAGCAGTTCTGCGGAAAAGGACCTAGGGGTGACAGTGGACGAGAAGCTGGATATGAGTCAGCAGTGTGCCCTTGTTGCCAAGAAGGCCAATGGCATTTTGGGATGTATAAGTAGGGGCATAGCGAGCAGATCGAGGGACGTGATCGTTCCCCTCTATTCGACATTGGTGAGGCCTCATCTGGAGCACTGTGTCCAGTTTTGGGCCCCACACTACAAGAAGGACGTGGATAAATTGGAGAGAGTCCAGCGAAGGGCAACAAAAATGATTAGGGGTCTGGAACACATGACTTATGAGGAGAGGCTGAGGGAACTGGGATTGTTTAGTCTGCAGAAGAGAAGACTGAGGGGGGATTTGATAGCTGCTTTCAACTACCTGAGAGGTGGTTCCAGAGAGGATTGTTCTAGACTATTCTCAGTGGTAGAAGAGGACAGGACAAGGAGTAATGGTCTCAAGTTGCAGTGGGGGAGGTTTAGGTTGGATATTAGGAAAAACTTTTTCACTAGGAGGGTGGTGAAACACTGGAATGCGTTACCTAGGGAGGTGGTAGAATCTCCTTCCTTGGAAGTTTTTAAGGTCAGGCTTGACAAAGCCTTGGCTGGGATGATTTGATTGGGGATTGGTCCTGCTTTGAGCAGGGGGTTGGACTAGATGACCTCCTGAGGTCCCTTCCAACCCTGATATTCTATGATTCTATGATTCTATGACTTGGGGTGGAGCAGAAACAGCAGGTAGTATTAATAACCCTCCTGAACTTTTGACAGTCCCCAATCAAACATTTTGGGAGGGGATCTGGGGGGGCCTGAGTCTGGGTACATTGGTGCGGTTTGTGCCTATAGTGCTGTATTCTCATCCTGCAGTCAGGCCACCTGTTCTTGTAGCATCTGGTTATCCATGGTGTGCTGTGCCAGCTGGGCCTGCATTGAGCTTGGTTCTCTGTTGTGCTGCAATATTTGGGCTTGAAACATGGCCTGCTGGGAGTGATCAACCCACTTAGGCATCTCCAATACCCCCTAGAGCATGCTGGGCAGGGTGCAACCTGCTGCTTCCATGGGCTAGGGTGGTCCAGGCAAACTATCAAGATTCTAACAGAGGCAGTCAGAACCAAGGGTCAGAGCAGGGGAAAACCTCAGACAGGGAGTAGCGGAGGATTGCACAGTCTGGTTCCAGGCCAGGGAGAAGGGACCGAATCAGGTTTCAGGATCTGAGTCAGAAGCCAAAGTCCAAATCAAGCTGAGGTCAAAGCAAGGAGTTCAGGAGCAAGGAATAGTCATGGCAGATACAGGAAATCCATGCTGTTGCCTGAACACTTCCAGAAATGCCCCATAACCACAACACATTACTGTAGCTTGCTGTTAAAGTGCTCTTTCAAAGCCTCCCTCAGCCGTGTAGCTCCATGTTGAGCTCTTCTGATAGCCCTTGTGTCTGACTGTTCAAACTCAGCAAAAAGCCAGTCCACCTCTGCCCACCAATCCAAGAGCAACTTTTCCCCCTTTGCTTCAGAGATATTATGCAGGACACAGCAGGCAGCTATAACCGTTGGGATATTTTTCTCACTGAGATCCAATCTTGTGAGTAAACAATGCTAGTGCCCCTTCAGTCTACCAAAAGCACATGCAACTGTAATTCTGCACCTGCTGAGCCAATAGTTGATCTTTCCTTCATGCTGTCAAGGTGGCTGGTGTACAGCATCATAAGCCAGGGGATCAAGGGTTAGCCTGGGGGATCAAGGGGTCCCCCAGGATCACCACTGGCATTTCAACATCACCTATCTTAATCTGCCTGTTGGGAAAGAAAGTCCCTGCATGTAGCTTTCTGAACAGTCCTGTGTTCTTAAAGTTGAGAGCATCATGCACCTTCCCTGACTAGCCAACACTGATGTTGGTGAAGTATTCCTGGTTATCCACCAACGCTTGCATAACCTTTCTGTTGATGTACTCTGTAGCAAGGTAGTCTGGTGATAAAATATGGATAGAATGCAGTCTATTGCTTCACCGCAGTTCAGAAACCCCATTGCTGAAAATCCATCCATTATGTCCTGCACATTGATGAGAGTCCTGTGTAGCAGGAGATGATTAATGGCCCTGCACGCTTGCATGATAATGGCCCCCACAGTGGATTTTCTAACTCCAAAAAGATTTCTCAGTGACTGGTAGCAATCTGGTGTTGCAAGTTTCAATGGTGCAATTGCTACACACTTCTCCTGTCAGTGCAACTCCCATTTTGGTGTCCCTGAGCTGGAGGGCTGAGGGGAAGCTCAGTGCACAAATTCAGGAATGTGGTCTTGCACATCCAAACATTCTGCAGCCACTGCTCACCATCACAAGCCTGCATTATGATGTGATCCCACCAGTCAGTGTTTGTTTTCTCAGGCCCAGAAGCAGTGCTCCAATGTTTGCAGCTGCTCTGTAAACACTGCCAACCATCTTGAATTGGTTCTCGCTATGTCCAACAGCAATCTGTCCTCAAGCAAATTGTCATGTTCCCCACAACTCTGCAAATAGTGGATGATTGTGTGTCTTGTGCTTACTACGCTCATGACAGTAGTGCAGAGCTGTGCAGGCTCCATGCTTCTGTCAGAGATGACAGACAGTGACAAGTCCTGTGTGGGTTCATAGGATTTTCAAAATAGGCGTGAAAATAATGGAATAGAGTTTGATTATGGGGTGGAGAAAGTTGCATGATGGAAACTTGACTCTGAAGTCACAGACACCCCTGCGTGACTCGTTTTTGCCCCACTGTGCATTGCCAAAACTTCCCAAAAGACAGAGTGCTGAATAGTGGTAAGTTGCACACTGGGATACCTACACCTGGTGTACCACCTTGTGCATTGAAAAAACACTCCTGGTGAGTACCTGCAGCACCAATGCAAGGAGCCAAGTATGCATGCGCACAAGCAATATACTAATTGCAGCGGCTTTATGCCAATGTAACTTGCATCAGCAAAAGTTTGTAGACATGCCCTAAGGCTTAAGAGTTTTAGCTCTGCTCCAGAGTTCGTGCTTGGAGGGGTGCTGCTCACAGTCTGAGGCCACTATACGGGGGGTCTCCCTGGCCTGGATCCAAATGGGCCCTCATAGACTGCTCCATGAGGTGCTTCCGTAGGTGGAGCTCTCACTCCTCGCAAGTTCAGGAAGGGAAGAAGCAGGAGATACTACACTTTGTGGCAATGTGAGCGTTTCCATGGCAATAAAGGTTGCGCTGGTGTTTGTCACTGATGGAGAAGGCAAGGGGGCAGGAAACAAAGTTCTCGAACCCCTGGGACTCTTGGCACAGTCCCTCTCTGGGATGCTCCATGGGGTGGGGAGAACTAAGTTAACTATCCTAATTATAAAAGTACACTAGCACACTAAGTCTAAACTACTAAAAATATTTACTAATTGTATTTAAAGATATTAAAGTAAAGGAAAATCGAGGCAGACACAAATAATTCTGATTCAGACCATGCAGCAGTTAAGAAAGAACTGGAGAGGTGTTGGTCTGCACTGCCCTTTATATCCTTAGTTCGGAGTATGAGGAGAACAACTGCAGATTACTTACGAAAGATCAACAGACTCAGGTGCATGGTGCACATGCATACCCATGTGTGGAACACACATAGGGACTATCACTTGAAGAAGCAGCAAGATTTCTTGATAGAAAATCCTTCCTCTCCCTGGAAACTTTAAAATTACTGCCCAAAGACATCAGATGACTGGTCACAATGGAGTATTTCAATCTGGAAATTCATTCTCTAAGATTATTATGTTCCCCTCTAGTACTAATGGACAGATCTAGGGTAGGGCATGGAAGGGAGGAGTTACAGCTTTATGAAATGTTTCCTCTTAAAAAGTATACTGTGGGTGTATGTCTGCATTATCCTACCCTGCTTCCTGCTCTGCCTGCTACAGTTCTATCCCCTTGAAGTGAAGGACTGGGCCTCCCTACAAATGCCCCTGCCTCTATGGATGGTTTAAATTCTATGGGATTTCCCTGCATGCTTCTGAAGGGCAAGGCTCTTTTATGAAGATGGGGTAACCTGCCCCAGCCCCACCCACTGATGTAAAGATGTGTAGAAATCTCTAACAAGTTAAAATTCAGATTTTCCAGGCCCATACATGGAAACTATAGCCCTACATGTCCAATATCTACTATGGTAAGAATATACATTCTGCCTTTTGTAAAAAGGTGAAATTAGACTGGTGATATGCTAGCATATAAACAACCCAGTAGTTAGGAAGAGAGCTTAGTCCTGGGACTCGATTGTGAAACCAGCTAAACACAGGCATAGAACCATCTATCAGTAATGAAAAGCAGAGAGAAACTGCAGAAACCACATGTCAGGAAAGTTTCCCATATGTGATTGTGGGTGTAGTCTGCTGGTCTGTGAAAGAAAAAAAGAAAAGCAGAGAAGCAGGAAATCAGGATAATAATGAGAAGAAAGAAGTAGAACTGAGACTTGGTAGGTCTGGTGTGGCATACTGTGCTCTTTTAGAAGACTTTTTGAAAAGATTTTCTTGCAAAGATATTTAAATTCAAATTCAATATTTTAGTATCATTTAACATAACTATATGCCTTGATTACTACATTAAGTTTCAACTTGAATTTGTGTTTATTGACACACATACGTATCTACAGTATGCAAATGCCACATTTATTTTAGATGTTTTTATATTTGTATTAATGAGATAGATCTTCATACTATTAGTATTTCTTTTACCAAACAAAGTCTTCAGTTGTTTGTGTTCTTCTCAGACTCTCATTTAATGTTCAAGTAGCCTCGGGCAGTTATGTCTACAAATTGCTTTTATAACAAAACAAAAAAACCCCAGTCATATAGGGCTTCAGAGATCTCCTTTGTACTCAATTTTCTTTCTGAATTAGGAATAAAACATACAACCTTTCTGCTATATAACAAAAGTGCACCTTTTAAACTAATCAACACATGACCTTTTTGTGAGTCAAACCCAAAAGGTTTGTCATTGCCAAATGCTAGTGTGTGAAGCTGTAATATATTCTAGTAATCCTAAAATCTTACTACAGAAATGTAAATGATATTGTTTCTAAATCTTGGCTCAAGAGTTAGTTTGCTATTGGGGAATAATAAGATTCTGACATTAAACATGGAGAGGAGAGTGTCACTTTTCAAGCCTAAGGCTAAACTACTAACTTTGTACATATAAGTTATAATAAGCCTTTATATACTATAAAATTCTAATGTATTAAACATATTTAGGTTCACTATTTAGACTTATTTTCTTTTTGATAAGTTACATATGGAGTTATTAAAAAAAATATAAACTTTTAGTGTTGTTTTGAAAAGCTTAGGAAGCATCTTACCGTATAGTTCTACTACAAAACAATACCAGCATTTGGATAAAGGGGAAAATGTATTTGAGTGAATTTACCACATTAATTCTGGTACTCATTCAACAACTTTTACTCATCAAGTGGTATATCACTTCTTGAATAGTCCTCATGAAGTAAGAATTATTCACTGAGAGTAAGGCAGAAAGAATACTGCCTTGTAAGGATAACTCTAAGCAACACACTTCACAGATTCAAATATTAATATTATTCATTCTCACTGACAATAAATAAAATAAACGTATTTTTCCCTGTAAAGTCCTACAGGTATGTTTTGATAAATTGTGGATGCTTCCTGTTTATAAGGTAAAAATTGTATACTGGGCTGGACAAACCAAGGGGCCAAATGCTGAGGTATCTATAGCAGAAATCAAAAAGTAGAATGGACAAAAAGTTATTACCAAGTTAACAAGAAGTACATTCAAATTATTATTACACTGACATTTGAAACGTAACATTTAAATCTTAAATGAAAAACAGGAGAAAACCTATAAAAATAGGATAGGCTGTTAAACTTTTTTTTTTTTAATTGTAAGAAGTAGACCAGAAGGCCAAAATAAACCGTACATTCTCATATATTTTTTCCCCTAGCTACAGGGCAGCAAAACTTGTGTCCTCAGAATACTGAGAGATTTACAATCATAAACAAACAGGTAAAACAAAAATCTGACAGGTTTTCAGAGGACAAGAGCCCTGTTTATTATGCTAAGAGAAGTTGCAGCCTGTTGCCTTCGAATCACACATTTGATTTGTACATCTTACTGATCCTCTCAAACACCACCTCAGCAAAATGTAGTGAACTTTTCTTTCATTAATTTTTATTTTCATATACTTCTACACTTCTGGCTCCTGATAGGAGCAGAAATACTGTCAGAAAGCCTCATCTTGAAGAATATGTTGCCTAATTGGGAACACCAACTACAGAAGTCTTGCAATATTTCTACCTTAATTTTCAGAAAATACAGATTTAGAAAACATCTGAATGTTGGGGTTCTTATGCCAAGTTCTCTGGCACCTTTTGAGGTTTTCCCATTACCATATTACACCTAATTTTGGGGTAGTGATTTCCATTGAGAAAACAAAGCTCATCATCTCTAAATTGAGACTCAAAGTACTTGTCCAGGCATTAATACAAAAAATTCTTTTGAAACCAGATTCCTCTCTCATTTCTTCTAAAGAGTCCATTGCTCTTCTTATTTGAAAACTAAATACTGTACTGCAAAAACACATTGTGTTTATCTTTAAAAATACTTCATTTTACAGATAAAAGTTTCTCCGCTAAAATCAGTAGTATTTTACATTTAGAACATCTTACAAAGCTTAGGATGTCAAAGCTAATTTGTCAACTCTGATTGCTTGTGCCCAAAAATGTGATGGTATGGTTGTTCAAATAAACTTTAATTATCAAGTCATCTTTAGACTACCTTTCCTCTAATGGAAACTGTCCATTTTTACTCTCCGTTGCCAATTCCATAATTTAGCATATTAAAGCACAGCACAATTTATAAACTTCAAAATTCTGACCTTAGTTTCAAAAAATACAATACATATTATTTCCCATCTATGAATGTTCTTAGGTAACTAACAAAACAGGCACAGTACTCTACTTCTATTGTTTAGTGAAGAGGGAGCATGGTATTTACATAAGGAAATGTCTATTCATTGTTCATATTACAAGCAAATCTTGCCCCTCCTCCAAAGCTGAGAAAGTTTCCACCAGTGCAGAATTGGTAAGGCAAATCCTGCCCCTGCCTCAGAAGTTGTGAAGGTTCCCATGGTTGCAGAACTGATGAGTTTCCATCTCAGAAGGTGGGAGAGGTTTCCAGTAGGTTGCCCAGCTCTGCCAGTGCACAAGGTATTGAGAGGGGGCAGGGCTGGGTAGTGGCATTGATTCTACACAGATTTTCCTATCCTTCTAACCCCATTGAGGTTGCAAAGACTACTGCAGCCTCAGAGTTGCAATAAGGGCTGTGAAGTGGCTTTACTGCTGCTCTTTGGCCTGAGAGGGCAGATTACTTCCCCAACTCTTCCTGGGGCAATCATCAGGCAACCAAATACTTTGGCTATGTGTTGGTGCCCATATTTAAGCATTAAGGCAAAATCCTTAGCCAAGTAAGCATGCTATTCAGTAGGGCATTTTTTGGGTTACCAAAGTTCCAATTTTCAAAACCAGACACTACAGGCCCCCCATTGCTCACTCCACCCACGCCCGCCACTCACTTGATGCCTGAAGAGTTGGGCAGGGAAGAGCTAATGTGGAGCCTGCCTGCCTGCCTGCCCAATTGGGGCATAACAGGGCAGAGGAGAGCGGTCCCCAGAGTATGGAGCTGGGGGCAATTGGGGCACAGCAGGGTGAGGGTGGGGGGTCAGTCCCCAGAACGAGGGGTCAGAGAGAGCCAGGGCCCCAGCAGGCTGAGAAGGTGGGACAGGCCATTATGGGCAGCAAGCCCAGCTGTTGGGCTGCTCCTCAAACGCCTCGTGCTGCCAGGATCCCTACCCTGGGCAGCACCAGTACCTTCCTCTCCGCCAGAGCTGGGAGCCAGTTCCTCCAGCAGCAACTGCTCTTCCTACTCTCCCAGTGGTGGAGGCGGATTGCAGTTACTATGGTAACTGGACTTTTGGTGTCTGATCTGCACATAGGGTGACCAGATGTCCCAATTTTATAAGGACAGTCCCGATATTTGGGGCTCCTATTATCCCCCACCCTCTGTCCCGATTTTTCACACTTACTATCTGGTCACCCTAACTGCACAGGTCCCCTTTCGACCAGACTTTCCAGTTGAAAACCAGACACTTAGCAACCAGAATGCCATTCTGTGAGAGCCAGTGGGAGTGAGGGAAAGAATCTTCCCTTTCTCAGGCCATTTTACAGCTGCTACTGCAACATTAGGGCCACAGTAGCCTTTGTGGCTGTTGCATTCCTCTCCCCCACCCCCAAATATGGGATTAGATCTGCCCCCTCCAACTTTCCAATCTCCCAGGACACTTTCTGTACTCTGTGTTGTGGCCCTCAGGATTGCACATTCCTGTGTGAGCTTCCAAATCCAATTTCCCCTGCACAAAAGCAGCAGAACTACTAAGATAAGGGTCCTTTGTGGCCATAGAGGAAAGGTCACGGTTTGCCTTTTAGGGCATCTTGTAAAGCACCTTTGTATTTGAAGCATGAGACAAAAAGTATAATTGGAGTCATGTACAGTGACCCCGGTGGGCTGCTGGGTTTCCCAACTACTTGCTTGATAGGTTGCCAGGCACTTAGGAGCCAGGCACTGTGACTCCGGAATGGATTCTTTTGAGAAATTACATACCAATTTTAAAAAAAAAAATTTGACTTTTGATGATGATTTGAGATTTTTTCCCCAAAATTTTTAATTCTTTCATGGAATCTAAATTCTGTTTTCTGAACAGCAGCAGTTATGAATCCAGGTGGAACACTGTTGTATATGAAGGCAGAGGGAAGCAGTCCTACCACAAGCATAAGAGATGATTAGGGAAGAGCGGATGTAGATGGCAACTGCAGTTATTTCTCCTGTTAGACATTAAAAACTAAAAGAAAAATATGTAATCAATTTGACAAATTGAAATACAGAAATAATGGAAAAGATCTGACCAGTCATTTCCTTTCAATTCTGGACATCTGAGCTGCTCTTCTCTCTGCAGCTCATGGAGGCATTTTGGTGCTGCACAGTCTGGCGACATCCTCTCTGCTCCCGCTTATAGACAGATGAGTTATTCCCAAACTATAAACTTTGCATAGCATCATTATTAACGAATATTCCAGTGATCATGAAATAGCTATATACATTAGACCAATGGAGACTAATAAATTCATAGATTCCAAGGTCAGAAGGAACCATTGTGATCACCTGACCTGTATAATATGTGCCTGATCTTCTGTATAACACAGGCCATAGAACTTCCCCAAAATAATTCCTGGAGTTTATCTTTTAGAAAAACATCCAATCTTGATTTAAAAGATTCCACTTAATATCTGACACTTGGCTTATGAACCATCCAGGGTGGGTGGAATTGTGGAAGACTCTGCTAGCAGACAGCAAATTATCAGTAAGAAATTTTCTGTTCTGCAGCCCAGCGTCTCCCACAATTCTGGACTTCTGGGAAGCGGCAAGCTGTGAGCTGTTATGTAGGGATGGTTATAAAACAAAAGTTATGTGGGAAAGAAGTACCCTTCCTATTTCTGCCTGAAGCATCCTCCTACCAAAGGAGGTCTCTGCAGAAGACAGAAAATCCACCTTGTTGTGCTTAATGAAGCTGTAGATCAAGTGTCCACTTTGCAAATTGCTGAAGAGGAGGCACTTGCTTGTGAGGTCACTAAGGATCTCATGGATTGCACCTTGATCTCTTCTGCGACAGCAACCTCTGATAATGCACAGGCTTTCATAATACAAAGTCTAAATCATGTAGCGATGGAGAAGTTGGAAGCGCTGAGTCTCTGGCATTTTGGTTGGCAGGACACACAGCCTATTCTTCTTGTGGATTCTGTACACTTGAGACAGATTTTCAATGCTCTTCTGACATCTAAGCTGTGCCACATCTTTTCAGTTGGATGCTGTGGTTTTGGACAGAACAAAGGAAGCACAACCTTTTGGGAAGTGTGGAAGGAGGAATTTACCTTGAAAGAAAGGATTCTGGTGTTCTGAGCACCACCTTGTCCTCGTGGAACACGCAGTAAGGTTCCTGTATAGATAAGGCTGCCATCTCTGACACTTGCTTGGCAGATGTGACAGCTACTAAGAAACAAGTCTTAATGGATAAATAAAAGGCTGACACTAAAGTTTGAGACTTGAAGGGATGGGTTGTCAGGGCCTTCAAAACTAGTGGAAGGTCCTGTTTTGGGAAGAGTGGTTTGACCATTGGCGTGGCTAACTGGACTGCTCAAAAGAATCTGGCTACCTGTGGACTGTCTGCCAGGAAGCCTGAGGATCCTTTGAAGAGCATGCTACTAAGAGCTGACAACTGACATGCAATAGTACTGGGCTGAAGGCCTCTGTCTATTCCTCTATGGAAAAAGTCCAGAATGGTCAGAATTCCTGGATTTCTGGGATTTGCCTTGTGCTTTTGGAACCTGTTGTTGAATCCAGACCAGACAAGGTGTACACTTTTAGGGTCAATACTCTCCT
Organism: Chelonia mydas; assembly: GCF_015237465.2. NCBI lineage: Eukaryota > Metazoa > Chordata > Testudines > Cheloniidae > Chelonia > Chelonia mydas. The sequence continues at coordinate 229,858,337 of NC_057850.1, forward strand.
AGATGAAAGCAATGTCTTCATGACTCTGGAGGACAGACTGAGACCTTCTAGTGCTTCCATCTCAATAGCCAGGATGTTAGTTGAAGCTGTTTCTGGTGTGGAGGAAGAAGAGGACCTTGCAAAAGGATGTCTGGTCTCCAGGGAAGCTGGAGTGGGGGGTTCCATTTTTAGCTCTGTCAGGTCTGAGAACCAACATCTCCTTCATCAATGAGGAGTTATCAGTATTACTGCTTCCTGTTCTCATTTATTTTCTGGACCGCCTTCCCCAATAGGGGAATGGGTGGATATGTGTAACATAGGCCCTGCAACCAACCATGCAATAAAGCATCTGTCCCCACAGACCTGGGAGCTGCCTTGTGATGTATTTTGGCTTCTTTGCATTCGTATGATTCACAAACAGGTAGGTTGAAGAGATGCTGAACATCGGAACAACTAAGTTGAAAATCTGCTGACTTTAGGCACCACTCAGAGTTGTTGACTCGGTGCTTGCTGAGCCAGTCTGCCTTTTGGTTCAGGTCCCCTTTGATGTGGATTGCTCTGGAACTGTTCAGCCCACCTCATTACTTCCATTGCCTGGAAGGCACGTGGACATGCCTTTGGAGACATTGTTGTGGGCTGATCACCATTGTAAGGAGTTGAATATCTGCCTCAGAACCTGTACATGATTGTTTATGTGTTCCAGGGAGTGGTCTCACACCTTTAATATGAAGGCTTGAAGACTTCTGATTCATGATTGTGCCCATGGAGTGATCCCTATGCACAACACCAGGAATCCTAGCAGTTGGAGGCATAGTGCTTCGCAGGCCTCCCGTGGCCCTGGTGCAAGAAAATAAATGTCCAGATTTTCTGAAACCTTTCTAATGATGGGTAGATCTTCACTACCAAAGTGTCTATTTACACCCCCAGGTGGGTTATTCTGGTGGATGGAACCAGAGAACTTTTCTTGGCACTGATGATGAAGATGTGTGCCTAGAGGAGATTCAATGTCCGAGACATGGCCCTGTGCACTGCTGACTGCAATGGAGCTCTGATCAGGATGTCGCCCAGGAAGGGGCACAGTTGCGTGGCCTGCAACCTGAATCTGCTGAGCCTGGGAAGGCTGCCTCACATATAGAGCACTGCTTGGATTTAACCAGATGCTTTCTTGCCTGTTCTGTCATGCCTGTAAGGGTCAGAGGAGCTGGCAGGGAGACATTGCACCGGAGGCTCAGTGATGGTTAAACCCCTAAAGGGGTTAACTGATCTAGGAAATTTAGACTAGAAATTAGACGAAGGTTTTTAACCATCAGAGGAGTGAAGTTTTGGAATAGCCTTCCAAGGGAAGCAATGGGGGCAAAAGATCTATCTGGCTTTAAGATTAAACTCGATAAGTTTATGGAGGAGATGGTATGATGGGATAACATGGTTTTGGTAATTAAATATTCATAAATAGGCCCAATGGCCTGTGATGGGCTATTAGATGGGGTGAGATCCGAGTTACCCAGGAAAGAATTTTCTGTAGTATCTGGCTGATGAATCTTGCCCATATGCTCAGGGTTTAGCTGATCGCCATATTTGGGGTCGGGAAGGAATTTTCCTCCAGGGCAGATTGGAAGAGGCCCTGGAGGTTTTTCGCCTTCCTCTGTAGCATGGGGCACGGGTCACTTGCTGGAGGATTCTCTGCTCCTTGAAGTCTTTAAACTACGATTTGAGGACTTCAATAGCACAGATATAGGTGTGAGGGTTTTTTTTGTAGGAGTGGTGGGTGAAATTTTGTGGCCTGCGTTGTGCAGGAGGTCAGACTAGATGATCATAATGGTCCCTTCTGACCTAAATATCTATGAATCTATGAATCTGGCACTCAAACAGAGGGGCATGGCCAGACCATTTGGTGCCAAAATGCTGATCCACTTCCCTGAGCTGCAGAGAGAGGAGAGCAGCCCAGATGTCCAGAATTGTGGGAGATGCTGGGCTGCAGAAAAGTATCACTTCTACATCAGACAACTTTAAACCATTTTATTATCAAGTGAAAGCCATGTTAGGGTAGGTACCATGTCTTCTTTTATGTTGTTACCGAACCTATCACATTGTTGAAAATGAATTAATAATTCTTATTGATAATTAATAATTAATGTCTTATTGATAACGTAGGCCCAGATCTTCCTTCAGTAAACAGGAATACATTTTATATAAGAATTTAGTATTAGGAAATTCTAGCTCTCAGTTGCATGGCTTTAAAATTACACAAAATAAGATCAAATTCCTTACAATTAGCAGAGTATATAGAAGTAGAGACCCAGCTGATGGGTAAAAAAGTATAATGTTTTCAGGAAAAAGGAAGGTGAGTAATAAGATCATCAACTTCAAACTGCCAAGGTTTCTGTATACAAATATAAGAAGCATATCCAAGAAAACAAGAAAATTATAAAGTATTGTATGTGCTCATATAGGGAATTTTGACATCATGGGTTTAACCAAAACATGGTGCAGAAACAAATATTTATAAAGTCATATAGAACAAAAAGCGTAACTTTGTGTACAGTATTCAGAAAAGTCTGGGAACTACTGAAATTGATATTCTAACATTTTTTATTACTGAAATGTGGAAACCAACTATCATCACTAATTTAAAACAGTAACTGGCAATATTTTTATTTTATAAATATCAGAAAGCTTTACAACTCAACAAACTTTCTTTGTTACAAAGGCTCGTTGTAGGTTTACACATATGGTAATGTTAAAATGATTCTGTAACAGGTGAAATGCACTTCGCCTGCATAAAGCCTGAGTAATCATGTGGCATGAAGAAGAAAGTAGCACGTGCTCCACCAATGGCCCTACTCTAGATATGGGCTGCGAGTGTGGAGGCCACTGGATCTGCATAAATGCCAATCTCATGGCCCCACCCATCCATTCCACCCTAGCCTTCTGTGCTGACCTATGTGGGGCCAATATAGAGATCCCCTTTCATGGCAGGCAGGGGATACACAGTCTGCATGGCTGCTCAGCCTGCAGCTTCCCCATGAAGCTTTAATGTAGGACTTCAAGGGGAGCCATCAACTTGAAAGTCACACTTCCATCTGAAAAGGCTGAACTACATTGTTACAAGTAACCCCTAAGGGATTGGGGGTGGGGGGAATCTTTCCCTTTTTTTTCAGTTTTATTGCTTTACTAACTTGACAGCTCTTTAAGGTATAGTGAGTTTTGTTGATGGTGCTTATCCTTCCCCAATCCCTTTAAAGGGATGTGTACCAGTAACATCAGCACCAGAGCTGAAATTGAAATAAATTATGAACAAACAGCAAGCAGGTGTGTGCCCAGAGAGAATAGGTAGGGGAGAGGATGGGTGAGCCTGAGCATGTTTAGTGTTCTGCTCTCAGGACTATCCAAAAGATTTCTCTAAACATAAAGAGAGGAGCAGAAAACCCTTATAACAATTTTTTAAATGTCAGGAGTTACTATTCAAAGGTTGCTCTACCAGGAAACTGATTTTGTTTTTAATGCATCAGTTAAAAAAATCATATTGACAGTATCACCTTCAGTGGTATCAAGAGCTTTTGGCTCCTACCCAACAGGCGAATTTCACAATAGCTTTAATAAAACTTTTGTAGAGTTTTGCTACATTTTTCTGTTTGGATTGCTGTGCTTTGGAACAAAGGTATGAATAATGTTTTTTGAGGTAGCATGATTCATAACGCATAATTTAACATTCCAATATCAACAGAGTTGAGTATACTTTTCCTTGCACTTTTTCATAATTATTTGCATTTCTTGGACAATACACTGATATTCTGTCATTACCAACATTACTACAGTAGTGGTTTTTACGTTTTGAATTAAGAAACTAATTAATCTAAATCTGTTTCCATTAAGATCATTCTTTTGAATTAATGACCTGCACAGCTCTTCTATTCTTGCTTTGTAAAAGAGGCATGTATTCATATATTTATAGTTTATATATAAACTTTGAAAATTAATTTAATGCTCATGAAAGTGGGTGACTAGGAGCACTGGCAGTTGTTGTGCAAATTTTCCCACATAACTCCACTACCTCAATCACATCAATGCCAACTCGCAACTGCTTGCTTGCAAGTCATTCTTAGGCCACTCTGGAATCCATCATGTGCAGTGGTTTAATGATGTATAAAAACAGTGACTAACTTCACACCAGCAAACTATCATTTGTAGCTTGGTGGAATGGTTTATGCATTGGCCAGTACAACCTACCTCTTCATTTAAAAAATGTCTTAAATCTATCACACACAAAATAACATTAACCAACTCATTTTATTGGTATTAACAAACAGCAGTTTTTACTTTAATTCAATATCTTTTCTACAGCATAGTGACCCAAATCAGGCACTATGGTGTACATGTGGCCTCTTCTAGCCTATGACTCAGGGCCCCTGGGTTCACTTCCCTGCTGTGCCATAGACTTCCTGTGTGACCTGGGGCAAGTTACTTAGTTTCTCGACAGTTCAGCTCCCCATCTGTAAAATGGAGATAATAGCATTTTCCTATCTCACAGAGGAGTTGTGAGGATAACTACATTAAAGATTGTGAGGTGCTTAGATACTATGGTAATAGAGGCCATTTCAGTGGGATAGATAGACAGATAGATTAGATCCAGCAGAGTAACTCTGTTACAACATCTAAACTAGTGTATTTTTAATTAGTTTCTGTAAAAGTTATAGAAATTTATTTTATTTCAGTATAGAAAGAACTACAGTGGTACACTGAACACTCAACTCACATGTGCAACACAAAACATAAATATGAATATTATAGAACATAATCTTTAAGTTCCATGCACATTACGTGTCTTTGCAGGAAAATGGCTGCTCAGCTGTATGGCACAATTATAAAAATCCATATATTCAAAATATAGGTTACAATATAGGCATTCCCTTTCTTCTTCACCCTCCATAATACACACACTGCATACAATAACCACTGCAGCTCATCCAAAATGAGGCAAAAATAAGTTAAACCCAAATCCTAGGCCCACAGCTACCTCACACATAGCTTACACGTATCTAGATAGGGATGGGGAAGCCACAGTACATAAGCTTCTTTTAAAGTCACAGACTCCATTTTATCTCACAATATATAGAGAAGAATCAAGTGCATGAAACATTTCTTGGTAGATCATATGAATAGGTAAATATTAACTGTAACTAAATAAATAATTCTGATTACATGCAAGCAGCCCCCCTTATGCTGTTATAATTGTCCCTTTATGTGGATCTTCTCCCATTCGGTGCTTGGGGGAAAGGATGGTAACTGCTTCTACATCACTGTGCCCCCATTTCCCAGGCCACACACAGATCTTTTTGCAGGGTCAGATATCTTAAGTTAGGTAGGAGGCAGAGAGAGGTGGGAGGAGGGCTGGCATGATGATGTACATAGCTTCCCATTCTTCACAAAACCAGCGAAAAAGCCAACAGAAAGTTAATTCAGCCTAAGTCTACAATATCTGTTCCATTGCCCTCTATACCCCAGGAAAAACACCTTTGAAAGGAATTTCAGGGATGGGGTGGGGGTTTCTGGCAATACAACTCTCAGAGCCAGGTGAGCTAAGTACCCAGTATAGTCCCTAAGCACAGGTGATGGGGGACCTACTCAGTTGTATAATGAAAAGTCTTAGCTTTCAAATACAGGCAACATGTATTGTTAATAACAGTTGAAGATACAGGCAGGTGCATCTGTTTCTTGACAAAAGGGAAATACATGTGACATATCACTTGTTAATATAAAACCTTAGAGGAGAGTGTATCAATAAAAAAGAAAGGGAAATACAATTCAGAATGACTTGGTTAGTTTAGAAAAGGGACAGGTGAGTAGTTTATAGAAATCAGTGTGGAAAACTGTAAGGTGCTGAACCTATGAATCAAAAACAGGAGGAAATTTCCCTTCAACTGTTTCATGATGTTTATAAAGCATTAAAAAGAAAGGTAGATACACAGAAATTGTTGATCCTCTAAGTTGATTAGTTCTTCACAGGAAATGTTGACTTCAGTGGGAGTTGAGAGCATTTAGAAGAGTGATGCTCAGACATCCGTAGTTCAGGAGCCAAATTAGCGATCATCATTACCCAAAAGAGTCACAGTACTGTGAATTCATTGTTTCATTTACTATATATATATTGTAAGCAGAGTCAGGATGGGCTCCACCCTGACATCTGGTGGTGAGGTGTGGCAAGTAGTGGAAAAGAACTTCAGGGGCTGATCTCAATTTGCATAGGCACACCCACCCCGCCTAGAATGAGGCCATAACTGCCCAAATGGTCACTTTGGCTGTTGTGGGATCCCCAGTGTCTTTGTTATTGGGGCGGGAAGAGTAAATTGTTATTACCCTGATTATGGGAACTGTGCTTGGAACTGTACTTGGCCTTTTGTTATGATGGAGGGACTCACCATCAAATGAGTAGCACTCGCTAGGCAAGGGATATGGGTTCCAAAACTCTGTGAATTGAGAGAGACTTGAGACAGGTATTAGTACCTGGTGGTGTGGGCCCCTTTGTGAGGGCCTGAAGCACCAATTGCACCTCTGTCTCTCTCCACTGTGGAATGTCAGAGCTAATTTTGGGTCTATTAAGAGTCTTGCTGCAGGTACTGTGCTGCATTCACTTTGGCCTTATGGTGCACCAGCACTAAGGCCCCCACTACTATGAGCTGAAATCACTGAGAGCTGAAATCACTAAGAGCACTGTGTCAAGTAGTGGGGAGCCAGAAGATCTAGAATGCAGTGGTGCTGTTCGTGAGACGGCGAGCTGTACAGAGTAGAGCTGTTCGTGAGACGGCGAGCTGTGCAGAGCGGAGCCGTTCGTGAGACGGCGAGCTGTGCAGAGCGGAGCCGGTCGTGGTGGAGTGGAGCCGTTCGTGAGACAGCGGCGTGTTCGTGAGACGGCGAGCTGAGCAGAGCTGTTCGTGAGACGGCGAGCTGTGCAGAGCGGAGCTGTTCGTGAGACGGCGAGCTGAGCAGAGCTGTTCGTGAGACGGCGAGCTGTGCAGAGCGGAGCTGGTCGTGGTGGAGCGGAGCCGTTCGTGAGACAGCGTAGCAGAGCAGAGCCCTGTGGGGCAGTCAGCTTCAGGACACGTAAGGTACCCCTTACCTCTTTCCCCCACACACAGGCACATTTTAGCCAGACTGGGGAGTAACACTCTGCAGATGAACTTTTGAACTCTGGGGCTGGACTTTTTGGATTTTGGGTGATTTGAGGATTGCTGGACTCAAGAGCCGTTTGGGTTCTGGGACTCAAGAACCCGAGGGAAAGGATGTGGCCCAATTTTCTGGGGTGGGTCTTTGCTCATGGTTTGGTTAATGAACACTAGTTGTGGTGTTTCCCCAATTTAATGCTGATGTCGTTTACCTCATGTTATTAAAGATTCTCTACTACACCGAGACTCTGTGCTTGCGAGAGGGGAAGTATTGCCTCTTTGAGGCGCCCGGGGGTGTGTAAGATTTTCCCAGGTCACTGGGTGGGGGCTCGAGCCAGTTTTGTATTTGCTTTGATGAGAGGGAACCCCTGTGTACTGAACCCGGCCCTTGCTGCTATCAACTTGGCCTAGCAGAAGGGTTACATATAATTCTCACAGCACAATGACTGACCAGGTATTATTATTTTATCAAGTACGATTGGTTAATAACTTAGTAAAAGCATCCAGATTGGTTAATAACTTAGACTGGTTAATAATTAAATCACACAGTGTTTTAATATCATGTGCTACAAAGAGCTGCAGGAGACACATTAAAGAGCCACTTGCGGCTTGTGAGCCTCAGTCCTGAATATCACTGATTTAGTACTTCCAAGGGTGTTCCAGCACCTCACAGGATCGGGTCTCTAAACGTTGTGCAGAATGATTTACATCAGTGACAGAGTACAAAGGGAAATCAAAACTGGTGTTAATAGGGGCATTCATTAGAAATTGGAAGAAATCATTCCGGCCTTGTACAAGAGTTAGTGATGCAAGATTATTAGATATTTTAGGGATACGCTTAAGAAAAACAAAACCTTTCATATTTACTGTACCATAGATCATTGGGTCTAATCCATTCTAGACCAGTAAAGGAAAATAGTCACCTTTTTATCTCTGTTTGGCAGTCTATTTAAAATAAATTAATAGTCCAGTTCTTTGTGCACAGCTGACTACAGCACAAGAACGACCATTCACAACTGGCACTTTTCATTGGCAGTCTGAGCAGAGAATCTAAGGATTTCATTGGCATGGAGACTGAAATACGCTCTCAAGCCAAAAGGTGCTCCCTTGAGAACATGGTTGAGGTATGTAGGGTAGAGGAGAGCCACTACCTGTGCTGTTCACAGCCTGTTAATAGAACACTTTTATTTCCATTATTGTTCGACGAGCACCTTTCAGTATGCTTTACTGGGAACAGTGGGCAGAGTTCTGGTTACATTATTATAAAGATGACATTTTACAAACAGAGAAAGTACAATTAAGGACAACCAGATTGCTCTGAGCAGTAGATGGATTTCTGTAGTTGTGTTTTAAATATTCAAATAAATAAATTAAATTATTTAAAGCAGTTAAAAGAATACAAGTAAAAGGCAACTAATTAGCAAGACTGTAAACATTAATTGTTGAAAATCATGAGAAAAATGTGACTATGTAATTATGATCTATAAATAAGGCTGCAATTCTGTCACGGAGGTCACAGATTCCGTGATTTTCTGCGACCCCTGTGACTTTTGCAGCTGCAATGGCTGGTGCAGCTGATCCCAGGGCTGCCAGAGCAGCTGGCCCTAGGGCCTGCAGCTGGAGCGCCCCGTGGCCAGCTGCACAGACCGCTGCTTGGGTGGCCCAAGACAGCTGGCCCCAGGGAGCGTCTTAGCAGCGGTCCTAGGGGCTGCCCTGGGGCCAGCCGCACCAGCCGTTGCTTGGATGGTCCCGGGGGAGTGGCCTGGGCCTGGGAGCACCTGAGCAGTGATCCTGGGGTCTGCCTCGGAGCCAGCCGCTCCACCTGCTGCATGGGCGGCTGGCCTCAGGGAGCACCCAAGCAGCGGTCCCAGGGCAGCTGGCCCTGGGGAGGGCCCAAGCAGCAGTCCCTGGGGTCTCGGAGCCTCAGGTGGCTGGGGACAGTCAGACCCTGTGGCCAGTGCAGCGGTGTCCTGAGGCCCCCCCAGAGCAGCAGCACCTGGGGCCCCAGGAGCTGCTAAGTTTTTGTCAGGGGTATTTATATAGTAAAAGTCATGGACAGGTCATGGCCATGAATTTTTGTTTATTGCCCGTGACCTGTCCATGACTTTTACTAAAAATAACCGTGACTAAATCTTAGCCTTATTTATAAACAATTACATTTTAGTAAATATATTCTCACCTTAGCATTTTCAATGCAGGGACAGATAGCCCACGCCGCACTTGCTTGAACATTCGGATGAGGATTTTTCAACAAGGACCACAACAAACGAACTCCATCTAAGCGGTCAATTATCCTATTATAGAAACAGACATTATAAAATCATAATTAATTATGGAGTAAACAATGTAAAATTGAAATGATGTAATTTTGTTTCAAAAGTCATGTCAAGAAATATTGGTGTGATTTTTTAATAAACAATCTTGTGTTAAGTGCTAGTGGTTTATTGGCAACTAAATATTATCAAGATTTTCTATAAATGTTACTCACTGTCACTAGATGGTTGTGCACAAATTTTTTAGACCAAAACGTGTTTTCTAATTAAAGTTTATGGATGTTGTTTATTTTTTCTCAGTATTTACACTTAAAATCCATTATTCAAGGAACCAAACAAACTGCATTATATCTAGGACTCATGTAAACCTAGAAACAAGCCATGTGAGATTTTAATGAGCTGCATGCAAGGTGAAACCTTAATTCAAACATACTAGTTTCTTTCATATAGTAACAAATATTTTCCAAAACAAATATTTATGCCAAAAAACTATGTACTTAACTTTTTATTCAGTTTATGTTTAATTTATTTACTTCACAATATGACATATTTTAAAGTCCTGTGTTTCTAATCTAGCATTAGGAATTAAAATGGTCACACCACAGTGCATCCTTTGTTGGGCATGAATAACGTGTAACTTGTTTCCCATGTGTTCCCTACTAACAAGACTAACATTGAACACTGTGTTATAATTACTTAAACACACAGTAATCAGAGTATCTTCATGAGTAGCGGAAAAATGAATTATCATCAGATTCATCTCTACACCATCTGTCTTATGTGTACATATCAATCCATCTAGGGGATCATAACTTCACATTAGGGTCCACTGAGTACTTTAAATGGAGAGGAAGGCCAAACAAAACTTAATATCCTTTACAAACATGTCTTTGTTCAGAAAGATATGTTAAACTCAAAGCAGATGAGATGAAGATAAAGAAAATCAGGCATACTTTGATTTCTAACTTCAAAAGTAAAAGTTTAATTGTACACTGATAGTGCACATCTTCTATTGTGAATCTTATAAAATATCACACAAAAATATACAATTTGTGTTCACTATGTAAAAGTTTGTCAGGATTTTTTAAAAGTAAGTATAAAATCAGTTCTGTATGTAATCATACAATTATTTGATGCAGAAGAAATGACTTACGACATGAACTCTGTTTAAAGTAATGTGGGGCATTACTTACAACAAATTGATGCAACCTGGTTATTTTGCTTTCAAAATCTAGACTTTTTCCCCAGAACTAAGGAGAACCTGTTTTAAAAAGCTCTTTTTAATGTAAGACCTGCTAAATTGAAGGCAGTCTCATTTATACACTCTGTGCCAAATATACCAACTGCCAGAAGAAAAGTCAACTGAGAAAGTAAGAAATCAGAGTTCACATTGGCAGTAGCAGAACAAACCATAACAGCATAATAACACAGAACACAACTTTGTATAAATATATGTAAAACATTGGTCCACATAGTAACAAAGACTGAAGGACAACTTTCAAAATCTCATATAGTTCAGCAGTACTTTCCTGTGAAAACACAAACAGGAAACTTTTTGCTGTTGGACTTAATTGATAAAGGGCACAGTATATATCTGGTGTTTACTTCAGTGAAGCCAATGTAGTTAACACCACTGGTGTGAGAGCAAAAGAAAGCCCAAAGGGATTGAAGATGTACAGCAGTCTTCCAAAACAGTAATGAAAATATACCAGCCCAGGTGCAAATTATGATCTTTCACCATAACCATAATGAGAATAATGAAAAGAAAAAAAAACCCCTCACCTTAATAATAGTTAATTTTCCTGAGAAAATTAAAATGTGTGCACAATTTGTAGACCATTAGTAGTAGTAATCACAATGTGCTAGTGGCCTTGCTATTATCATATGGTAAGGACTTTTGGGGGGGAGGGTTGACGGCGTTTCCTATAAGCATAATGGCAGAAGTGAATTTTTGAGGAGGAGGATAAGGTGGTGGCTTTACAGATTATGACTTTCCCCTTGCATGTAAGAGGCAGCATGGGAGAAAGTACAAAGGGACAGATATTTAAAGGTATCTAGACACTTAAAGATGAAGATAGGTGCCTAGTGAGATTTTCAAAAGCACACAAGACCCTAATAGTAGAGTGCTTGTGGGAGAACCAGACAAGCATGCAATCACGATTAGCAGCTTGCCTTGGTAGACGCGGCAGCCAGCGATTATCCAAGAAATCACCTGACCCAAAAAGTAGCTCCAGTTTGTTTTCTCCCCTAGTATTATGACAGTAACTTGGTAAACTATAGAAGATATAGTGTCTTCTACTCAGAAGAACATCTTGTTACTATAATCATTCTTTTCTCTCCCTCATCTCTTGAGGTTCCGCTGCATCTCTGCTGGAGCCCCAAAGATTCCCCTCATTTTGCCCTGTTTTACAATTCCATCACATAGATTCCAGTAATAGCCACATTTCTACCAGCAACAAACAAAACTGCTTTTGAATGGGAGGTATTTCCTCCCGAGTGGCTAAATATATTACCTAAGCAAATATGGTAGCACCTAACTGCTACCAGCCTTAGAATAAAGGGACAGAAATTATGCATTGAGCTCAGGTTTCCTGCACTGCACTACAGAGAACAACTTCTAGGCTGGTTCAGCTTTCTCTTGTATTTTCCTTTAATCCTCCTTTCCCTTGCAAATTGACTGTCATTTTGTTTTCAGTATTCCTATCTGCTATTCTAGTCTGTAGTTTCTCATACTGCACTCATCACCACAATGCGTCTTGGCTCAAGTTAGGTTGTCTCCCATATTATTATCATTTATTTGAATGACAGTAGCACCTGTTGCCACGACTGAGATTGGGACACCATTGCGCTAGGTACTGCACAAACACTTAATAAGAGATTGTTCCTGTCCCATAGAGTTTGCAAACAAAACAGAAGAGTCATAAAAAAGGCAGAAGAAATAAATTATTATCCCCTTTTACAGACGTTACTGAGGCACACAGAGATTATGTGATTTTCCCAGGGTCACACAGGGACTGTGTGGCAGAGTTGAGAAACTGACCAGGTTTCCTGAGTCACAGTTCAGTGGAACTGAAACTATCACAAAACTATCCTTCCTCCTTGAAGCATCTGTCACTTCCCAATGCCTGACTTGGCTTTTCTGGAAGCAACATTTCTTGTGTGTGACTAAAGTTGAGGCTATTGATTAACAGTATAACCAACTGACTGACTTCACTAGTGGTTTGTTCTTTAAAATGTTTAAGAGACCAAGAAACCAAATTTAGTCAAATTTATTGTCTAAAGATAAAGCAATACAGTAAGAAAAGAAGACATACATACCCTCCTTCAAGGAAGCAATTCTTATCTCACAGCATGTTCATCTTACACAGAAGGTGTGCTTTAAACATACGCCCTTAAATGTACTTCTATTTATATTGTGGTTGTTTACAAGCTAAAAGCCCCCTGTACATCACTTGAAGTTTAAGTTTAACCCACCGGTTTGTGCCAGCTTTGTCTGGGGTTCCCAAATTCTAATCGCAGAAAACCAAACACCCTTGCCCCACCTACTTCCCCACCGTCCTGCCCAAGCCCCACACCTTCCCCGAGGCCCTGCCCCTGCTCAATCCATCCCCCCTCCCTCCATTGCTCGCTCCCCACCACCCTCACTCACTCGCTTATTTTCACCAGGCTGTTCCAAGAGATTAGGGTGTGGGAGAGGGTGAAGGCTCCACCTGGGGGGTGCGGGCTCTGGGGTAGGGCTAGGGATGAGGGGTTTGGGGTGCAGAAGGGAGCTCAGGGATCTGGGGTGGGGCCAAGGGGATCAGAGTGTGGGAGGGGGCTCTGGGCTGGGGCAGGGGATTGGGGTGTGAGAGGGGGTGAGGGCTCTGGTTGTGAGTGCGGGCTCTGGGGTGGGGACATGGATGAGGGATTTGGGGTGCAGGAGGGGGCTCCGGGCTGGGGGGTGGGGCTGAGGGGTTCGGAGTGTTGGAGGGAGCTCCGGCCTGAGACAGGGGGTTGGGATATGGAAGGGGATAGGGGCTGTTGTGCAGGCTCTAGGGTGGCACCAGAAATGAGGGGTTCAAGGCATGGGAGGGGGCTCCAGGCTGGGATAGGGGGTTGGGGTGCAGGAGGGGGTGTGGGGTGTGGGCTCTGGGAGGGAGTTTGGATGTGGAAGGGAATTCCGAGATGGGGCAGGGGGTTGGGGTGTAGGAGGGGGTTCATGATGTGGACTCTGGGCGGCGCTGACCTCAGGCAGCTCACAGGAAGTGGCAACATGTCCCTTCAGCTCCTAGATGGAGGGGTGGCCAGGGGGCTTTGCATGATGACCCCGCCCACAGGCACCATCCCCGCAGCTCCCATCAGCCACAGTTCCTGGCTGATGGGAGCTGCGGAGCAGGCCCTCAGGGCAGGGGCAGTGTGCAGAGCCCCCATGGCCGCCTCTCTGCCTAGGAGCCGGAGGGTCATGCTGGCTGCTTCCCGGGAGCCATGTGGAGCCAGGCAGGGAGCCTGCCAGTCCCACTGCACCACCAATCGGACTTTTAATGGCCTAGTCTGTGGTGCTGACCAGAGCCACCAGGGTCCCTTTTCAATCAGGTGTTCCAGTCAAAAAACGGACACCTGGCAACCCCAGCTTTGTCCTTAGTACATCCCTGTACTTTCCCATATCTTGTTTTGAATACTACATTCCACGTGATGATGAGCCATGATAGTACTTCCTAACTGTACTTGGTATAGACTATTCATGTATTATTGCTTTGACAAGTTTCCTATTTTCTAATGCCAAAGCTGACTTTAGCTTTGCAAAGCATTGTGGGATACTTGACATGGTGGAACAGAATTGTGGAAGGAGCATAATACATTCAATTAACATACCTTCCCAACATCCATATATATAATGTATATTATATTAATACTATGTACATAATACCATTAATGTGGTGGTTACTACATCTAACAAATACATATTGGCTAACAAAGCTCTGTTTCTGGTGAGATGGCTTTTTCTCCATCTGTTTTTTTTTTTTTTTGTCTTTACCTCTTCTTAGTCTTTCCTGTTTTCCTTTTCTCTTCTGCTGCTCTCTCACACATTCCCCATTGCTTATTTCCTTTAGCCATGATTTTCTTCTTGCTACATAAATGGCTGCATGCACAACTGCAAAGTCTAAGTCAAGTATTGGTAAGCTATGTACTATTTCAGAATAATACATTCAAAAATGTCTAATGGAAAATGGAGGCAAATATTAAATTTATTATATTCCTCATCAGGTATATATTGACTATAGCTGAATTATGCAGATTCATACGAAAATGACTTATTGGCCCTCACACAAAATTCCCAGTGAAATCAATGCTACAAGAGTGTAGCTATGCTCAAATTCTGGCTCACAAAGTCCATTCAAGATGGAATAACCAGAACAAGAAACACTGGTGACCAAATCCTGTAAAGTGCTGAGCACCTGCAATTTGCATTGGAGTCAATGGACCCAATCCTGCTCCTATTAAAGGAAGTTCTGCCATTCTCTTCAACAATGGAACTGTACTGGGCCAAAAGAGACTTAAAATGCATAATAAGAAAGAATGGACATATGTGCTATGTCGACGGGTGAAACCCTCCCATTGACATAGTGCTGTCTACACCGGAAATTTGGTTGGTATAACTGTGTCGCTCAGGGGTGTGGATTTTCCACACTCCTGAGCAACGTAGCTATACTGACATAAATCTGTAGTGTACACCAGGGCTTAGCTGTTACTGAACTGCACTCAGTGCAGCTGAGACATGGAGCTGGGGAAAAGGTAGCTGTATGCTACCTTTTCAGGCCCAGAGTTCTGGGGCTGGCTGGAGACTGGTCTGGCTTGTTCAGTGGCACAATTTAGAGCAGCCTGTAAGTTTTCCATGGCCTCAAGCAGCTGTTCTGGAAACTGGGAATAACCAGATTGTATTCCATCTGTGCCCTTTTCCACTGGCCACAACCTCTATACCACGAACCAAGAGTGAGGGTGGCATAGAGCTGCTGTCAGTTCTGCACTATTTGAGGATTCCCCTTACAAAAGGGGAATTCCCAGGAGGCTAAGCAAAACAAATTTCCGGGGGCACTCAAAACAGCTGACCAACTGTATGTACATAGAATGCATGCCTTATGGGCACTGAATTTCAAAGCAATTCAGTCAGTTTCCTAATATGAGATGCTGCTGCTGTTTCTATGACCAATTCTGAGCAGACTTTGGTCATACTGGAGAGGTGGTTACTTAGTACAGATAATTTAACATCATAAAATGCTTGGGAAGACCTTGGGGTTGTTGCTTAGGATCACTAGTTGCTTAATAAAGACGGTCTTTCATACAGGTTTCACTGTATTTATTTTAAAGACCTTCAAGGTCATCATGGCTAAGTTTGTTTGCTGGCCAGGATAACAGTTCCAGGAATACAAATCAATTTTCTATTCCTATGTTTTAATAAAAATGTAATCTATACAAACTGATTTTACATTCAAATAATTTGATATTGAATATTTCCAGCGTAAATTTTAACATGGATTGCTCAAACAAACATGCATGCCCTCTAGACATCTGTTTGTTATATCTATCATCTTCTTGAAACTCTACTATTTGCCAGCACTTTTGAGAAGTCTGGGAGTATCTCCTGCCAACTCAGACCACATATACAAACATAAACAAACAATGTTATACTGAGCCTATTTTGTGCTCACTGGTAAAATTACAGGGTTTACTTCTGGTAGAGTGTAATCTCATCTTTTCTGACACCACAATTTAATATGTTTTTTAAAACTTTCACAATATTTGTTGCAAACTGCTTTGATAAACTGTATATCAGCGACTCTAAATCCATCTGGCTAAAATATTCTTATATTTTAGTCCATAATACTCTAATGCCTCAGCATTGAAAACTAGATTTAAAATCTATAGATTTTCTAAACAAAAGGGTTCATGAAAATGTAGTAAAATTTAAAAAACGGAATAAGAAATAAAAGCATGTAGAATCATTAATAGAAAAAGAATGACTGGAAAAGAACTTCCTCAAAATAAAAAATAAGAACATTGCAGTTGGTGGGGACACATCACTACATAAAGTTGTGCAGGAGAACAGATATGGAAAATAAAGCATTTTGTACCCTGGATTGGTGAAGCTCGCTCACGTAGCTATGTTTTGAGAAAAGATAAATTATCTCTTGCTATACAAGTGCCTACCATACCACCATGAAGAAGCTTCCATACTCACCCAGCCTCCAAGGGCTTCATCCTGTGTTGCCATCCTGAGAATGAGGGAGTGGACTAATTTGGAGAAAAACTTAATTTCAGAATGAAGAGGTAGATCAGAGCTACACCTCATGATCCATCTCTTCCCTCCCCATGCCCATATCTACACTTAGAACAATTTAATTTCCATGGGTTGTCTTAGAATATCATCAAGGTTAGATGCAGCATAGCAGAAAGTGCCAACTCAGACACTCTGTATGCAGAGAAATTTAATTTCACTCCAAAAGAACCATAGAGAAAACAAAGAGAAAAGATCTACAGAAAACCTATCTTCATAAGAGATGGAACTGGATTAATGTATAATCATCTAATCCTACCCCCTTGTCAATGCAGGTTTGCTCTCTGCACTATATTTTCTAGTGCTTTTGGCAGTCTAGAACTTAATCATTCCATGTTATGGGGATTCCAGCATTTCCCTTAGGAGATTATTCCACAGTCTAATAGACTTCTCTATTGAAACTTTTCCTGATATTCAACCTAAATTTTCATTTTCTTAATCCCATCGTCCTAATTATACCCTCTTGAACAATTCTAAATGATTCCTCTCCATCCTCATTATTTGCAATATTCAATTTAGGAACTTGAGTATTTATTTTTTTAATTAATTACACAAAGTACTAGGTAAGTTCCCCTGTCAAACAGTGTGTATGGATTCAGATAGCTGGTAGTAATTGCTTACGCTAACATGATGACTTTAGTAATGCATGAGATCTGGTTCCAGGAAAAACAGAGATGCCACATAATAAGAGATTGCTCAACCATAGCTTGCTGAACAAATGCAGCTAGGGAACAACACAATGCTAGTTTCCATTTGAAAATGTTCAATCTACACTAAGGTCCAGATGTGGCTGTGATGTGGCTACTTTGCCCTGTGCTGCTGGTGAATATTGGGTCAAGAACAGCTGGACATGGGAGGATCACCTCAGTGCAAGGGAATCCGCCCATGGTGCAGAGCTGGAGTTGCAGCTCCTAACCTCCTTACCCCTGCCTTCCTGCCAGGTATAGGGGGAAGGGAGGGTATAAGACCTACAAGTCAGATTTGC
Source organism: Chelonia mydas (assembly GCF_015237465.2). Taxonomy (NCBI): domain Eukaryota; kingdom Metazoa; phylum Chordata; order Testudines; family Cheloniidae; genus Chelonia; species Chelonia mydas. The sequence goes on from NC_057850.1 coordinate 229,876,046, forward strand.
AAAGGGAAGAACTAACAGTACAAACAGGTGATCTACTAGAACAAATCTGAAGCCACTCACTGGAAAAAACAAATAGGAATTGTGGGAGATAAGAGGGGATCAGTTAGCTGAATCAGAGAGGGCACAAAAACTGGAGCCAGAAGCTCTCACCACCTGAAAGACATACAAAAGTATCCAAGGGAGCTTGCTTTGTTTTTTTTTTCTGGAGGAAGACATTTGTGGATACCCATCACCTTGAAAAGACTGAAAATGAAAGATGGGTATATGAAGAGGTTGCCAGGAGACCAAAAAAGGAGCATTTCGCCTGCCAGGTTCAGATAGTTATTCTGGGCACAATTGAGCAGACCCCTCAAAAAGAAGTTACTTGCTGACATTATTCCTATATAAAGGTGTAGTAGGGAATGAGGTGGCAAGCACTCCTACACAGCACTCCTATCAAATTAAAAACCATTAACAAAATGAGATGACAAAGGATTCCAGGCAATCATCTTTCATCAGGGTAATTTGCAGCCCCACCAGCGCTCTGAAAAGATTAACGGGGATGGAGTGAATAAGGGCACTGTAGTCCTTTCTGCTGACATGATGAACACTTAGACTTTGTCTATGGTAGCACTTTTGTCAGCAAAACGTTTGTCAGTCAGGGTGTGAAAAAAACACACCCCTGACCAATATAAGTTTAACCAACAAAAGTGCTGTTGTGGACAGCGCTATGTCGGCAGGACAGCATTTCCCATCGACATAGCTACCGCCGCTTGTTGGGCTGTGATTTAATTATGCCAACAGGAGAGCAGTGGTCCAGAGTGTAGACAAAGCCTACTGTTTCAAAGTCTTGTGGCTGGGAGAAATTCACAATGAGAGTAACTTACCAAAACATTTACATTTAGCTGCCTTTTTTTAAAAATGAGAAGATATGGGGCGGGGCAGGATTTGGGAAAGGGCTGTGTGTTATTTTTCTGATTTATTTTATATAATTGCAATATCAATTTATTTTTAGGTACATATTTGTATATGTTTCTAAATCTGATTTATTATAACATGATAATATATTATCCTGTATTTATATTCTGGGATGAGGAGGGGATCTAAAATCAACTAATCTAAATACTTAGTACTTGAGCTGTTTAGTGTACTAATAGATTCCAAACCATGGAACGGTCACTTCTCTACATTAAAAAACTGTACAGCGGGTGGTCCAATGTTCCTCACCTTATTAAAAAAAACTATAAAAATTCAATGGTATGCTTAAAAAATAGCAGCCCGAGAGTACATGTAGAGCAGAATGGAGAGCTGACTATGATTACACCTAGATCAGGACAGAGAACTGACTGCCTTTAATCTCTGTACAGCATTTAAAATACCCAGGGTGAAATTATGGCTCCTGCTGGATGCCATCCTGTGATGATAAGTTCTATATACCTTTAGAAAAACATATATATTAGACAGAGTTTTTGATTGGCCAAGGTTCTTATATTTAGTTCTTATAATCTTTCCACTCAAATTAATCCCTTCAGCCCTATTTTTCGTATTCTTCTCTCAATCTCTCCAGTGAATCTCATTCTGATTCAGAGGTGTCCAGATCTGAATACAATATTTCCAGTGGGGTCTCTTGCTATTTGTAATAATGTCAGAAATTTCAGTTCTAGCAGTAGTGTCGGTTATTAATAGCTTGAGGGAAATTGCTCATCAGTTTTGGCAAATTCAAGGCTATTACTATTCCCCATAAACCTTGTGATGGGTTTCAACATGATACTGCCAAACTCTATTTTCAGTATTTCAGTATCATTAAGTTGGTAGTTGATTATCCTTCCTTGATTATTATAGCAGCACCAAACTACTGAAGTGACAGAGGTTGAACAATGTCTATATAAAGCCTTTACTTTGAACTAGCCATAACTTTAGTTAATATATTCCTTTGAAGCTAAGACTTTCCATACTTGTTTCCAAGCTTGCTGTTAGTCAGAAAAAGATGATTTTTGACAAGTTTCACAAAACTGCTGTAGACAATTGTGAGGTATCAGAACATAAAAAAAAACCCTCCAATTTTTCAAATCAAGGCTGGAGAGCTGTGCGAGGCAGAGGAAAGTTCTGCAAAATACGTTCCCCATTCCTGTCCCCATGGAAGCTCTCCTGCAGGTGTTCTGTGGGGTTCAGACTCTACTGATCTTGCTGGGAGAGGGTAGGGGCAGTGTTATGGGGCCAATAGACTTCTCTCTGCTGATTGAATCAGATTTATCTGGCCTACAACTCCTCTCCCTTGGAAAGGGTGGATTTTCAGGGGCAACAACTGGCAGAGGACTCTGTAGCAGCAGAGCTCCACTAGCAGCAGTCGGCTTCCAAAGAATTTTCTTTGCTTTCTATGGCCTACAGGAGATCCACAGAGTTTTGGTGCCCAATTCCGGGCTGGTTCTATTGGAGTGAGGAAGCCAACCTGCCTCCTTCCTCACCAAGGGAAGAATTTGCCAGCTTTTATGTGAGAAAAACCTGAAAAAGGGGGAATATCAGGTGCTAATCTTTTTAATTGAAGGTTTGTTTTGCATATTATTCATAAACAACTTCATTGGAAACTTTACATTAGGCATGCCATTAGTCCCTAGTAAACATTAATCATTTTGCCTAAATAAAACAAAGAATACACTGAACATGCATAGAACATGATGCAACCACATGGGACTAAGATTCTCACTATGGTTCTCTTCACTGATTCTGCTTGCCTGTCTAGGTTTCTCTGTCCATTCTCACAATATCTTGCCACTATTTGTGCAAACTCTTCTGTACAGCTCCACCTCATGAACTGGCCATCTCTTTTCAGACCACATCTGAAAACATATTTTTCTCCCTTCCTATCTCTATCCTTATCACTATTGGCATGGAGGGGAATAGTTTGTTCAGAAGGAGAGGCAGGAAAAAAAGGGAGTGGATGCTGCATCGTACATCAAGAATATATACAGTTGTTCTAAGCAGACTCGGATTAACCACTGTGCACTCGGTGCACTTGCATGAGGCCCCCATCTCTGGGGGGGCTACCGACCACTGGAAAAAGAAAATCAGTCTGCACACACACACAAAAATCAACCCAAGGCCAGGAAGAGAGCATGGCAAGGCATCACTGGGGCAGGGCAATGCTTCATGCTGAGGTGAGAGCCAATGGACTAGAGCGGAGAACCAGAACAGCCCCATGAGACAGGAGTCTCTGTGGGCTGAGTGAGGAGCAGGCTTGCTCTCTAACCCCACCAGGGGCAGGTCTGACCCTTCCCTCGAGGCCTCCCACCCCTCAGAATAGAATCCCCTCCAGGGCCGGCTACCCCCTGAGGGCAGGACCCAACCCCCAGGGCCTCTCTACACCATACTGCAAAGGGCCCCAAACTCTTTAATCCAGCCCTGGTTCTGAGGTACACAAGAAGGTGAGAGGCAGACCAATTGAAAGTGTCTGGGTGAATACAGAAGGGGGGAAAAGGGTGCAGTGTCATGGTAGGAGTCTAATATAGACCACCAACTCAAGAGGAGGAGGTGAATGAGGCATTTCTAGAACAAACAACAGAAATATCCAAAACACAAGACCTGGTAGTAATGGGGGACTTTAACTACCCAGACGTCTGTTGGAAATCTTTAATCAAAGTTCTTAGAATGTGTTGGGGACATCTTGTTTCAGAAGCTGGAGGAAGTAACTGGGGTGGCAGCCATTTTAGACTTTTTACACTTGATTCTGACTAACAGGGAGGAATTGGTTGTGAATCTGAAGGTGGAAGTCAACTTGCATGAAAGTGACCATAAAATTACAGACTTCATATCTTCATTGTGTTGCTCTCCCTCCTTAAAAAGAAAAGGAATACTTGTGGCACCTTAGAGACTAACAAATTTATTTGAGCATAAGCTTTCGTGAGCTACAGCTCACTTCAGCATCTGATGAAGTGAGCTGTAGCTCACGAAAGCTTATGCTCAAATAAATTTGTTAGTCTCTAAGGTGCCACAAGTACTCCTTTTCTTCTTGCGAATACAGACTAACACAGCTGTACTCTGAAACATCTCCCTCCTTACTTTCCTTAGAGTCATGAAATCTGTAATTTTATGATCACTTTCACCCAGGTTGCCTTCCACCTTCAGATTCACAAACTCAGTAAGATCCAATGGAAGAAAATCTATAGGGAAAAGACCCAATGATAAACTATCCCACTGTGGAGGACATAGAAGAAGAATAGTAAGAGTCCAATATGGCTGGATCAGGAGCGCTTTAATAACCTGTTCATTTAAAAGGAATTCTAGAAAAAGTGGATTCAGGGACAAATTGCTAAGGAATAAAAAAGCAATCATCCATGTTTCCATTTTTCTTTCCTCCATACTGGGATAGTTTACTGGTGGGCCTTTAATACTCTCTCTTTGAGAGAAAACTGCCAACTGTCCTGAACTACTTTTCCCCACAGATTTTCTTCCCAGGGGACCTTACTTACCAATTCTCTGAGTTTGTTAAAGTCTGCTTTTTTGAAGTCCACTGTCATCTTGATTTTAGTAACGCTTTTGACACAGTCCCATAAGATACTATGATAAGTAAACTAGGGAAATGTGGTCTAGATGAAATTACTATAAGATGGGTGCACAACTGGTTGAAAAAATATACTCAAACAGTAGTTACAATGGTTTGCTGTCAAACTGGGAGTTCATATCTAGTGGGGTTCTTAAGGGATTTGTTCTGGTCCCAATACTATTTAATATTTTAATTAATTACTTGGATAATGGAGCGGAGAGTAGGCTTATAAATACTGCTGATGACACCAAACTGGGTGAGATTGCAAGCACTTTGGAAGACAGGATTAGAATTCAGAACAACCGTGACAAATTGGAGAACAAGTCTGAAATCAACAGGATGAAATTCAATAAAGACAAATGCAAACTACTACATTAGGAAGGAAAAATCAAATGCATAAACACAAGATGGGGCATAACTGGCCAGACAGCAGCACTGCTGAAAAGGAACTGGGGTATATAGTGGAACACAAATTGAATATGAGTCTGCAAAGTTATGCAGTTGTGAAAAAGACAAATATCATTTCAAGTATATTAACAGGAGTGTCGTATGTGAAACATGGCAGGTAATTGTTCTGTTCTACTTGGCACTTGTGAGGCCTCAGATGGAGTACCGTGTCCAGTTTTGGATGCCACAATTTAAGAAATATATGGACAAATTAGAGACATTCCAGAGGAGAGCAACAAAAATGATAAAAGTTTTAGAAAATCTGACCTATGAGGAAAGGTTAAGAAAAGAGACTGTTTAATCTAGAGAAAAGTAGACTGAGGAGGAACCCGATAATAGTCTTCAAATATGTTAAGGGCTGTTATAGCAAGGATGGTGACCCACTGTTCTATATGTGCACTGAAGACAGGACAAGAAGTAATGGGCTTAATCAGCAGCAAAGGAGATTTTAGGGAAAACTTTCTAACTATAAGGATAGTTAAGTACTAGAACAGGTTACCAAGGGAGGCTGTGGAATCCCTGTCATTAGAGGTTTTTAAGAACAGGTTAGACAAACACCTATCATGGATGGTCTAAGTATATTTAGTCCTGCCTCAGCGTGGGAGGGGACAGACTAGATCAGTGGTTCCCAAACTTTTAAGTAAGGTGACCAACCAATTGCATTTTGTCTTTTTTGTGACCCACCATGGCTCCAAATTTGGTTGCAGCAACATACAGAGTTGGCCCAGTGCCCTTCTGTGTGCCAGATCACTAAAATTTGGTCCAGCTGCCCACCTGTCATAACAGATGGGCAGCCAGGTCAAACCTGGTAAGTGCTGTGATCCTGTGTACCAGGTTGCAATGTCCAGAGTGGGGAGCCAGGACAGGAGCTGCCACTGCAGGGTGGGCTCGCTTTTCAACACCCCCCACCCCAGAATCTCCTCTCTGCAACAGGCCTGCAACCCATCTAGAAATTTTCTGTGACCTACAGTTTGGGAAACACTGGACTAGATGACCTCCTGAGGCCCCTTCCAGCCGTACATTTCTATGATTCTACTAATTAACTCTGTAAAGCATTTGAAATATGGGGTGAAATCCTGGCCCCAATAAAGTCAATGAGCCAATCACAATGGCAGGCCCTATGAACAGGGAGCATACCTCTCAACTGTCCCTTATTGCAAGGAATGTCACTCATTTTAGTCCCAAAATTAGCTACTTTCCACACATTAGGTATCCCCTCACTTTTTTGTCGACACTTACAGAAAAAAATTATTTTTACAAAAGGAATGAACCCCACAGCATTTTAAGTTTCCTGCATGAATAGTTGTTTTGTGTCTCACATTTTGGTTTTGTCACACATTATGTCCCACATCTGGTGTTTGGCATTGAGTGATATGGTAGTGATTGTTTATCCTCATCTCCCTTGCTAGCCAAATTGCCTAAAAAAGGATAGTGTGGGGAAGTGGAGGGGCAATGGCTTCAGTTCTCTCTTCACTGGCCTGTCTGTGCAGCAGAACTGGTACACCAGGGAAAACGATGGATGACCCAGAGTGTGCACCCCCCGTGAATGATGGGGAACTCTAGTGTCTCATTCCTTTAAGGTGCTGAGCACTAAATCCAGCAAATCATTTAAGCATATGCTGAATTTTAAGCATGTGATTAGTTCCACTGAAGTCAACGGAATTAAATCACATGCTTAGACTTAAATATGTACTTAATTGCTTTTCTGGATCAGGACCAGAGTGCTCTGCATCTTGCAGGACTGAATCCTGGGAAAGATTGCAGCACAATCTCTCCCAGTGCTGCTGAGGGATGGAGCAGATCTGCACTGCAGTCTGCAAAGATTTACGTGTCAGTCGCACAGTCTAGCTCATAATAAGTAGTTAGCTGTGCCTGCTTTTTTTCTAGTAATAAAAAATAAATTTTAGTCCCGGACTACAAATTTGCTTCCTTAGTTATCTAGTGTTGAGAATAATTTCAATGGAGAAAAATTTTCGTATGATTCTAATTTGAGATTTGATTCCTTCTCCCAATCTTGGCAACCCTTTTTAAAATTTCCTCCCAAACAACCTGTACTCTCTCCTTCTCAAACACAAGATGGACTTTGTTTGACCACAATTTTAGCAATAACTTATGTTATTTTTGGTGCTTAGACTGACCACATTTCAGAATGAAGCTATCCATATTGGGTATTTGAAGTGATAGCCCTGAGTACTGGAGTATGTCTGAGGTTTCACGAGTGTCAATTAATATTTATTGGTGTTTGAATTTCTCTGTTGATTTATGATGTTCTTTCTGTTGGGTTAATATATTAGTGTATAAGGCTATTGCTTACAATTCTTCATATGAAATATGCTGTGGAGTTTATTTCATTTATGCATACTTTTATAGTACATGACTAACACTGTTCATATATGCCATGTTTACAGTTGTGTACTATCTAGGCTTTTGCCACTGGGTGACAGCCAAAGCATGAAAACAAAAGCCCTATTCAGCAAAAGGAATCCTTGCAGTGCTATATGAATATCAAGTGAATTATGCAAATCAGAACAGCAGGAGAATAAGACAACTATCTCTTTCTGGCCATGCTCATGTGTAAGGAGGGAATTATGCCCACAACCTTGGGGAAAATGTCCCTGTTCTAAACACAGCAGACATACTAAATGCTGACCTGGATATTTTATTGGAACATTTCTCACAAAATGTAATGTTTGATTTTTGCAAGCTGTACAAATCTGACATTAGAAAACAAGTCAGAGAGCAGTAAAACACCAGCTTTTTTTTTCTGAATAAAACACCAGCTTTTTTCTTTGGTTCTGTGTGTGTGCAGGTGGGAGTGGGGGCTGTATACTTGCATAAAAAGAGAAAAGGGGGGGTGTTAATTTATAAAGAGAATTAACATGGATTTTTTGTTTCCAAATCAAAATACTAATAATATTCCTATTATAAGAGTTTCAAAAAAACCTTTTTCATGGTGCTAACTGAACACATTTCTGTTACTATAACTTTTCTATAATTTGAGCCTCTATGTGGGGTAGGTTGAGGAAAAATATGTCTTCAGCTGTGAGCACTTGAAAACAGGAATTTATAAACTAGTTCTGAAAGTTTAAATCAGATTGGATAAAATCAATAATTTTAAAGGTTTATCCTAATCTTTCAAGAACACAAAAGCTTTTTCTTCCGATACAGTATTTTTATGCTGAAATGTTTGTCTTTCTACATAGTATTATCTACAGTAACACATAACAAAAACACACATTCTGTGGAAAGCCAAAAATACAGGTATTGTTCTAAACAGTCACTGAATAAAGCCAACACTAACTTGACAAAAGCAAAACTTATAAATGTGCTTACACTGTGAAACAACTGAGAAATTAACTGGAGTTTTAATGCAGAGGGGGTTCATACTAGTGTGTTATGAATAATATTCTGAGCTGGTTGATATTAAAATAATACATCACGTAAGTTATTTGTCCCATTATACCAAATAACTATTCTGTGACTTAAATGCAGAATCTGATGGCAAATAAATCTCTCCTTTTTTTTATTTCGCATAACAACCTTAACTATATTCATGTTAGAATGCCCAATGTTTAGCCAACACAACTTTCAGGATTTTTCATTTACGTGAACCATTTAAAATGAAGATGAGCAACTTACATCATATTTTCAGGTTCTGTTGCACAAGCTCCCACTGCTTTGGTGACATTCACAAGAAGTGCCTTATTGGTTCCAGTAAGTAAATTAACTAGGGATGGGATGCCACCACATTTCCGGATAATAGCTCTATTTGCCGGCTCCTGGCAGCATTCCCCTAATGCTCCAACCACATTCACAAGGACTTCTTCAGGTTGATCTGTTAGCAGTACTACCAAAGTTTCAATGGCTTTGTATTCCCGAAATCTAAATGTTAACAAAACAATAAAAAAACAAAAACATAATTTCCATTGTATTAAGGTTACAAGATAATGTTTTCATTTTATAAACAAATTGCTTTGCTAAACAAACAACTGCATGTGTTATTCATTCAAAAATAGTTAATGCAAATGTAATGTACATTAGTGACACAGTACAGTGAGGAGAGGCTGAGGGAACTGGTCTTATTTAGTCTGCAGAAGAGAAGAGTGAGGAGGGATTTGATAGCTGCCTTCAACTACCTGAAGGGGGGTCCCAAAGAGGATGGAGTAGGCTGTTCTGGGTGGTGGCAGATGACAGAACAAGGAGCAATGGTCTCAAGTTGCAGTGGGGGAGGTCTAGGTTGGATCTTAGGAAAAACTATTTCACTAGGAGGGTGGTGAAGCACTGGAATGGGTTACCTAGGGAGGTGGTGGAATCTCCATCCTTAGAGATTTATAAGGCCAGGCTTAACAAAGCCCTGACTGGGATGATTTACTTGGGGTTGGTCCTGCTTTAAGCAAGGGGTTGGACTAGCTGATTTCCTGAGGTCTCTTCCAACCCTAATCTTCTATGATTCTATGACTTTTTAATATTTTTCTCTTATTTCAATTACTAGGTTTTTTTTAAAAAGGAAAAACAATATCAATTTATTCCCAATTTAACCACTCACCATCAAAAATAAAGTTTGCTTATTTTTATTTTATTAACACTGGAGATGATTGGTTTTGGATTTTGCTACAGTATGATCACATAAGTCTAGTGCATGTGTTCACACATTATCTACTTATTTATTTTATACTGGTTAATTTAGTTTCACGGTTGAAGTTAAAATTCTTGGGCCAGACCCGGGCAGACAGATAAAACTGCACTAAACACAGGTCAGGCACATGTATGCAAAGGTGGCTTAAAGTTTAATCTCATGATTCTCCTGCGGACTGGTCCTACTATAACTTACACTGAGCTGCAATGGCCACAGGAGGCTGAAAATGCCTTTTTTCTGCTATGCCAGTAGCAGGGAGGGCAAATACCAAAAGAGCCCCATGTCAGCTCTACGCAACCAAAGGATCTCATTTACACTGAAACAAATGTCATTATTTTGTATGCCTGCCCTGGAAATGTTTGTTCCTAGCTCAGGTCCAGGTTATATGTTCTCTGAATATGAATATTATTTGTCTCTGTAAGGACTTATCTGTATTTCCCTATGTAAGAACAGAAGAACGACCATACTGTGTCAGACCAATGATCCATCTAGCTCAGTATCCTGTATCTGACAGTGGCCAGTGCCAGATGCTTCTGGCAGTTGGAGATTTAGGGACACCCAGAGCATGGGGTTGCATCCCTGACCATCTTGGCTAATAATCATTGACCAACCTATCCTCCAGGAACTTATCTAATTCTTTTTTTATCCCAGCTTTACTTTTGGCATTCACATCACATGGTAACGAGTTCACTGTGCACTGTGTCAGAAGTACTTCCTTCTGTTTTAAACCAGTCATCTATTAATTTCATTGGGTGACCCCTGATTATTTTGTTATGTGAAGAAGTAAATAATACTTCCCTATACACTTTCTCCACATCATTCATGATTTATAGACCTTTGTTATCTCCCCCCTTCTTATATCAGTCTCTTTTCCAAGATGAACAATCCGAGTCTTTTTAATCTCTCTTTATATGGAAGCTATTCCACCTCATTAATCATTTTCTTTGCCCTTCTCTGCACCTTTTTCAATTTTAATATATATATTTTTGAGATGGGGCAACCACAACTGCACACAGTATTTGAGGTATGACTGTACCATATATATAACACCACTATATATATAGTGGCATTATGATATTTTCTGTTTTACTATTTATCCCTTTCTAATGGTTTCTAACATTGTTAGCTTTTTTGACTGCTGCTGTACATTCAGCAGACATTTTCAGCACAATGGCTCCAATACGTCTTTCTTCAGTGAAACAACACATTTCGAACTCATAATTCTTTGTGATGTATTGCACATGTCCATTCCATGACCTACCCTCTTTCTCCTCCCTATCAGTCTTTCTGGTAGGAAGAGACTGTGGGGAGTTGGGGGCAGCACGTCCCTTTATACCCATGTGCAGTGATGCGAGACTCCAGAGTTTGCTCATGCTGCCTTGATGGGTACTGCTGAGGGAAAAATCTCCAACAACTGTGCATAAGGCACGCACACACAGTAAAATGAACATGCGCAACACATCTTGAAGAACAACAGTTACAGACAGGTAGGTAACCGTTTTTTATTGTATATTATTTGTTGAGTGCTGAGAAGCCTCTAAACATTATACAGAACATGAAGCTATCTCGAGGAGTTTACAACGTAATGCCATGATCCTGCAGGCTAATCCATACTGGTTGAATGTTGAACTTGCACATAACTCCATTGACTACAGTGGGGCACTGCATGAGTGCAGTGAATCTGTTTGCAAGTTAGGATGTACAGCAAAAAACCAAACAGGTCTCTGAGACTTTTAAAAGCTTTTTCATTTTTTAAATAATGAAAGTGTTAGGAAGACCGATAGGTATCAAACATAAGACATTAATACAACAGTTTAAATTGTTGTAACTGTGTTGTCCCACAATGTTAGAGACATAAGGTACGTAAGGTAATATCTTTTATGAAAGTTGCTGAAAGAGACAAGCTTTCATGCTTATGCAGAGCTCTTCTTCAGGTTTGGGAAAGATACTCAGAGTGTCACAGCTAAATACAAGCGGGAACAGATTGTTTAGTATAAGTAGTTAACACATTTTGTAAGAGACCATTCAAGGTAAACTGACCGGTTAATATGTCTGCAGTCATAGAACAAAAAAGGGCGTGGTGGTTAGTGGATTACAGATTATTGTAATAAAACATAAATCCAGTGTCTTTATTAAGTTCTTGATTTTTAGTGTCTAGCAAAGTTATGAACAGAAGCTCTCAGGCTTGTCTTTTGCAGGTGTGCAGATTTCCTTTGAGGATGAGGACTGAGAGGTCAGATATGGAATGATCGCTTTTGAAAAGTGTTCACCCAGAGGTGATATCATTCTCTTTTATCATTTTTCTGTGTGAGTTCATTCAAGAACACAGTGATTATCTGGTTTCACCCACACAGTTGTTATTGGGGCATATAGTGCAGTGGATGAAGTACACCATATGTTGTGAGAGGAATGTGTAGGGACCATGGATCTTGAAAAGTGTGTTGTGGGGGGTATTAATTGTCATAATAGTGGAGATATACCCACATGTTTTGCATCTGTTCTTATGGCAGGTCTGGTGTCGCTTTCAGTGGTTGTTTCCTGGTCTGTGGGGAGCTAGCTTCTGAAGATGAGCTTGGTGAGGTTGGGAGGTGGTTTGAAGGCCAGAAGAGGGGGTTCAGGAAAGACTTCTTTCAGGATGTGCTCCCCATTGAGTATGGCTTGTAAATATGATTAATGATACCTCATAGGGGTTCCAGTGTGAAGTGGTAGGTGACAACTAGGGATGTGCAGTTAGAGGGTTTTTTATTCCTTATTGAAGCAGATACTCTCGGGATATTTGGGTGGCCCATTCCATAATGAGATTTACATCTCTGGTGGAGTGTCCTTGTTGGTGAAGGTGATTTTAAGGTGTTTAAGGTATGTAACCCGGACTTTTTGCTTGGAGCATAATCTGTGGTATCTGAGTGCCTGACTGTAGATAACAGATTTCTTGGTGTGTTTGGAGTGGTTACTGGATCTGTGAAGATAAGTGTGGTGATCTGTGGGTTTCTTGTATATAGTTGTCTGTAGGGTTCTATTGCTGAAGTTGATCCACAACCCACAGAACACCACCTCTGGGAGAAACCATGACACTAGGACTCACCACAAAGACACTCATGACACCACAACATTATTGATTTATCAAGACTATCCCGAATGGGAAATGAATTGGCTGTACTCTCTGAGGGACTGAACTTCTACCCCAGCACAGAAGCTGATACCATACAAACTTTTGCAGAACCAGAAGAATTATTTTGCCAACTTGTCCTTACAGAATTCTTTCACAACAATGATTATGCCACCCCACAACTACCACATCCCTACCAACATTTGGAAGAAAAAAGAATCATCTGACTGGATACCCCACAGCAGACGAAGCCACACAACTGATTATTAAATTGATTGTTTCAGGAAAAAAATTGACTGTGAAATCCTTAACAAACATCATATCCACCACTACCGAGAGTACAGCTATACAGTTCCTGAAATGCAACCCCGGGATAGCGATCAAACCAGCAGACAAACAGGTACTATCATAGTCCGCAACCATAAAGACTGTGTTAATGAGGCCAACCATCATGTCTCCAACACCACCTACTACTACTTGAGGGAACTCCTCAAGGCTGCAACAGCAGCAGCTACAGATTAAATACACAAAGGTACCATTGTCCGTATAGTCACAATGGAAAGAGAAAGTTAAGATTCATAACTCCCTTCCCTTGCGCTGTTAAAGTTTTAAACAAGACGTTCTTATTGTCACTTCTGCTACAGCGAGCTTGTGATAGTGCCACTCACGGTTCCATCCATAGTGAGTGTGGCCTGGCAGGGATGAGGGAAACACTTGGTTTTATGAAGTTACAAGTATAGGGCAATAGCATTGAACACTGGCACATTTTCCATAGGCAGGGATGATTTTATCTGATATCTCACTCCTGAGGGTAACAAAAGTACAGAAGCACTGGTGCTGCTGGCATGCCGAAGCTGCCCGAACCCATATGCTGCTATTTTATTTACTGCAATGGTGACTGCCAAAGTTATCATCGATTAGTGTGGGAAAATGTCCTACTTCAGAGGAAATAAGATTGCAATCCCTACAAACCTTTGCGAAAGGATTGCAGAACATCTCCATTAAAATTTCATCAGAACCTCTCAGGAAGATTCAAGGGACATGCTTGTGTACCTACACATGGCCACCCCTGCCAAACTCTACAAGGGAATGAAAATCAGATAACAACTCTACCTCTCTCTGTTGTACCGCTACCTCTTGTAGTACGAGTAAATTAATGAAAAGTCAATAGCTATGTCTGCTAAATTGTGTGTGCCATCTCTGCAATGGGAAATCACTTACTCGAGGTTCCTTCCCCTTCATTTGGCTTGTCCGTGCTCCAGAGACTGACTGGAGTGTGGTGGAATCTGAAAGAGGTCTGGCTTATGGGATAGCTGGATTCCCCAGTAGCATGCCCTCCACCCTTCTCCACCTCCTTCTTGCCCTTGCTGTTCATGACAGGAGCCTGTGACTCAGGCTCTTCAGGGGTATCAATGGTAGTGTGAAGGATGGTGATGGAGTGTCCGCCAAGTATGGCATGCAGCTCTTGTAAAAGCAGCATGTGTGCGGCTTGGCTCTGGATTGACTGTTGGCCTCCCTGGCCTTCTGGTACGCTAGCTGCAGTTCCTTTGCTTTCACACTGCACTGCTGCTGATCCCCGTCATACCTCTCCTCCTGCATTCCCCATGCAATCTGCTTATAGATGTCCACATTTCTACATCTGGTCCATAGCTGTGCTTGCAGAGGCTCTTCTCCCCACAGGCCCAGGAGATCCAATATCTCCTGTCTACTCCCAGCCAGAGCACATCTGGAGCATGTAGCCACTCTGGTCAGCTGGTCAGTTGCACACAACACTGGTGAGCTGCTAGGTGTGCTCACCAAGCTCAACAATCTGGAAAAGGCATTTCAAAAATTCATAGGGCTTTAAAGGGAGGGAGGAGTGGGGCTTCCAGTCTCCATGACCCCTGGGCAGTGCAGTTCGCAAAATGTGACCAGAGTGCTCATCATCAGGCATTGTGGGACAGCTGTTGGAGGACTATTAGGGTCGATATAGGTAACTCAGTGTCTACATTCATGCTGTGTTGACCTCAGTATGTCGACAAGGGTTCAACATCACTCTGGGAGGTGGTGTTAGTATGTCAGCATAACAGAGAGCTTACATTGGTGGGAGACAACTAGGTCAATGCAAGGTGGCTTATGTCAACCTAACTTTGTAGAGTAGACCAGGCCATAAGTGTACTTGGACTGTCAAAAAGCCTTTGACAAGGTCCCTCACCAAAGACTCATTAGCAAATTTAAGTAGTCATGGGATAAGATGAAAGGTTTTCTCATGGATCAGTAACTGGTTAAAACAGGAAAGAACAGGTAGGAATAAATGGCCAGTTTTCACAATGGAGAGAGGAAAATACTTGGGTCCCCCAAGAATCTCTACTGGGACCTGTGCTGTTCAACATATTCATATATGATTTGGAAAAAGGGGTGGACAGAGAAGTGGTGAAATTTGCAGGAGATACAAAATTACTAAAGATAGTTAAGTCCAAAGCTGTCTGTAAAGGCAAAGGGATATCACTAATCTAGGTGACTGGGTGACAGAATGACAGATGAACTTCAGCATTGATAAGTACAAAATAATGCACATTGGAAAAACAATTCCAACTATATATGCAAAATAACAGTTACAGAAAGGTAGGTAACGCCTTTTTTCTTTGCGTTATTGTACGTGTCCATTTCACTGTAGGTGATTCACGAGTAGTTCAAACTGGAGGCACAGTTGCCAACTTTCACACGGTAAATAAGCACCCCAACTTTCACAATAAGCCAAAAATCAAGCTAATCCTGTTTCAAAACAAGGCAAAAACAAGCCAATTCATAAGAACTCCAACACTCTATGTGACTAGATCCCCCCAGTGTGCAGTCTGCAACTGTGGTGGGCTCACTGTGCACCCCTGACTCTCTCCCCCCTTTCCCCTGCTTGATCCTTGCCCTTGCTTGCTTGGAGCTGATCAGAAAAAAGAAGCAACAAGCTACAAGCCAAACAAGCAACAAGCTACAAGCCAAAAACTAGCCAACAAGCAACTCACAAGCCAATTAAGCCAAAAACAAGCCCAATTTCTGCATTTTTTTTGTGTGGGTTTGGCATGTCTGGCTGGAGGTGGTTTCAGAGTCTACTTGAAAAGGGATTGTAAGATCTCCCATCCAAATCTGACACTGTCTGTAGACTGATGAGCGATGGCACAGTGGGAGGTAGTTGTGTGGCTCGAAGACCAGATTGCCACCTTACAAATGTCCAGGATGGGCACCTCAGTCAGAAAGGCCTCAGAAGCTGCCCGTGATCTAGCTGAGTGAACCATCACTTTAGTTGGAGGTTCCATATCCACCAAACAGCAGCATAAATGAATACAGTCAGACATCCTGGGGGAGATTCTTTGAGTGGATACTGGGTGGCCCTCTACTCTGTTTGAAATTGCGATGAACAGCTCAGAGGATGACCTGAAAGGCCTAGTCCGATCCAGATAAAAAGCCAAAACCCTTTTAACATCTGAAGAAGGAGTTTCTCTTCACACCTACTTGAATAGAGGCTTTGGAAAGAAGGTTGGTAAGTAATTTCTTCATTAACGTGAAAATTGGAAACCACCTTAGGGAGCTTAGATGGGGTTGAAGGAAAACCTTGTCCTTAAAGAATACTGTATAGGGAGGTTCTGACACTAAGGCTTGGCATTCTCCTACTCTCCTGGCCAAAGTAATAACAAGAAAGCCACTTTTATAGGTAGGTGTAATAGGGAACAAGTCTCTAGTGGCTCAAAGGAGGCAACTATCAACTTTGTTAGGACTAAATTCAGGCTCTGCTCTTGAAGTGAGATGTGGATTCGTGGGTATAAGCTGTCCAAACCCTTTAGAAGTCTGATGGACATAAGCTTTGAAAAGATCTATCAGTTATCCATTGGAGGGTGGCAAGTTGAGACAGCTGCCAGTTGGACTCTGATGGAACTACAGGCTATTCCTTGTTTCAGGAACAGGAGATAGTCCAGGCTATGGGGAATCGAAGTTTGGACTGGGTGAATGCCTCTTTGCACAGATCAAATGGAGAATTTCTTCTATTTAGCAAGGTAAGTAGACCTAGTTTAAGGCTTCCTACTGTTAATAGAATTTCTTGTACTCCTTTAGAGCAATCTCGTTCGGGGGATGTCAGCCATAAAGCATCCATGCCATCAGGTGGAGGGCTTGTAGGTTGGGATGAAGGAGGAAGCCGTTGTCATGGGAGATCACATCCATATATCTCAGGAGCAACCAACATTGACGGGGCCATGCTGGGGCTATTATTGTAACATGAGCAGAATCTTGCTTGATTTTGGACAAGACCTTGTGCAGAGGAGGAACTGTAGGGAAGGCTTACAGTAGGCCTTTTGACCATGTTACGAATAAAGCATCTGCCAGACATCCTGGGCTGTGACCTGCACAGGAACAAAAAAGATGACATTTTTTGTTTTCTTTTGTTGCAAACAGGTCCACCTGCAGCAGTTCCCAGCACCTGAAAATGGCCCTGGACACATCTGGATGAAGGGACCACTCATGGTGACTTGTAGATTATCTTCTCAGGCAGTCTGCCAGAGTGTTTTGAACCTCTGGAAGGTAAGCCAGTTTAAGGTTGATGGATTTGGCTATGTAGAAATTCCAAAGAGAGATCACCTCTTGGCATAACTTTGTCTATCAGGCTCTCACCTGTTCGTTTAAATAAAACATAGCTGCTGTGTTGTCTGCGAGAACTAACAAATTTTGCCCTGTGATATGTAGGAGGAATGCCATGTAAACCAAACAGATGGCCTGCAGCTCCCAGATATTTATATGAAGACTTAGATCTTGAGAAGACCAAAGCCCCTAAGTCTGAAGGGAGCCTAAGTGAGCTCCTCAACTAGATCTTATGCATCCATGACTAAGCTGAGTGTCTGCTGAGGAGAAGCAAAGGGGACTCCTGCACAACCATTCAACAGATCAATCAACCATTTTAGGGAGGACAAGAAACCAGCAGGTACCTGAACCACTCTGTCCATATGATGGTGGGCCAAAGAATACACTGAGGTGAGCCAACCCTGAAGTCATCTGAAATGCAGTCTGGCATGTTGGACCACGTAAGTGCACTCCCCCATGTACCCTAGAAGTTTGAGACAGCTTCAAATCATAGTGAGATGATGCATCTTTAGAGCTAGTGCATTGAGCCACATTGCTTGGAATCTATGCTGCAGCACTAATGCTCTGGTCAGTGTAGAATACAGGACCACCCCAATGAATTCTGTTATTTGAATCAGATCAGGACAGATTTTTCTGTATTGCTTAGGAGCTCTAGTGTGTGAAAGGCTGATTGGATAGTGGCTATGCTGGAGAATACTTGAGACCTGGATCGTCCTCTCACTAGTCAGTCATCCAGATAAGGGAACACATGGATTTCCGACCTTCGCAGGAATGCCTCTATTACCAGCATGCATTGTGTGAACATGTGAGGAGCCGCTGGGAGGCTGAAAGGCAGAACTGTGAATTGATAGTGGGTTCACTGACCATCAAGTAAGCATCCCTTAAGACAAGAGCAACATACCAGTCCCCAGTCTTTAAAGAGGGTATAACAGAAGCAGAGTAACCTTTCAGAATTTGGTTTTCTTCAGAAAATCATTTAGTTGTCTTAGATCTTAAATAGACCTGAAGCCCCCCTTTGCCTTTGGGATTAGGAAGTATTGGGAATAAAATCCCTTTCCTTGGAAAGACCCGGGAACTTCCTCTATGGCCCCTATAAGAAAGAGAGACTGGACCTCCTGTAGTAGCACATTCTCGTGAGAGTGGTCCCTGAAGAGGGAGAGGGAAGGGGGACAAGAAGGGAGGATAGAAATAACAGCAACAAAGACTAAGAGGCTAATGGCTGTCGAGGAGGTCCCTCATCCAACTTTTGCTCAGGAAAGTCCCAAGTAAGCAACTCTCCTTCTCTGGTAATGGTCCCAGTACCCAGAGCGGTGGGAATGGTAGCCCTGTTGCAAATGTCCCAGGGCCTACTCAATGTGGGAGGGCAGGAAGGGAGTGGGGATGTCATAGACCATGGAGTGAAGCCCCAAGGACTCCAAAAGGGCCATTGATATGGAGGTGGCACCCACAAAGACGCTGGCCATTGGGTTGGGATCTGAACCAGAGTGGATATGCACCCCACTGGAGCTGCTGGGGTTCCTCAGTTCTGGAAGTGTAGAAGCCAGTCTCAGAGTCCAATGAGCAAGGTGAGTCTGTTTCCTCTGGCCACAAGGGAGCTGACCCCCATTAGTATCGGGAAGACTGGTTGCAAGTCTGGTGATGGAGGCACTAGCGAGATCACTGCAAACTTCCCCCTCAAATCGCTGGAAGTCGCTGAGACACAGCAACAGTAGCAGTCACCAGTACTGAATGGTACACCAGGACTGGAGATGGCACCGAAGGATCTAACACATCTGATCCCAGTGCCAGGCAGGAATTTTGCACCATGGGTGAATCCAGTGCTGACAAGTTCAGTAGTTCCTGAGCTGCCTTGAACACTTCACATGTAGACAGCACCAGCAAAGGCTCCTGACTCTGTAGTACTGCAAGCTGCACCAGTCCTGGGATTGGTCTTAATGGGCCCTTCCTGCACTCAAGAGTCAACAATCCCTTTTTGCATGTGGGCTTTATCTGGGGGTTACCTCTTCTTCAGGAGCCCTCAGTGTCCTTGCCTCCACTTGGTGCCTTGCCTGCAGATTACAAAGGCCCACAGTACTGAGTCCTTTGAGAAGTTATGAAGTCTTTTCCTTGGTAACAGTGCGGACCATCTGCCTATAGACACAGCTAGAACAGGCAGAGCATTCCTGACAGATTCAGACATGCTCAGTACCTGTTCCAAGTGGCACGGTTCCAATGGAAGGAAAAGCGCAGGCTCCGGGAGTAAGTACTTGAGCCTGGCAGCTCTGTTCTTTTTAGAACAAAGTTTGAATCCCTACAAATGGGATGTTGGTCACCTACATTCACTTCCCCCAGACATTTAAAGCAGCTGGGGTGAGGGTCGCTCACTGGCATAAGTTTGTCGCAGAACTAACAGGCCTTGAAACTGGGAGAATGCAACACAAGTCTGTTACCCAAACAGGCACCAGAGACCAAGCTTCACTAAGTACTAAATTAAACTTACTTTAGTCACTAACTATTTACAAAATACACTACTTTAGTCTTAACTAACATGACAGGCATCATATATACAAGAAGGGATGGAAGATTTATAAATGCAAAGATCACAGCTCCAATAACCATCACTGGCGTAGAAAGGAACTTTATACTTGAGTGCAGTGGTGCAAAGCACCAGAGGGCACTCACGCTGCCCTAATGGGAAAAATCTCCAACAACAGTGCATGAGGCACGCACACACCTATAGTGGCATGGCCACATGCAATCACTCGAAGAAGAATCATAATTTTTTTTCATAAACTTTCCAGAATACAGCATGGCAACAAGAACAAGATACATCAGGCTGAATCTAACCTGTGTCTTATCTGATAATTATACTACAGTACTTACTTTGATTGACATTGTAGCCTGTGTATCTGTTCATATCAATTATTATTCTGTTTTTTTCCTCCGGAGTTGTTCTCTCTACCTTCCCTATAGCTGAGAAGGTTTCCACTGAAGTCCATACAAGTGAAGGGTGCTCACTACTTTCCAGGGACCAGGTACATAAAGAATTTTGCTGTGCATCTGTTTGTTTGTTTGTTTGTTTAGGAAAAATAACAGAACCTTTGAAGTTCAGGCAGAAGGGTTAGGAGTATTTTATTGAAAGATGACCTTCAGAACTTGGTGTGTATTACAATAATAATGCAATTAGCATAGGTAGCCTCCTACGGAAATCTTCCTAGTTCTCTGTTCCTTTAGAACAGGGTAATGTTTCTCCAAGAGAAAACATATTAACAGCACAAGACAATAATGAAACAGCTAAACAATTTCAAAAATATCAATAGAGAAGAAAGATATAAATGATGCATAACAGAAAATCAAAAGGCTTGGGTAAATGTGGGGAATCCACAAAACCCATGGACAGGCCACTTCACAGATCCTCTGTGATGGGAACTGCTGCTGTTAGGTTCAGGGTGGGAGGAGATGCATTAGAAGTCAGGGCGTAGGCCCATGCATTTGTTTGCACACCCTTCTGATCTGGCAATGGCAATTGAATATCACCCACAAATGCAGATTATTTATGCTTTAAACAGTAATAACCTTCCCAAGTGGTTACAGTTGTGCCAACACCAGATAGAATATGGGGGCAAATAAAGGTTGCTTTAGTGGTATTATTTATGTACCAATGTTTAAGACAAAATGAGCCCATAAAATCAGAAGATACTAATAGAATACATATATTTGATAAAATTAAGTTGTTACCCATACTTGGTCACATTTTCTCTGCTGATTGCACACTTCCAGATTGCTCCTGTCACTGCTGCTAACAGTTCTTTATTTTCAGAGTTACTGAGTAGAGAAGCAAGTGGTTGTAGACCTCCATGATGCCTAACTAGGTCACGTGTCTCCTCATCTTCTGCACACTACACAACAAATTAAACATACAGAATATTTAAAATGAATAAAACAACACCCCAGGAAGTCTAGTGTATTACCACAGTGACTGTTACCAACTGATAGGGAACTTTATGTAATTATTTTATTTACTAAAATATTTTCAAAATATATTTTCTAATTTAATTCATATTACAAAATTAATAAAGGAATTAGGGTTAAGAAGTGTATATAACAATAGAGCACAGTTCAGACAAACGTTCAGAAAACAAAGGCACAGGTCCTTGGACAAAACACATACACAGAAAACGTGCGTGCAATTAACACAATTGTGCAAGCAAATTGCAAATGGGTATGTGTGCACACAAAAGACTAGTGCAGTGAGCTATTGTGTGTGCAATTATGAATGCATGTTGTTACGTATATTTTTTGGCTGTGGATTTCAGGCCTCCATTTCTAAAAAATTGGCCCTTAAATTGCAAACAAAAATAAAACACTGAACATATGCTATTTTTCATTAATCAATTGTTCATACTTAAAAAGCATTTATTCCTCATTACTACATATCACACATTTTTTCTTACAATACAGGCAAAGTTTGGAATTTTAATTCCAAACCATTAAGCCATTTTAAGCCTGGCAAGGAACAACAGCAACAAAATCTGAAAATGTTTCATAAATGATGAAAAACATTTTTTTAAAACCCTCCAATGATGAAAGGATATTTTTTACTTTACCCTCCTCCCCCCCCCCCCCCAAATTAATACTGATCTCAAGACAAGTAGAAAATCTTTCAGCCTAGAAAGTCATTATCAGGGAAGATATAAAATACTGAAAATAGAAGCTTAGAATGAAAACTACCTTCTCAGCCATAATTACACCATTACTACCTTAATTGCTTTCTCGAGATCTGATCCTACAGGGCATTGAATGCACACAATTCTTACTGAAATCAACCAATATTGAGTGCTCAAATTCTGGATGCAAACATTGTCTGTTGGTTTTGTACCTGATATTTATAAAACTTGAGGTTAACACACAGATATAATTAAGATACATCTATTTAGGCCTCAAAACTGCAACTGGTTCTGAACAGGCTGAATCCAGCACCCACACAGAGCCACACTGATATCAGGGGGCTTTGCAAGGGTACAGGGGTCCACACATTCAGAACCAGTTACAGAATTTGGGTCTGTTTCCTGCTACATCACCATCTTACTTAATATACAAAATAACAGCCAGCTGTTAGAAGATCCAACTATTTTACAAAGTGACAATTTCGAAATGCAAACAGGTCATGGAATCATAATCTCAAACGTTCGAGAACAGTAGGTGGGCTCTGGGTTGGGGGTGCAGGCTCCAGGTGGGGTCAGAAATGAGGGGTTCAGGGTGCAGGAGAGGGCTCCAGGCTGGGGCAGGGGGTTCGGAGTGTGGGAGGGGGTGCAGGCTCCATCTGGGGGTGTGGGCTCTGGGGTGGAGTGGGTGGGGCTGGGGATGAGGAGTTTGGGGTGCAGGAGTGGGCTCCGAGGCTGGGTAGGGTGTTGGGGTGTTGAGGGGGTGTGGGCTCTGAGAGGGAGTTTGGGTGCGGGATGGGACTCCAGTCTGGGGCAGAGGGTTGGGGTACAGGAGAGGGCTCAGGACTGGGCATAGGGCTGGGGTGTGTGGGGAGGTGCAGGGTCCCAGTGGCACTTACTGCAGCTCCCAGGAAGCCGCTGCCAGGTCCCTGCAGCCCCTAGGCACATGGGCGGGCATGGGGGCTCTGCACACTGCCTTTGCGCATGCAGGCTCCACCAAGGCAGCTCCCATTGGCCATGGTTCCTGGCCAAATGGGAGCTGGGGAGCCGACACTCGGTGAAGGGGCAGTGCGTGGCGCCTCCCTGGCTGCCCATGCGCCTAGGGTCTGCAAGGGAGCTGCGTGGAGCTAGGGCAGGCAGGGAACCTGCCTTAGCCCCGGGCTCCCACTGCTCCACCGACCGGACTTTTAACGGCCCAGTTGGCAGTGCCAAATGGAGCTGTCAGGGTCCCTTTTCGACTGGGCATTCCGGTTGTCAACCAGACACCTGGCAACCCTATGTCAGAGCAGAATTGTGACATATCAGCATACTATGATTATTTTTAGGGATTAAAATAACTAATCATTAGATTACAGATAAATCTCTTTAGATGTACAATAGAAGAAACTCCGAAAATTTAAACCACAGAACCACCCATATTTTCTTCAAGTAGAACTATACTATACCACATATATTAGAGATCTTTATAGTATGTACTGCATGAAAACAAACAGAAACACTAGGATTAAATGATAATTAAAATCACACATTTACCTTAAAGATAGCACTGGCACAATGCATCTGAAGTTCCTCATTTTCACCACTCAGATTTTTCACAAGGTTTTCAATCATCCTCTCTGTCTTGATTGCAAGTCTGTAACTTGGCTATGAATGCAAGTTAAATTTTTAGTTACATATATCAGCAAATAAATAAGATTGTTGTCATCCTAAAAACTAGTGCACTATTAATGTAGCTCCTAATCCTACAAAGATTTGTGCATGTGATAAACTTTAAGTATATGAGTTTAAGCACGAGTAACTCTCTGGCTGCTAGGCTGCACAGCCTTGATCATGGGGGTGGCTCTATTGATGCTGGCCAGTAGGCCATACTACTCTGAGATCCAGAGGGGTCATGCAGACTTGGCCATGGGACTATAACGACTCTTGCCCCATCCCAAAAGGGGATGGGGCATGCATGACCCATGCCAGTCATAAATACATGGTGTCAAACTTCCATGGCTCTGGAAGACATTCAAGAGATTTACTTCAAAATAGTTTATTCCTGTTTGACTCAAATATTTTTCAAGGCTCTCTTCCATGTGATTTTTTTTTTATGAAACAAAATCACATAAGAATAGAGCCACTGTTACTTCCCTTGTTATAAGTAAGGCTGGTTGCCTTGCCCATGTGAAGGCTGCCCAACACTTCCCATTATAAGACCCTGTTTTCACTTGCTTATAACTTTGCCAAACTTTAACTGTTTGGATGCAAGGAGCCTCTGGCTTTTTTTTTTTTTTTTTTTGAAAATTTCAACCAAAATGGTTCAGCTACTCCCAAGAACAAGGCTAGGGGAAAATATGCTGTTTTGCCCATGTTAAAAATTTTTCACAACCTTTTCTTTGAAAAGATCTAGTGCTCTCATGCTGTAGAGCAGGGACTTGAAATGTGGCAGAGAGCTGGCCTTTGTTTGGAGATATTCCTTAATTTGACCCCCTTGTGCTTAGCATTATGCTACAGTCTCTAATTACAAGGTCATATACTATTTTTCCACAGCACTCTTGCCTCATGAAGTGCACAAAACGGACCAGGGTTGAGTAGTGAAGGAGGCTGTTTTCCATAGGACCTTTGCCACATTTATTGCATAATTTGGAAAGTATGTAAAAAATGAAACAGGGGATTGCAGAAAAAGAAAGGAGGTTCTCATGGTAAATGCAGCTGATTGCTGCCCTGGAGAATTGGATTCTATCCCTATCTCTGCCACAGAGTTCTCATGTGATGCTAAGTACATCACTGAAACCAAACTTTTCAGAGGTGGTCACTCATTGTGTATATTCCTCATTTTCTGGGTGTCCAATTTAATAATTTAGGGTTTGATTTACAGAGCACTCACAATTGCAAAGTGAAGTCAGTGAGAACTATGCTTTGCACATATAAGTGCTATATATTGGTAAGTACTCAGAAAAATCAGGTCATAGGTGTCCCAAATTGGGCACCCATAATTAGTGGCTACTTTTGACCTTAATATTGCTGTGTCTCCACTCCCCTTTGTAAAATAGTGATAATACCACCCGCTCACCTCACAGGGAATTTATGAAGAAAAATTAATTAATATTTGTGAAGCATTCAGATACTATAGTTCTAAGACCATGAGGAAAGTAATAATTTTGCCTTCACAGCAGGGTTTGAACAGCGTGCAGTATATAAGGCCTACCCCGATATAACGGCAACCTGATATAACGCGGGTTCGCATACAACGTGGTAAAGCTCCGACAGGCTGCTCTGAACAGCGTGTTAAAGGTGCCGGGCTGGGCCGGGACCGAGGGGTTGGATAAGGGGCAGAGGGTCTCGGGGGCGGTCAGGGGCTTCCCCCCCTGCCGGGTCTGGGAGGCAGGAGCTGTGGGGGGCACTTTTGGGGGCCCCGCAGCCCCAGAGTGGCCCAGGGGATTAGCGGAGGGCCGGGAGCAGCCCGCTCCACTTCCCTCGCCCCAGCCCCAGCCGTGTCACTCGCGGGAGGGGGCTTGGGGGAAGGGATCCCCCCGCACTCACTGGCAGCAGCGGAAGCGGAGCAGCCTGGCCCCAGCCTGCTCCACTCAGCCAGCTCCCAGCCGCGGTCTCCGCTTCCCGCCGCCAGTGAGTGCAGGAGGCGTCCTTTCCCCAATCTCCCCACACTCACCAGCGGCGGGAAGCGAAGCGCCGTGGGTGGGAGCTGGAGGAGTGGAACGAGCTGGGGCGACATTGATCCACTTCCCACTGCTGCCAGTGAGTGCCTGTCAGGGGGCGGGGGGTGTGGATAGGTGTCGGAGCAGTCAGGGAACAAGGAACGCGGGGGGCAAAGCAAGTTGAATATAACGCGGTGAGATTTTTTGTCTCCTGAGGATCGCGTTATATCAGGGTAGAGATGTATTGAATAGCTGCTGAGTAATTGAGCACTTTCCATCAACTGTGCACTGAATGAGGCTGGGGTCCTGTGGAAAAAATAGTATGAAATCATGTGCTCATGATTTTGCAACTTTAATGATCTACTAATGTAGTTTTTGTGTGTAATTTTAATAGTATGCTTGTAAGAATTCTGTGCTTATTATAATAGCAATTCTCTATATAGTTCCATATTACTATATAGAGCTAAAATACCTTGTCCATTTTAAATATAAACCACTATTTTTAAATCTTAAGGTCTCAAAAGTGACAAAAGTCAGGAAATTCAAAGTTAGGAACTACAAGGTGAATTAAAACCAGGGTGTCACAGTTCTAACATTGAATTTCCTGGCTTTCATTGGTTTAAATAAGATACTTACTCTGCTTAAACACAGGACCAAATTCTGCTCTCAGGTACACTAGTAAAATGCCACTGAAATACACTAAGTGGGGTTGCACCAATGTAACTGAGAGCAGAATTTGGCCCATTATTTTGATTTTGATTTATTTTCTGTTCTCTTAAAGAAAGAAAAGTCATTTTAAAGTTGTAAAATGCATATTATTAAGTTCTGACCATTAGAGCAATCTTCCTGACCATATTTTATTTAGACGGATATTTTAAACCCACACCAAAACAGCTCAAAGTTTGGCAGTTTTTAAAACCTGGATACATCAAGGCAGTACAATCTGTAATGGAAATTTTGAAGCAAATCATACACTTTCCTTTACTCCTCCTGAGACTGATAAGATGCTCTTTGTACAAAGCACATGTATAACGTAAACTATTTAACTTGTGCAGTGATGGGATCATCATCCTGTCTATTGATCCACTGTTAGCCTTATACGTATTTTGAATTCCCAATTTTCCTCCCTAAGAATATTGTGTTTCCAATTCAGCTTTCTGCCATTTAAGTATATTACTATGCCAGGATGTAGCTGTGACAACTTTTGAAAATCCACTTTTCAAATTTCTTGCAACAAAAACAGACATTTTTGTCAAATATGAAAAATTTACAAAAATGAAAATTTTGAATTATACTAGTTTCATATAATTTCTCTCACAAATCACCCTTGGCCTCCAGCACAAATACTATCTGATGACTGGGCCTTACAGCCTCATAAGACATGACCTTCATTAAAAAACTTGTATAAAGCAAACCCACAGTACGCACTCTCCTTGGTCCAGTGTTGCCCTTTAGATGGGACCAAACTACTTGATGGCATAGAGCGTTCTTCCAAAGGGTATGTTGCCCAGATTGACTTATTTTAAATCACAGTCTGAACCATCAGTTTAAAAAGGTTAGAAGTAGACTAGTTAAACTATGTGTATGTCTACACTGCACTTAAACTTCACACACCCAGCAGGTGTAAATAGCAGTATCAATGAGGCATGGCTTAGGCAAATAGAATAGAGCAGTGGTTTTCAAACTTTTTTTCTGGTGACCCAGTTCTAGGCTGGGGGTGCAGACTCTGGGGTGGGGCTGGGGACGAGGGTCTTGGGGTGCAGGAGGGGGCTCCAGGTTTGGAGGGGCTCAGGGCTGGGACAGGGGATTGGGGTGGGGGGTTGGAGCGCAGGCTCCCGGTCAGTGGCACAGCGGGTGTGCTAAGGCAGGCTTCCTACACATGTACCTACACATGTAGTGCCTGTACTCTACATGCTGCCATAAGTGTACACATAGCCTAAGTAGTTGTTTGGCTTACCTCGGATGCACACTCTTGTAATGTCCCCACCACAGGTGTTAACATGTTTGCATGTGGGGACTTTAGCAACCGAGCCAGCAATGGAATGCCTCCAGCCCTACGAATTGCTTCTTTATTCTTGGTGCTTTTGCTACAGCTCCAGAGCGCCAAAGCCCCACAGCGTGCTACTTCAATATCTTTTTCCTGATGTGGAGTCAGACTGGCTGATCCCAATGGAACACAGTCCAGTAGCCCAACCTGACAAAAAACAAAGAATTCTTAGTGTATTTACTGTTAATCAGGAAGAATGTAATTATATTGCATTTTAATGATATACAACAATTTTTTTCTTCTGGCTAACAAATGACTTATCAAGTGGAAAAAAATACATAAATACAGTAAATGTGAGGATTTTAATATCTACTTACTAGTCTCTTGATTCCTCCATGCTGTCTTACTGTCCTTCGTGCTCGTTTAAACCTGGCAACATTAGCAATCGTTTCAGCTGCCAAACATTTCAGATCCTTATCTGGGGAATCTAGTATTTTCACCATTATTTGTAAGCCCCCCAAATCAGCAACTGTACGTCTGATTTGTGAATTCAGACTAATTTCCTTCAGGATTTTTAAGGAACCAATCTAAACAGAGGAAGATATTAAATGTGAGGCATTATTTAAGAATATATAATCATTTTAGCTAGCAATCATTTAAAATAATGGATTATCTAACATGTTCTCTCTTTTAACTGGAACCCATTAAACAACACTTCTTTATACCATATATTCCATGGGATGTGGTGGTGCGGGGGGAGAAGAGTATTCTAATATTAGCTAGCATATACACAGCTCAAGTTATTTAGACAAATTTACTTACCTTACATTTAATTTCTTCTGTATCAAGTAAATTAATTAATACTTCAAGACCCCCAACATCTCTGATGGCCAGTTGACAAGTTTCTTGAGCCAAGTTAAAATCTCTCATTGAACATAATGCAATTACGGTAGCTGTCTGGTTACCTCCCTAAAATAATGTAAAAATTATTATAGCTACAGGTAAAATACAACCTTATTATTACATAAACATACTGAAACTGACCCTATGTATCAGTTCTTGGCCCTATACTATTTAACATTTGTATCAGTGACATGGAAGAAAACATACAATTATTACTAATAAAGTTTGCAGATGATACAAAAATTGAGGGAGTAGTAAATAATTAAAAAGACAGTTCACTGATACAGAACAATCTGGCTTGCTTGGTAAGATGGGTGCAATCAAATAATGTGTGTTTAAATATGGTCAAATGTAAGGTCATACATCTACGCCAAAGAATGGTCTACTGCAATCTGGGAAGCACTGAAACTGAAAGTCTGAAGGGTAAAGGTGAATAATCAGCTGAACATGAGCTTAGAGTACAATGCAGCGGCTAAAAGTGCGAATGCAATCCTTCAATGTATATGCAGGGAAACATTGAGTAGGAGTAGGGAGGTTATATTATCTCTGGATATGTCACTGGTGCTACCATTACTGGAATATCATCTCCAGTTCTGGTGTCCACTGTATACTGTTGATAAATTGCAGAGGGTTCAGAGAAGAGCCCCAAGAATGATAAAAGGATTAAACAATATACCTTATATAGAGAGAGACTCCAGGAGCTCAATCTATTTAGCTTATCAAAGAGACGGCTGAGGCGTGATTTGATCACAGTCTAGTAAGTATCTACATTGGAGAACAGAAATTTGATCATAGAAGGCTCTTCAGTCTAGCAGACAAAGGTACAACAAAATCCAATGGCTGAAAGTTGAAGCTAGACAAATTCAGACTAGAAATAAGGCATATATTTTAACAGTGAGGGTAATTAACCATTGGAACAATTTACCAAAGATTGTGGTGGATTCTTCATCACTGGAAATTTTAAAATCAAGATTGGATGTTTTTCTAAAAGATATGCTCTAGTCTAGTTCTATTAGATGGAAGCAGGAATTAATTCAGGGAAGTCCCATGGCCTGTGTTATATCAGAGGTCAAACTAGATGATCACAATGATCCTTTGCGGCCTTAAAATCTATTAATCTATAAAACCCCTACATCCAAACATCCCTTTGAACTCTACGAAAGTTGGGCCCACATCTAGATCTGAATTTTGCAGCTCAGGCTCATGTCTCTTAACTGAAATTGATGATATTGCAAAGGACTTTGATATTGCAAAGGAGGATAATTTCCTAATACATGCCTGGCACACTGAAATTTGGAAAGTCACTGAAAAAATGGGTTGTGATTCCTAATCTGAAATGAGTAGATTTTATGAGAAATTTACTTTATAGCTTCATAACATGCAGCACTTTCCTTAAAACAATACAATCAAAATGGTAGGTCAACTGTATATAAACTGATAAACACCTAACTCTAGGTATCCTACAATGGCTATCACAAAAGTTAGCTAGGGAATGCATGAGAAAACAAACCAAACTATGAATGTGAGAAAACTATATGATAGGGTTTCCAATCAGAAACCCTACATTTGACAAGCTTGTTCTGTTAATCAACAAAGTTGATATGAATGCAGTCAAATATCCACAGATACAAGAATCCGCTCTTACAAAAACTGCTCAATTACAAAGGACACACTCTGATGTCAGAGATATTTATCTTCTACTGGGAAAATACCTAAAAGTAAGTCTGTGTTGTTGTAGACATGTCAGTCCCAGGATATCAGAGAGACAAGATCTGTGGGGTAATATCTTTTATTGGACCAACTTCTGTTGATGAGAGAGACAAACTTTCAAGCTTACACAGAGCTCTTCTGGAAGCTCGAAAGCTTGTCTCTCTCACCAACAGAAGTTAGTCCAATAAAGATATTACCGTGTTACTAAAGGAATTCTCTGGTTTTCACTTTGTCTGCCTGATTTTTATTCTGAATAAGCAAAAGTCACTCCACCCTGAGATGAATGCTGTGGACACTGAGCATGCTCAACAAAAAACCCAGGATTTCTAAAATGGTGCCATGGCAAATAGCCATGGGGCGCGGGGGTGATTGGCAGAATCACAGCTCTGAGGTAAATGACAACAGTCTGCATCAGTGTTCCCTCTAATTTTTTATGTCCATGTGCGGAATTTTGTTATGTGCACAACATGGAGGTGATGTGTGGTGGGGGTGCGGCTGAGGGGTTCAGAGTGTGGGAGGGGCAAAGGATTGGGGTGTGGGGGGGTTGAGGGCTCTGGCTGGAGGTGCGGGCTCTGGGGTGGGGCCGGGGATGAGGGGTTTGGGATGCACACTGTCCCAGGGTTGTGGCAGGGAGAGAGGACTTCCTCCAGCCCTCTCTCACCACAGCAGCTCAAGGCTGGGTGCGAGGCGCCTCTCCCCGACCACGGCAACTCCGACAGGGGTGGGCTGAGGGAGAAGTGCATTTCCTGGGCCACAGCAGTTCCAGCGGGGCTGGGCTGGGCCGGGAGAGGGGTGCCTCTCCCTGGCAGCTCTAGGGGGGCTGGACAAGGGCAGGGGGGGGTTCCTCTCCCCAGCAACTCCGGCAGGGCTGGACTGGACCAGGGGAGGGGCTCCTCTCCCTGGCGGTTCCATCGGGGCTGGGCTTGGCCGGGGGAGGGGCTCCTCTCCCCAGCAGCTCTATTGGGGCTGGAGCAGGCCAGGAGAAGGGCTCCTCTCCCCAGCCATGGCAGGGGAGGGGCTTCTCTCCCTGGCAGCTCAGGCTGGGCTGGACCAGGGCAGGGGAGGGGCCCTTCTCCCTGCCTGTGCGGCCCATGATAGCCTGCTGTGCAGCCACGCAGCTTACAGGGAACTTAGGTCAGCATGTGCAAGATTAGTGGCTACTGAGCATGTGCAGTAAGGGGTGACAGAGAGGTCAGTTAACTGAGCAGCTAGCTGGCCACAGCCCATTCATACAGGTCACAACTTGTTTTAAAGGTCAGAGCTGTCAATCAGAACTCTGAAGTAATGGTTGATACTGTACATTTCTTAGACAGGTATATTAGGAGAACATTACAGTGCCGCATAAAAGGCCAGCTAACAGCAAGCAGATTTGCAGAAGAAGATCTGCACTGGAGAGAGAGATTCAATCAGGAGAAGATGGGAACTGGAAGCCAGCAAAGAGAAAGCCACTGGAAAGAAATCAGAAAAGCTGCTGCAGAGAGAGAGAAGAAAACCAGAGTGGAGCAAAGCTGGCTGACCAGGAGCTGAACAGCAACAGTGATTAAAGATTTACAAAGCAGCAATAGAGATTTTAAAGGGATACCAACTGATTTATAAAATAAACTCAGGACGGGATTAATCTTTTGTGGGCCCCGGCACCTGGACCATAGGCCCGCCCTCTGCTCTGCCTGCACTGCCCACCAAGGCTCTGCCCCTGCTCGGCCTCTTCCCTCCTGAGGCCCCACCCATGCTCCACCTTGAGGCCCTGCCCCCCACTCTGTCTCTTCCCCCCCAGGCCCCTCGCATGGGAATGAGGGGACAGAAAGAAGCAAGCAGGGAGCGAGGAGGGGAAGGGGCGGAGACGAGCAAGCAGCAAGAGGGGCCTTGGGTGGGGCGACAGGTGGGGTGGGGGTTGGTCAATGGTCCAGGCATTGGGGCCCCTTCTGAGTGTGGGCCCGGTGCATTGTAAACTCAGTACTTAGTAAATTTGCCAGTTTTTGATATAATTTTTAGTATAGTATAGTTTGGCACAGTATTTATCGTGTGTATCCTTGGAATGTTTGTTTGTGTTTTGTTTGTATTTTACTTATATAATATTTAACGTATTATTTAAGAACTGCTGTCAGCGATTTCATAGAATCATAGGACTGGAAGGGACCTTGAGAGGTCATCTAGTCCAGTCCCTGCACTCATGGCAGGACTAAGTATTATCTAGACCATCCCTGACAGGTGTTTATCTAACCTGCTCTTAAAAATCTCCAATGATGGAGATTTCACAACCTCCCTGGACAATTTATTCCAGAGTTTAACCACACTGACAGTTAGGAATTTTTTCCTAATGTCCAACCTAAATCTCCCTTGCTGTGATTTAAGTCCATTGCTTCTTGTCCTATCCTCAGCGGTTAAGAAGAACAATTTTTCTCCCTCTTCCTTGTAACAACCTTTTATGTACTTGGAAACTGTTATGTCCCCTCTCAATCTTCTCTTTTCCAGATTAAACAAATCCAATTTTTTCAGTCTTCCCACTGACCACTTGTAACAAAGCGCTACGCTCAGAATCATTTAAACTATATGTTATGGTAGTCTGAATGCTCTTTAACTTGCAATAAGGGATTGGTGTCAGGGATTTTGTGCCTCGTTTAGAATTTTTAGATTATATTGTATTGGGGATTATTAGTTACTTTTGTAACCCCTTTGGGGTTTAGAGAACATGGCCCCTTTAAATCTTTTTCCTGAGGGGGAGAGTAAGAGAGTGTGTTGGGAACACCAGACAAAAGGGCTGCAGCAAGCAGGCCCTCACAGAGTAAAGCAGCCAAGAACCTGCCTGAAACCTGGGAGGGACAGAGAGGCCGATCTGGGACACCCCAGGACAGGAGCCAGGAGGAGCACTGTGCCAGGGAGGAATCACCTGAGAAGGACAAACCGGAATTGGACCCAGTATCACTACTGCCCAGAGCTGCATGGGGCTGTGAGTACTGGGGCTCGTGACTTTGCATTGGGAATAAGGAGGAAGGAATAAGGAGGGAAGCCGTTAGCTAGTTAAGTGAGGAGGTTGTCATTTTTTGTGGCTTTGCAGAGAGCACCGCTAGAGGGGTTTGTTGGGGAAAGTTTGCTGACCCCGAAGACTACCATGAGCACCCAAGACTCACTGGACTGGAACTTTGCCCAGGACTCCTGAACTCTGTGTGCAGACATATTGCTCAGTGTCTGCCCTTTCACACTGTAGTACCACTGGGCCTGTGGGGCCTTGTGTTGAATGCAATGCTGTTTTACCACTCCCCTTATATTTCCCCCTGTTTTTCTCCTTTCATCTCTCTGTAAATAAGTATTTCCCTTTCCTATATTCATTGTACTTTTCCGGTGTGTGTTCACTCCAGGGAGGGGGGTTGGGGAGAGGGGAGGAGGGTTGGAACAGGTGCCCCTGGAGTGGAAGAGACTTTCCCTGCTGCATTCCTGCGCGCACCTTCTCTTGGCGGGAGCTGCCTGCAGAGCAGACTCCATCTTGGCCATGAGGGCGCTAAAGTTACACTTTATTATTTAATAAAAAATATGTTGTTTTGGAAAGAATACTGCCTTTGTCAATTACCTTATCAGAAGGTTATATCCATGTCCTTTAGTGTTTCCTTAACAACCCTGGGAATTTATACCTCAGGAAGGACAGACTAAGGGGACAATCGGCAGGCTATTATAGGGGCATCCCAAAATCTATTTTTCAGTGTAACAACCTCAGCCACCTTGTCTCTCTAAAAATAAGCCTGATTGTTTGTTTAGTCATTAGTATGGTTCTGATTCCACAAGGTAATTAAGCATGTGCCTAACTTTAGGTATTAGGTAAACCTATTGAACACAGTACATTCCATACCAAAATACTGTGTAATGTTTTCAGCAGCTTTCCTAGAGAAATGATTTTTTCCCCCCAACATATCATATAGCTGGCTTGTCTAAATGATAGAAAAGCCCAAAACTACAGCAAACACTGTGGTCTGAGAGTTCAAAAAGGCTAACAGTTGTCCTTTTGCAAAATATATAATCTTGATACCATAGCTCAGGCTATAGATATAGTCTAAACTTGCTTTGCTTTATAACAAGGTGTTTAAAGACCCATGTCATTTCATTTCTTTACGCACATTTAAGGAATGTGTGTCTAGCGCTCCAAGTGATGTCTTTTCCTTTAAGGAATATACTCACTAAACTTTAACTATATTTTAATTTATCATGCAATAATTCGTGTTATAGTTATTTTTTACATATGTAATGGTTGACATATGATATTTGGTATGTTCCAAGTATTTAAAAAAAATTTGTATTCTCCCATATTAAATAAAACAGAACATGCAAAATATTAATGTATTTTGTTTTTCTGCTTCTAAATTGCTTACACAGCTTACTATACATTTTTCAAGCAAAACCACTACAAAATATTTTTCATATGTCCCAAAACATTAGTTCTACAGCATAAATAATACTACTTTGACCACAATAATTATTTCTCTTCCTTGTAGTTATCATTACACAAGTCATACAGCATAGATTTTAACAAGCATGGAAATAGTTAGCTCCCCATTAAACTTAAACAAAATTATGTTATACCCTTTGAAATCTCATGTGTTGTATGCAAACTGAATTCTACTGGCACTTCAACAATCAAGTTTAAGACTTTAGATTAAATGCAGATTTAGTTTAAAATGTGATCTCTTCTTATATAATGATACAGTATAAGTATCCACAAATTAGATGAAAATAAAATATAAATTCTAAAACAGGATGTGTGCTATGCTAATAAAGCATTTTCTAGCCAATGTCAGTGTAGTAATTAGAGTTCTTAAATTCAGTATTAAGGCACATATCACACAGTTGAGAATTACAAAACTATAAAAAATGGCCACACACAAAAAATCTTATCTTAAAATAAAATATACTTCAAAGTTTGTCTTTCCTTTGTTTTTTTGCTTTTTAAATTTATTGGTTCATTAAAAGTGAAATTTAATGGCCTTGGCTGGGATGATTTAGTTGGGATTGGTCATGCTTTGAGCAGGGTGTGTGTGGACTAGATGATCTCCTGAGGTCTCTTCCAATCCTTATCTTCTAAAAGTAAAACTATTTCCCCATGTTTATCCCCCCATCCCACTCCCCACTTTTCCTCAGACGTTCTTGTCAAGTGCTGGAAATGGCCCACCTTGATCATCACTACAAAAGGTTCCACCCCACCCCGCTCTCCTGCTGGTAATAGCTCACCTTACCTGATCACTCTCGTTACAGTGTGTATGGTAACACCCATTTTTTCATGTTCTCTGTGTATATAAATCTCCCCACTGTATTTTCCACTGAATGCATCCGATGAAGTGAGCTGTAGCTCACGAAAGCTTATGCTCAAATAAATTTGTTAGTCTCTAAGTTGCCACAAGTACTCCTTTTCTTTCTGAGATCTGTCAATTGGCCAGTTCTTAATCCACATGTGTGCTTTATAGATACTGTAGAGTGCTAATTTTTTAGCCCTCTGTGTGGCTGGTAGGTGAAAGAGGTATATCTCCACTGGCTGTACGGACCTGCCTCTCTGCTCACTAATCCTCAGGTCTGCAGAGGTGGTTAGGGAAGGCTATATACTACTTCTGAAGCATCAAAGCTACTTTAGTGCAGGAGGCAGAAATAGACGGGGACTTAATAAAAAAAGCTATATCAGAAAATGGTTAACTGTTGAATTGTTAAACAATAGTCAGTGTAATCAGAATTGAAGTTGGGGTCCTTAGTTATCTCATTTTTAAGATGAACAGTCCCAATCTTTTTCATACCTCCTCATATGGAAGCTGTTGCCCACCCCAATCACCTTCGTTGCCCTTCTCTGCACCTATTCCAATTCTAATGTGTCTTTTTTGAGATGAGGCAACCAGAACTGCACACAGTATACAATGTGTGGCATAACATTGATTTAAATTGTGCAGAGAGGGGCAACAAAGGTGATTAGGGGTGGGCAACAGCTTCCATTCTATTAGCTTTTTTGACTGTTGCTACACATTCTGCAGATGTTTTCAGAAAACTGTCTACAATGAGTCCAAGATCTCTTTCTTGAGTGGTAACAGCTAATTTAGACCCCATCATTTTGTATGTATTGTTGTGATTCTGTTTTCCAATGTGCATTACTTTGCACTTATCAACATTGAATTTCACATGCCATTTTCTTGCTCAGTCAGCCAGTTTTCTGAGATCCCTTTGTAACTCTTCACAGTCAGCTTTGGACTTACTATCTTGAGTACTTTTGTATTGTCTGCAAATGTTGCACCTCACTGTTCACACCTTTTCCAGATCATTTATAAATATGTTGCACAGAACAAGTCCCAGTAGAGATCCTTGAGGGACCCTGCTATTTACCTCTCTCCATTGTGAAAACTGGCCATTTATTCCTAGCCTTTGTTTCCTATCTCTTAGCTAGTTACTGGTCCATCAAAGGAACTTCCCTCTTATCCCATGACTCCTTACTTTACTGAAGAGCCTTTGGTATGGGACTTTATCAAAGGCTTTCTGAAAGTCCAGGTACACTGTATCACCCTTGTCCACATGCTTGTTGACTCCCTGAAAGAATTCTAATAGATTGGTGAGGCATGATTTCCCTTTACAAAAACTATGTTGACTCCCAAAATATTGTGTTCATCTATGTGTCTGATAATTCTGTTCTTTACTATTGTTTCAACCAATTTGCCTCATGCTGAAGTTAGACTTACCAGCCTGAAATTGCCAGGATCTCCTCTGGAGCCTTTTAAAAAAATCGGTGTTACAATAGTTACCCTCCAGTCATCTGATACAGAGTCAATGGTCACTTTGTTTGCCCCCTATTGAGCAAACAGAGTATACCTATCCTAGAGGGATTTGAAATGTTATCTGTGCCTAAGTACTGGGAAGTAAAACATTTGATTATTTTTCATTTTTTTGTGTAATTCTCTTTGTTTGCATCTGTACTGTGTATGAATGTATATGTCTGCCTTGCAACTGAAAATATTTAAAAAGTAATTAGAAGAGCACGGATGTCCAATAATCAAAAATCTAATATGTGAGATTTGATAAGAAAATAGGCCAAATTCATCTGTGAGGGAGAGACATCAATATAGACGCAAAAATTATATTAATACAACTATTAATTTTTTATGTTAGGTCATTACAAACTTGTCTGTCTTTACTGAATATTAAGATATAGCTAAAATATAGCAAGGATGCTTGGAAATATGACAATACATACTATGTTTAGCTAGTTATGTTACAAAATGTTCACACTAATCAAACGAATTCCAGGAGGTTTGTGCTTCTGCTTGGGGACAAGCAAATGTCAGGAAGATAACTCCTCCTTAACCATAAAATGCTGTTCATACAAATTCAGAAAAGCTGCATTTTAAACTTTATCTTGCTTTAACTTTTTATAACAATTTCTTTTATTTCTTTAAAACATGAATGTAAGGTTGGTTGTTGTGATTGGTGCTGCTTTTATATAGACTATTTGACAGGAGTTTTAATCATAAAGATTGTAACTGGTGAACACAATGTGGTGAAAAGGACTTAAAAGAGAAGTAGACCTGAAAATCCCTATGAAATCAAAAAACCTAGGGGTAAAGTGAGCCTTGATCAACGCCCATCCTTTTGCAAGAAAAATCCATTTGTGTCTCTAAAATTTTAGAGAAAATATGAACAGCTGGAAAATTTTTTGGAGAAAACCTTTATTTCTTAAATATTGAAATGACAAGCCATTTTAAATGACGTATTTGCAAGTATTTTAACTAAATGCAAAGTGTCTAATGAAAAAAGAAAAGGAGTACTGGTGGCACCTTAGAGACTAACCAATTTATTTGAGAATAAGCTTTCGTGAGCTACAGCTCAAGTGAGCTGTAGCTCACGAAACCTTATGCTCAAATAAATTGGTTAGTCTCTAAGGTGCCACCAGTACTCCTTTTCTTTTTGCGAATACAGACTAACACGGCTGCTACTCTGAAAAGTGTCTAATATAATTTCCTAATATCATTGCTATATCAATGGTGAAGTGTTTAAAATGCCAACTTGGACTAATGATTTTACTAAACTAACTGCTCATGTAATAAGCCTTTTAAGTACAGAACAGTTATATGAATAGATAATTAATTAACTGGCATGCTTAAACAACTTTTCACCCGACTCAAGGACAAAAAAATCTCTCCAAAAATTGTTATAAAGAATCAACAACTTCTTTAATAATGAAGACAAAAACTTTCTAAGAATTATTCATTTTAAAAGAATGTATTTGAAGAACTAAAATCTTTTATATAAAGAACAGGAGTGTTTGGATTTTTTGAAAACAGAATTTCATTTCCTGATGAACTCTAATAAAATTAAAGAAATAGCTCAGAAAATGAATTGAATAAAAAGAAAAATTAGAGTTTAACTTTAACAGGTTTTCTGGGATTTTCCCACCACAAGATGAACAAAGGTAATTAGAAATTATGCATATTCATTAAATTGACCTCATTTTCAGAAACTGAAGCCTAAGCCAGCCCTATGAGGCATGGAGCCAATGAAAGAATGACAGCAACCAACTTTGAATCTAAACAGCCTGAAAGAGGTGTATTTTCCAATAATTTCATGAAAATAGGAAGAAAAATATAAAACTCTGAAGTCAGTACCCCCCCCACACACCCTCTTCCACCCTGCTTAAATAGCAAGCACCCCACAACTTATCTTGTCCATCTCTACAAGCAAACTACCATAAAGAACACCCAAGAAGAAACCAAACCCAGGAAAACTTCCCCAAAATTTCAAGAAGATTGGTGAGAGAAAGTTAACTCAGGCTCTGCCAAGGGATTTAATAATTCTTGTAATGATTTTATTGGAACATTGAAATGTAATAGTAACTTAAAATATTAATAGTTTCTCTGGTTAATCACTAGATGATTAGACCATGTGTTCCTAGAGAGGAGACAGGGGCTAAACATTGGTAAACAGAGATACAGTGGGATTTAATTGGATTTAAGATTCTTAATATTCATCATTGGCCTATCTTAAAGTAGCTTCTTAAATGACTTCTTAGAATCACAGAAATGTAGAGCTGGGAGAGATCTTGAGAGGTCATCAAGTCCAGCCCCCTGCACTGAGGCAGGACCAAGTAAACCAAGACCATCCATGACAGATGTTTGTCAAACCCAGTAGTTCTCAAACTTCATT
Organism: Chelonia mydas; assembly: GCF_015237465.2. Classification (NCBI taxonomy): domain Eukaryota; kingdom Metazoa; phylum Chordata; order Testudines; family Cheloniidae; genus Chelonia; species Chelonia mydas. The sequence goes on from NC_057850.1 coordinate 229,915,393, forward strand.
GCACTGTGACCCCCTTCTGACAAGAAAAATTACTACAGGATCTCAGTGCCCTGTGTTACTCAGAATAGTTAGTATTTTAAATAAAAAATGCATTATAAGGCTGTATCTACAAGTAGCCACTAACTATTTTAATTCACAAGACAATCATAAGACAATCTTTACATCTAGCAGTAAAAAATAAAAATAAATATGCACTTAATGGGAGGGGTAAGCTTGTAGTGATGAACACAAATCCTTGAAGCAGGGCTCTGCGTGGCTCATGTAAAGGCGGAGGTCATCTTCAACAGTGACACAGGACTTGTATTTGTTTTTTCAGTAAAGTTGGTGCTGAAAAGCCAGCTTCACACAGATAGGTGGATGAAAATGGCATGAGGGCTTTCAAAGCTGTAGATTACGGCTCTGGATATTCTTCATACACAGAAATCCAAAAGTTAGTAAGAGGTTGCTCAGAAAATCTCAGCATCAATGTCTCATCACAGGAATGGTCCATTAATGTTTCTTTCACTATAAGTGACATAAGAGCACTCGGAGTCGCTTCTGAATTAAAGGGATTTCTAATCCATGCCTCTGTTTTCTGATCCTTTTCAGGGAAGTACTCCCAAAACTGCAGTTTAAGGCTTCCCACATGGCTACTGATAATGGGTGGCAAGTCATACTTTGGCAAGGCATTTTCATCCAAAAAGTCATCCAGTTAAAAAAACGTCCACAGTCCACACGAGCATACCACAAGGAAAAAGTTTCTTGATCCAACTTTCAGTTTCCTCAGGTAGAGAAAAGACTGATGCATCTCGCCCTTGAAGTGAGGTATTTAACACATTAAGGCATTCAAAAATGTCTGCCAGGTAAGCTAGCAAAGCAAGCCACTTGTTATCTGCAAACTTTTCGGCAGGTGGGGAATCTTTGTCTGAAAGAAAAAATTGCACTTCCTCTCTGAGCTCAAACGAACGATTGAGAACTTTCCTCAGAGACAGTCACCGAACTTCTGTGTGGTTAAGTAACTGATGGTACTCAGCTCTGATCTCATTACACAAAACTCCAGACAGATGTATACTTGTTGAGCTATTCTTGATAAAGCTGACTGTGCAAACAGCTTCACTGAGAACTTGTTTTAGAACGGGTGGCATTATTTTGCAACTAGGGCTTGCCTGTATATAATACAGTGAGTCCAAACTACTTGCAGTGCAACATCCTGCACTCAGGTGACTAGCCCGCTTTTTTTTCCAGTCATTGCACGAGCACCATCACTGCAAATTTCTACACAGCCCTGCCATTCCAAGCCAAAATCAGAAACAAAAGCATCCAAAAGCGCAAAGAGCTGGTCCCCTCTAGCACACTGTGGTAATGGCCTGCAGAACAGAAATTCCTCTTGCAGTTTTTTGTCGTTCTCAGATTTTATGTATGTCAGTATTTGAGCAGCACTCGATACATCTGTCGTTTCATCAAGTTGAATGGGAGGAAAAAAAGGACTTTGCTTGATTTTGGCAATCAGTCACATCATTTGCCATACTGTGACTATGCCTGGCAATAGTGTCATTAGACAGGGGAATCAAATGAAGTTGAGTCACTGTGCCTTTCCCCACTATAGTTGAAAACACTTTCTTGGCATGACAGAAAAAAAGTTTTTCCAATAGTGTGCAGTTTCCCAATTTTAGCTATCCAGTATGAGACAGCAAAAAATGCCTCAAGGGCTTTCTCATTTGCTGTAGTTGCCATTTTCAGTACTGTTTTCTGCCTTTTAGCTCTGCCAGCTTTCACTGAAAAAAATCAAGTGATTTTGTTTGAAGAGAAGTGTGTCATGTCTGAAAGTGCCACAACATTTCAATGGTTTTAAGCTCTCCTTTGCCAGAACTTTGCCACATACCACACACTGTAAACCAGTCCATGTAAATACATATTCCAAATATTTTGGATCATATTTGCTTGGTTTTTTACTGCTGTTTGGATCCTTGTTGTCAGTCTTTCTTTTGCTGCAAGTGGCAATCGACTCCCCTTCAATACCTGCCTTTCCTCCACTTTCTTCAAAAAATGGTCTATTGCTAAAATTGTTTTTACAGCAACTTTTCAAACTGGTTTCAACACATGTGCTGAGTGGGCTGCCAAGTAAACACAGGTGCCTGAGTACAAGAAGTGCCTCAGTACAGGGAGTGATGCACAGGGCCTGCAGGGGATGGAAAACAGGGCAACTGAGGGGCCCCACACCACAGGGAGCCCTGCAAAGCTAAACTGCTCAGGCTTGAAGCCCTGCCTAGATGGGGGCTCAGTCTTGGCCTTCAGACCCCTGCTGCCTGCTCCTGGCTGGGGCTTCACCCCTTGCTCCAGGCTTCAGCTCCCCCCTCCCACTCTGCAAAGCTCCAGGGAGGGATTTCAGTCCCCCGCCACCTCCTGATCTCCAGGCTGGGGCTTCAGCTCCCACACCACCCGTGATTTTGGTTTTCCCTGATTTGGCAATAAGAGAAACAACTGGCCTACCATTTCTTGTTTCTCTAAACTAAATATATTTAGTAATTTTTAAAATACAAATTTGTGGCATCCAACAGTTTAAAATTACTCCTTTCTACCTCACACACCCCTCGTGTTACACCAGCAGTGGTGTCATGGAAGATCCCTTTAATTCCCCCCTTTTTTTTTTAAAGAAATTTAACACTAACAGATTATTTAAATATTTTCAGTTTTAATAAAGCAACAAAAAGCTAGAAAAAGCAACTAGAAGTGAAGGCTGAAATAGAAACCTTTGTTTATACTATTGTGACTTTTTGATTTTGTGTTGAACTTCACCCTCTCAGATTATAGATCATGTATTTTACCAAGCAATGCCAGAAAATATTTTTATTTTAAATTTTGATAAAAATGTAATGAAAGACTAAGTATTATGATATGTATGTAAGCCCCTTTGTTTTCAGTTAAAACCAATCTTTACCGAAAAAAATCCCAGGTTTTACAAAAAGTATTATTTGTTTTTTTCCGATTTTCACACTACTTTTGTATCATTCAAATATATAGAAAATAATTTGTTTTATTAGGAAAATACAATACATTGCATGAGATATATGTATTATGATAATATATTTGTGTGTATATGCAAAGCTGCCTGTTGAAGTAAGATTATGTATTAGTCTAGAAGATACACACAATAAACAAACAGGCATGCACGCACGCTCTGAAGTGCGTGTGCATGTGAATGTACTGATGAATCTCACGCCCACCACAAACACATTTCAAGCTGTTAGCAGATAAAGGTTTAAAGATCTGACACACTAAAATGGGAAGAAAATGAAAATCTATATCAGAATACGTTTCAGAACACAAGAAAGTATTTGAAAGTTTTAAAAAAAACAGGAGAAAAGGATGAAGTTAAATGTATGCTTTGCACATGGCGTGGCCCAATTATTAAATGTAAATATGTATAGGCTAATTGTTCTAAGTCTACAACAGTAAATTGTTTATTCAAATGAAAAGTTTTTATTTGGGGATTAGGGAAATATTGTTTTCTTAAACTTAGAGATGGCATTGTATTTTGAGTTCATTTTAGTTCTGCAGCAAACCACACTGAATTCCATTAATCAAAGCATTAATCTACTGGATATTATTTTCCCCTGTCCTTCCATCCACCAAAATAAACCCCGATATTTACCCAGAAAAATTATTAATAGTTTTTTCCATCAATTTTCACCTGTTTTTGTTGTAGTAGTTAACACAAATAAATTCCCAGGAAAAATTAAATAAAATAAAAACTGAAAACTAAGGGACCAATATGTATGATATGTTCAGCAGAACAATTTTGTACACTAGTGAGCCCGTACATGTTCAGTTTTGTTTTGGTTTAAGTTTTAGTTCCAACTTTTCATTTTAGTTTATAAAACACAGGTCAAGCAGGAACTTGTTAGAGATGAGTTATAGACAAGTAGAATTGAGTTATGGAATAATTCCCTGCCCCATTTCCTGGATGTTCTGGGAGCTACAGCCTGGCAGCACATAAAAAATACAGACTAATATATCCAAGGCCACTGGAAAATCACAAGCATGATAAAAATCACAGATTCCATAATGTTCACATTTCTCTACAAATCTCTAAAATATACCAAATTACTATTGTTTAATTGCAAATTAACAACTTGGTACTGACGGTCATGATATGTTTCAATGACAGCAATGACATACATGCTAGAAAACCCAGATACCAGTGGATTAAAACTGTTGCCATACTTTATGCAGGGGGAGAGTGGAGATGGGAGGGGAGAATGATCCATCAAAAAAACTGTTTTGTTGTTCTCTCTTTGAGTGGACCCAGAGGGTATAACGGGGCAATTGCACATTTTCTCCTGAGACCTCTGTCATGCTGGGTACCACAAGTGTCTATTCTGTCACCTATCCTCCTCAACCTGTACAGTAAGGAGAGTATTAGGGAAGATAAAAAGCAGTGTGGCTCGTGGTGCTTTCAACATGCAGCTGATACTCATATCTATATCTCTGTTCCGTCAGACTTTGACTGTGCAGCTGATTGTCTTTCCCAGCACTTTGCCATGTCTGGGAATTAGCGAGGAAGGAGACTGGGGGGTGGGGAGGAACAATCAGAAGAACAGGCAGAGGTAATATCTGAGCTCTTGAAACAAGGAAGTTTATCAACCTCTCATTCATCAGGTTTGCAATCTGGAGAGCTTGTTAGATACTTAGCTTCTAAATGTGTTAATAAAAGCAGTGGTCTGGGGTACTATTTGATAAGAAGGTTGTGATCATTTATTTCAGATGTAACTTAGAAAGTAGCCCATTCCACTGTCACCTTCAGTCTGGATTATTGTAATGCACTCTTAATTTGGGATATATTTGAAGACCAGTTAGAAACAAACAGCTAGTGCAGAATGTGACTGCCCTTGTAATATTCCATACAGGGAGAATATTACATCTGTGCTCCAGAAAATGTGCTGGCTTCTAGTTCATTCAAGGTGCTCATTTTGATATATAAAACTCCAAATGGTTTGGGCCCTGGTTACCTTAAGAGACCACTTCTATCTGTTTTATCCCAGTATTTGAGGTCAATTTTTGATGCTTTTATCTTAACATCCCTAGATGTGTATGTTGGGGAGCTGGACACTGTCGGGGAGAATCCTGACTCTAGGCATTGCTTCATCAGAACCAAGAGGTAAAAAAACACCAGCTAGCAGGGTGGTTGAAACTGAAAGGACCGCTCCCAACCAGTTGAAGACTGCCAATTAAATTACCATGACAATGACCAAGAAAGATCCCAAGAGTAGAAAGCAAGCTAAGCACAAAGAGCATCTGAAGTCCAAATTTCAAAATGTTTAAAGGAATCTAAAGTAACTGCATAGCTTGGGGTATAGGACCTTAAATTTACTGAGCAAGCTTTAATGGAAAAAGGATTGTGTCACCCTGATTTGAGATCTCAAATGAGGGACTGTGGGTAAGTAACAAATCACCACCAAAAGTCTCTCCTAATTTGCCTGGGTTCTTGGAGTAAGAAGGTGCAATTTGCAGCAATCCAAGATATGAATCCAATACACTGAAGAGAAAGTTGGAAAGTCTAGTGGGGACTTTTTCCAAACGTGAATCTTAGTGACTGACCATAACTCCCCCATTAATCTGGAAGAGTTTGTTGAATGTCAGGGCACAGTGTCAGGCACATCTATTTTTCCCGGCTTTTTCTGAGAAGAGGGTTGAGTAGAAGGGGTGGATTTTGTCTTAGTCGGCTAGGGATTATCCTTAATATGGCCTACTAACAATGGTTAGGAAGATGGCCAGCAAAAAATACTGACATAATTAATATCTTGTTTATGTATATCTTTTAAAAAAACTGAAATAAGGACTCAAACCTGCTAAGCGTGGTTCTAGCTGGTCCACATAACCACATGCCACTGTCATTGTTATCTATGTGAAAAGGGTGATTGGGTGATTTACTAAGGCGCTGACTAGATGAGAGGAACTGAGTGAAAGTGATATAGTATATCATTTTCTTTAACATCTAGGAAAACCAGAAAGAAGTGACTCCTCCCCTGGTGCTTACCAATAGCCTCATCTCTCTTTTAACTGCCCGCAATTCTGTCCCTACCTATCACCTCATCTGGTAGGATAAATATGAATATATAAAAAAATTAACAAACGAGTGGAAATAAATGGGAGATGGAGTGGGAAGAAAAAAATGTGGAGGAGAGACCAGAGGGCAAAGATGGAGTTGATTTAAAAAACAACAACATGGTGCTTTTCCATTTTGTGTTGACCTCTGTAAATCCTGACTGCAGAGCTGGGGATATGACATGCACTGTATAGAATATATGCGTAATACTGGTTCTAAGGGACAGAATATCAGATCTACATAACCATTTGTGGTTTTGTCATAGCGGTTGGCTCAGAAAGAGGATAAAAGCCTTAACACTCTTACATCTAACTACCTTATGATATTTTGTTTTAATGAACCCATTACTTGGGGCACAGGTGGATGTGGGTCTGTAGAGGAAATTTCATGAGGATGAACTGGGAATACCTTGTGTCTCTACAGGCCACTGAGAAGCTAGCAGGCAGCTGAGCCTGGATAAATGCTGGACAGCCAAAAAAGACAAAGTGGTTTCAAACAAGTCAAAAAAGGATTTCATGAGTAAAACTAAGCTACAATAATAATGTATGAAATATAAGAGGAAAAGTGTCCTCTGGGGATATAGAACAGAATTGCTCAGCAATGTAAGCTAGTAAGCACATGGGAAAAAGAGACACACAGAGAAGGGCATGGCTGAAGCACCTCCTCTAGCCATGGTTTTCAAACAACTGCGTATACACTAAGATGTGATTAAACTGCACTGAATCTATATGCCATAGTACATGACATCTTTAAGACTGGAGAACTGGATAACCAAAGAACCGCTTTGGAAAAAAGTGATATAAGAGAGGGGAGACAAAAAGGAAGCTTATTTCTAATACAAAAAAGCAGAAATTTTTGTTACTCTTCACAAGACATATGGTTATATTCTAAATTATACTTACCCCTCCAAATAAAATGATATAGGATCCTAGTAAACAAAAACAAAACAACAAAATCTCCCCAAATAGCAATAGAGTCACTGTAGTGAGGCGGATTGGCCACCCTCAGACCCAGAGGGGGAGGAGCCTCTCACTGAACCCTGGTGGACGGGGCCACGCTACGCTCAACCCTCCCACCAGAAGTTAGTGAGCGGGACTGGAGGTACAAAAGGGGTGCCGGAGAACTCAGTTGGGAAGCAGCTGCTGGAGGAGCCAGATGCCTCCTGTGAGCTCCTGAGCTGGGAGGCTGCTGTAGACTCCGAGGGAGGTGAGGACTGGCCAGGATCGCCAAGGCCATTTACAGACCCGAGCACGGAGGAGCTGCAAGCACTGACAGAGTCCTTCTTCCCCGACAACCAGGACGACCCTCTACAGAGCCAGGTACACCCTGAGGGGGAGATGGGAAGTGGCCTGCGGTAGCCAAACCCTGTCTGGCTGCAACGCTGACAGCGACCGAGTCTGTGTGTTACGGTCAGGATCCCTGCTGACCCAGTGGCAGACCGCTCTGCCACTGCTAAGGCCCTGGGCCGGGATGCAGTGGAGTGGGTGGGCCTGCGTCCTGCCTGCCACCCCAATCTGTGGGTGGCAGTCTCCCCCTCTCTTAGGCATGAAGCCTGCACTTGTCAGAGCTAGGAGGCCTGACTGTTTGCTGCTCCACCTTAGTGCAGGCCTGAGCCCCTTAGACTCTCTACTGCCCCACCCTAACCAAGGGCCTGGGTGAACTGACTGTTTGCTGCCCAGCCTGAGTACAGGCCTGAGCCAGAGACTCTTTGCTGCCCCACTCCGACCAGGGGCTGGGGCTCTGTAACTGAGTTTTTTGTTCGGCCCTGATGACAGGCCCGAGCTCACGTCTCCCATCGCCCTGCTGATTCCCCATGTCAGGCGACCCCCAGAGATGTAGTGAAGCGGATTGGCTCCCCACAGACCTGGAGTGGGACAAGCCACTCCCCCCAATGGATTAGTCACCCACACAAATTATTAAATTGAATGTAGTGACATAAAAATACTAGACTGGTTTAAAACATTTATACATTAAAAATGAAGGAAGGCCTTGGTATTGTGCTATTATAGTGCATTTTATTTATGCCTTTCCTTTTCTTTCTTTCCCATTACATTACCCCCTCTATTTGTTAATTCCTTTTTCTCTTATAAGAGTAACTACCTGTGACCCAGTTTCTCCATTTGGGAGGCTATTGCTGAGACTCTTTTTTTTTCTTGCTAACAACGAATGTGTTTAGAAGGCTAGTTTGGTCATTTAAAATTTCTTTGTCTTACAGGCTTCTTCTTTTCCTTCTCTATATCTTTTGCACAAACTATTTTTTTTCCCCACTGTAAAATGCCAGTTCATTGCACCTGAAAATTTTTGCAGAATGTATTGGTTTCTATGAAACTTTTGTCATGAAAGTTTCTCAGGTCCACAGAAAAAAAGATCCACCTACCCCAGAATAGCCAGTGGTTACAACACTCACCTGGGATGTGTAAGAGACAGGTTCAAGTCTCTGCTCTGAAATAGGCAGAGTTTAACCTGGTGCTCTCACATCTCAGGTGAATTCCCTGACTACTGGCTCTTCTGAGATGGGGGTTGCTCATTCTCATGAAAAATTTCAAAAATTCTTGGTTTCATTCTGATGTAGAATGAAAACAAATGTCAATTTTTTTCACAAAATGAAACAGAATTCTTGTTTTCTGGCCAGCTCTACTTATACTCCCATCTAAGCTCAATGGAAAATGCAAAAAACCTCTTAAATGAAACTATTCTAACAACTCATCTTTCAGCTGATATCCGTGTAGCTAAGTTGGTCCAGCAATATAGTATATATATTTTTGATTATCATTCCCATAGAGAACCATAAACACACACTGAAAGTACCTTTATCATTTTTGAAATTTCATGGCAAGTTCCAGAGTCAACCAAGTTTTGATTCTTTAAGCAAAAACAATTCAGCTCTCCATTCCATAGTTATAAATTTCTTCATCCAACTGACTCAGTGATGGTAATTTAAAATAAATTTAGCCATGTGTTTTGGAATCTCGATTAAAGCAGTTACCGTCTAATTACTAGCATGAAAACTTTCTGAATACAATACAATATGACTGCTATCATTTATTTTCATATCTGGGGAGCCTGTGTTCTTCATTCCCTTTATACAGGAAGCGCATGTCTTCTCCCCCGCCAGGCCTTTCATATTTGGCAGATCTTCTTTCCCTCCCAACTCTGTTTCCTCTATCACTTTTGTTGAACTTCTTTTCCTGGTTAGTGTTCTTCTTTACACTACTTCTACCTTGCCCTTTTCTCTGTTTTTCTTATGTTGCAAAACAGGTATGGATCTCAGGAGATTCAGATAAGGCCCCTCAAAATGTAGCCAAAAATCAGCTGAAAATTATCTACTTCACAACGCTGTTGTGAAAATCAATAATTGTTTGCAAAGTATTTTGAAGATGAGCACTATACAAGTGCTACAGAGGTAGAGACGGGGGATTTGAAACTTGGTCTCTTGTATCCCACTTAAATCCCATAACCACAGGGCTAAAAGTTCTAAGAAAAAGATCCCCCGCCCCACCTTGCCCCCTCCCCCAAATATCTTCTAAAGAGCTTGTCTACATGGTGTAGCAATGCACACTACAGGGATGTAATTTCTAAAGCACAGACATTCTGCACACTAATTGGTCCATGTAAACTCTAGTGGTGCACACTAAAAGTTCCCTAGGGCCATCAGGGAGCCTTTAATGTGCATAAGCAGGCTTTACATGGTACAATTAGTGCTAACTTGTTAGTGTGGGTTAGAAAGCACACCCCCGTAGTGCACATTGCTGCAGTGTTTGGACAAGCCCAATGTCCTGAAAATTGGCAAACTGGCAAATAGTTTCAGGTAAATTGAAATGGCTTTTTTCAGCAAATAAACTATTTGTCCAAAACACTTGTCCCACCTCTACTTATAATAATAATAATTTTTAGTTCTTATATAAAAATCAACATTTGCCAACAGTTCCCACCCCTGGTATCTATTGTAAAATGGTGGCTTTTTCCATGATAACCACTGTAATTGTTATAAAATAGGCAGGTAAACTGTAAAAAAAAGTCTACATTTTTATGTTTTATTCTTTCCTTTGTTACTGCTCACATCATCTAAAGAAGTAAAAAGATTCAGACCAAATACTGGAGCTGGGAGTTCAAAAGGCATTTAGGTGTCATGGAGAAGAGTGGGTATAAATAGATTAGATATTTAGTCGCCAGAGCTGCAAAGTTAGCCAAATACTTTTCTTGGAATATGGCACAGAATCATCTCTTTCTGCCAAGTAACTGTCTACCCTGGTAGTTGAAGAGCAGCAATATTCACTTGTTCATTTTGGATGTTCAGTTTCAGTTAAATTACAGCCCCCTACCTCCCGCAAAAGTGCTCATTGCCAAGCACACCACAAAAAATGTCTGTTAAACTATCTGCATGGCTGTAAGTGCTGAAAAAGGCACAATGCTCTGGCATAGTGTTCTGGAGGATCAATGTGAGTGGAGGATAACTGTTAGAGAGGGGTGTCAAGCAAACATTAATATTGTTGTCCCCTTTCAACCCAAGTGGCTAGTCAAAGTTTGGGGCACTGCAGATGTTCCAGCTGGGAGCAGAAATTGGTGATAGTCAGGTATTTCTTTTATACAACTTTGTTTATGTACAAAGAATGTACAAAGTCCTGTCTCTGTGAACAGAGAAGGAAACAAATAGCAGGAAACAGCTTGTTTTTCTCACAGCACCAAGAACACTCATTTCAGCCTACATCCCTGACCCAAAAAATCTCTCCCCAGGTTTGTTCCAGGGTCAGCCACCATGCTTTCAGCTGCTTCTTCTGACACACACACACACACCTCCCCCAGCTGTCGGCCTGCACCCAAGGTCTCAGCTGCTGGCCCCGTGCCTGCCCCCAGCCTTGGCCCCCTTACCCCTGTTGGTATTACCCCCCTGCCTCCCGGAGCCACAGCCCCACTCCTGGCCCCAGCTCTTGGGGGGCGGGGGGGGGGGTAAGGTGGGGTAAGAGGTAAAAAGTTTCAGGACCACTGATTTACAGGTTGGTTAGCTGGCTTTCAGCACCCTCACTACAAAAAGTGTTCCAGCATCACTGCACACAACCCCACAGCTACAGCTCTCTACTCATTCAGTCCAAAAAACTCTTGGGCAGGCTCACATCCCCCATTTGTCTCACTTGGAGGGTTTGTGATTAACTTATCCTAAGAGTTATGTTAATTGAAGGGTGTCTTCATACCTAATCTCAAAGAGGTTTGTGATCCAAGCAGTCACCAGTACCTCACAGCATGACAATATTGTTATGTTTCTTAAAACCTGTGTGATATTCCAGCAAATTGTTCTGATTTAATTATATGTTTATCTGCACAGACATACTCTACTGTTCTGCAGATTCTTACAGAAGAGAAGTGGAAGAAAAAATGCCACCCATTTTATTATTTAATAGAAATTACACTATGGTGTTATCATAAGCAAGTCATAGATAATGTAGCTCTATAATGAAAATACATTGGGTAATATTCAGTTTAAAAACAACACAGTATACATACTTTTCCCCCACAATCTGTAGAAAATTAATAGTGTGTGTGATTTATTTACTTTACGGATGAGACAATTATTCTGCTCTTCTTTGGATGCTTGCAAGCACCAATGTTACATATCTAGTACCAGATTTCCAGATTCTGTTTCCATTTTTGTAGGAGCAAATTGAGTTGCTTTCACAAGTCTTCCCCCACAATAACTTGTGCCTGTGATTGGTAACTCAGATATCTAAATGTACAATCTGTATGTGCAGAGATGTAACCATCCTAGTAGCAAATTATGGGTGTAATTTTCATCCACTACTATTTGTGCCTGGAAAAGTGGAGCATAGTTATGGTCTACAAAATTTGCCCATTACAATCCGAGTTTTCAATTCTGTAAACAGTTTGTTGTTCTGAAATATTCTGGGACACCAAAGGCTTTAAACTATTTCCACAACTATCATGAGGCTGGTAAACATCATTAATGTTTTCAAATTATTTTGTATTTTAGTAGACAAGTTACAGTTTGAATCTTACTTTTCCTTTCCTTTTAAAATATATTTATCTCAGAATATTAATTAGCACTTAAAGAACCATGCTATTCAATAGGCTAACATTCTCTTGTCTTTTAAAGTGAAGCTTTCAAAATTAACTAGAAATACTTTTCAGCTACTCACAAAATATGAAATATTTTTAATCCACACATGGTTTCTTTTAAATTGATTTAAACTGTTATGATTATTATTTTACCCTTAATTTGGAATGTTTCCAGCATCATTACAATTTAAGAATGCTATAATTTTACCATTTTGTAGTTAAAATACAAACTTAGTCCTTTCTATTTGCTTCAGAGCAAGTTTTGAATACAACATCTATAAGCAACATCAATGTCATCCTCACATGCCATAAATGTAAAGATGGTTCATATAAAAGAGTTGCTGTACACACCACCTGAAGGGGATTTAGGCAGCTACATAAAACTCTTTAACCTTTCATGAAAATAAATATGAGTCTTCATTTATATTAAGGGGCAGATATTTTTAATAAGGCAAATTCTAAGGAATTTTTTTATATCAAAGACTTCAGATTTCATAAGACTTAAGTCTCTTTTTTGAGGGCCAGATTGTGCCTGGCCTTTACACTAGTGCACAGGGGATAGCACATGGAGATCCAGTCATAGGGCGGCCCTGCTTGAAGCACCCTCCAGAGGCAGGCTGCAGCAGAACAAGTGCATCTGCCTCAGTTTCCCTCCCTGAGTCCCCAGTAACTCCATGTCAGGCTCTCTTGCTTCAGTAATATTCCTCTTTGGGGCTGGTTTATAACCAAAACATAGTATAAACAGTCCATAACAAAAATCCTAAATATAGTTCATTTCTCACACCCAGTGTTAAGTAGTCCTTAAATCCCACACTGACACAGCACATTCCATGCTCCCACCTCTTCCAACACACCCAGGCTCTTCTTCAGTCCTCTCCTGTCTTTGTACCAGGACAGCCACCCAGCCCTTCCATTTGAAGTGCAATCCCACTCTTCCCAGCAGGAACCCTCACAGCCTATCTGATGGGAGTTCATCCTCAGCAGGGGAGCAACCCTCACTTCCCCTGCCCTCTCACTGTTCTGCTGGGTCCAGCTCTCCAGCAAGATGATATCAGCAAGTAAGCCCCTCTGCTGCGCCCCTGTCTGCACCCCCCTCTGGCCCTGTCTTGGCCTCTCCTTAGAAGTCAGCAGGCAACTCCACCTGCTGCTTTCTGCCCTTCAACCCTCTCCAACCCAGTCTCTCTGGCTTGGGAAAATCAGCTGGCATACCCCTCCTGCTGCTTTCCTAGTTTAGGCTTCTCCCAGCTTTCTTTAGCGACCTACTGCCGTCTCCCAGTCTCTGGTAGCTCTCACCAGCCCTTTTCCTGACTGACTCAGCCATCTCTAACTTACCAGATCTCTCTTCCCTCTAAGGCTCAGGGGCCCTCTTTTAAGGTAGATAATAAGTCACAGGTGCATTGCTCTCTCCTCTGTTAAATGGCCAGTAACACCCTATGACAAAGCCTTGCCCACCCCCTTATACACTCCATGCAAAGAAGAGTCACAATGTCTCCCTTGCACTGAAGGAACAGAACAATTTCCCCCAGCATGCTTTTCTGGGATTGCTCTGCCCACTCTCCACACCAGCCTATGGATTAGTCCTAACACATTGGGGCACCCCCAAAAGCACACTAGGAGGCCCACTCTCCCTGCATCCCAAAGAGCTCTAGGAGGAATTCTGTCTCCCTGACATATTCAGATAGAATTCAACCCAGAGCATTCTTTGGGGAAGCGCAGCTTTGCAATAACCCTAATGCAGGGACCCTAAATTGAGAGGCAGTGTGGCCTAGAGGCCTGAACACTGGACTGAAACTCAGGAGATCAGGGTCCTGGCTCTGCCACTGGGTGACGATGGGGATGATGATATTGACTTACCTTTGTCATGCTCTTTATTGCTACAGAGGGAAAGTGCTATAGAGAGCACGGTATTTTTTTATTGCTACTGAATATTCAAACTGTTTCATGGTTTTGAAAAGAATAAATGGTAAAAACAAAATATAAACTTATTTGGTCTCTAATTCAAATGCAGAGGGCACCAACCATCATGATACTCCACTACATCAACACACTATTCTCTCTAACACATTCAGAGCCTGATTCTGACAGGCCATTGACACACTGCTCTGGCTATGTAAAAGTGCCTTACAACTTGATGCAGAATGTAATTTATACTCACTTTAAAGCACCTTAGCACTGCCAGAGTGGTAGATTAGAGTAAATGAGAACAAAGTCCTCATTTCCAGTTCAAAATTACAGTAGCATCAGTGGGATCCTACTGAATGAGGTGCAGTGTTGTGAATTCTCATGACTGAGCATGAGTCCCACAATAACTGGTGTTTCTTTTCAAAGCCCCAGCTCCTGACTTTCAAGGAGACATAGGCTCCTAAATTGGGAAGTTTGGAGGCAGTGCAAAGAGCCAGAGCAGGGGCTGTAGAGCTGGCAAGAGCAGCTGCTCCTCAGTTGTGTGCTGCACAGAGGATGATTCCCAGCTGCTCAGCTGGGAAGCAGGAAGTTTTCTTGCTCCATGTGCTGGGGGACCAGACCTTCTCTCAGCACATGGAGCCGTTCTGATATGGCTGCATTTCCCCAGAAGGCAGGGCAAATGGGGAAAGGCAGCCAGCCAGTCAGAGGAGGATTTCCCTGTAGGCTAGAATTTTTCTCCAGAAACCTGTAAAAGGGTCTGGAAATCCATAGCCTATCGGGGAAACCCGTAGAATGGCAGGTCTGGTTTGTATTGGAAGTGATAGTGTTGTGAAAGTGTGCATCTTTTAGGTCAGTGGTTCTCAACTCTGGTCCACTGCTTGTTCAGGGAAAGTCCCTGGTGCACTGGGCCGGTTTGTTTACCTGCCGCGTCCGCAGATTCGGCCAATCGCGGCACCCACTGGCCACGTTTCGCTGCTCCAGGCTAATGGGGGCTGCGGGAAGGGTGGCCAGCACATCCCTCGGCCTGCGCCGCTTCCTGCAGCCCCCATTGGCCTGAAGTGGCGAACCGCGGCCAGTGTGAGCCACAATTGGCGAAACCTGTGGACACGGCAGGTAAGCAAACCGGCCCGGTGCACCAGGGACTTTCCCTGAACATGCAGTGGACCAAAGTTGAGAACCACTGTTTTAGGTCTTGTAGGGGTTTTATATATGGACATCCTTCCTTCATGTAACTTGTTATCAACTGTTTGTTTATATTTTTATCCTTCCAACGTTTCTTCTACACAAATTACTATATTTTCTAACTTGGGAACCTCAAACAGTTTTTTAAAGAGTATTTTAGTTCCCCTTTAAGATGTGCAAAATATAAATTTAACCTCTCTTTTTCTCTCTCTCTCGGACATGTGCGTGCACACACACACACACACACAAAATGTCCTGAAAAACTATGCCTGTGCTTCTATGTAAATATAATATTTCAACATATATAAATGTAACTGAAGATATACCTTCTCTTATGCCGGATATGTCATGAACACTTGCCCACATGAACAACAAATATGCCAAAAAAATCTAGTCAGTCTGGCCAGAAGTACAATATTTGCACTTGAATTATAAATTAATTCCATGTGCTAGTTAAAGTCACACTTCATCAATAAAGAGTTTCCACCACAGTCTGATATTGTACTGCAGCATCTTTTTCAGCTTTATCAGACCCTTTGGAGATTTGCTGTTCAATACCCAACAGCCTCTAGAGAATTGTTTTGTTTAAGAATATCTACTTTCTAATTAATTTAAAAACCTGTGTGATATTATTGTGTGTATGTGTGTATATATATAAATACACATATATATATTATATATAAAACCACACACACACAGGTACGCATCCTGAATTTTGGTAACAATACTGTTTGATGGACATGGATATTAAAATCCCTCCTTTCAAGTATTAATAATTTTCTGAGATCTTTTTTTGCACTCTGGTAATTCAAAATGGCTTCATACATACCTATTTGACCAGTTCATAGATTCATAGATATTAAGGTCAGAAGGGACCATTATGATAATCTAGTCTGACCTCCTGCACAACGCAGGCCACAGAATCTCACCCACCCACTCCTGCAATAAACCTCTCACCTATGTCTGAGCTATTGAAGTCCTCAAACCATGGTTTAAAGACTTCAAGGTGCAGAGAATCCTCCAGCAAGTGACCCGTGCCCCATGCTACAGAGGAAGGAGAAAAACCTCCAGGGCCTCTTCCAATCTGCCCTGGAGGAAAATTCCTTCCCGACCCCAAATATGGCAATCAGCTAAACCCTGAGCATGTGGGCAAGATTCACCAGCCAGATACCCAGGAAAGAATTCTCTGTAGTAACTCAGATCCCACCCCATCTAACATCCCATCACAGGCCATTGGGCCTATTTACCAGGAATATTTAAAGATCAATTAATTGCCAAAATCATGTTATCCCATCATACTGTCTCCTCCATAAACTTATCGAGTTTCATCTTGAAGCCAGATAGGTCTTTTGCCCCCACTGCTTCCCTTGGAAGGCTATTCCAAAACTCCATTCCTCTGATGGTTAGAAACCTTCATCTAATTTCAAGTCTAAACTTCCTGATGGCCAGTTTATATCCATTTGTTTTTGTGTCCACATTGGTACTGAGCTTAAATAATTCCCCTCCCTCTCTGGTATTTATCCCTCTGATATATTTATAGAGAGCAATCATACCTCCCCTCAACCTTCCTTTGGTTAGGCGAAACAAGCCAAGCTCCTTGAGTCTCGTTTCATAAGACAGGTTTTCCATTCCTCGGATCATCTTAGTAGCCCTTCTCTGTACCGGTTCCAGTTTGAATTCATCCTTCTTAAACATGGGAGACCAGAACTGCACACAGTATTCCAGATGAGGTCTCACCAGTGCCTTGTATAACGGTACTAACACCTCCTTATCTCTACTGGAAATACCTCGCCTGATGCATCCCAAGACCGCATTAGCTTTTTTCACAGCCATATCACATTGGCGTCTCATAGTCATCCGGTGGTCAACCAATACTCCAAGGTCCTTCTCCTCCTCCGTTACTTCTAATTGATGCGTCCCCAGCTTATAACTAAAATTCTTGTTATTAATCCCTAAATGCATGACCTTACACTTCTGACTATTAAATTTCATCCTATTACTATTACTCCAGTTTATAAGGTCATCCAGATCCTCCTGTATGATATCCCGGTCCTTCTCTAAATTGGCAATACCTCCCAGCTTTGTGTCATCCGCAAACTTTATTAGCAAACTCACTTTTTGTGCCAAGGTCAGTAATAAAAAGATTAAATAAGCTTGGTCCCAAAACCTATCCCTGAGGAACTCCACTGGTAACCTCCCTCCACCCTGACAGTTCACCTTCAGTATGACCCGCTGTAGTCTCCCCTTTAACCAATTCCTTATCCACCATTTAATTTTCATATTGATCCCCATCTTTTCCAATTTAGCTAATAATTCCCCATGTGGCACCGTATCAAACGCCTTACTGAAATCTAGGTAAATTAGACCCACTGCGTTTCCTTTGTCTAAAAAATCTGTTTCTCAAAGAAGGAGATCAGGTTGGTTTGGCAAGATCTACCTTTTGTAAAACCATGTTGTATTTTGTCCCAGTTACCATTGACCTCAATGTCCTTAACTGCTTTCTCCTTCAAAATTTTTTCCAAGACCTTGCATACTACAGATGTCAAACTAACAGGCCTGTAGTTATCTGGATCACCTTTTTTCCCCACCTTAAAAATAGGAACTATGTTAGCAATTCTCCAATCATATGGTACAACCCCTGAGATTACAGATTCATTAAAAATTCTTGCTAATGGGCTTGCAATTTCATGTGCCAATTCCTTTAATATTCTTGGATGAAGATTATCTGGGCCCCCCGATTTAGTCCCATTAAGCTGTTTGAGTTTCGCTTCTACCTCAGATATGGTAATATCTACCTCCATATCCTCATTCCCATTTGTCATGTTACCATTATCCCTAGGCTCCTCATTAAAGACTGGGGCAAAGTATTTGTTTAGATATTGGGCCATGCCTAGATTATCCTTAACCTCCACTTCATCCTCAGTGTTTAGCGGTCCCACTTCTTCTTTCTTTGTTTTCTTTTTATTTATATACCTATAGAACCTTTTACTATTGGTTTTAATTCCCTTTGCAAGGTCCAACTCTACTTGACTTTTAGCTTTTCTCACTTTATCCCTACATGTTCTGACCTCAATAAGGTAGCTTTCCTTGCTGATCTCTCCCATCTTCCACTCCCTGTATGCTTTCTGCTTTTTCTTAATCACCTCTCTGAGATGCTTGCTCATCCAGCTTGGTCTACAACTCCTGCCTATGAATTTTTTCCCCTTTCTTGGGATGTAGGCTTCCGATAGCTTCTGCAGCTTTGACTTGAAGTAATCCCAGGCCACCTCTGCCTTTAGAGCCATAAGTTCCTCAGTCCAATCCACCTCCCTAACTAATTTCCTTAATTTTTGAAAGTCAGCCCTTTTGAAATCAAAAACCCTAGTTGCAGATTTTTGTTTATCCTTCCGTTCAGTTTGAACTGAATTAGCTCATGATCACTTGAACCAAGGTTGTCCCCTACAACCATTTCTTCTATGAGGTCCTCACTACTCACATATTGAAAAAAAGTTATTTACTGTAACTGTGGCTCTTTGAGATGTGATGCAGATGTGTATTCCACATAGGGGTGTGTGTGTGTGTGTCCAGCTCACTGAAGCCGGAGAATTTTGCCTAGCAGTACCTAGGCAAAAGTGTAGGAAGTGGCACTCATGTCTCGTGCTCATAGCCCCTCCCTGAGCAATATGAGGCAGCACCACCTTGACACCCACACCCAGTTTCTTAGCACCGAACACCTAGACACTGGACTCTGATGCAGAGTGTATGGAGGGTGGGTTGTGGACATCTCAAAGAACCATAGCTACAGTTAGTAATAATTTCTTCTTCTTTGAGTAGATGCAGCACTGTATTCTATTTTGGTGACTCAGAAGCAGTAGCCACCCCAGGAGGCAGGGCTTGGGCTCTACTGAAACAAGGATTGCAGGACCACCCTACCAAAACATGCTCTGGAAGACGCAGTAATGGCATAATGGTTCATAAATGTATGTATGGATGACCACATATCAGCCCTGCAAATGTCCAGTATTGAGATGTCACTGAGGAACGCTATTGCTGTTGCTTGTGCTCTTGCAGAATGAGCTCTCACTTGCTGAGGAGGTGTAGCAGAAATGATTTCATATGCAGTCTTGATACAGAGGAAGGGGTATGGGGAGTTGAATTGACAGCATGAGAAATTCAGAGAACCAGCACTGCCTTGGCCATGCTAGGACAATAAGAATGAGCTTGGTTTGGTCCATCTACATCTTGAAGATGACCTGTGGGATGATTGGGATCAAGAAAAAAGCATACAGGAGAGCTGACTGCCAGCTGAGATGCACAGCGTTGGACAGGGAGTCCCCTTTGAGAGCACAACATATGACATCTCCTGTTGCCCCTCATAGCAAACAGGTCAATCATCTGAATACCCCAAACTGTGAAGATGACCCAGAGGATACTTGTCTTCAGGGACCACTCATGGCTCAGGGAAAAATTCTTGCTGAGATTGTCCGTGAGATGATTCTGGACCCCGGGCAATTGGTCAGCTATCAAGTGATACTCTTCTTGATGCAAAACTGCCACAACCTGATTGCCTCTTGACAGAGCATTCAGGAGTGTGCTCCCCCTTGCTTGTTCACATAAGACATTGCGGTGGCATTGTCGGTAAGTATGTGAACCACTGAGTCCCTGCTATGGTCCAGAAGAGTGTGACATGCATTGTAGATGGCCCAAAGCTCCAGCACGTTAACATGCAGTGAGTACTCCTGCTCCAGCCACAGACCTTAAACTTTCAGCAACCCAAGATGTGCTCCCCAGCCCATCAGGGAGGCACTGGTGACAATAGACATGGTTGGTAAGGGCCTAACAAAAGGAACACCCTGACAAACATTCTCCAGTTGAGCAAGACCAATGTAGTGTTGCTGTAAGAAAGGACTCTCTCTAGACCTGCCCCTCAGAAACCAGTTATCTGGATATAGGAAGATATGGATTCCTTTCTCCCTAAGGTATGCCATCACCACAACAACGCATTTGGTGAAACCCAAGAGGCAGAAGAGAAGCCGAAGGGAGCACCAAATCCTGAAAATGGCACGCTGCTACGATGAATCAAAGGAATTTTCTATGGCTTGGCAATTTTGCCACATGAAAGTAGTGTCCTAAAGGTCCAGAGCAGCAAATCAGCTGTTCTGAGATAACATGAGGAGGATAGTCAATAGAGTGACCATTCAGAACCTTATGTATCTGATATATTTGTTGAGGCTGTGAAGGTTGAGAATAGATTTACCCCTCCGTTAGATTTGGACACCAGAAAGTACCGGGAATCAAAGCCCTGACTGCAGTGTTCCAGTGGAACCTCTGCCACTGCTCCCAAAGCCAACAGAGAGCGAACCTGCTCGAGGGGCAGTATCTTGTGAAAGGGGTCCCTGAAGAGGGATGTGGAGTAAGGGTGGGGAGGAGGGACAGAAAGGAATTGGATGGCATCGCCTGATCGGACGGTGCTTAAGACCCAGCTGTCAGTGGTGATCGCACCCCAAGCATTGTGAAAGTGGGCCAGCCTGTCCCCAACAGAGGGGATGGGTAGAAGGAAGTAACAACTGGAACATTGCTCCAGACCAAGAAGTCAAAGTAGGTGTTGGGGGTGCAGGGTGCTGGGGAAGGCATGTTGACTGGCCAAACCCCAGATCCAACAGCTTCCTCCTATGGATCTATGCCTCTTTCTGGGGTAGTCCTGCTGTCTTGAGAGAGGGAAAGGCTGCCCAAATATGTGCTGCAGATGATACTGCTGCTGCTGACCACTCGTAGTGGCACCTTTGAACTGCGAACATATATGCCCCAAGGACCATATGGTAGCTCTAGACCCCTTGAAGGAGTCCAGAGTCTCTTCCATTGTGTCCGAAAAAAGCACTTGGTCAAAGAGCAAATCCTCCACGGCCTGCTGCAATGCTCGAATTCTGCAGCCAGGAAGCCCTTCTAATGGTCATTGTTAATGCCATCACTCTGGCCGAAGTATCCAAGACATCCAGAGTGGACTGCAATGAAGTCTTAGCTACCAAGCAGCCTTCAGTGATAAAGTGCCTCAAATTTCTCCCTCAAGGCTTCGGATAGCTGGTCTGCAAACTTAGACATAGCTGTCCAGTTCACAAAGTCATATTTGGACAGCAGTGCCTGCTGGTTACCAATGCAAATCTGCAAGGATGACGAGGTGTAAATCTTCCTACCTATCAGGTCCATCCGTTTAGAGTTCTTATCCTTGGGAGTGGACTTAAATCTGCCTTGCTGGGCTCTATTGTTCACTGATTACAACCAGGGAATTTGGAGTCAGATGGGAGTAAAAACCCTCAAATCCCTGCACCAAAACAAAGTAGCGTTTCTCCATGTTCTTTGCAGTAGGAGTAACAAAGCTAGAGTGCTTCAGAGAAACTTAGAAGGCTCTAGGAGTGCACTGTTAATAGACAAGGCAACTCTCCCAGGGGTAGATGGCTTCAGGATATCCAACAACTTATGGGTATTCTCCTGCAGGAACTCCACTTGAATACCTAGGGAAGCACCCATGAGCCACAAAAGTTCCTGGTACACCTTGAAATCCTTCAGTACCCAAGAGGAGGAAGAGCCAGGCATTGCAGAATCATCCAGGGACTAAGATGATGGGGTTAACTGTGCTAGAGCCAGATCCAGGACTGACAAGCCTGATTGGGACAACTCTGTAGGCTCCACGAGGGGAACGTTCACTGGTGCATGGACCTGTGGCAGATGGATGGTGTCTGCCACAGACTTGCCCAGTAATCTCACCTTAGAGAAAGATGAGGAGTTGGAGCTTCATGACCAAGGAGCATCCCACAGATCTCACGGCGGTCACTGGTATGGATATGGCATTGGTGGCCAGTAGGTGCTGAGGCCCTCATCCCATCCATGAGACAAGCACCAATCCTTGTACCTATAGCACTCTATGAATAGCCCCCGATGTGGGTCAAGCAATGGGGGTGTGCAGGGGGAGAGAGAGAGAAAAGATCCCAACCTGGCCGTCAAGGAATCCCAGGATTTAGGGGATAAAGGTGGAGCAAGCCCTCAGGTTGTGAGTGACCAGTCTGATTCAGCTGTAGCCCAGAATGAAGAGGGAACTGGTGCTGATGGTGGGAACAGTACCACCGGCACCTAGTATACCTCCATTTCCATTGCTGGAAGCGGTGTCAACCTGGAAGTTATCAGCAGTGCAGAAGTGGAGAGTGGTGAGTGCTGCCACAGTAACATTGGCAGTGCCGACAGCAGGGGTGCCAAAGAAGTTTCTGGTGCCGAGAAGGTCCCTTGTGCCAAGCCTAGCACCAGTCCCACTTCCACTGACTGTGGAAGGGAAACATGGCGGTGTGGTGCTAACAGGCCCACAGGTTCAGCAGCCTACATAGCCGCTGGGGCTATAAATACCACAGCCCTGGCAAAGTCCTGGATCAAAGGAGAAGTAGGGATAGAAAAGCAGAGTAGGTTCACTGCCGTCTGATATGCCACTGGTAGGGAAACCACCGGTGCCAGCATTGCCCTTGTCATTACCTGACTCAACAGATGGCCTGGGGCCAGAACCAAAGCCAATGGTATGGGATCTCTGACCTCCTTGTGCAGTACTGGGGAGTGGAAGATGGGACCTGCTCCATCCTGCACACCAGCATTCAGACCATACCAGCTTATGCGCCTTCTAGAGGAGGCATACGAATCCCCACAGGAGCTGGAGAAACAGTCTTATGTGACCTTTTCCTCAGTATACTTGATGGGGAGCAACTCCTGTCTTCAGAGAGGCACCAGCTCCAGAGTGCAAAACAGCAACATTCTCAGAACCACAGGGCAACCCCCAATCCAACATAGGCTTCAATGCCAAAGCAAGCCACATGGCCTGTTTGAGGTGATTCCTCACCACCTCGGTCCATTTTGTGAACAATATGCAAATTGAATACTGCTCCTTGATGTGGGCTTCACCTAAGCACAGCAACCCCTGTGTGTGAGGATCGTCGTTGGGGATCACTCCCCCACAAGATGGACAATGTTTAAACCCTGCTGAGGGCATCACTGGGCAAATACTTAATATAAAGCTATCTAACACTATACTAAGGGTACTAATTAACTATTGTGACAAAGTTCCTCCTCTGACTTGGTGGGTCCTGTGCTTATTGGCGGATTTGCTTGCCTCAGAGATTCATGGCAGCCCTCAGTTTGGCCACTTTTGCTAGCGGCTCAAACCTGCGGTTCACTCAGCTAACCTCATCGCTGGCCAGCCTGGGAAAAAGGAAGGAGAACAATCCCCGCAGTCTCTGCTGATCCACCATGTGGGTTGGGGAACAGCCCAGAGACCTTCCCCTCTAGTGGAACCCACAATCCAGGTCAACTCCTCCTGTATCTGATCAGGAGTTGGGAGGTTTGGGGGAAACCTGGGCCCACCCTCTACTCCAGGCTCCAGCCCAGGGCCCTGTGGACTGCAGATGTCTAGAGTGCCTCCTGGAACAGCTGCGCGACAGCTACAACTCCCTGGGCTACTTCCCCATGGCCTCCTCCCAACACCTTCTTTATCCTCATCACAGGATCTTCCTTCTGGTGTCTGATAATGCTTGTACACTTCAGTCCTCCAGCAGTACACCTTCGCACTCTCAGCTCCTAGTGCCTCTTGCTCCCAGCTCCTCACATGCCCACCACAAACTGAAGTGAGGTCCTTTTTAAACTCAGGTGCCCTGATTAGCCAGCCTGCCCTAATTGATTCTTGCAGCTTCTTAATTGGCTCCAGGTGTCCTAATTAGCTTGCCTGAATTTGTTCCAGCAAGTTCCTTCTTGTTCTGGAACTGCCCCTGTTACCTTACCCAGGGAAAATGGACCTGCTTAATCTGGGACTAATATATCTGCCTTCTAACACTCTCCTGTAGCCATCTGGCCTGACCCTGTCACACTATATACAACTAGAAAAAGCCATTAAGAAAAAGAGAGATTGTGAGGTTAGGAACCACAAAGAGCTCCGACTCCAGCCACAGGAGATAAGAAGGAACTGAGAGGGATTGAGGCAGTGCTGGCTCATATAGCTGGGGAGAGGCTGTGAGCACGAGGTATGAGCGCTGCCTCCTATGGGTACTGGTAGTCAAAATTCTCTGGCTCTGGGGCACTGTGTGTGCGCGCACACACACACACACACACCCCCATCCACCCCCCTAAAGGGAATACATGGCTGCATCCACTCAAAGAATAGGAGTATTATGCAGCAGCTGTATTATGTATATCAGGGCCCTGTGAGAAGGGACGAGTTGTGAGTTACAATGCAAGGAGAAAAGATAGCAGTCTTGTCAGTATGAAGGTGGGTTCACAGGTTTGGATAAGGGTGGGGCTTATGGGAGACCAATGATAGTAATGCATTCCAAAGCCAAGAACCCAGCCCCAGTTACCCCAAAGTTCAAATGCAAAACTGATAGCAGTATCCATCAGTGTAGATACATAGAAAGAAGTGGTCTGTTAAGGTAGACACAGCCCATACATTAACATCAACATCCTGAACTACACTTAAAAGCAAATAGAAATAAGTGCATCATGCCAAGGATAAATGTAATATGCTCAACACCAGTAGCACCACTGAGCAAGCAAGATGCCACATTCTGCACAAGATTAAACTTCCAGGTGGTCTTTTAGGATAGCTCCAAATAGCAGGCAATATAAAAGTCCAATCTAGAGGTGGGGAAGGCATAGAGAACCATGGCAATGGCTGTATACACCTGTGGAATTTTTTTATGCATCCATTACTATAGCATCTATAGTAGATTCTACATACACAAATTAAAAGGTGTCCGTGAGAGATGGATTAGAAACTAGCTAAGAGACAGAGAGGAGTCAGTTAAACCTGCTGAGGATAGTGGTTAAAACACTGGAAACTGCTGAAGCTTTGATTACACTACATTAGTGGTATCACTGTTGCTAACAACTGATGGCACCAGTGGGAATTCTGTCCAATGATTTTCTAGTGTGGACAACGTTGTATACTTTATAGCAGGGGTTGGCAACCTATGGCACGCATGCCAAAGACGGCATGCGAGCCGATTTTTAATGGCACGCTGCTGCCTGCCGGGTCCCAGTTGCCGGCCCCACTCAGCCCGCTGCCGAACCCAGGCTGGGACCCCAGCAGGCAGCAGCGTGCCATTAAAAATCCTGCCCGCCCCCGCACACTCTTCTCCGTCCCCCCACCGCAGGGGCAGGATGAAGAAGCTTGGTCCTGCCGGCTGCTGCTGCAGGGCAGGCAAGGTTGCCCCCCTCCCCCGCCATGCTGGGTTCCTGCCCCTCCTCCTCTCCCTCCCTGCCACTGATCAGCTGATGGCCCTTGCGAGGGAGGGGGATAAGCCGAGCCGCAGCGCACTCGCTGCTCCAGGGAGGAGCGGGAGAAGAGGTGGGGACGGTGCCTTGAGGAAGGGGGCGGGAATCAGGGCGTATCCCCTCCAGCCCCCTGCAGTGAGCTGCTCTGGGCAGAGGGCTGGGAGCACCCCCACGACCCTATCCCACACCCCCAGTCCTCTGCCCTGACTCCTGCACCCCCCACACATACCCAGCCCCCCATGCCCTGACTCCTGCACCCCCCTCATACACCTCCAGCCCTCTGCCCTGACCCCTGCACCCCCCACAACCCCAGCCTTGACTCCAGCACCCCCCACACCCCATGCCCTGACTCCTGCACCCCCTCACATGCCCCCAGCCCTCTGCCCTGACTCCTGCACCCTCCTCAACCCCCCCCAGCTCTCTACCCTGATCCTGGCACCGTCACCCCCTCCCCCAGCCCTCTGCCCTGACCCCTGCACCCCCCACAACCCCAGCCTTGACTCCAGCACCCCCCACACCCCATGCCCTGACTCCTGCACCCCCTCACATGCCCCCAGCCCTCTGCCCTGACTCCTGCACCCTCCTCACCCCCCCCCCCCAGCTCTCTACCCTGATCCTGGCACCGTCACCCCCTCCCCCAGCCCTCTGCCCTGATCCTGGCACCCCTAACCCACCCCAGTCCTCTGCCCTGACCCCAGCACCCCCCACACACCCCAGCCTCCTGCCCTGATCCCTGCACCCCCCCCACGACCCCAGCCTTTACTCCAGCCCCCCCACACATACCCAGCCCCCGCACACCCCATGCCCTGACTCCTGCACCCTCCTCATACACCCCCAGCCCCCTGCCCTGACTCCTGCACCTCCCACACACTATGCCCTGACTCTTGCACCCCCCACATTCTCACCCTAAGCACCAAAGGGAGCTCCTGCACCACCACCCCCAGATTCCTGCCTGCACCCCTCGCACCAAATGGGAGCTGCCCAGGTAAGCACTCCACACCCAAACCTCCTGCCCCAACCCTGAGCCCCCTCCCTCATTCTAGCTCCTGGCCAGACCCTGCATCCCAACCCCCAGCCTGCTCCTTCACCCCCAGACCTGTGCTCAGTGCACTTCCACCCTCAGCTCAGTGCAAAGAGAGAGGAAGAGAATGGGCTAGAACCAGCGAGAAGGTAGGTACCCACTCTATGTGGGCAGGGCCGGGATCCCAGGCCGGCAGCAGGCTGAGCAGGGCCGGCGGACGGAACCCCAGACTGGCAGTGGGCTGAGTGGCAGCGGGCTGAGCTGCTTAGCCCACTGCCGGTCTGGGGTCCCGGCCGCCGGCCCCACTCAGCCTGCTGCTGGTTTGGGGTTCCGGCTGCCAGCCACTTGCCAGCCGGGGTCCTGGCCACAGGCCCCGCTCAGCCTGCTGCCGGCCTAGGTGAACGGAACCCCAGGCCAGCAGTGGGCTGAGCAGGCCAGCGGCGTAAGATCAGCATTTTAATTTAATTTTAAATGAAGCTTCTTAAACATTTTGAAAGCCTTGTTTACTTTACATATGACAATAGTTTAGTTATATAATATATAGACTTCTAGAGAGAGACCTTCTAAAAACGTTAAAATGTATTACTGGCACGCGAAATCTTAAATTAAAGTGAATAAATGAAGACTTGGCACTCCACTTCTGAAAGGTTGCCGACCCCTGCTTTATAGTTTTATTCAAAAAAACAAAAACAAATACTCCTATGCCAATTATTAGTAAATTATATTATTTAAATTCTCTGATAAGCTTGTAAAGGAATTCTCCCTGAGGAAACACATAATTGGCTTAAAAGTGCCATGGAATGGTGTTATTTTTATTATGTAAAACATCAACAGCATTATAAATATGTATATGCTACTATATATTTTCAACAACATGCATAACAATCATTTTTTTTTTTTTTTTTGCTTTGGGAGACTCTTATTTGTCAGACAATTTCTTTTCAGCTAACAAACATTTGACATGATGCACGACAACATTAGGGTTACTTCAGTAATGCATTAATCACAGTTGATAGACTTTAGGCAAAGTATTCTAATCTAATAAAAATTCTTGAAAGTTGTTATCCACATAAAGAAATATCTTGGAATACTGCAACTCAAATTCAAAACAAACCACAATAATTCATAAAGAAGAAATCATTTAAGTTTTAAACAACATCAAATAGATACACTAATTCAGGGGACTTATACTCCAAAAAGAGCAAATAAAAAAGTCTGAGAAAGGAGAGGAAGATAAGAATATCCAGAGTTTCAGAATCTCAATATGTGAGTTAATTAGCTGAATTTCAATACCTGAGGCTTCAGCATTTTTTATAATAAAAGAACTGTTAAAATTGATTTTCTTACCTTTATGTATTTTACTAGTTTCTGAATTTGCCAGTATTCGGATGGCAAATCAGTGTTTCCTTCCTGGTGACGTTCAGGCTGCTCTTCATCTTCCTCACTCTCAGAGGAAGTTTGACTAATTTCATCAGATTTTTCTGACACTTTACTAGCAACAAAAAGACAAAATCACTTACTTTAAGTATTTATTGACTAATGTAAACAGACACAGGTATAACAAATTGGACAAGATTTTTCTCATTTTAAACTTCATTAGAAAAAAAAACACTCATAATTCGATTTACCAGCTATTGAACAAGATTACAATTACTGTATGTGCTAAAAAATAAGACAAGAATGGAATTAAAGGGAGAAAAATGAATATGCTATACCGTTTTGAAACTGATTGTCCTTTAATAGGTCCAGGGGAAAGGATATTGGCTTTTTTCTTGCTTTCTGGAACAATAGCTCTGTTTTCTTTTTCTTCTTTGATAACTTTGTTTGCAGCTTTGTCACTGAAAATATTTGTTTTTGTTAAACATCTTATTTTACAGTTCAAAATATTGTATCTGGTCTTCAATATCTGCACAACAATATCAGTATACAAATGTGTGTAAATTAATCTGTGTAATGATCTTCATTAAGAAGTTATACTCTGTTTAAATTGATCAACTCTGCTGCACAGTATGATAATTGGAGTATTTTTTTCCACAGTACATTTTCAGTGGGATTAAATAGAAAGAGAGTATTATAAAAATTAGCAGCAGAAGTTGTTGGATTTGAAATGTAAAGATTTTATTTAGGTGCCTAAATTTCTATTCAGACACAGTTTTGAGGATTCATAGCATACCAAGAATTGTCTAAACAAGATACAGTACAACTTCACTGATTATTATTTGTTTGTTTTCGGTAGAGCCGAGTTTATACTTGCTGATTCCTCACACAAGGCTCAGTCCTTGCCCCCAAAAAGTTTACCTCATAAAAAACAGAAAAAAAGACAATCAGTAGGGAAGGAGGTATGGGTCAACATTTTCAAACCTGGTTTCCTAAAGTTAGGCTTCTAAATCCAAATTTAGGCATCTAAATAAAATGGCCTGATTTTTCAAGGTACAGTGGACCGGCAGTTCTTATTGATTCAGACAGAATTTGTGGTTGCTCAACACTTCCAAAAAATCAGGCAACTTACACTTAAGTATGCAAATCAAGATTTAGGTGCCTAAATTCAGGCATCCAGAGTTGAAAATTTTGGCTACAACATAAGTAAAACGTAATTGGCCAAATAAAATTCTAAAAACACTTTTTTGTTCATTTTGTGAGATATATAAATCACCTCTGCAAATCAGCATGTAGGCATTGCAACAGAAGTTGTCCTTTAGGAAGACCTGAATGAGAAGAGGGTAGGAGCCTTCTCAGTTTGCTAATCTGTAGTTCAATAATCTCATCAAGACAAAAACCAAACAAAACATAGCATTCTTTTTCTCAACAAAGTTAATAATATCTCACTGATTATCCTTTTTATAGATTCATAGGTTCCAAGGCCAGAAGGGATCATTCTGATACTCTAGTCTGATCTGCTGTATGACACAGGCCACACAACTCCCCCAAAATCATTCAATTTGAACTAGAACATATTTTTTTTAAAAAAATCAAATTTTGATTTAAAAATTGCCAGTGATGGAAAATTCAGCACAACCCTTGGTAAATTGTTCCAATAGTTAATTACCCTCACTGTTAAAAATGTACACCTTATTTCCAGTCTGAATTTGTCTAGCTTCAACTTCCAGCCATTGGATCACATTATACCTTTTTCCACTACTCTAAGGAACTCTGGGTAGAGACCATCGAATTGTGGAAGTCAACGAATGGCTACGCAGGTGGTGTCGGAGAGAAGGCTTTGGATTCTTTGACCATGGGATGGTGTTGCAAGAAGGAGGAGTGCTAGGCAGAGACGGGCTCCACCTAACGAAGAGAGGGAAGAGCATCTTCACAAGCAGGCTGGCTAACCTAGTGAGGAGGGCTTTAAACTAGGTTCACCGGGGGAAGGAGACCAAAGCCCTGAGGTAAGTGGGAAAGCGGGATACCGGGAGGAAGCACAGGCAGGAACGTCTGTGAGGGGAGGGCTCCTGCCTCATACTGAGAATGAGGGGCGATCAGCAGGTTATCTCAAGTGCTTATATACAAATGCACAAAGCCTTGGAAACAAGCAGGGAGAACTGGAAGTCCTGGCACAGTCAAGGAATTATGATGTGATTGGAATAACAGAGACTTGGTGGGATAACTCACATGACTGGAGTACTGTCATGGATGGATATAAACTGTTCAGGAAGGACAGGCAGGGCAGAAAAGGTGGGAGAGTTGCACTGTATGTAAGGGAGCAGTATGACTGCTCAGAGTTCAAGTATGAAACTGCAGAAAAACCTGAGTGTCTCTGGATTAAGTTTAGAAGTGTGAGCAACAAGGGTGATGTCGTGGTGGGAGTCTGCTATAGACCACCGGACCAGGGGGATGAGGTGGACGAGGCCTTCTTCCGGCAACTCACAGAAGTTACTAGATCGCAGGCCCTGGTTCTCATGGGAGACTTCAATCACCCTGATATCTGCTGAGAGAGCAATACAGCAGTGCACAGACAATCCAGGAAGTTTTTGGAAAGGGTAGGGGACAATTTCCTGATGCAAGTGCTGGAGGAACCAACTAGGGGCAGAGCTCTTCTTGACCTGCTGCTCACAAACAAGGAAGAATTAGTAGGGGAAGCGAAAGTGGATGGGAACCTGAGAGGCAGTGACCATGAGATGGTCGAGTTCAGGATCCTGACACAGGGAAGAAAGGAGAGCAGCAGAATACGGACCCTGGACTTCAGAAAAGCAGACTTTGACTCCCTCAGGGAACTGATGGGCAGGATCCCCTGGGAGAATAACATGAGGGGGAAAGGAGTCCAGGAGAACTGGCTGTATTTTAAAGAATCCTTATTGAGGTTACAGGGACAAACCATCCCGATGTGTAAAAAGAATAGTAAATATGGCAGACGACCAGCTTGGATTAACAGTGAAATCCTTGCTGATCTTAAACACAAAAAAGAAGCTTACAAGAAGTGGAAGGTTGGACAAATGACCAGGGAGGAGTACAAAAATATTGCTCAGGCATGCAGGAGTGAAATCAGGAAAGCCAAATCACACCTGGAGTTGCAGCTAGCAAGGGATGTTAATAGTAACAAGAAGGGTTTCTTCAGATATGTTAGCAACAAGAAGAAAGTCAAGGAAAGTGTGGGCCCCTTACTGAATGAGGGAGGCAACCTAGTGACAGAGGATGTGGAAAAAGCTAATGTACTCAATGCTTTTTTTGCCTCTGTATTCACGAACAAGGTCAGCTCCCAGACTACTGCACTGGGCAGCACAGTATGGGGAGGAGGTGACCAGCCCTCTGTGGAGAAAGAAGTGGTTTGGGAGTATTTAGAAAAGCTGGATGAGCACAAGTCCATGGGGCCGGATGCGCTGCATCCGAGAGTGCTAAAGGAGTTGGCGGATGTGACTGCAGAGCCATTGGCCATTATCTTTGAAAACTCATGGCGATCGGGGGAAGTCCTGGACGACTGGAAAAAGGCTAATGTAGTGCCCATCTTTAAAAAAGGGAAGAAGGAGGATCCTGGGAACTACAGGCCAGTCAGCCTCACCTCAGTCCCTGGAAAAATCATGGAGCAGGTCCTCAAGGAATCAATTCTGAAGCACTTAGAGGAGAGGAAAGTGATCAGGAACAGTCAGCATGGATTCACCAAGGGCAAGTCATGCCTGACTAATCTAATTGCCTTCTATGACGAGATAACTGGCTCTGTGGATGAGGGGAAAGCGGTGGACGTGTTGTTCCTTGATTTTAGCAAAGCTTTTGACATGGTCTCCCACAGTATTCTTGCTAGTAAGTTAAAGAAGTATGGGCTGGATGAATGGACTATAAGGTGGATAGAAAGCTGGCTAGATCATCGGGCTCAACAGGTAATGATCAATGGCTCCATGTCTAGTTGGCAGCCGGTATCAAGTGGAGTGCCCCAAATGTCGGTCCTCGGGCTGGTTTTGTTCAATATCTTCATAAATGATCTGGAGGATGGTGTGGATTGCACCCTCAGGAAGTTTGCAGATGACACTAAACTGGGAGGAGAGGTAGATACACTGGAGGGTAGGGATAGGATACAGAGGGCCCTAGACAAATTAGAGGATTGGGCCAAAAGAAATCTGATGAGGTTCAACAAGGACAAGTGCAGAGTCCTGCACTTAGGATGGAAGAATCCCATGCACCGCTACAGACTAGGGACTGAATGGCTCGGCAGCAGTTCTGCAGAAAAGGACCTGGGGTTACAGTGGACGAGAAGCTGGATATGAGTCAACAGTGTGCCCTTGTTGCCAAGAAGGCCAGTGGCATTTTGGGATGTATATGTAGGGGCATTGCCAGCAGATCAAGGGACGTGATCGTTCCCCTCTATTCGGCATTGGTGAGGCCTCATCTGGAGTACTGTGTCCAATTTTGGGCCCCACACTACAAGAAGGATGTGGAAAAATTGGAAAACGTCCAGCGGAGGGCAACAAAAATGATTAGGGGACTGGAACGCATGACTTATGAGGAGAGGCTGAGGGAACTGGGATTGTTTAGTCTGCGGAAGAGAAGAATGAGGGGGGATTTGATAGCTGCTTTCAACTACCTGAAAGGGGGTTCCAAAGAGGATGGATCTAGACTGTTCTCAGTGGTAGCTGATGACAGAACAAGGAGTAATGGTCTCAAGTTGCAGTGGGGGAGGTTTAGGTTGGATATTAGGAAAAACTTTTTCACTAGGAGGGTGGTGAAACACTGGAATGCGTTAGCTAGGGAGGTGGTGGAATCTCCTTCCTTAGATATTTTTAAGGTCAGGCTTGACAAAGCCCTATCTGGGATGATTTAGTTGGGGATTGGTCCTGCTCTGAGCAGGGGGTTGGACTAGATGACCTCCTGAGGTCCCTTCCAACCCTGATATTCTATGATTCTATGATCATCAAATATTTGTTCCCCATATAGGCACTTACAGGCTGTAATCAAGTCACCTCTTAACCTTCTCTTTTTTAAACTAAATAGATTGAACTCTTTGAGTCCAGCACTATAAGACACGTTTTCTAATCTTATAATTCTTCTCATGGCTCTTCTCTGAACCCTCTCCAGTTTATCAACATACTTCTTGAATTGTGGGCACCAGAACTGGACACAGTGCTCCAGTAGTAGTTGCGCTAGTGCCAAACATAGAGGTAAAATAACCTCTCCACTCCTACTTGATATACCCCTCTTTATGCTTCCCAGGATCACATTAGCCCTCTTGGCCACAGTGTCGCATTAGGGTCTGCCAATGTGGACCTCTTTACAGGAGCACTCTCATATTATGCAGTATCAGAATAAATAATTAAAACTAAACAGCTTTTAAAACTGATTGTTGTGTGTTGTCCTTGTCCCATCCTAACTAGCAAAAGCCTTGACTGTCAGCATTACAGCTCAACCAATCAGGAAGCAGAAAGCAAGATCTGTCAGTTGCTGTACTTATGCCCCCATCCAGCCACTTTCTTTCATTGGTTTGCTTCCTGCATGCTGGAACCATGGAACATTAATTACCTCTTCTTCCTGTTCCACTAGCCCTTTTCCTTTCTTCTTTCCTTGTAGAAGAAGAAAAAGACTGAAGGAAGAATGAAAGAGACAAAAGGGGGGGGGGGGAGAATAAAGAGTTCATAAAGAGAAGAGAAGCAACAAGGAACACC
The DNA here is from genome assembly GCF_015237465.2 of Chelonia mydas. Taxonomy (NCBI): domain Eukaryota; kingdom Metazoa; phylum Chordata; order Testudines; family Cheloniidae; genus Chelonia; species Chelonia mydas. The sequence goes on from NC_057850.1 coordinate 229,949,009, forward strand.
ATTCCCCTTCTACTTTTCATAGTCCCAGCATCTCTACTGTAAGTAAACTCTCTTCTGGGTTTTCTACTGCTTGCTATGTCCACTGTTAGCCAAGATTATTGCCATATAGGTTAGCAGAAGTGTGTTGTAGGACAAGGGAAGCTTACTTACTGGCAATCTGGTTTGTTATAGTCCTCTTCTCTCCTCAGAAAGTGTTGCTTGGAATAGGTTGTCTATTCCTTCCTGCCTTAGAAAGAACTTGTAATTGAGGGAAATGGCTGAATTGAGGTTCAAGTACTGCAGATGATTGCAAAATCTTGCTGCCTCCTTCCTGACAGGTGGAGCGCCATCATGACAACATTCCAGGCTGTTGTCAGGTAGGATGGCAGAAAAGGACTATAAGAAACTGGATTACAAGTGAGCAATCTTCCCTTAAAATGTTTTATAGGAGCAGGTCCCTGAATTTTATTTTGTATTTGTTTAGTTTATTTTCAATTTAAAAAAAAATCACAGACATACACTGTGTTTCCAAATCATTAGTCTGAATTAGCAAAGTCTACTGTAAAACTCAGTTTTTCAAATAACTACATACTCCTGGGAACCAGCGAGCCCAACGTTCTTCCACTTCAGAGATGGTTCTAATTTCTTGTCAATGGGTTTGCTTTTTACAAGAGGACTCTTGGTCTTCTCAAACACATTCTTTTCTGAATAATCGTAAATCTTCTGGGATTGGCCTGAATCCTCAGCATCAACTATTTCCATATGGTGATAATGCTTTTCATACGTTGGTTCTTCAGAAAAAGTATAATCCTATAAAAAATGGAGAAATGGTTTGTCAATCATATTGCCACATGAAAAATACACATTAAAATAAGTTATAAGAAGAAATCCCAGGATACATTACTTTAACAATTATATATGGCATATGCAGAACTTCAAATGCATTCTATTGTGTACATTTAAATTGCCTTTCAAAGAATGCAGTATCCATATTAATTTGAAAATTCCGAGGGTGAATACATTTGCCACCATATACAAACTGAAATGTATTTAAAAACAAAATTATTAGCTAAATTTAGAAATTCTTGAACTTACTCTAAAGGTGCATTTTTTCCCATTGCTAATCTGTGACACCAGCAGTACTACAGAATCCAGTTTCAAACCAATTTTAATAGTCCAGTTTTGCAAACTCTCTCACTCTGCTTTCAACAGACTACTTGTATAAGGGCTATTTTCATGAGTAAAGCATTTGCAGGATCAGGTCCTTAGTTTTTAATCTTTAATTAGAAATAAAATAATCCACTCTGTGAATGAGTGCTGATCAACACATTCCCTACTTGGACAGTGAGGCTTGAAACACTGGTTCATATCTCAAGAATACATCCAACTCTACCACATGGTGTGGAGTGTTTGTTGCCATTTTAAAATATGCTATCCCCCACAAAAATTATGTTACAAATAAGTTAATTAATATGCTGATTGGTTTCAAGTTAGTATGTTAATTTTTTTAAAGTAAAATTAATATAAATATTTTCTCTTTATATTTTTTCTGTTTTGCCTTTGAAGTGTGTTTCGGTACAATCTCATGTAGGGAGCTGAATGGCCTTACAAAACCAACAATTGGCTCTGTCTAGTACCAGGGTTTTTCAAAGCATCAACAACAGAACACCTACTGCCTCGTGTGAACTCTTATTTCCTACTGGACTATTCAGCTTTGACAGGAAAGATAACTTATGCTCTTTCATTATTATTATTCCAGCTGTCACTAGCATGTATCCAAGCAGTGACACTATTTTATGGACCTGTTCCAAGGCAGTTTTAAAGAGACTGTCAAAGTGTGGCCTGCCTCCTATTAGTCTGTGATCGGAATTAACTGTCCCATGCATGCTGACCCAAATGTCTAACACTTACCTAACTCATGTTAACTAACACATTTTAAAAGTGTAATCTAGACAAAGTAGATTGCCTTTAACACATGCTAAAATGGTCAAGTTAAAGCCTGGGGGGAATCCTAGTCAGGCCATAACTTAACCATTTTAGCACATGTTAAAGGCAGTATGCTTCTTACAGCTACCCTGTGGTAACATCTTTAACATTGACTCTAACATCACACCTTTAAATGTTAGTCTAGACAAGGCCAATAAGGCAATACAAAAGCTGATTAGCTTTGCAATATATGTGAGGTAATGAACTCTTTGAAGCTATTCCTCACTGTCGAAAATGCATTAAAAAAAAAAACAGTTACCTTCCTCTCGTAACTGTTGTTCTTCGAGATGTGTTGCTTATGTCCATTCCGATAGGTGTGTGTGTGCGCGTGCCGCATGCACGATCGTCGGAAGGTTTTTCCCTTAGCGGTACCCATCAGGTCAGCTGTGGAGCCCCCTGGAATGATGCCTTCATGGCGGTGTATATAGGTCCCTGCCAACCTGCCGCCTGCTCAGTTCCTTCTTGCTGGAATACTCCAACAGAGGGGAGGCAGGTGGGATTTGGAATGGACATGAGCAACACATCTCGAAGAACAACAGTTACGAGAGGTAGGTAACCGTTTTTTCTTCAAGTGATTGCTCATGTGAATTCCAATAAGTGACTCCCAAGCAGTTTCCCCGGAGGAGGGGTCGGAGTTCACCTGGTTGCTGAATGCAGGACTGCCCTGCCAAAGACTCTATCGTCCCTCTCCTATTGGGTGATGGCATAGTGCAACGTGAAGGTGTGGATGGAAGACCATGTTGCTATCTTGCATATGTCCTGGATAGCGACCTGCACAAGGAATGCTGCGGACGAAGCCTGCGCTTTTGTGGAGTGCTCCGTCAGCGGAGGGGATGGAATCTTAGCTAGCTCATAGCACGTTCTGATGCAGGACATGATCCACGATGAAATGCACTGGGACGAAATGGGAAGCCCCTTCATTCTCTCTGCTATTGCAATAAAGAGCTGTGGTGACCTATAAAACGGCTTTGTGCGCTTGATGTAGAAGACTAGGGCCGCCTGACATCCCAGGAATGAAGCATTCGCTCTGTTACTGGCATGTGGCTTAGGGAAGAACACAGGTAAAAATATGTCCAGGTTCACATGAAACTGGGACACTACCTTTGGTAGAAATGACTCTCCAGGGGGGCTCGGAAGTCAGTTCTCTGAGCTCGGAGACCCTTTAGGCCGAGGTTATGGCCACCAGAAAGGCCACCTTCCAGGAAAGTTCCCTGAGGGAGTCAGAGTCTGCTTTTCTGAAGTCCAGAGGGTAGGTTGCCATGGGCTCATAAGGGGGCCTCATGGGCGTGGAAAGGACCATCCTGTCAATCCAGGAAGTTTTTGGAAAGTGTAGGGGACAATTTCCTGGTGCAAGTGCTGGAGGAACCAACTAGGGGCAGAGCTCTTCTTGACCTGCTGCTCACAAACAAGGAAGAATTAGCAGGGGAAGCGAAAGTGGATGGGAACCTGGGAGGCAGTGATCATGAGATGGTCGAGTTCAGGATCCTGACACAGGGAAGAAAGGAGAGCAGCAGAATACGGACCCTGGACTTCAGAAAAGCAGACTTTGACTCCCTCAGAGAACTGATGGGGAGGATCCCTGGGAAAATAACATGAGGGGGAAAGGGGTCCAGGAGAGCTGGCTGTATTTTAAAGAATCCTTATTGAGGTTGCAGGAACAAACCATCCCGATATGTAGAAAGAATAGTAGATATGGCAGGCAACCAGCTTGGCTTAACAGTGAAATTCTTGCTAATCTTATTAAACACAAAAAAGAAGCTTATAAGAAGTGGAAGATTGGACAAATGACCAGGGAGGAGTATAAAAATATTGCTCAGGCATGCAGGAGTGAAATCAGGAAGGCCAAATCACACTTGGAGTTGCAGCTAGCAAGGGATGTTAATAGTAACAAGAAAGGTTTCTTCAGATATGTTAGCAACAAGAAGAAAGTCAAGGAAAGTGTGGGCCCCTTACTGAATGAGGGAGGCAACCTAGTGACAGAGGATGTGGAAAAAGCTAATGTACTCAATACTTTTTTTGCCTCTGTCTTCACGAACAAGGTCAGCTCCTAGACTACTGCACTGGGCAGCACAGTATGGGGAGGAGGTGACCAGCCCTCTGTTGAGAAAGAAGTGGTTCAGGACTGTTTAGAAAAGCTGGACGAGCACAAGTCCATGGGGCCGGATGCACTGCATCCGAGGGTGCTAAAGGAGTTGGCGGATGTGACTGCAGAGCAATTGGCCATTATCTTTGAAAACTCATGGTGATCAGGGGAGGACCCAGATGACTGGAAAAAGGCTAATGTAGTGCCCATCTTTAAAAAAGGGAAGGAGGAGGATCCTGGGAACTACAGGCCAGTCAGCCTCACCTCAGTCCCTGGAAAAATCATGGAGCAGGTCCTCAAAAGGAATAAATTCTGAAGCACTTAGAGGAGAGGAAAGTTATCAGGAATAGTCAGCATGGATTCAGCAAGGGCAAGTCATGCCTGACTAACCTAATTGCCTTCTATGATGAGATAACTGGCTCTGTGAATGAGGGGAAAGCAGTAGACATGGTATTCCTTGACTTTAGCAAAGCTTTTGATATGGTCTCTCACAGTATTCTTGCCAAAAAGTTAAAGAAGTATGGGCTGGATGAATGGACTATAAGGTGGATAGAAAGCTGGCTAGATCATCGGGCTCAACAGGTAGTGATCAATGGCTCCATGTCTAGTTGGCAGCTGGTATCAAGTGGAGTGCCCCAAGGGTCGGTCCTGGGGCTGGTTTGGTTCAATATCTTCATAAATGATCTGGAAGATGGTGTGGATTGCACCCCCAGCGAGTTTGCAGATGACACTAAACTGGAAGGAGTGGTAGATATGCTGGAGGGTAGGGATGGGATACAGAGGGACCTAGACAAATTAGAGGATTGGGCCAAAAGAAATCTGATGAGGTTCAACAAGAACAAGTGCAGAGTCCTGCACTTAGGACGGAAGAATCCCATGCACTGCTAAAGACTAGGGACCGAGCGGCTAGGCAGCAGTTCTGCAGAAAAGGACCTAGGGGTTACAGTGGACGAGAAGCTGGATATGAGTCAACAGTGTGCCATTGTTACCAAGAAATCTAACAGCATTTTGGGCTGTATAAGTAGGATCATTGCCAGCAGATCGAGGGACTATTTGGCATTGGTGAGGCCTCATCTGGAGTACTGTGTCCAGTTTCGGGCCCCACACTACAAGAAGGATGTGGAAAAATTGGAAAACGTCCAGTGGAGGGCAACAAAAATGATTAGGGGGCTGGAGCACATAACTTATGAGGAGAGGCTGAGGGAACTGGGATTGTTTAGTCTGCGGAAGAGAAGAATGAGGGGGGATTTGATAGCTGCTTTCAACTACCTGAAAGGGGGTTCCAAAGAGGATGGATCTAGACTGTTCTCAGTGGTAGCTGATGACAGAACAAGGAGTAATGGTTTCAAGTTGCAGTGGGGGAGTTTTAGGTTGGATATTAGGAGAAACTTTTTTCACTAGGAGGGTGGTGAAGCACTGGAATGGGTTACCTGGGGAGGTGGTGGAATCTCCTTCCTTTGAGGTTTTTAAGGTCAGGCTTGACAAAGCCCTATCTGGGATGATTTAGTTGGGGATTGGTCCTGCTTTGAGCAGGGGGTTGGACTAGATGACCTCCTGATGTCCCTTCCAACCCTGATATTCTATGATTCTATGACCAGGTTGAGGTTGCACTGGGGAATGAGCTGCCGCGCCTGGGGATAATGCCTGTCCAAGCCCTTGAGAATCCACCATGGGACTCCCGAAGACTGACCTACCTGCTGCCCCTGGGTGGAAGGCTGAAATGAGAGCCAGGTGTACCTTGAGAGATGATATTGCCAACCCCTGCTACATGAGGTACAGTAGGTATTCCAAAATAAGGGGAATTGATGCTTGCTGTGGAGGGTTGCCCATCTGCAGAAACCAGACGGAAAATCGCTTCCACTTTGGCAGGTACGTGGCACGAGTGGAGGGTTTCCTACTTCCCAGCAGAACTTCCCTAACTGAGTCAGAACACTGACGATCTAGCAAGTTCAACCATGGAGTTTCCAGGCCATGAGGAGGAGAGACTCCAGGTTGGGGTGTTATAGACAGCTGTGGTCCTGTGTGATGAGGGCCGGGCACATGGGAAGGGCTACTGGTCTGTCCACTGAAAGGTTCAACAGCATGGTGAACCAGTGCTGGCGGGGCCACACTGGCGCTATGAGGATCAAGGAAGCCCTGTCCCGGCGAGCCTTGAGGAGGACTTTGTGTATGAGAGGGACGGGTGGGAATGAATACAGCTGGTGATTCGTCCATGAAAGGTGAAAGGCTTCTGCAACGGAGCCTGGGCTGTGGTTCAGAAAGGAGCAGAACCGCTGGCACTTTCTGTTGCTCTGCTTTGCAAACAGGTCTGTGTGGGGAAAGCCCCACCTCTGGGAAATCGAGAGCACGATGTCTACCGGGAGGGACCATTCTTGACTGTGAAACGAACGGCTGAGGATATCAGCTAGCTCATTTTGCACTCCCAGAAGGTATGACGCCTCTAGGTGTATCAAGTGGGCGATGCAAAAGTCCCACAGCCTGAGAGCTTCCTGGCACAGGGGAGAGGAGCGAGCACCACCCTGTTTGTTTATATAGAACATCGCTGTGGTGTTGTCCGTCATCACCGACACACATGCACCCTGAAGGTGGGCCTGGAACACTTGGCATGCCAGACGAACTGCCCTCAGCTCCCTTACATTGATGTGCAGCGATAGTTCTGCATGGGACCGTAGGCCTTGGGTTCTGATATTGCCCAGGTGCACTCCCCAACTGAGCGCCGAGGCATCCATGACCAGCGATAGCGTAGGTTGGGGTTTGGCAAAGGGTACTCCCCACAGACCACTTGTGGCTGTAGCCACCAGCGGATAAACTCGAGAATGCAAGGAAGGAGGATAACTATTCTGTCCAGTGGGTCCCTGCTGGGCCTGTGCACCTGCGCCAACCACGCCTGGAGGGGCCAAAGGCGCAATCAGGTGTGCTGGACCACGTCTATGCAACTGCCATATGCCCCAGTAGTTTCATGCAATTTCTGGCTATCGTTGTGGGGACTGGCAAAGGTTCTTGATTATATCCGAGTGCTTGGAAGTGCAGGTTGGGCAGGAAAGCCCTGGCTTGCATGGAGTCCAAGAGAGCTCCTATTAATTCTATTCTCTGCGTCGGAGCTAGTGTGGATTTGGGCATGTTCAATATGAGGCCCAGCCTGAGGAAGGTGGCCTGAGCCACAAACACATGCTCCTCCGCCTGTGCTTGCGATATGGCCTTGATTTCCAGGTATGGGAAAACTTGCACCTGACATTAGCGAAGGAAGGCTGCCAGGACCGCCATACATTTCGTGAATACCTGGGGGGCGCCGAAAACCCAAATGGGAGCACCCTGAACTGGTAACGCTGGCCAGTGACCACAAAGTGAAGAAATCGTCTATGGGCCAGGATAATGGAGATATGAAAGTACGCATCTTTCAAGTCGAGGGTGATGTACCAGTCCCCCGGATCCAGGGAAGGAATGATGGAGGCCAGGGAGAGCATGCGAAACTTCACTTTCTTTATGAATGTGTTGAGGTCTTGCAGATCCAAGATAGGTCAGAGCCCACCCTTGGCCTTAGGGATGAGGAAATAGTGGGAGTAGAACCCCTTGCCCTGAACTCCTGAGGAACCTCCCCTATTGCCCCTAGAATGAGGAGCAATTGCACCTCCTACAGAAGGGAGTTGTTCGTGAGAAGGGTTCCTGAAGAGGGACGGGGAAGGGGGGTGGGAGGGAACAGAATTGGATACAATATCCCACCTCAACCATGCTCAGAACCCAGCCATCTGATGTGATCTGGGACCAAGCATGGTAGAAGTGGGACAGTCGATTCACAAAGAAGGGGTAAGGATCTGGACTCGGTACTGGTGCTCCATCCTCGAGCACATCTTCAAAAGTTTGGCATTGGGCCAGGGGGCTGTTTTGAAGAACCCTGGCCTTGGTCTGGGGAGGACTGTGACGGGCACCTCCAACTATTCCTGCCCCGTCTCCTGGACGAGTCTCACCTCGGGGGCCCTGAACAGAAGTGGGATGGGGGCTGAGGCTTGAATGACTTTCTTTGGGGTGCAGAACTGTGGATCACCAAAGACTTTAGAGTCATCCATGAGTCCTTAAGACTGTGCAAGCGAGATTCAGTATTTTGGGCAAACAAGCCTGCACAGTCGAAGGGCAGGTCCTGGATAGTGTTCTGGACCTCTGGTGGTATACCCGACACCTGTAGCCACATGCTGCATCTCATTGTAATGGAGGTGGTCATAGTCCAAGCCGCCACGTCTGCCGCATCTAACACAGTCTGGAGGGAGGTTCTTGAGACCACCCTGCCCTCCTATAGAATTTCATTAAACTCCTTGCGTGATTCAGCTGGGAGCAACTCCTGAAACTTTGCTAATGCACTCCAGGAATTGAAAGCATAATGGCTGAGTACCGCTTGCTGGTTGGCAACATGAAGCTGAAATCTCCCAGTCGAGTCGACCTTCCGGCCGAAAAGGTCCAGCTTCTTAGTGTCCCATGACTTTGGAGCAGGACCCGGCTGCCCCTGCCACTCCTTATGACTTTCCGCGTCGACCACGAGAGTCCCTGGTTGGGAGTGGGTGAAAAGGTGTTCATACCCTTTCTGCAGCACAAAATATTGTCTCTCCACCCCTTTAGTGGTGGATGGTATCGAGGCTGGGGTTTGCCAGAGCACCCTCGTAGTGTTCTGGATAGTTCTTATCAAGGGCAAGGCCACCTTAGATGAACCCTCCGGGGCAAGGATGTCCACCATTGGGTGCAACTTCTCTGTGACCTCCTCCACCTGAAGGTTTAGATTTAGGGCCACCCTCCTAAGAAGGTCCTGGTGTCCCATGGTGTCCATTGCTGGTAGAGTGGTGGTGGTGCCTGCCACCGCCTTGTCCAGCGAGGAGGAGGCCTGTGGGACCGGGTCTTCCTGACCTTCCGGCTCCCTAGAGGCTCAGTCGGGTGCATCAGTCCCCCCACCCTCAACTGGAAGTGGCTCCAGTACCACTGGCGGCGCTGGCTCGGATGCTGCGCCCGAGTGTGAAGGCCCAGAATCCTTATCCCGTGTGGGGTCCTCCGGAGCCCTGGCGGTGTAGCATGACACCGATGTCACTGAGGGGGAAGCACGGGGTGCGGATGCCTCCAATGAGGACCTGGAGCCCTGACCCTGAGTCTGATGATAGGCCCAAGGAGTCCAAAAGGGCCACTGTACTGGGTCCTGCCACTGGGGTGGCCAGGATACTGCCGGTGCTGACAAGTCCATGACTCTATGGTGCTGGCACCGGTGCCAGGATTGTGAGTGGTACCAGCTGTGTTGGGAGACAGAAGACTCAACCTCCGAGTCGGAAGAGTACTCTGAGCCCGACCATGGGGGGCGCGGAGCCCAATGGTGCCAGGGAGCGGCCGAGGTGATGGGGAGCGGCGCCGAAACATTGTGGGCTTGCCCCGATGGTGAACAGGGGGCGGTGCCGCCATCGGTGTCATGAAGAGTGCTGGAGATGGTGCCACATAAATGCTGTCATATGCCGTAGATGGTGCCATCGTCGGTGCCGCTGATGGTGCCTGAACTTGGGCCGACATCTGGAGCAGTGCCGTTGCTCGCATCTTTGGGGCCGGGGACTGTACCATCATGGCAATAAGGTCCCGCGCTGCCTTGTGGTATGCAGCGTGGAGGGGAGATTGAGATCTTCCTCCAATTCCCCCCGAGTTTGGGAATCCACCGGCACTGGACTCAAGGGACCTCCGGTTGGGGCTGGAGTCAACAGTGCCGGGTCTTGAAGGCCAGGCCGTGGGTGTCCCACCGCGGGACACACCCTGCTGGAATTCTCTTGGGGCTTCTTGACGGGGGAACGACCCCTGTCCGCCTTCTTTTTCTTATGCAGCACCGGGGACTGTGAGTGGTGCCGCCTGCTAGAGCTGGCTTTACGAGCCAGGGATTGGTGCTGATGCTTCTTGGAGGAGTCCTTTCTTGGTGCCGGGGCGTCCCACACCGAGGCCGGGGCACTGTGCACTGATGATGCCGGTGCTGTTTCCGGTACTGGCTGAGGGCGGAGGGCCAACACCATCAGAAGGAGCTTTAAACGATAGTCCCACTCTCTTTTAGTCCTGGGTCTAAAGCTCCTGCAAACTGAGCATTTGTTTGTCTGATGACCTTCTCCTAGGCACTTAAGACAAGCAGTGTGCAGATCGCCTCTGGGCATACGTTTCGTACCCCTCTCGCACACCTTAAACCCCTGCAACCGAGGCATGCCACGGTCCCTGGGGAAAACTGGGGGGGCGGATGGGGGGCAAAGTAAGCTTAACTAACTAACTACTGTAACTACAACTCAATTAAACTATTTACAAATAAGAAAAAAGGGAACCACTGGGTAGCCACCTGCAAATGCAAGAGACTGAGCTGCTTCAACGACTGTCACTGGCGGTAAGGAGGAACTGAGCAGGTGGCAGGTCAGCAGGGACCTATATACACCGCCGTGAAGGCGCCACTCCAGGGGGTCCACAGCCAACCCAACAGGTACCACTAGGGGAAAAACCTTCCGACGATCGTGCATGCAGCGCGCACACACACACACACACACACACCCCATTGGAATACACATAAGCAATCACTTGAAGAAGAACTATCGTTTCCTCTAAAGAACCATTTATTTTATCTCAGAGAAACAATCATAACAACTGAGCTGCAACTTAATTACATTTAGACAGAGTGAGAAATGCAGCGGCTGTCCAGAGACACCAACATCTTTGGAGCTTTTCTGTTAGTTGTTGCTACCTAGCAATTTGCTATGAGGAAGGGAATACCCATTTATTCCAGATCGGCAGAAATAATAGTACATTTAATATTTTACACACAAAATTTATAATGAATTCAAAAACTGTATATTTTCAAAAATATACATCTCTGGGGAATTTCTGCCATACTAACAGGAACACTTACTGTATTTTTAAATTCTATATTAACTCTACCTTCAAGAGTTCTAAAGCAGAGGCAGTTCGCTTACTTGCCACTAAAACGAAGAACACTACACTTCAACAATACCAACCTTTATTACATTATATGTTCTAAATATTGAATCTACTAACCTAGATCTCCCATGGGGTAATAAAATATTTTGCTGCTGCCACTAAGCTGATATACTTTATATTCTTCAGTATAACAGTAACTCTATACCAGTAGGGAATACAGAGTTAGAAGTGATTTATCTGACAAAATTGAAGAAATCAATATTTACATTTGTTAAGTAGCTACATTTATTACCATAGTAAAAAATGATTAAACTAAGAAAAGCAAGTGTGTTATCTAACAAACAGTAACTTCAAATATGTGCCATTTTCAATGGGGGATAATTTATAAAAATCTAGCATTTTCTATCTTTGGTGATCACGTGAAGTCAAACCTTTTTAAAACCTTTACTGCAGTAATCATGTCTAAAAATGTTCATACATCACAATACTTATGAACTGTAAATTCACATTTATATATAGTTCTGAAGAATTATTTTTGTCTAAGCAAGGATGTAGAATGAATTTTAAAGCAATATATTATTAAAACAGTGTATTATTTTTAGACAGAACAAAATATTAAAGGTTAATTCCAAAACTGTCAAAACCAGCCACTGGTTTTATGTGCCCGACTTGAAATACCTTAGGTCTGACTTTCAAAAATGTGCTACTTCAGTTAAAGTAAACCTGAGCTCAGCACCTCTGAAAATCAGGCCCAAGGTGTCTCAAAGTTGGACACACAAAAATGAAGTACTCAAAAGCAGTGTCTACTCTTGAAAATTTGGCTCCTAATTATTTGCTCATTTCACCAAATAAAATGGAGTCCCATAAACATGAAAATGAACTCTAAGAATTTTCTTCCAGCTAATTACATTTTTATGATAAATAATTTAGCTCTTCCGTGTAGGGGAAATATATACTGTATTGTTGCCTTGTGAGCCAACATTCAGGGTATTGCAGGTTGTTTCTGTTAGGAGGAGAAAATGATAGTTGTTGGGTTTTTTTGTGAAAGCCTATTCATTTACAAAGAATGTACACAAAGTCCTGTTTCCCGGAACACAGTAGGAATCAAACAGGAGACAGTTTCCTTGCTCAGTATTCCAACCAGCACTTGATCTGTCTCTCTTTGATTTTTCTCAAAGTGACACTATAAGTGTGCTTCTCTAGCTGTCCTTGGCTTTCTGCTTGTTCTCTGCCCAGCAAAAAAATACCAAGCCCTCTGCCTTTGCATTCAGCCTCAAATAAACCTCTCCACCCACATAGCTCAGCCAGTGGCGCTGGAACACTTCGTAGTGAGGGTGCTGAAAGCCAGCTAAGGAAACTGTAAAGCAGTGGTCCCCAAACTCGTGCTCCCCTTATCCCTGTCCATGCCCCCCGCCCCCCAGAATCTTGGCTTTGGGAGTGGGGGAGACACAGACGGGTAAGGGGGCCGAGGCCGGGGCCACAGCTGGTGGCAGGCGTGGGAGCTGCCACAGCTGGTGGCAGAGCCTCAGGCATGGGGCCGGCAGCCGGGACCCTAGGCACAGGTCGGGGATGCTGCAACACCCCCACACACCCTTAGTTCCCGTGCTTATGAGCTCAGCTCCTGATCAGCCTTGCATGTGGCCTTCATTTTGGGTGGTGGCTCCTATTGTTTCAGTTACCTTATTCCAAAAGGAGCTTAACTGCTTCTGACATTTATCCCAAATGAAGGGCAGCTGTTCTACCCACCAGCTTCAACTAGGTACCATGCAACTCTCTTGTATAACAGCTTTAAAAGGTCAATGAAAGGAATTCCAGACCCTGCTTAACACTGCTCAATAATGGACTGTGCTCTCCAAGTCAATTACAAATTAGTGCTGATGAGTTCTGAAAGGAGTCCTGTTGAGCTTTTGAAAGGATGGCAGTTGTGGCCCAGGGCCTTGAGGAAGGTACAGTATTCCTCATCTTGGCATGCAAACATGAAGACTCAGATCCTTGACCCATACCCTGAGTGTGAAGTATCAACAACAGAAGAGGGTGAGATTTTAGGCTGAAAGAAGTTATCTCTTCTTCCTGTTTCTCCTAAAGAACATTAGCAGGAGACTGTTCGGAGGAAGTTCTCTCCTCCGAACAAAGCAAACTTGTTCCAGACCTCACATACTGTACATTCTGTTTCTGTATTGATAAATACCATGTATTTCTTTCTAACCACTTAAAATCACAGTTACAAAAAAGAACAGTTACTCACTGCAGCAAGAATATTTTCCCTTCTAACAACTCTCCCCCAGCATATGCAATGTGCTTTTTAAGTTTTTTAGTGCTTGTGAAATATGCCAGATTGACTGTACAGGAAATTGTAGCCATTAACCAAAGAACAGATACAGCAAAGGCAGTAGCAATGCAAGCTTCTCTATGTTATTCCATAAATGATTTCAACCATGAGATGGAGAAACTGTTATTAGGAATTTCAGAGTAGCAGCCGTGTTAGTCTGTATCCGTAAAAAGAAAAGGAGTACTTGTGGCACCTTAGAGACTAACAAATTTCTTATGCTCTAATAAGTACTCCTTTTGTTATTAGGAGTGTGTAGATCAGTCTCTATATCAGTTCAAATCCTAGCTCTCTGCTGAGAAAAGCTAGGAAAGGATGATACTTATGGTGCAGGGTTTTCTCATATGGAGCCATATCTCAATAAGCTAAACATAGTTGACAGTTATTTACTAAACACCATAAAATGTGTTTTATGCTATGCAAAATGTAAAGGAAGTACGTTGCCTGCTTCAAGATGCCAGGTTCTGGTTAGAATTTAAATGGCAAGATAAACCAAAGTGCTTTAGGAAGTTATAGAATAGAATATCAGGGTTGCAAGGGACCTCAGGAAGTCATCTTCTTGTCCAACCCCCTGCTCAAAGAAGGACCAATCCCCAATTTTTGCCCCAGATCCCTAAATGGCCCTCTCAAGGATTGAACTCTCAACCGTGGGTTTAGCAGGCCAGTGCTCAAACCACTAAGCTATTCCTCTCCCCCATATATTAGTGCTTCAGTAGGTGGCATTCTTCCCAAAGAGTCAGTACTTAAAACCAGTGCTCCGATATGGTGTGAGGGGGCCACTCTGCTGCTGGAGGAACCATCTTTCAAATGACATGTAAAACTAAGGTCCTGAACCTTTGTGGATATTAAGGCTATAAGTACACTGCAAACCACTTGAGGCAGCTTACATGTGTCAATGGAAGGACTCTGGCAGGAGGAAGGTAGCGGGGAGCAGCCAGAGCCTTTCCACACTGCCTCCCCCTTGCCAGAACGTTTCCCCACTGCTGAAGTCTTTCACTGTGACAAGGAAAGGCTCTGGCAGCTCTCTATGGCAGGAAAAGGCTCTAGTGCAGGCAGATGCCAGAGTTTTTCCCCACTGCCAGAGTTATTCTCCACTGCTGGAGCATTTCCATGTGGCAAGAAAAGACTCCAGCAACAGGGAGGCAGTGAGACACTATACTGCTAAAAATAGCAGTATGGATGGGGTGGCACTACTTGGGCAAGTAGAGAGCCCTGTAGGGTATATACCCAGGTACATACTCACAGGGTTCAGGAGTGTCTTTACTCTCTTCACCTAAGCAGTGTCTCACACTGCTTTTTAGACCCATGCCAGGGGGCCATGTAGGGTATGTTACTCTACATGTTGCCAAAAGGAATGTAGACGTACAATGTAGACGTATCCTAAAGATCCTATGGCACGTTTTACAAGGAGAAGGCTATTAGCCTTGGTATATTGGATAAATTTCAATTTAAATAATAACATTCTTCCTACCTAACTTCTCCTATAGATTCAGTTGGATATAATCTTCTTCTTTACTTCTGATTGTAATTTGTTGGATAAAATGCTTTGGGATTCTTTTGGCTGAGAGGTACTACATAAACCTAAGAGGATATTTTAAAAAGCCTAAATTCCAGTAATGGTGGAGGCCTTCTGACAAGTTTCAACCTGTAATTAATTTTATTGCCAAGTTATAAACCATTGAAAATCTGTAAAGAGATGTCTGTAAATAGGAATGATGAAACAACTTTAATTGTATTGGCACTACTGGATGCTATTGTAATAGATAAAATGTGACATTTCTTACTCTAGCTAATGTTGCAGTCCAAACAGAAGCCAAAGACACACTTAAATCTTAGAGCTGCTGTAGCATGGTAGCAACACATGCTATATGAGCTGAAAGCATATTTCTCAACTGTGACATTTATATCAAAGACAACTCTTGCAACAAATGGGGGATATCTTTATATTTGTCATAATGGATGAAGTTATAAATGTAAATGGTTTGATTATAGAAAATCTTGTCAAAGAAAGTTGAGCTTTTATGTTAAAATACATTTTCCTGTTTTAAAAATTCTACAGCTGCATAAAGAACAAAACCAGGCTGATGAGGGATTATCAAAGCTTTTTATGCAAAATTAGAAACTGAGTTCATATACTGATGGGACACCAAATTACAACAAAATTATTTCTTGAAATACTCAGATACGTTATTTATCTTTAGAAACACAACTTTAGAAAAAGAAATTGTTGATGATACCAAAATATGAACAATTATTAATTAAATTTAAATGGTATGTATTATAAGGCTGTGTTTTTATATTACATACAAACGGTCTGGTGAGTTGTACTGTAAATACCATTCCAATTTTTCTCATCTTGTGGTTTCCATTGTCCCTAGAAATCTATTATATAAATCTGATTGTGTTTTTATTCATTTACCCATTTTCATTATTCATTTTCTCTTTAGGCTGGATTTTGCACTTATAGTAATAAAAAATATAAATTGTATGTTATAACACTGTATCATACCACAGCTATTCTGGGAGGAGGCTTATAGCTGCAGATGACTGATAAAACTGGTAGCTTAATCCATAAAATTGTAGCAGTTACTGTTCGATAATGATACTTGACAGAATTTCCTCTAGATAAGTTTTATCAAAAGAAACATATATTTGGAAGAAAAAACAAATAAATTAAAAACTTGACATTTCAACTTTTAAAATATTTTACGTAGTTAGAAATATTAGAAAGGTGTCACTGAAAAATAAGGTAGTACAAATACAGTAATCACAAAAAGAAAAGGAGTACTTGTGGCACCTTAGAGACTAACAAATTTATTTGAGCATAAGCTTTCGTGAGCTACAGCTCACTTCATCGGATGCATTCAGTGGAAAATACAGTGGGGAGATTTATATACACAGAGAACATGAAACAATGGGTATTATCATACACATTGTAAGGAGAGCGATCACTTAAGATGAGCTAATACCAGTAGGAGGGCGGGGGGGGGGGAACCTTTTGTAGTGATAATCAAGGTGGGCCATTTCCACCAAGAATGTCTTGTCAACTGCTGGAAATGGCCCACCTTGATTATCACTACAAAAGGTTTTCTTCCCCCCCTCTCCCCGCTCTCCTGCTGGTATTAGCTCATCTTAAGTGATCACTCTCCTTACAGTGTGTATGATAACACCCATTGTTTCATGTTCTCTGTGTATATAAATCTCCCCACTGTATTTTCCACTGAATGCATCCGATGAAGTGAGCTGTAGCTCACGAAAGCTTATGCTCAAATAAATTTGTTAGTCTCTAAGGTGCCACAAGTACTCCTTTTCTTTTTGCGAATACAGACTAATACGGCTGCTACTCGGAAACCAGTAATCACAAAGATATTTTTCACACTTACTAGCTCACTCATGGACGAGTGAGGATAAAAATAGTCTCCCATTGTCATGATTTGATGTTATAGCATATGAATATATTTAGTATAGGGTATTACATAAATACAAAAGAGATTAAGGCATTGCAAGTTCTTTGAAATTCTACATCTAATCACGGATATGCATTGTAGCTACAACAGAAAACATGAAATATGCAGCAGATTTTTACTAACTTTCTTTAGAAACATTGCTGCAGAAATCTAGCAACTTTGCAAGTCCATTATATAGCAATTTTGTGTTTTAGACCAAGTTGATCAGAACCCATGTAATTCTTACAAATGCAGTTATTTGTAACAGTGACTCAAAGGACATGCCCCCTGTTGGCCAAGCAAGGCCCTGCATGCACACCGCCCTCAGCTTGCTCTACTAGTGTTCAGAAATAAACCACTTGCCTCCAGAGTCTTTAAACAATACTCCCCTTCTCCTAGGGTTCAGTTTATTTAGTTCATGCAGCTTCCTTTAGGTTCACAAGTCTTAACAGCCCTGTTTCTTGGAGATAGGGGGTTTCAGTCAAGCTACTCTGTCCTTGGCACAGAAGGCCCACTGCTCCCCTTTTTGAGCTGTGCTCATTACCTCAGGCCAGCTGTGGCTTTCAACCAGCTTCTCATTCAGTTGGCCCCTTTCTCCAAATAGTCCCCAGATTCAGAGGATTCAGCTAATAACCTTCTCCTGGTGGTGTCTCTCTGAATATAGACAGCCCTCTACTTCCAGCTCATTCCCAATTGATTGGAAGAAAGGAGAGACTTGCCCCACACACTCTGCAAGACTTTTGGTCCCAGCCCCTTAAACAAACAGTAACTGACTTTCTCCAAATCATTACATATTCTGGGGACTTCCTCTCCACCAATACCTCATTTCCTAGATCTTTTGCATACATCAAAGCCTCCCAAAATCTTAAAGGGCCATGCCACGTAACCGGGATGAGCTCACTGCTAGGCACCTCTACCGATATGGGAGCAGACTATATCACAGTACAGTATGTAAAATAATATCAGAATATACATACCTGTTTAGCGATATTCTCTACAAATTTTGGTGATCTTTCCCTTAATAATGTTATAAGATCTTTATATATGTCACTTTTTCTCTCATAGTCAATATCATCTTTCTCCTTTTCTCTACCCTTAAAAAAGAACACAATTTTAAATTATTATTATTCTTCTCTTTCATAATAGATTTCCATCTGTAAGGTAAATACTGTTAAGAAACATAGGTCCCAAGCTTGCAATGATCTTCACACAACTGACCACTGTGCCAGCACAGAGCCCCAATGAATGCCAGTGGGGATTAGCAGGGGCCCCAGGGTCCACTCACATGGAGCTCATTGCAGGATCAGCATCTTAGACCCAGTCCTGCAAGTAGTTACTACTGCATGTGGTGCTTTGTGAGTAGTCCCATGGAAAGGGACTTAGGGACCATGGGGGGAAACCAAATAAACATAAGCCTCTAGTATGATGCAGGTTTCAGAGTAGCAGCTGTGTTAGTCTGTATTCGCAAAAAGAAAAGAAGTACTTGTGGCACCTTAGAGACTAACACATTTATTTGAGCATAAGCTTTCGTGAGCTACAGCTCACTTCATTGGATGCAGTGGCTAAGAAAGCTAAGATGTATAATCAGGGAAATAGCAAGTAGCAATGTGGAGGGGATATTACCACTGTATATGGCATTAGCAAGATTATTATTGGAATATTGTGTCCAGTTCTGGTGTTCATACTTTAAAACAGATAGTGACAAATTGGAAAGGATATAGAAAAGAGCTACAGCACTGATTTGAGATCTGGAAAGCCTGCCTTACAGTGAGAGTATACAGAAGCTCAATCTGTTTATAGTTGATCATAAAGAAGATTAAGAGGTGACTTAACAATGTTCTATAACTTCCTACATGGGGAGAAGATTTCTGACAGTAGAGTGCTCTTTAATTTAGCTGACATAAGCATAACAAGCGCTAATGGCTGGAAGCTAAAACTAGACAAATCCAGACTAGAAATAAAGCACACATTTTTGATAGTAATTAACCATTGGAAGAACTTAATTAAGGATGTGATTGAGTCTTTATCACTTGAAGTCTTAAAATCAAGAATGGATGTCTTTCTAAAAGATATGCTGTAGCTCAATCAGAAGTTATGGACTTGATGAAGGAATTACTGAGTGACATTTTATGGTTTGTGTTATGCAGGTCAGATTAGATGGTGCTAATGGCCCCTTCTGGCCACAAAATCTATTCATCTGTTATTTCAATGGGACTCATAGTAGTAAGAACTTCATCCAGTAGAATTTGTTTAGAAGATCATGTCCTTATTTATAGCTGGGGCAAAAAAAGTATGGGTTTTTTTCCTTAAAAAACTGAAATTTTGTGTAGGTTTTATTCGTTATTATATTTGTCCCAAACTTTTATATTTTTATACAAGCAATCATCATAAGAAGAGAGAAAAATAGTTTGGGACTGGGACTCAGGAAGGAGAGGGTGCAGTAACCTTGTGCAGTAACTGTAGTTCTTCAATATGTGTGTCCCTATGGGGGCTCCACTTTAGGTGACACGTACCCCGCATGCCTTCATTCAGAGATTTTTCATTAGCAGTGTCCGTTCAGCCTGCACATGTGTCCTACATGTCCTTGTGCTCCGCACCAGGTCTATATGGGACTGCACAGGCAAACCACCCTCTACTACAAAGTCTACCACAAAGTTCTACAAGGAAACTCTGAAGTACAGGGGAAGGAGGGCAGGTAGTGGAGCACCCATAGGGACATACATCTCAAAGAACTACAATTACTGCACAAGGTGAGTAACCTCTTCTTCTTTGAATAGTGTCCCTATGGTTGCTCCACTTCAGATGACTCCCGAGAGCAGTATACCCACAGCAAGGAAGGAGCTACAGAATCAGGTCCAGAAATGAAGACGGAGCTGCATAACCAACTGCCACACCAAATCTAGAGGCATGGACCAAGGCACAGTGCTTGGAGAAGGTATGTACTGAAGACCATGTAGTGGCTCTGCAGATACTGGAACATCTTTAAGTAATGCCATAGATGTTCATTGCAACCTAATAGAGAATGCTAATACCATGAAAGGAGGTTGAAAGCTGGCAACATATAACATGCATTAATACACCCAAAGATCCACCTTGATTGCCTCTGGGAGGAGAGTGTGGATCCTTTAGATCTGTCTGCAATGGAAACAAATAGTCTAGGAGACCTCTGAAATGGTTTGGTTTTGTCTATATAGAAGGCCATTGCTCTTCTGACACCTGAGGGATGGAAGGAAGTCTGCTGTTAGGAAGTATGTGGTTTTGTGGAAAAAAGGGTAAAAAAATGGTTTGATTAAGATGAAACTCAGATGACACCTTGGTATGAATTTAGGGGGTGGACATAAGAAAAGTTTGTCCTTGAACAAAATCATGAAAGGAGAGTCTGCCATTAAGGCCCAAATGTCTCAGACTCTTTGGGTTGATGTGAGGGCTACCAAAAAGGCCCGTCATCACAGACAGGTTCAGTAAGGAGCAGGTCACCTTTGGTTCACAGAGAGGACTTTTAAGACATCTGAGAACTCAACTAAGATCCCAAGATGGAATGGGGTCTTTCACTTGAGGGAAAACATTCCCCAATCCTTTGATGAACTTTTCAAGTTGCTGGGTGAGCAAACAAAAAGAACATTTTCACTGGAAAATGAAAGGCTGTTATGGCGGCCAAGTAAACCTTGACTGAGTTGGTTGATAATCCTCCTGCAACTGAAGAAAACAGGCAATCCAGGATAACCAAGAGTGGGGAAGATTTGGATGCGAGTCATGGACGTTCACATCAGTGGCTAAATTTCTTCCACTATTGAAGGTAAGTATTTTGGGTAGATTCTTTCCTACTGTTTAATAACACTTGTAGTACCTCCACAGAAAAGGCAGACTCTAGCCCAGTGGTGGGGAACCTGCAGCCCGCGGGCCACACGCGGCCAGCTTACATTGACCATCTGCAGGCACGGCTGCCTGCAGCTCCCAGTGGCCACAGTTTGCCATTCCCGGCCAATGGGAGCTGTGGGAAGCAGCGCGGGCTGCAGGGACATGCTGCCCGCCACTTCCCGCAGCTCCCATTGGCTGGGAACGGGGAACTGCAGCCACTGGAAGCTGCGGGTGGCTGTGCCTGCAGACAGTCAATGTAAACAAACTGTCTCACGACCCGCCACCAGATTATCCTGACAGGCCACGTGTGGCCCACAGGCCGCAGGTTGCCCACCACTGTTCTAGCCCCATGAAATATCGAGGAGCCATGTCTTCTGGCAGAGAACTCCTAGGTTGAGATGAAGCAATCTATCTTTCTTGGAAAAGAAGATGAGGGTAAGTGGAAGCTTTATTGCTGGACAGAGGGACAGGTGAAATAGGTAAGGATACTATGCTTGTCTCAATCATGTTGCAAGTACTAGAATAACCCTGGCTTTGTCCTGTCTGATTTTGTTCAGCACCCTCAATATCAGAGGCATTTGGGGAAATATGTAGAACAGTCTCTTTGTCCAAGGTAGGAGGAAGGCATCCCCCAGAGAATGGCATCCTAGATCCCCTCTTGACCAGAACAGACGACACTTCCAGTTTGTGAAAGTGGTGAAGTGGTCCACTGCTGGAAATCCCCAAATTTGAAATATGCCATGGAGGGTCCAAAAGTCCAACTCCCATTTGTAGTCATGGGAGAAATGCCCGCTGAGAGCAACAGACAGGGTGTTTTGAGTGCCAGGTAGCTACATTGCTGAAATGTGTATACAATGGATTATGCACCAGAGAGAGAGACCTTGCTCCTCGTTGCTGGTTGATATAAAACATACAGGCCACATTATCATAGAATCATAGAATATCAGGGTTGGAAGGGACCTCAGGAGGTCATCTAGTCCAACCCCCTGCTCAAAGCAGGACCAACACCCAACTAAATTATCCCAGCTAGGGCTTTGTCAAGCCTGACCTTAAAAACTTCTAAGGAAGGAGATTCCACCACCTCCCTAGGTAACTCATTCCAGTGTTTCACCACCCTCCTAATGAAAAAGTATTTCCTAATATCCAACCTAAACCTCCCCCTCTGCAACTTGAGACAATTACTCCTCGTTCTGTCGTCTGCTACCACTGAGAACAGTCTAGATCCATCCTCTTTGGAACCCCCTTTCAGGTAGTTGAAAGCAGCTATCAAATCCCGCCTCATTCTTCTCTTCCGTAGACTAAACATCCCCAGTTCCCTCAGCCTCTTCTCATAAGTCATGTGTTCCAGTCCCGTAATCATTTTTGTTGCCCTCCGCTGGACGTTTTCCAATTTTTCCACATCCTTCTTGTAGTGTGGGGCCCAAAACTGGACACAGTACTCCAGATGAGGCCTCACCAATGCCGAATAGAGGGGAACGATCATGTCCCTCGATCTGCTGGCAATGCCCCTACTTATACATCCCAAAATGCCATTGGCCTTCTTGGCAACAAGGGCACACTGTTGACTCATATCCAGCTTCTTGTCCACTGTAGCCCCTAGGTCCTTTTCTGCAGAAATGCTGCCTAGCCATTCGGTCCCTAGTCTGTAGCGGTGCATGGGATTCTTCCGTCCTAATTGCAGGACTCTGCACTTATCCTTGTTGAACCTCATCAGATTTCTTTTGGCCCAATCCTCCAATTTGTCTAGGTCCCTCTGTATCCTATCCCTACCCTCCAGCGTATCTACCTCTCCTCCCAGTTTAGTGTCATCTGCAAACTTCCTGAGGGTGCAATCCACACCATCCTCCAGATTATTTATGAAGATATTGAACCAAACCAGCCCGAGGACCGACCCTTGGGGCACTCCACTTGATACCAGCTGCCAACTAGACATGGAGCCATTGATCACTACCTGTTGAGCCCGATGATCTCGCCAGCTTTCTATCCACCTTATAGTCCATTCATCCAGCCCATACTTCTTTAACTTACTAGCAAGAATACTGTGGGAGACCGTGTCAAAAGCTTTGCTAAAGTCAAGGAACAACACGTCCACTGCTTTCCCCTCATCCACAGAGCCAGTTATCTCGTCATAGAAGGCAATTAGATTAGTCAGGCATGACTTGCCCTTGGTGAATCCATGCTGACTGTTCCTGATCACTTTCCTCTCCTCTAAGTGCTTCAGAATTGATTCCTTGAGGACCTGCTCTGTGATTTTATCTATTATAACCCTCATTGACTTGACTTGATGAGAGATAAAAAATGAAGGCAAGCATTTCTGATTGCCCTGAGTTCCAACAGGTTGATGTGAAGACTGCTTTCGTGAGGTGATCATCTTCCTGGATTGTACTGAAACATGCCCTCTCTCTCCACAGGGATGCATCCATCGTTATGGTGACTGTCAAATTCAGCTGGAGAAAAGGAATACCTGCACCAACGTTTGATGATCTTTCCACCGGCCTAGGGAATCTTCCACCTGAAGTGGAAATGAAACCTGTTTGTCTGAGCTTTGTTTATGAGTAGACTGTTCTGAGCCATCTCTGGAAGCAACAAAGGCATAACCTTGCATGATCTGTTATGTTGGGCACTGAGGAAATCAGATACTTAGGCTTGTACGGTACCAAGGAACCTGTTAGGGGAGGCACTGGAAAGTAGAGCCATATTCAATGGTACCAGACTGGAGGAATGTCTTTCCTTGCCATCTTTATCATGTCCAGATACTACCTAAGATCTCTCGGAGCCACGTTTGCTCTTAGAAGAGCTTTGGGGTTTTCCAGTCCTGCCAGTATGCCAGTCCCTTCGCCTCTAAGACACCAGGTTGAGAGGTCAACGTTTCTGAGTCGGTCTACCTACTGGTAGATCAAGGTCTTTTTGGAGTAGATTCCTTATGAAGGACGTTAGAGCTCCTCTTCCTGGGACCCTCTGAGGAGGTCTCTGGAATTTTCCCCTTTCTGGGGGAGTGCTGAGCCAAGGTCAATGGGGCACTGGATCAACCCGGAGACTGCATAGGGGCATGCTCCTGACCAGGCTCTCAAGTGGGATGAAGGGAACCCTCGATCATTCACAACCTCAACTTCATCTCCTGATTCTTCCATGCCCTGGACTTAAAGGCCAGACAGAAGTTACACTTCTGTGGGATGTGTTACTCTGCTAGGCACTAAAAGCACTTGGAGTGGCCATCTCTAATTGGGATGGCCACTTGGCAAGGCAGCATTTAAACCCTGGTGAGCCAGGAAAGCATGCCTTCCCAAAGGGAAGGAAGAGGATAAAACAAACCTCTCAACTACTAAAATAAGCTAAACTAAAAAACTAACAGAATAGATCAGGGGTGAGTAAACTACGGCCTTTGGGCTGCATCCAGCCCATCAGACGTTTTAATCTGGTCCTCAATCTCCCGCCAGGGAGCAGGATCAGGGGCTTGCCCCACTCCACATGTGCTGTGGCTCTGCACAGCTCCCAGAAGCAGCGGCAAGTCCCCCCTCTGGCTCCCACTCATAGGAGCAGCCAGGGGGCTCCACATGCTGCCCCTGCCCCAGGCGCCACCCCCGCAGCTCCCATTAGCTGGGAACCGCTGCCAATGGAAGCTGCAGGGGTGGTGCCTGCAGATGACGCAGTGCGCAGAGCTGCCTAGCCACGCCTCTGGGTAGGAGCCAGAAGGGGGACATGCCGCTGCTTCCGGAAGCTGCTTGAAGTAAGCACCCCTGACTTCTTCCCACGCCCCAATCGCCTGCCCCACCCCTAATCCCCCTCCCGCCCTCCGAATTCCTTGGTCCCAGCCTGGAGCACCCTCCTGCACCCCAAATCTCTCATCCCCAGCCCCACCACCCCCAGCTGGAGCCCTCCCCTCCCCACACTCCAACCCCGTGCTTTAGCCCTGAGCCCCCTCCTGCACCTTGAACTCCTCATTTCTGGCTCCACCCCAGAACCTGCAACCCCAGCCAAAGCCCTCACCCCCTCCTGCACCCAACCTCAAATTCTGTGAGCATTCATGGCCCACCATACAATCTCCATACCCAGATGTGGCCCTTGGACCACAAAGTTTGCCCAGCCCTGGACTAAACTAAACTCAGCTAACAACTAGGAAAAATTTTTAGCAGAGGCAAGCTCAAGGCAGATATGCTAAAATTCAATCTCAGGCTGAGGCAGCTGAGAAGGAACTGAGGGAAGTTCACCCATGCAGCATTATATAGCCTTGGTGCAGAGCATGAGGACTTGCAGGCACATGCGTGGGCCAAATGGACACTCCTAATGAAAATCTCCAATTAAAGGTGCGGGGAAAACACACACCCAAAGTGGAGCACTCATAGGGACAGTACTTGAAGAAGAAATGTGTGTCTACTCCCTGCTCTCTCATGGACTTCCTATGTGAATTTGGGCAAGACACTTAAGACTGTTACTGAGTTTCCACTAAAAGTCTGACTTTTCCCACCCCTCTAAAATCCACAAACAAAGGAATATCAGAATCAAAAGTAGTGAGTTGGGTTTGTGGCTGAGATAAATAAGTTTGTACAAGGAATTCCTGAATTCTGACACCTTAAATATAACACTGTCCCTCAGAGTCCAAAGAGTTAGCAAACTTTTTTTTGCTACTGTGTAGACACTTCGCCCCCAGTCACTTCAATGGAAGTGCTTGCATGCTTAAAGATAAGCACATTCATAGGTGTTTGTTGAATTGGGCATAAGGGTAACTTTTCAAGTTTAAGTTATTAGACTCTAATTTTAAAGGTTATTAACCTTTTAAAATAGTAACATCAGAATGAGTCATACAGAGATCCTGAGCTAATTTTGAGTGATGTTTATTTATGGTTAATTGATGATGTTTACATATGAAAGTAATATCACTGAACTGAACCCAACGGGACTACTCACATGCATGAAATTACAAATGTGTGTTTTTGCAGGGTTGGGTCTAAAAGACAGAGAAGACACAAAATTTGAGGAAAGCCAAAAGTTGACATTATACTGGGTCTTTCACTTCTAATTATTATTATTATGAACTCAAGTAGAATAACACCCCAGCCATATTGCTAGGTAGTTAGATTAATGTTTCTGATAAGATTATTATTGGAATGATTACAACAATGCATCAGATTGTATTACGATGGCTTTCCTAGCTAACACAAAGGTTTTTTTAAAAGTGAAAATGTAGATTATGGACAATATGATATAATTCAGAAAGAATGTAATGGTACGCATCTTGCCATTCTTCAGGATTCATTAACAGATCTGTTTCATACTCAACTTCCTCTAATAGCTAGATATAGTGAAAAGAATGTGCAAAACAAGCATTTTATGTGCTGCTTCACACATGTGGTAACAAAGTAAATTTACAAGTGAAGTGTAAACCACTAGAATTCACTGTTCAGGCAACAGCAGAAAAAGAAATAATGACCTATAGTCAAAACGTAAAAAATATATGGCATCATGCCATGATTATTTTCTCTCTTTCTGCAGTGCCACTAAAGTAACTCTTCAGCTCTTGGTTGAATGCAACTGCCCTAAATCCTCAGGTAGGACTCACCCATTTTTACAAACTCGTTTCTTTTATCCCAGATTTGAGTTTTTGTGTTACTTACTCCATTTAAAAACACTCCTGCTGTGCTGCAAGTGATGTACAAAGGATCAGTGTCATGTGGTTTAACAATCAAATAACAAATTTCCCCATGGACTTGTCTCCAAGGTGGGGCTCGACATCCATTGGAGAATTCATAATCTGCAACAATAGTGTTTTTGTTATTTTTAAAAATATATTGCTATTTCTAATAATAAGACCTGAATGGATTTTTAATTATAAAATTCATACAAATTAAGGTCCCAGTCCTACAACTCTTACTTATGTCAACAGTCCAAACTCATTTAGGACTTGATCCTGCAAAGTGGTGAGAATTCCAGCCTGATCCAACAAACCACTTAAACACCCGTGCAGCACTTATCAGGATCAAGCCCTTAATTAGTCCGACTGAATTCAATGAGACATGAATAGGGATTATTTATGTAAATCAAGGTTGAAGAATTCAGCTCCATATCTGTAGGTACATGTTGTTCTATATTATTACTTAAAAATAGAAATACACATTTTAAATCAGTAAGAGATAATGAATTTATTTTAATATCTACATTAAAAATAAAATTTATTATATTTAATGTATAGGTGTAAATGTCAAACATGATCAAACAAAAACATAAAAGGTAGAATTTTAACCTGATATATATTCAAGAGATTCCAGCACGGTATCTTCTCCTTCTCCAGAGAAATGTTTCAGCAGATCCACTTCATTTTTTACAGCAGCTGGAGTTAATCTCACCTCTCTGTAATTAATAGAAAATGGTCTAAAAATCTAATAATAAAAAATAGATTTTCAAAAAATAAGACAATTGTATAAAGGGATTTTGCTCTTTCCTTTCACTAGTTTCAGAGTAGTAGGAAAAACAACTAAAAATATGCAAATAGCTATTTAGTGAAATTTTAGCTTCACAACTAAAATGAAACTGATATAACTCTTCGACAAATTCAGTATCTTTTGTGTGCTTTCATAACTAAATGAACAACTCTATTAAAAAGTTTTAATTGCTAGTGTATTATTTATTTATATAAATTATATTGAGTTACTTTCAAATACAGAACATATGTCCTTCATGCATAGAAATGTATACACACACACACACACAAACACACACACACACACATTTATACTCATATTGTTAAACCTCCAGAAAACATCTTTCATTTCAGCAACTTTTCCTGGTTTTCATAAATCAATAAAGATAATTACTTTCATATCTTTTTGAATGATTTCTTCATATCACACCAAAAGCACATGTTTTGGGTTAAAATGAATTTAATTTAAAAACAAAACAAAAAAATTACTGGCTAAAAATGGACAGTTTCATTTGCAATGTACTTACTGTGAAATACGTTTTAAAGAACTGTTAAGTAGTTGCATATCCAGCTGTTGAAGAAGAAGAGATATCTTCATTTTAATCTCTGTATCAGGATCATCATCTTTTTTCATTCTGTCCAGCAAGCGCAGCATAGACATATCTTCTCCTTCAATGGTCCCATATCCTGGGCCAAGAATTTTCACTATAGGATCTCTATTGGCTGTAAATGAGAAACATTATCAATATAAAAATAATGGTACTTTAAAACCGATTTTAAAGGATTTTTAAAATCCTTCACTGCCAAAGCATTTTAACAATGGTAACTTATAATATGAACTCATATTTAATTTTAAACGATAGATAATGGGTTCCTTAACATGTTTAAAATGTTACTGTTTTATCTTGTAGGAATAAATGATTTCACATCACTTTATTGTGATTTGAAATACATTAATATATCAGTTTTTAACAATATGAAAACAAAATTCAGGTAAAACAAATAAATAATAAACAGGAGCTGTCTTTTGGTGAATAAACATTTAGATTTATTGAATCGAGAGGTAAATATCAAACTCTCTTTTGGGTCAGTATTTACCTTCAGGGATAATAAAATTGGATGATGACCCAAACATCAAGTCAATGGGCTCAATTCACAGAAAAGCCATCATTACGGAAGTTTGATTTAGTGTAAAACAATGTCTTAAAAGATTTGTTGGCAACACTCCCAATGAGTCTATAAAAGGCCCAGCTATCACTTGCTCAGGATTGCCAGCTGTCCTTTTCAGTGACCAGTGACACGACTGTGTGTCAGCTGGTTTTATAAACTCCTCTTGTTCTCAGTAGCCCAATAAGTGACAGTATTCTTACACAGATGCACAGCAGTTGCTGGCTCACACTGAAGCATGATCCCTGTGTATGCCTTTGCTGTGTGGACATTTTACAAATCAGGCGCAATCCATCTGTGACTGCATCAGAATTATAGCTAACTTGTTTTCTACCAATTTCACAAACAAATGTTACTCCGATCTTGCACTCCCATAGGTGTCTAATTTAGTACACTTAGGTGCTTTTTATTCAGTTTGTATACAAGGAACTGGATAGGACCCAATAACTATGCTGTTACATATTTTCTAAAAGTGCTCATCAGAAAGATCTGAAAATGTTCACAGCCATTAACTTCCTAAGCATAACATATTTTTGTTGGTTATTTTAATAAATTAACATTATAAAAGCAAGATTACCTTAAAAGTACAGAAAAAAACTATTATTAGCTTCTGAGGACACATTTAGTATGCCAAGATTTGAATATATGATCTGCTATAATTGTTGAGGTACCAGTCAGTATACATGTATCTTTATATGTAATTCCATGTTAACATTATTCCAGAGCTCTATATTACTGACTTCAGTGAAGATAAAAAAATAAAAAATAGAAGTTTGCTGGTTCATCACATCACTGTTTTCAACCAATCCCTCATAAGCCAAAATTTGTACTAAATAAAATGTAACGTATGTGTTTCTTTCTTTATTTTTTTAAACATTAAAATTCAAGGGCAAGAGAGAAAAAAAATAACCTTCAAGGCATGCCTGTGCTTCCTTTAACTTTTTTTCCATAGCTACATGTAGCAAACGAGAGAGTTGGCCAAAACTGCGTACTCTGATAGTTGAGTCACTGAGGAGAAGCAGTGGTTGATCATCTTTGTCTCTTTCTTCTGACTGAACGGTTGTTCCACTAGAAGAATAAAATGATACTTCATAAAGAAAGAACTTTTATTAAAGGAAAATTTTAGGTAGAGTCCAACTCTGAGAATGCTGCTCAAAGCTCTTAATCAAAAATGGACCTTGTCTCCTAATTTACATCCCTCTTTCTAATTACTAATAGACCATGTTGACTTGCAAAATCAAAAGAGTTCCCAGAAACAAATGTTAGGCTGCTGTACCTTACTTACCAAACTAAGGTCTATCAGTGAAATATATATTAATATATTACAGCTGACAACAGAAATATGCATAAGAATATAAGAACGGCCATTCATGATTTCATAGACCACTATCATATCCCCCCTAGTCTCTCTTCTACTGAAGAATCCTAGTCTTTTTAAAATCTCATCTCATGGAAGCTGTTCCATACCTCTCATCATTTTCTCTGCCCTTCTCGGCACCTTTTCCAATTCTACTATACCTTTTTTCAGATGGGGAACCTGAATTGCATGCAGTATTCAAGGTGTGGGCATACCACAGATTTATACAGTGGTATTATGATATTTCTGCTTTATTATCTATCCCTTTCCTAATAGTTCCTAACATTCTGTCTGCCACTGGACATTGAATGGATGTTTTCAAAAAAAGTATCCACAGTGACTCCTAGCTCTCTTTCTCAAGTGGTAACAGCTAATTTAGATCCATCATTTTGTATGTATAGTTGAGGTTATTTTTTCCAATGTGCACAACTTTGCTCTTAGCAACACTGAATTTCAGCTGCCATTTTGTTGTCCACTCACTCAGTTTTGTGAAATTCCTTTGTAACTCTTCCCAGTCAGCTTTGGACTTAACTATCTTGGGTAATTTTGGGTAACATCTGCAAACTTTGCCACCTCATTGTTCACCCCCTTTTCAAGATTGTTTATGAATATGTTGAACAGCACAAGTCTCAATACAGCTCCTTGGGGGATCACACTATTTACCTCTCTCAATTGTGTAAATTAACCACTTATTCCTACTCTTTGTTTCCTATCTTTTAACTAGTTACCAATCCATGAGAGGACCTTCCCTCTTATCCCATGACTGCTTACTTTGCTTAATAGCCTTTGGTGAGGGACCTTGTCAAAAGCTTTCTGAAAGTCCAAGTACACTATATCCACCAGATCACCTTTGTCCACATACTTGTGGACCCACTCAGAATCATAGAATCATAGAATATCAGGGTTGGAAGGGACCTCAGGAGGTCATCTAGTCCAACCCCCTGCTCAGAGCAGGATCAACACCCAACTAAATCATCCCAGCCAGGGCTTTGTCAAGCCTGACCTTAAAAACTTCCAAGGAAGGAGATTCTACCACCTTCCTAGGTAACGCATTCCAGTGTTTCACCACCCTCCTAGTGAAAAAGTTTTTCCTAATATCCAACCTAAACCTCCCCCACTGCAACTTGAGACCATTACTCCTTGTCCTGTCCTCTTCTACCACTGAGAATAGTCTAGAACCATCCTCTCTGGAATTACCTCTCAGGTAGTTGAAAGCAGCTATCAAATCCCCCCTCATTCTTCTCTTCTGCAGACTAAACAATCCCAGTTCCCTCAGCCTCTCCTCATAAGTCATGTGTTCCAGACCCCTAATCATTTTTGTTGCCCTTCGCTGGACTCTCTCCAATTTATCCACATCCTTCTTGTAGTGTGGGGCCCAAAACTGGACACAGTACTCCAGATGAGGCCTCACCAATGTCGAATAGAGGGGAACGATCACGTCCCTCGATCTGCTCGCTATGCCCCTACTTATACATCCCAAAATGCCATTGGCCTTCTTGGCAACAAGGGCACATTGCTGACTCATATCCAGCTTCTCGTCCACTGTCACCCCTAGGTCCTTTTCCGCAGAACTGCTGCCTAGCCATTCGGTCCCTAGTCTGTAGCGGTGCATTGGGTTCTTCCGTCCTAAGTGCAGGACCCTGCACTTATCCTTATTGAACCTCATCAGATTTCTTTTGGCCCAATCCTCCAATTTGTCTAGGTCCCTCTGTATCCTATCCCTGCCCTCCAGCGTATTTACCACTCCTCCTAGTTTAGTATCATCCGCAAATTTGCTGAGAGTGCAATCCACACCATCCTCCAGATCATTTATGAAGATATTGAACAAAACCGGCCCCAGGACCAACCCCTGGGGCACTCCACTTGCCACCGGCTGCCCACTAGACATGGAGCCATTGATCACTACCCGTTGAGCCCGACAATCTAGCCAACTTTCTACCCACCTTATAGTGCATTCATCCAGCCTATACTTCTTTAACCTGCTGACAAGAATACTGTGGGAGACCGTGTCAAAAGCTTTCTAAAATCAAGAAACAATACATCTACTGCTTTCCCTTCATCCACAGAACCAGTAATTTCATCATAGAAGGCGATTAGATTAGTCAGGCATGACCTTCCCTTGGTGAATCCATGCTGACTGTTCCTGATCACTTTCCTCTCATGTAAGTGCTTCAGGATTGATTCTTTGAGGACCTGCTCCATGATTTTTCCGGGGACTGAGGTGAGGCTGACTGGCCTGTAGTTCCCAGGATCCTCCTTCTTCCCTTTTTTAAAGATTGGCACTACATTAGCCTTTTTCCAGTCATCTGGGACTTCCCCCGTTCGCCACGAGTTTTCAAAGATAATGGCCAATGGCTCTGCAATCACATCTGCCAATTCCTTTAGCACTCTCGGATGCAACTCGTCCGGCCCCATGGACTTGTGCACGTCCAGCTTTTCTAAATAGTCCCTAACCACCTCTTTCTCCACAGAGGGCTGGCCATCTACTTCCCATGCTGTGATGCCCAGCGCAGCTGTCTGGGAGCTGACCTTGTTAGTGAAGACAGAGGCAAAAAAAGCATTGAGTACATTAGCTTTTTCCACATCCTCTGTCACTAGGTTGCCTCCCTCATTCAGTAAGGGGCCCACACTTTCCTTGGCTTTCTTCTTGTTGCCAACATAGCTGAAGAAACTCTTCTTGTTACTCTTGACATCTCTTGCTAGCTGCAGCTCCAGGTGCGATTTGGCCCTCCTGCATGCCCGAGCAATATTTTTATACTCTTCCCTGGTCATATGTCCAACCTTCCACTTCTTGTAAGCTTCTTTTTTAATGTTTAAGATCCACTAGGATTTCACCGTTAAGCCAAGCTGGTCGCCTGCCATATTTACTATTCTTTCGACACATTGGGATGGTTTGTCCCTGTAACCTCAACAGGGATTCCTTGAAATACAGCCAGCTCTCCTGGACTCCTTTCCCCTTCATGTTAGTCCCCCAGGGGATCCTACCCATCCGTTCCCTGAGGGAGTCGAAGTCTGCTTTCCTGAAGTCCAGGGTCTGTATCCTGCTGCTTACCTTTCTTCCCTGTGTCAGGATCTTGAACTCAACCAACTCATGGTCACTGCCTCCCAAATTCCCATCCACTTTTGCTTCCCCCACTAATTCTTCCCGGTTTGTAAGCAGCAGGTCAAGAAAAGCTCCCCCCTAGTTGGCTCCTCTAGTACTTGCACCAGGAAATTGTCCCCTACGCTTTCCAAAAACTTCCTGGATTGTCTATGCACCGCTGTATTGCTCTCCCAGCAGATATCAGAAAAATTAAAGTCACCCATGAGAACCAGGGTGTGCGATGTAGTAGCTTCTGCGAGTTGCCGGAAGAAAGCCTCATCCACCTCATCCCCCTGGTCCGGTGGTCTATAGCAGACTCCCACCACTACCTCACCCTTGTTGCTCACACTTCTAAACTTAATCCAGAGACACTCAGGTTTTTCTGAAGTTTCGTACCGGAGCTCTGAGCAGTCATACTGCTCCCTTACATACAGTGCTACTCCCCCACCTTTTCTGCCCTGCCTGTCCTTCCTGAACAGTTTATAACCATCCATGACAGTACTCCAGTCATGTGAGTTATCCCACCAAGTCTCTGTTATTCCAATCACGTCATAATTCCTTGACATCACCAGGACCTCCAGTTCTCCCTGCTTGTTTCCAAGGCTTTGTGCATTTGTATATAAGCACTTGAGATAACCTGCTGATCGCCCCTCATTCTCAGTATGAGGCAGGAGTCCTCCCCTCACAGATGTTCCTGCCTGTGCTTCCTCCCGGTATCCCACTTTCCCACTTACCTCAGGGCTTTGGTCTCCTTTCCCCGGTGAACCTAGTTTAAAGCCCTCCTCACTAGGTTAGCCAGCCTGCTCGCAAAGATGCTCTTCCCTCTCTTCGTAAGGTGGAGCCCGTCTCTGCCCAGCACTCCTCCTTCATGGAACACCATCCCATGGTCAAAGAATCCAAAGCCTTCTCTCCAACACCACCTGCGTAGCCATTCATTGACTTCCACGATTCGACGGTCCCTACCCAGGCCTTTTCCTTCCACGGGGAGGATGGACGAGAAGACCACTTGCGCCTCAAACTCCTTTATCCTTCTTCCCAGAGCCACGTAGTCCGCAGTGATCTGCTCAAGGTCATTCTTGGCAGTATCATTGGTGCCCACGTGGAGAAGCAGGAAGGGATAGCGATCCAAGGGCTTGATGAGTCTCGGCAGTCTCTCCGTCACATCGCGAATCTTAGCCCCTGGCAAGTAGCAGGCTTCTCAGTTTTCCCGGTCAGGGCGGCAGATAGATGACTCAGTCATCATAGAATTCTCATAGATTGATGAGGCATGATTTTCCTTTATACAAGGAATGTTTATCTATGTGTCTGATAATTCTGTTCTTTACTATAGTTTCAACCAATTTGCCTCATGCTGAAGTTAGGTATAACAGCCTGTAATTGCCAGGATTGCCTCTGGAGCCTTTTTAAAAAATAGGCGTTACATTAGCTACCCTTCAGTTATCTGGTACACAGGCTGATTTAAGCAGTAGGTTACATATTAGTTAGTAGTGCTGCAATTTCATATCTGAGTCCCTTCAGAAATCTTGGGTGAATACTATCTGGTCATGGTGACTTATTACTGTTTAATTTATCAGTTTATCTAAAAAAGTGTAACTGCCCTTCTCTTTTCAAAGCGTAGCACAGTTCCTTTAACATGGCTTGGCTCAACTATCTTGTAACTGGGTGTACCAATACATCTATAATTATAGTGCGGACAGAACCCTATGGGTACAACTACGTAGGACTTTTTTGAATTGTTTTTTGCATCTCACCTCAACGTAAGATGACTGAGGGTATGTCTACACAGCAATTAGACACCCGCAGCTGACCTGTGCTATTCCAACTCAGACTCATGGGGCTTGGGCTTTGGGGCTGTGGGGCCCTGCCACATTGCAGGGTGCTAGAGCCCAGGCTCCAGCCTGAACCCAGAAGTCTACACAGCAATGAAACAGCCCTGCAGGCCAAGCCCCGCAAGCCCAAGTCAGCTGGCCTGGGCCAGCTGCAGGTGTCTAGTTGCTGTGTAGACATACCCACAGTGGTAAAACACCTGTACCTGGTCTACACTAGTGCCTCCTTTATTGCTGGCCTGGCAGGCCTGCACCAGCACTAGACATAGGGTGTGAAAATTCCTAGAATAGACAAAGGCAAATATATTTGCCCCACTTCAGTAAGAAACTGGAGATTAGGTTTCAACACACAGCTGTAAAGTCACAATCTAGGTGCTACAAATATTTTCAGAGTCCTTTAGGGGAAAAGTTATAAATCAGAACACAAAATGTCCCATGTAACAAACTAGGAGAAAACAAATACAATGAAAAGAGCACAATTTTTTTTCTTTGCAGTTTGTCTTTAATATGTTTATAAACCACTGCCTTTCAGACCTACCTGATCTCATAACCTAATTCAAATCCTGAATAATCCAGTTGTGTTTTCCATTCAAGTGGTTCTCTGAAGACAAATGCTGCTTCTTGAGGATGTCTAGAGCTGAAGCTCTCTGCAAACTTAATTATGTCATTTAGAAGAGATTCATTCAAAGGGGTGATTTCTAGTGTGCCAGTTCCAGAACCAGCCGAGGTCCATTGAGCTGCTCTTGTCAGTGCCACTCCCATGGTTTCAGCTACTATCAACGATGTGTGCCTTAGCAAATAAATAGTTTATTCTTTAAATATGTTTAAGATCCCAAGCTATTAAAAGAATACATTTGTAGACTTAATATTTAGCAATAAGCATCTTTGGGTCTGATTCAGTTATTTCAGTGGAGTTACACCAGCAATGCGGGGCATAGGCTTGCTAATGATATATTAAAAAGAATGAGGCTGCTTGGGGAAAATTCAATTTATACTTCTGTTAATTAACCATACTAATAACTTTTCAAAAAGTGCAAAGCAAATAAGTTCTGTTCTGTTTGCAATGGGCTTAAGAGATGTTTTTGTCATCTTTAGGGTCCTTCGTTTTCGGTTTTTATTTTAATTTTGCCTGGGAATTTATTGATTGAAATTACTACAAAAACAAAAACAGGTGAAAATCAGTGCAAAAAACTATTAATAAGTTTGCTCGGTAAATATCAGGGTTTATTTTGGTGGATGGAAGGATAGAGTATTCAGTAGAAAAAAGTATTCAGTAGATTAATGCTTTGATGAACGGAATTCAATGTGGTTTGCTGCAGAACTAAAACAGAACTCAAAACACAATGCCACCTCTGAGTTCAAGAAAACAATATAGGTCTAATCCCCAAATAAACTTTTCATTTGAATAAACAGTTTACTGTTGTAGACTTAGAACTGTTAGCTACCACACCATGTACAGAGCATAAACTCAACTTCATCCTTTTCTCCTGGCTTTTTTTAAAACTTTTGAATACTTCTTTTTGTTCTGAAATGTATTCTGATACAGATTTTCATTTTCTTCCCATTTTAGTGTGTCAGATCTTTAAACCGTTATCTGCTAACAGCTTGAAATGTCTACATGGTGGGCGTGAGATTCATCATTAAGTTCAGATGTGCATGCACTTCAGAGCTTGCGTGCGGGCCCGTTTGTTTATTGTGTGTATCTTCCAGACAAGAGGTGGGAAAACTACGGCCCGCAGGCCACATCCAGCCCACGGGACCGTTCTGCCCAGCGCATGAGCTCCCGGCTGGGGAGGCTAGTCCCCACCCTCTCCCCCGCTGTCCCCTCTCCCCCGCAGCCTCAGCGCGCCGTGCCACCAGTGCAGGAGGGGGCTGCACTGTGGGAGCAGGGGAGAGCAGGAAGGGAGGCTCACCTGCAGCCTCAGGGGAGCAGGCAGGTGGTGTAGGTGGTGGGAGCGCAGCAAACGTGGGCGGAGGACTCAGGAGGAGCACCAGGCGGCCGCGTAGCCGGCTGGACAGAAGCTGCACTTTGAAGGGGAAACCGCTGCTTCTCTCCAGCTGTGCAGCTGCCTCTGCTCCTCCTGCGTCCTCCGCCCATGTTTGCAGGGCTGCATTCTGAAAGGGGCTTTAGAGGGGGGGTTGGATAGGGGGTGGGGTCCCGGGGGGCCTGTCAGGGGGCGGGACAGGCAGGGAGCGGGGGGGGGGGGGCGGTTGGATAGGGGGTGAGGTCCCGGGGGGACGGTTAGGGGCAGGGGGTCCCAGGAGGGGGCGGTCAGGGGACAAGGAGTAGGGGGGGTTGGATAGGTTGGGAGTTCTGAGGGGGGAGGTCAGGGGGCGGGAAGTGGGAGGGGGCAGTTAGGGTTTGGGGAGGCACAGCCTTCCCCACCCGGCCCTACATAACAGTTTTCAAACCCCGATGTGGCCCTCATGCCAAAAAGTTTGTCCACCCCTGTTCTAGACTAATGCATAGCCTTACTTCAACTGGCAACTTTGAATATAAAACAGACGTATTATTGTAACACATATCTCATGCAATATATTGTATTTTCCTAACAAAACTATTTTCTATATATTTGAATGATACAAAAGTAGGGTGAAAATCAGAAAAAAACAAATATTTTTTGTAAAACCTGGATTTTTTTCTGTAAAAATCAGTTTAAACTAAAAACGTAGGAGCATTTTACAACTTGGGTTGCCACATCTCAGGTATAAAAACCCAGAACATCCAGGATGATCCTGAGCCCACAAAACTGGACAGTGGCAGTGTGTACTGAACACCCTCAGAAATTTCCCAGGACAGCCATGCTGGGAAA
Organism: Chelonia mydas; assembly: GCF_015237465.2. Classification (NCBI taxonomy): domain Eukaryota; kingdom Metazoa; phylum Chordata; order Testudines; family Cheloniidae; genus Chelonia; species Chelonia mydas. Next base: position 229,986,268 of record NC_057850.1, read on the forward strand.
ATGTAGGCAGGTGACAACCCTACTTACAGCTAATGCTAGGAAACTTTATGAGAACTGGAGGATCGCAGAGGGCAGGGAAACATGGCCAACTCTTAATTTAATTTAAGTGTAGAAATAAGAGGATAATGTAAGTCTGTGGCTGCTGTGCCACAAGCCCCCTCTGGGGAGCAGGGGGGATGGGATCCATATTAGTAAATAGAGGCCTAAGTGTCTTCACTCACTGGGGAGATGCAGAGGGAGGCTCCTACACTTTGGGGCATGGAGAGCAGCTTATTTCCAAGATCTCTCATTCACTGGGTGTGAGACCCCACCCGCATTGTGGATTAGGGGGTCAGACCAGCCCTGGCCCCCATCATGCACTAGAGGGAGGGTCCCTCACTGTGGGACAGAGGGTCAGACCTCACTTACTAGTGGGAGGCTCCCTTATTGTGGGGCAGGGATCAGACCTCCCAGGGCCTCTCACTCATTGGGGGAGGCCCCTCATTGTGGGGGCAGGGGTCAGACCCCGCCTGGCCGGGCCCCTTCACTCCCGTGGGGGCTGAGCCCCTGCACACCGCTCGCAGCGGCAGGACCACACGAGTCCCCTCCCCCCGCTTTCCGCCCCGGTACCTTGCCCCGGCTCCGGATCTGGGCTCTCTGCGGCTGCCGGCTCGGCCGGCTGCAGTTGCCAGCGGGGTTGCTATGGCGACGGGCCCGCCGCCGCCGGTTACTCGGAGAGGCGGGTAAACAGAGTGCTGCCTGCCCGGGCTGGGGCGGGGTATCGGACTAGCCCCCTGTCCCACCCCTCCCTGCCGCTGTCGCCAGGCTTTCTCCTCAGCACAGCGCCACGGCCCTGGCGACAGGAACACAGCCGTCTCCGCAAGGCAAGGCGCTGCGCCCCCGCGGGGGAGCGGCAAGGGGGCGTCTAGCTGCCTTGGGTGCTGCGGTGACGTGGGGTGCTGGTGGCTGTGGGGGGGAGGAAAGTCTGAGAGGGCGGCTATGGGGGTCCTGGGGGGCATGAGGAGGAATGCTTGGTGTGAGGGTCAGGGAACGGGGAGGTTGGGTTTTGTGGGTGCCAACGAGTCTGACAAGGGTGCTGGCTGTGGATACTGGGAAGTTTGAGGGTGGGGGGCGGCAGTCGGAGTGGGTGAAGTTGCTATGGTGTAATTGAGGCGTTTAGTGTGTGTGTGGGGGGGGGGAGGGGGGTAATGAATGAATGACCCAGTGACCTATGTCCATGCTTTCTACGGTTTGAGTTAGAGGAAAAGGTATTGGGCCACCTTCACACTTTATTTAATCCCACACCGAAAACTAAGCAGTTCATTGATTTGAAGTACTGCCCTTGCAGACTGAACGAGGAGCACCAAATTTATTTCCTGGAGGACTTTTGCCTGTGGTAATTCACTAGCTTGAGGTTACTACAAGAAAATGTCTTTAACAGGGTGACCAGATGTCCCAATTTTATAGGGACAGTCCTGATTTTTGGTTCTTTTTCTGATATAGGCTCCTATTACCCCCCACCCCTGTCCCGATTTTTCACATTTGCTGTCTGGTCACCCTAATCTTTAATCAAGTTGACTTATTAAAAGTGAAATAAGAACTATCAATTAGACTTTTATTTTATGTTTAAATGTTTTTCTTTTTTAAAAAACTATCATGTGAAATTAGTGCTTGTGAGAGGGGGTAGGGATTGACAAATCTTGGTGATTAAAGTCCTCCATTTAGATTCAGAATAGTTGCATTAAACTATTAACAAATAAACAACACAATCCAGTAATCTAATAGATATAAAAACAATGAGGAGTCCGGTGGCACTTTAAAGACTAACAGATTTATTTGGGCACTGTTAGATTTTAAGGTGCCACCGGACTCCTTGTTGTTTTTGTGGATACAGACTAACACAGCTACCTCTCTGATACCCAATAGGTATAGTAACTCTTTCATTCACTCATTTGGTTTCTAAAGAATACTGGGGATTAGCAGGTTATCACCTTCAACAAAGATGAAGTATTAATTTCTCCGTATTAAAATACATTTCAAAATGTTTATGTTCTAATATACTTTTCAATATCTAACCATTGGCCACTCAGAAGATCTTAGGGACATCTTTATATTCTGCTAGTTTTTTGAGCTTTGATGTGGATTACATACATTATGATGATAAATAGTTTAAAAGAAAATCCACATTTGCATTAAAACTGTTACATTTTAAGAGTGAAGAGCAGTTTAGCAGAGTTTCTGTTTGGACCACAAAAGTCTTGTTCATTACTGCCTTCATTCTCAGCCAGATTGTGCCTTGAGTTTTAAGCCATATTTGTCAATAACAGCAGGGGGAATTTCTGCTTAAAAACTGATGGTATAACGTGGTCCTCTAGTCATCACAGCCAGCTTCACAAAGATACTTAGGCACCTAAACATCAGTTCAGGCTCCCCTGTGATCTACAAAAACCCCCACTCAGCTTCCACCTAACCCTATAGACCTAAATTCACACAGTGCATATATATAGGGTGAAAGTTGCCTGTGTGCCTAAGATTCTGCCTCTGAGCATTGCACTGCTGCCTCATTCTAGGGCACTGGTTCTCAACCCATGGCCCACTTGCACCCCAATCATCACACAGCTGCAGCCCATGTGACATCCTCAGGACCATACAGGTATTATTGAATGCTGCCCACATAACATATTGTGGGCCACATATGCAGCCCACAATGGTATAGCCTTGAAAACCACTGCTCTAGGGTATGTCTACACTGCAGTTAAAAACCTGCTGCTGACTGACTTGGACTCATAGGGCTTGGACTAAGGGGCTGTTTAATTGCACTGGAGATGTTTGGGCTCAGGCTGAAGCCCAGGCTGTAGGACCCTGCGAGGTGGGAGAGTCCCAGAGTTCAGGCTGCAGGCCAAGCCGTAAGCGCCAACTCCTAAGCCAAGCCAAGCCGTAAGCGCCGGTGGGTACTCATACCCCCCCCGGCCCCGACTCCATCCCTGCCCCACCCCCATTCCAACCCTTCCCCAAAGTCCCCGCCCCAACTCTTCCCCCTCCCTGCCCCTATTGGACCCCTTCCCCAAATCCCCACCCCAGCCCCGCCTCTTCCCCTGAGCATGCCACGTTCCCACTCCTCCCCCCTCCGTCCCAGAGCTTGTTACACCGCAAAACAGCTGTTTCGCGGTGGCAAGCCTGAGAGGAGAAGCAGGGATGCGTTGCCCTCAGGGGAAGAGGTGGAGGTGAGCTGGGGCGGGGCACTTGGCTGCCAGTGGGTGCAGAGCACCCACCAATTTTTCCCTGTGGGTGCTCCAGCATTGCAAAACAGTCCCATAGCCTGAGACCTGCATGAGCCAGGTGGCATGAGCCAGCCATGAATGTCTAATTGCAGCATAGACATACCCAAGGTGTCTGGATGCCTATCTCCCACCGATGCCCCAGAGCAATCCATGAACTGCGGGAAGATAGGCATTCCCTCTGTCACAGTGTCTGGAGTGGCTCACGACCATGAGTGCTTACCTCAGGGCAGACTGTCAGAAAACACGGCAGACACCCCAAAGTAGTGCTTTGTTCTATAATTAGATTTCACCAAGCCAGTAACAAATGTGAACTTGTGGATCACTATATCAGTCTTACCATGGAGTCACAGACAGTACCCTTGGGCTCTCGAGTCTATCTTGCCACCCAGACAAACTGGACTTCGTGATAAAAGGTCACTTACACCAAAAATCACATTACATTTAGGTTGCTTCCAGTCCCATTACCCCAAATCAATTGGTATCCTAGATCTTACACCAAAGACAACGCTGCAGCCAGTTCTATAATAAACTAACTAAAGGTTTATTAGCTAAGAAAAGGAAATGCGAGTTATTGAGAGGTTAAAGCAGGGAAAATATATGCACAGTTATATCACCGTTTGTAATTCCAAATGGTGGCAATGATGTAGTAAACTGCCAGTTTCCCAAAAGTCTTTTCAGGGTACCTGGATTGTCTCTGGGGATCTCGGCTTTGCATCTGGTACACTTTCCTGTAAGTGTTCAAACAGTCTAGAGATGCAGGACCTTTCCTTAAATTCATAGTTATAGCCATAGGCGCCGACTCTGTGGGTACTGCAGGGCTGGAGCACCCACAGGAGAAAAATTAGCTGGTGTTCCACACCCACTGGCAGCCAAGTTCCCCCCACCCCCTTCTCCTCCTCCTCAGGCAGCATCCCCATTCCTTCCCCTCCCAGCACTTCCCACCCACCGCTTAACAGCTGTTTGGCGGTGATTAGGACTTTCTGGGAGGGAGTGGTAGGAGTGGGGATGTGGCACGCTTGGGGGAGGAGGCGGTAAAGAGGCAGGGACTTGGAGGATGGGGGTGGAGCAAGGGTGGGGCAGGGATGGTGTTGAGCACCCATGGGGCAGAGGGAAAGTCGGCACCTATGCTTATAGCGTCTTCTCACACAAAGCAAGATGACAGTGTCACTACCCACATGGGCTTTTACTTTGATGATGAAGAGTGAGTAATGCATTTTGAGTCTTTGACCGCCAGTCATCACACACAATGACCACTTGCTTTGAAATTAGCACTTTTCTGTTAAAATCCTTCATTCGCATTCCACAGGATTTCTTTCTCATTTGATGCATTATTTAGTTACCGGGGTATACACAATGTAAATGTTTGCTACTACATTATAACGGGATAGAGATAAGTGAAAACAAATGCAAGTAACATCCTAACTTTTCATGAAGTTTAAACACCAAATACACTCTTACACATTTAATAATCACTTTGATCTATACTAATACACAAGTGAATTGGTCTGGGGCTCGGTCATGAGCTGGCACCTGGTCTGCCAGTGTCACACCCTCCGCCTATCTTGCATGTGGGGCCTGATCCAGTAGGTGTACTCAGAGACTGCATACTAGATCAGGTCACATTCAAATGGTGGATGGAGGTGGTGCTGCCCACCTTATAAATTTTAGCCCAGTGGTTCAAGCACTCACCTGGGATGTGGGAGACCTAGGTTCCATTCCCCCCTCTGCCAGAAGGGGAGAAAGGATTTGAAGAGGGGTCTTCTGCACTTCTCAGGAGAGTGCTCCAACCAGTAAGCTATGTGATAGTCTGAGGAGAAGCTCCTGCGGTCTCTCCTGTTGAAGCTGTTCCACTGTGTAGAAATTAGAGACTGAGAATGACTCTATAGCCTGTGGCTAGGGCACTCACACGGAAGGTGGGAGACCCACGGGCTCCAGTGACTCTTTGAAAGTGGAATAGCATCAGTAGGAGAGGTGGAAGGAGTCCACCGCCTCCTCACATCGGTATATTCCATAGCTCAGTGGTTGGAGCACTTTCCTGAGAGATGTGGAGTCCCCTGTTCAAGTACTTTTTCTCCATCAGGCAGAAGGGAAATTTAATATGTCTCTCTCACATCCCAGGTGAGTGCTCCAACCACTGAGCTAAATGTTATAAGGTGGGCAGCACCACCAACTCCTCTTCCTTCTGCTGTTTTGTGTGGAGTGAGTCAAGTGCCTAACTCATTCACATAAGAAACAACTTAGGTGCCCAACTCCACAAAGGGGTTCCCAGTTGTGGATTATAGACGCTTCCCTACAGTCCAGACTTAGGTACCTATCTCTATGAGAGGGATAGGGCGTAGGCACACCACTCTCTGTATCTCATATTGGCTAACTTATGAGGGAGCCATCTAGAATGCAGGCTTTTAGGGATGGCATACTTAGGTGTGTATCTCTCCCCATGCATCGTATAGGGAATCTAGGCTTAACTTAGCCTTTGTGGTTTGTATGGTTGTTCCAGTGATTTTCTAGAGGCCTAAATAGCCTCTGGGGGGTCCAGGCATACATACTTGAAACAGTTTGAAAAGTAGCTGTGTAAAAATGACCTCTGCTACTCCGTGTGTGTTCAGTCATATCTGCTTACTTCAGTGACAGAAGAGCTTTTACTCCTCCTAATACTGCAGAATCAACACAGGTGTGTGTGAGAGATCTGGATTCTCTTCTTTTGTAGCCACTTCATTGTTAATAGAATAATTAAAACAAAATTCCATGAACAGGCCAAATTTTACTGGTTGTTACATGATTGCAACCTCGTTAAAGACAGTGGGGGTGGCACAGGTGGAACCATTGATAGAATTTGCAAACAGTGCAAAGGTTTGAGGAGGAGTCAATAAAAGCAGAATTTTATCTGTAGAATCTATATTATTGCTGGTGATGCATAAGGCAGAAAGAAACAATTATCAGTATCTCTTATAAGTATTAAGGGCATGGAGGAGCTTGTAGGAATGCTATATGTATGTATTATTGTCCCTTTTAGTCCAAATAGCCGGTATTCAGAGTGCTGGTGTGTTGGTTCCATTAGGAGGAGAAATTGATAAGGGTTAGGTATTTCTTTGGTGCAAGTCTGTTTATTTGTACTCAAAGTTGTGTTTCCCTGTACAAAGTAGAAACAAACAGGAGGCAGTTTTCTCGTTCAGAAATCAAAGTCTTCCTTTTCAGCACGTACTGTGCCCAAAGGAATTTTTCTGTCTTGGCTTCTTCACAGGACCATACACTACTGCTTCTCCCTCTGTCTGCTTCTTTTCTCCTAGCTTTCTGATCCCTTTCACACACCCAAAGACACGCACAGCAGTAACCATATTTATATATTGTGTTGTCGTAGCTATATCAGTCCCAGGATATTATAGAGACCCGGTGCATGAGGTAATATCTTTTATTGTACCAACTTCTGTTGGTGACAGAGACAAACTTTTGAGCTACACAGAGCTTTCTGTTAGGTCTGACAGTTTGGGTTTTAAGTTAACAGTTTGGGTTTGCTGGTTGAAAATCTGTTAACTAGTAAAGCTGTGTTTGGAGATTCTTAACTCAGAACCAGTGTGTGTGTGTATTTATTTTGAGGTATCCAGTGAACGGAACTCAGTGAACCTGTAATGTATTTTTAAAAAGTAGTTTAGACAGAGGATGGGCCTGTTAATAAGCAATAAATGTACTGTAGTTGGCTAGACCTTTTTACTTAGTACTAGGTACAACTGTATACTAATAGCTGGATTTTTAACAAATACAGGTATAATACCTACCCATAGTTCATCAAAGATGAGTTAATCGTTTATTGGAGCAAAGAATGGGAAGCAAAGAATTATTTAATAATGACTTGGCTTATGGAGTGACAGGGACTTGGCTTATGAAGTAGGAGAATCTTTTTGGAAACTATTTTTTAAATCTCAGGAACGGCAGTAATGGGAGTGTGTAAACAACTGTATGTTTTCTCTTTTTTTCTTCCACATGTATTAGGATAGAATACAGATATTAGTTTTACAGGTGAAGCATGAATGTGTAAGGTTGTTGAGGAAGGTTTTGACACACATTAAAAAAAGGCAGTTTAAGGAAGATAATGTATTTGCTATTGCATATGTTAAGTATTAAATGAAAATTTAGCCCATGAACTTAATCAAGGGACAGACAGATGATCCTCTAATAATGCTGACGGCTTTCATTTATTTACTTTCACTGTATGTTATCTTGTTTTTAATATAAATCTTTTTCTAAATATGGTATCTCATAGATAGTCAATGACAAAAAAAAATAAACTTCACACTATAACTTGAATTTACAGTGTAGACACAGTAGGTGAAAAATTGTTAAGTTAATCAGTGATAATTGAAAGAGCTGTCTGCAAAAGGTCCAGAAAAGTAATTGTTCGATAGATACCTATTTTTATTTTGCCTATTCATATATTATATAGGCCACTACTTATATTCATAATATATGTTTGCACTTTATAGTATCTTTTATCTCAGGCTTTCATAAATAGCACATCTAGATTACCAGTACAATGCCACCGCAACTAAGTTGTCACCAAAAGTGGTTACCATTTTTGGGTAGCTTACATGAAACTAATAATTTGGTGGCCTCTGTTGATACGTGTCATCACAAAAAACAGCGCTACATTTGAGCACTGACAATTTGTTGGCATTCTTAGAACAAAAGTTGTCTTGTTGACTTTGGTGGAACGGTGGGAGAAATCCTGTGCTGCTAATGTATTTGCTTTGCCTCTTCTGTACATAAATAGAAGATGTAAGGTCTTAACCTAACATCTTGCACAAGTGCTAAATTCTCAATCCATTTTTTGACAATTGAGGGGGGATTTTCTTTTTTGCGGAAGAGAGAGGATGTGAAGACTTAGCTGAGTTTTGTATTATCATGGATGAGACTGAGAAAAGTGAGAAGATATGTTTCAACTAACTTTTTCAGCTGATCACATTTTTTTATTTCTTGAGCTAATTGCAGCTGCCCAATTCTAAAAATATTTCTTTAGGAAACAGTAAAGAAAATATCCAAAACCAATATTTTATAAAGCAAGCCATTAAGCATTCCTTGCCAAGTGTGTCTCTGACTCCTGTACCGTCTTTGATCTTCTTACTTACCTCTTGTTCACTTGATGATCACATGGTACAAAAAATGCTTGATAATCTGGAGAGGAAGTGAGGTTTATTGAAGATTGGGCACAATGCAACATACCAGCTCAGCTGCGGACAAAAAAATTAAAGTCTTGGAAAGAACTCAGTGTGATGGAAGAAAAGGTATGTGATTTAGAGAATGGGCTGTCCAGCCAAGAGATGCTTACTTCAGAATCTTCAAGGAGAATAAAGGCTTTAAAGCAAGACTTCATATTTTGGACTATAAACTCAAGATTAACAATATCTGGGTAGTTGCTCTTCCTTGTAATGACAGCAAAGAACATATTGCAGTTCTCTTTTAAAAATGGTTTCCAGATGGGAATTATGGTCTACTATCCAAGACTGAATGTGATTTAGTGAGAGTATTTAATCAATAAAGAAAGGGACAAAAATATTTCAGAATCAGAATTGTGGAATTGGATTGTGCTTCTCTCTCTCTATTTTTAGGTGATTATTCACTCCTTTCATATGCAAACTACTGGACAATTCTTCCGAAGAATCCAAGTGTTTGGAGGAATAAAGTCATGTCATGCAATAACCATACAATTAATACATATTAATGTTTGTAGTACCAAATTAATCTGATTTTTAAAAGACATTTAGATTCTTTACTGTTTTTCCCTTGTGGCAGAGTTAAGGTTGCTTGGTGTCTTATTTGCATTTATTTTCAGTTTAACCTTAAGGCTGTATTTCCTGGGTTTATAATGCTTTGTTTGGGGATAATTACAAAATCCATGTAATATTTTTTATCATTAAATTACTAGTACATACTCTCAACTTTAATTAATCTTAATGTAAAATTAAAAATGGTGTACACAAATATTAAACAAAAAATTTAAAGAATGATACAACACAATATTTCTAATGATTTGATTATATTTTTTACAAAAATGATTTAAGGTTAACGTTTAAGGACAGATTCACGGAAGCATTGCAATATAGCCACAGTGCACCAGTCTGTTAAACTGGGTGTACAACTGCTTTGCATCCCTAGAGAAAGGCAAAGCAACTGAAACATACTGGTAAATCTGGTTGTGACAAAAGAACCCCTTAATGCTAGCTGGCTAGGGGGTAACAGGAGTGTCCTACTTCTGGTATGTACGTTCTGGTTAACTGTATCTCTGTGAACCAGGGGTTGTAGGCTGGCTGGTTGGGGAGAGTTACTGAGCTCCCTCCAGGAGCTAAAATCAGTGGGTAGTAATTATTGCAGACCCTGGGACAGATAACTCCAGAAAAGTAGCACCCCCTAGGGTGCATTACATATACTGGTTCAAAACGGGATCGAGAGACCCAGGAAACAAAGAAAGAGCTTGTACTGTACGGTAAAGAGCCTCCAGACCTGAGTGATGGGGCCCCTCATTTTGATCTAACAAACTGACCTGAACCTTGAGGGAAAACCCTGCGAAGAGTTAAAATGACTGGAAGCCACTAGGGTCTCCATGTGGAAGATGGAAGATATGTTAAGCTTAAGCAAACATATAGACTTAGTGTTTTATTATATGTTTTCTCTGTACAGCTTTTGTCCTAAATAAACATACTTTGCTTTGTAAAGGTTGTCTGGTCTCCAGTAAACCACTTTCTTAGCCCCTGGGAGAAAGTAAAACTTCAGGTGCTGAGCTAAGGTCAGGTCTGCTGGGATAATCACAGTGAGTTTGATGGGGATTGAAGCCTAAATCCCTGATCTGGAGGAAGAGAGTTTCAGGATTCTGCTTATAGAGAGGGGACAGCTGGAGGCCTGAGACCTAAGGGGGTATCCATTGAGCAAACCATGGGCAGCGAGTGTGTGTGTCAGAGATATAGTTACCCAAAACAGTGACAATATTTATACTTGTGACCAATTCTTTCCTGTATCATGCTTCTTTACTGTTTACATTTTTCAACTTGTCCTAAGGATGTATGTATTTTGAGATGTATGCATTTTGTTTTTGTGGAAACCTAAGAATATTGTTTTTAAATGTCTCCTTTGTTCTCAGATTTATAAACCATTCTGACATCATAGTGTATAGCAGTTTTGCTTTTATAATAGGTACCTAAACAGTTTATAAAATTTGTTCATTGGTTATATTAGTTTTGTCAGTGAATTGTAACTGAAGAGTTTGCATAGGTTGTATAACACCATCACAAGTATGCAGGAATCTTTTAGGACGTTCCTGCGAATGTAAAATGTCGTTGCTAATTTTTATTATAAAATAAATTGTACTTCAAGGATAATTTTCTCTAAATATGAAGAAATGTGGAAATAGCTGCACCAATAGATATTAAAGAATACAAAAAGCCTAACATCTGAAAGCTTGTACTGTCACACAGGTATAATTCATAAAGTAATGTACTATATGTAAAAAAGCCAAAACTGGCTGAGAAATTAAAAATTGGATGATAACAAACCATGAATCCCAGTGATGACTGAACCTAGTGATATTCTAAACCAAAAAAGCTCTCAACCATGCTTGTAGTTTTTTCCATTTCTTCATCCTGACTCAACAACATTCTAGGTTTCAGAGTGATCTTTGAGGTTATTGCATGTTCTGGTTGTGTTGGCTTTTTTGGTAAAAATGTTATTTCTAGTCAGACACAAAAAGGGGAAATTATTCGGGCATTTAAAAAAGGAAATGTGCCAGTTTAGTAGGTAATATTTTATCAAATAATTAACAGTTTAGATAAGAAGATATCTCTTATAAACCTGGAAGAACAATGTTGGTCATTGGCTGCTGAAGTTAATGTTACAGACTTATTTGCTTTGTACTTTGATTCAAAATAATACATCATTCTGCTTTAAGTGCCATCTATGGAGCCTTAAAGGTCACCTGCTGGTGCCCTTTATTGCATCTTTCTGGTGTACAAAGATGGCATGGCATGAAAGATTTTGGGGGTTTACAAAGCTTTTTTTTTTTAATCCTTAGAATGTCAAATTTGGCCTCCCCTTGTTTTTTTTCTGGACAACTTTTGGAAGGACTCTAGGAAAATTATGAGATGTAAGTTAGCCATACACATAAAAGGGTGAGGTCCTGAATCTTTAACAAAGGCTTCCTTTTTTTCAGTGTTGATTAAGCACTGAAGTTAAACAGTTAGTAATTCAAACAAACAAAAACCAAATTGGTTTTAAAAAAAATCAGATTAAAAATCCTTCTCTCAATTGCTCAACTTTTACTCTGTTGTTCTTGTTATAGCCCCATTTCACTAGTTAACCAGTTACCACAGATTCTTCCAGTCTAGACTGGCATTGGATTTCTGATGTGAAAAAAAAGAAAAAAAAATCCTCTCAATGCCATCTTCTCTTTATATATCATAAAGGAGGCAAAAAGGGGCATAAGCAGAAACTGTAAAGCAGAAACTTGAGAGCCTTGGCATAACTATTGATGTGGAAGAGATTATTACTATGGTATGGTGGTATAGCAACTTAAACAGGACAATGTGAAATTGTGTTGGAGGTCGGGAACAATAAAGACAAAACTACAGGATTTAAACTGAAACTACTGGATGTAAACTTAATATGGAACAAGAATTGGATGCAGCTCGGTTGAGTATGAATCCGGCTACTAGTATAAAAATAAAAACAAAACAACAACTGCCTTGATGTCTGCTCTGTTGCAATCATGGTACTTTAGCAGTTAAACAAAACAAAAATATGGCATTTCTTCAAGGCCAAAGAACGTTTTTCATAATATTGAAATCTTCAGTTAACATGGATGATGAGAAATACATGCTGTTAAAGGGGGAATGTTAAAATTGGGGTTATAGTCCTATTTTATATCCATCTAAACTAGGGATCCAAATTAGGGAAGAAAGATGCCTTTTTATCAACATTATTTTTATTGTTTGAGAGAAGTAACATATATGTGTCCTCCTGCAAAGTGGTATATTCTGATGTAGTTAATTCAGACAGTTTTCTGGTATTGTTCTCAAGCTCTGTGCCATGGATATGAGAATCCTCTACATGGGCAAATTTATTTCTCTGATTTTTCCATTTCCTTTTCTGGCACTATCTTCTCTAAATCAAGCAACATAGTTGAAATTTGGAGCCATTCTAATTGTGTTGAAGGCTCTCCGGCTCTCCAGGTTTTAGCAATTATATATTTTATTGTTGAAAGAGCTAAGTTTAATTGTTTCCTCTGTCTTTTATTTAGGAGTTTATGCAGAACAGGAGGTTAACATCCTAATATCTCTTACTGGATGTGAAATAACCCATTTATTATTGGAAATGCAAATTTCCAGAAGGGCCTTAATTCTGAATGTTCCAAAGTTAGGTTGAAATGTGTTTATTGTCTTTAGAATTAGGGATGATGGCCTGGGACATATTAATAGCTTAAAATTAACTGCCTTACATGCATTATTGCCAGATTCTATTTAAAACTTTTCTTGTAATATCAGGTTTAGCTTCTATTTATTTGGTAATTATAAAAAGTTATTAGGAAAGTGGCCAATTATGATGCCAAAAGGCTGTTCTGCAATTTGAAGTAAATGATTTAAGATGGAAGAGGATTTTTTTCTCTACAGGAAAATCATACATAATACAATCTCCAAAAGCAAGGGCATAATCCTGCTCCAACAGAAGTCAGTAGAATTTTATCTTTGGTTTCACTGATAGAATATGGCCCCAAAAGAGTAGCATGGGGGTGAAAACTGAGAATACGTTTATTTTTCCAGACTGATTCAATTAAACCAAAAACTACAAACTACAGTTGAGTTTAGTACTAATGACTTAGTCATATGAAAGAAAATTGTCTTCCTAGATTTCAGTTTAATATTTGCAACTTTCTTGTGATTTTGGTAAATGCCTTGGAATTAACTGGGGAAAATATATATTTTTCAATATGACATTGATAATAAATTGCTTCAGAACCAATTAGTATTATGTTTGCTACACCTGGCACAATAAAATTTAAGCATATCCCACCCCCTGCTGATTTCTAAACAGAGTATTGTTGATATTGAGGTAATGTAAAAAAAATGCTATATTCTGTGTGATGTATTTCTGTGATGTCAAATACTTTATTTTGGTCCCTCAATGTTTGTTTTACTATGGAACACTTTTGGTTCAGTAATGTTATATTTAATTTGAAAACATAGAAATGAAAAGGTTAGATTTGTGCCACTGAAAATAAATAAGCACAGAATAGAAAAGGGTTCAAATCTGCAAATCCTTATACAAAGCAAGTTCACCCTTTGAGTTAAATTGGGATGTATGAGAGATTTACTCATGTAAGTAAGGACTGATGGATTATGCATTTACTTTTTTCCCAAAAAACATCTGGAAGCATGACATGTGCAAAATATATGTAACTGCAAATATGTCTTCAAGTAAATGCAACCACAGTTGTACTATATTTAATTTCAGAAATGTGATTCTCTCTCATTGAGTAAAAACAGAAAACTGAGGAACCACAACTGACTCTAATTAAAAGTTTTAAAACAGTAAATGTCGAAGCACAGATCTGTGGCATAAGTATGATGTGTCATGGTTGGCAGATAAATTATGAGTTCAATTTACATGTGACAAAGTACTTGCATTACTCATGTATATTCAAGATCTTACTTACAAGAAAAACCTCATAATTTACCATTACCCATTAAGTATCTTCTCTATAATCTGTAGTGATTCCTATATGGAATTATTTTGTGCAGCACAACCTGTCTTCCATCCATATACCCAGCATGATTACTTTATTGTTTGGCAGTGTGACAGAAAAATATCCTGTCAGCTCAATAGTTGTCTGTGTGGAACGATTTAACTGTCCAAATTCTGCACAAAAGTTCATTCAGTTCAAAGTAAAACAAAGCATGAAATTCAGTAGGCTAATGATGCACACAGTTTGAGCAACATCTTTAGGAAAAAGAATTATTGTCATGTCACTGTGTCAAGCATATACTTGCAGTGAAGATTACCTTGATTTTTACTCTGTATTTAAGAAGCATTAACTAAAAATATCGAGTGGTTCCAACAGAGATACAGGTTCCAACCTGTTTTTTAAAAGTCCATAAAGATTGTTACTTTCCTCTTCCCATTGGCCTGTTATTCAGAAGGAAGAGCTGCTTTTATTTTTAATTTTGCCTAACTTAGTATATGGGTTTTTTTTCTTTGCTCTCAAAAAGTTTTTATATTGCCTGTGATTTAGAAGGTATACCACATAGTGGTATGTAAATCACCTATCCCACCTGGGAGGAAAGCAGTACAATAACTCTTTACTTGTTGAAGGAACTTCTGTTGAAATATGTAAAGTGTCTTTTTATTTCTTTTTCAACTTGTATGGAAGGCTCTCTACACAGCATTAAGAATATGAGGAAACCAGACACACACAGTTGGGGTCCAAATAACTGTTTTAGTAAGTGGATACAATCATAGAAGACCTAGATATATATTTACAGTGTTGGTCTGTTAGCATCTAGAATCTTCGACAATCAGACAGGGAGCCCTCAAACTATTTAAGTGGATGTTACCCAATTCCTAAATATTATAGAAAGATAGGCATGAGATTGACTAACCTCTTCTCCCCTAATTTCACCACCTCTTAATTTCTCACTATCTTCTTGTCTGAAATTACAACCATGTCTCAGTGTTCCTTATTATACGAAATATCTTGATCTCATCTGCTTCTCCCACTACTGCCACATTTCCACTTTTCGCTTTACCTCTAAAACTCAATCAACATGCCACTTACAAATATTCTGTCAGTATTGCCAAGAGCAAGCATTCAAAAATCATGAGTCAGGCCCCCAACATCATGATTGGCTTCAAATCATATGATTAAAAAAAAATAATACATTGTGGGTGTTATTTGTTTTCTGGTTTTCAACCTTTTGGGGTATAAATGGGTCATGTTTTCAAGTTTTTCTCTACAACCATGAGGACTAGAATCTTTTTTTTTTTTAAACCAATCATAAGAATGGCCCTACTGGATCAGACCAAAGGTCCATAGAATCATAGAGTTGGAAGAGATCTCAGGAGGTCATCTAGTCCAATCCGCTGCTCAAAGCAGGACCAACACCAACTAAATCATCCCAGCCAAGGCTTTGTCAAGCTGGGCCTTAAAAACCTCTAAGGATGGAGATTCCACCACCTCCCTAGGTAACCCATTCCAGTGCTTCATCACCCTCCTAGTGAAATAGTGTTTCCTAATATCCAACCTAGATCTCCCTCTCTGCAACTTGAGACCATTGCTTCTTGTTCCGCCATCTACCACCACTGAGAACAGCCTAGCTCCATCCTCTTTGGAATCCCTCTTCAGGTAATTGAAGGCTGCTATCAAATCCCCCCTCACTCTTCTCTTCTGTAGACTAAATAACCCCAGTTCCCTCAGCCTCTCCTCGCAAATCATGTGCCCCAGCCCCCAAATCATTTCCGTTGCCCTCTGCTGGACTCTTTCCAATTTGTCCACGTCACTTCTGTAGTGGGGGGACCAAATCTGGACACAGTACTCCAGGTGTGGCCTCTCCAGTGCCGAATAGAGGGGAATAATCACTTCTCTCGATCTGCTGACAATGCTCCTACTAATACAGCCCCAATATGCCATTGGCCTTCTTGGCAACAAGGGCACACTGCTGGTTCATATCCAGCTTCTCGTCCACTGTAATCCCCAGGTCCTTTTCTGCAGAACTGCTGCTTAGCCAGTCTGTCCCCAGCCTGTAGCGGTGCATGGGATTCTTCCTTCCTAAGTGCCAGACTCTGCACTTGTCCTTGTTGAACCTCATCAGATTTCTTTTGGCCCAATCCTCCACTTTGTCTAGGTCACTCTGGACCCTATAGCTACCCTCCAGCATATCTACCTCTCCCCCCAGCTTCGTGTCATCTGCGAACTTGCTGATGGTGCAATTAATCCCATCATCCAGATCATTAATAAAGATGTTGAACATAACTGGCCCCAGGACTGACCCCTGGGGTACTCCCCTTGAAACCGGCTGCCAATTAGACATCGAGCGGTTGATCACTTCCCGTTGACCCCGACAATCTAGCCAGCTTTCTATCCACCTTATAGTCCATTCATCCAACCCATACTTTTTTAACTTGCTGGCAAGAATACTGTGGGAGACCGTATCAAAAGCTTTGCTAAAGTCAAGATATATCACATCCACCGCTTCCCCCATATCCACAGATCCAGTTACTTCATCATAGAAGGCAATCAGTTTGGTCAGGCATGACTTGCCCTTAGTGAATCCAATCCAATCCAGCTAGCCCAGTATCCTGTCTTCTGACAGTGGCCAGTGCCAGGTGCCGCAGAGGAAATGAACAGAACAGGTAATCATCAAGTGATCCATCCCCTGTCTCCCATTCCCAGCTTCTGGCAAACAGAGGCTAGGGACACCATCCCTGCCCATCCTGGCTAATAGCCATTGATGGATTTATCCTCCAGGAATTTATCTAGTTCTTTTTTTAACCCTGTTATGGTCTTGGCCTTCACAACATCCCCTGTCAAGGAGTTCTGCAGGTTGACTGTGTGTTGTGTGAAGAAATACTTCCTTTTGTTTGTTTTAAACCTGCTGCCTATTAATTTCATTGGTGACCCCTAGTTCTTGTGTTCACATTTATTTGACTTCAGATCACATTTATTTGAGATCTGGGACTGAAAAAAAAAAGATACCACAAGAGTTGACAACACTGTTCTCCAGCTCCAGGATAGATCCCTTCTAATCTGTCTTCTGCCCTCCCTCCACTGTACTGAAACCGCTCACACAGCAACGTCTTCAGTGACCTTTTCTGGTCAAAACTCAAGACTCGTACTCCATCCTCAGTTTTGCTGGCTCTTTTACTGATTTTGATGCTGTAAATTGCGTGCTCCTTCTTGAAATCTTGTGCTTCCTTGACTTTTATTAAACTGTTCTCTCCTGGGATTCCTCCTTCTTCTGTATGATAATTACACCAGCATTTCTTGTGGGTTGTCTTCTTCCTACCCACTCCCACTGCTTTAACTATTGTCTTTATGTTGATAACTTTCAAACCTATTTTTCCACACCTGACTTGTCTTCCTCCATTCAATCTTGGCATCAGTGTCTCTCTCTGAGATGATCTCCTGGATGTCTCTGTCACCTAAGCTTAACACAGATAAAACTAAACTTTTGATCATTTCCCCAAAACCACTGCCCTTCCCCAAATTCTCAATAATTGCTGTCACCATTACCACCATAGAATCATAGAATATCATAGTTGGAAGGGACCTCATGACGTCATCTGATCCAACCCCCTGCTCAAAGCAGGACCAATCCCCAATTTTTGCCCCAGATCCCTAAATGGCCCCCTCAAGGATTGAACTCACAACCCTGGGTTTAGCAGGCATAACTCAGACTTGTAACCTAGGGGTCGATTTCAGCTCCACTGCTTGTTATTGCCCTGCACATGCAGACTTTGTCCGAATCCTGCTACTTCTTCCTCTTTAAAATGTTTATACCAGTCTTATTGTGTGTGCAGACAGCTACAGCCTTTAAAGCATGCCATTTTCAATTACATGATCACATACTATTTTTTCCAAAGGACCCCTGCCTCATTTAGTGCAGACAAATGAATGGTGCTCACTTAATAAGCAGCTATTAAATATTTTGTTTTATTCTCATTGTGCCCTCAGTGTTTGGCCCTGGGCCTTCCTTACTGCACATTATTCAAATCCTCCTCTGAATAAAGAATTACTAATTTCCTCATGGGTTTTCTGTGGCACTCATCACTATGGTATCTGAGTGATTCACAAACTTTAATTTATTTTCACAACACCCTTGTGAGGTGAGTGGGTAGCATTATCAACATTTTACAGATGGGGAATTGAGGCAGAGAGAGAAAGATTGAAGTCAAAAGTATCTGCTAATTTTGGATGCCTCAACTGAGACACCTAAGACCGGATTTTTCAAAGTGTTTAGTATTATATAGCACTTTATATATACAAAGCAAAGCTCACACTGACTTCAGTTGAACACCCAGAAAATCAAGAATACAGAGTCAGTAACCATATGTGAAAAGTTTGGTTTAAATGACTTGCCTAGCATCACACAGGAATGCTGTAGCATAGGCAGGGATAAAAACCAATTTTCCAGGGCAGCCTTACTCATGAAACCAACCTTTCTCTTCCCACAATCTTCATAGAATCATAGAATCATAGAATATCAGGGTTGGAAGGGACCCCAGAAGGTCATCTAGTCCAACCCCCTGCTCAAAGCAGGACCAATTCCCAGTTAAATCATCCCAGCCAGGGCTTTGTCAAGCCTGACCTTAAAAACCTCTAAGGAAGGAGATTCTACCACCTCCCTAGGTAACGCATTCCAGTGTTTCACCACCCTCTTAGTGAAAAAGTTTTTCCTAATATCCAATCTAAACCTCCCCCATTGCAACTTGAGACCATTACTCCTCGTTCTGTCATCTTCTACCATTGAGAACAGTCTAGAGCCATCCTCTTTGGAACCCCCTTTCAGGTAGTTGAAAGCAGCTATCAAATCCCCCCTCATTCTTCTCTTCTGCAGACTAAACAATCCCAGTTCCCTCAGCCTCTCCTCATAAGTCATGTGCTCTAGACCCCTAATCATTTTTGTTGCCCTTCGCTGGACTCTCTCCAATTTATCCACATCCTTCTTGTAGTGTGGGGCCCAAAACTGGACACAGTACTCCAGATGAGGCCTCACCAGTGCCGAAAAGAGGGGAACGATCACGTCCCTCGATCTGCTCGCTATGCCCCTACTTATACATCCCAAAATGCCATTGGCCTTCTTGGCAACAAGGGCACACTGCTGACTCATATCCAGCTTCTCGTCCACTGTCACCCCTAGGTCCTTTTCCGCAGAACTGCTGCCTAGCCATTCGGTCCCTAGTCTGTAGCGGTGCATTGGATTCTTCCGTCCTAAGTGCAGGACCCTGCACTTATCCTTATTGAACCTCATCAGATTTCTTTTGGCCCAATCCTCCAATTTGTCTAGGTCCTTCTGTATCCTATCCCTCCCCTCCAGCGTATCTACCACTCCTCCCCGTTTAGTATCATCCGCAAATTTGCTGAGAGTGCAATCCACACCATCCTCCAGATCATTTATGAAGATATTGAACAAAACCGGCCCCAGGACCGACCCCTGGGGCACTCCACTTGACACCGGCTGCCAACTAGACATGGAGCCATTGATCACTACCCGTTGAGCCCGACAATCTAGCCAGCTTTCTACCCACCTTCTAGTGCATTCATCCAGCCCATACTTCCTTAACTTGCTGACAAGAATACTGTGGGAGACCATGTCAAAAGCTTTGCTAAAGTCAAGAAACAATACATCCACTGCTTTCCCTTCATCCACAGAACCAGTAATCTCATCATAAAAGGCGATTAGATTAGTCAGGCATGACCTTCCCTTGGTGAATCCATGCTGACTGTTCCTGATCACTTTCCTCTCATGTAAGTGCTTCAGGATTGATTCTTTGAGGACCTGCTTCTACCTCATTTATTCCATAAATTCCAACTTCTGCAACAAACAAGCAGGGGACCTACGATAGCAGCCTGCTTCACTGCACAACCCTGATTTGTTTCTAGAATAGGTTCATCCTGTGCACTAAGGCAGAAATTCGGGGCGGGGGGGGGGAGTGATTGTGCAATTAAAGGCAATAATAATGCATATAATATAATGGGGTTGAATTAAGGTTTTACAGGCAATCTTAATTCTGGCATTTCCTAACTTTTGAGACTCTTAGGACACATAGGATCCTGCATGTTTGTGACTCAGATCCAAGCACTATGGACTGCCCAGGATTCAGCCATCCACATAAATATCCTGGAGTTGACAGCCATACATCAGGAATGCGAAACTTTCCTCACATCCATTCAGGACCTGAGCACACAAGTGATGATGGACAACACCTCTTACCTCAACAGTCAGGGTGAAGTCCTTTATATTAGGAGTTGGTGCAACTTTGGAACTTCTGCATTTAGAACTTCACCCACAAGCCCTCTCATCTTGTAAGGGTGCTGAATACCTTTGGTAGAGTGCCTCAGGAGGGATTTAATACAAAATCATGGGAGGTCTCTGAAAAATAACCAGGGGTACTCCAACATTGACTTGTTTACGACAAAACAGAAAATGTCCATTTCTGCTCCAGGAAGGGTCAGTTTCCAGGCTGTATCACGGATGCACTTCTGCTTCCCTGGGTATGAGAATTTCTCTGTGCATTTCCCCCAGTGCTGCTGATTCCCAGAGTTATCAAGAAGCTGAAGTAAGAACACACCAGAATGATTCCAATAGCTCTGGAATGATCAAGACGACAATGGTTTTCTGACATCCAAATGTTGTTGGTTTCCAATGACGTTGTAACGCAGAACATGGTTAGGGTCTGCACCCCAACCCTCACAGTCTCTACCTCGTGGATGTTGAGGCAATTACAGGCCGGTAAGCCTGACTTCAGTTTCGGGCAAACTAGTTGAAACTATAGTAAAGAACAAAATTGTCAGACACATAGATGAACATAATTTGTTGGGGAATAGTCAACATAGTTTTTGTAAAGGGAAATCATGCCTAACCAATCTACTAGAGTTCTTTGAGGGGGTCAACAAGCATGTGGACAAGGGGGATCCGGTGGATATAGTGTATTTAGATGTTCAGAAAGCCTTTGACAAGGTCCCTCACCAAAGGCTATTAAGCAAAGTAAACAGTCATGGGATAAGAGGGAAGGCCCTCTCATGGATTGGTAACTGGTTAAAAGATAGGAAACAAAGGGTAGGAAGAAATGGTCAGTTTACACAATGCAGAGAGGTAAATAGTGGTGTCCCCCAGAGGTCTGTACTGGCTCCAATCCTATTCAACATATTCATAAATGATCCGTAAAAAAGGGTAAACAGTGAGGTGGCAAAATTTGCAGATGATACAAAACGACTCAAGACAGCTAAGTCCCAGGCAGACTGTGAAGAGCTACAAAAGGATCTCTCAAAACTGGGTAACTGGGCAACAAAATGGCAGATGAAATTCCATGTTGATAAATGCAAAGTAATGCACATTGGAAAACATAATCCCAACTATACATATAAAATGATGGGGTCTAAATTAGCTGTTACCACTCAAGAAAGAGATCTTGGAAACATTGTGGATAGTTCTCTGAAAACATCCACTCAATGTGCAGTGGCAGTCAAAAAAGCGAACAGAATGTTGGGAATCATTGAGACAGGGATAGATAATAACACAGAAAATATCATATTGCCTCTACATCCATGGTACACCCAAATCTTGAATACTGCACGTAGATGTGGTCTCCCCATCTCAAAAGGAGATATATTGGAATTGGAAAAGGATCAGAAAACTGCAACAAAAATTATTAGGGGTATGGAGAGTCTTCCATATGAGGAGAGATTAATAAGACTGGGACTTTTCAGCTTGGAAAAAAGATGACTAAGGGGGATAAGACAGAGGTCTATAAAATCATGACTGGTGTGGAGAAAGTAAATAAGGAAGTGTTATTTATTCCTTCTCATAACACGAGAACTAGAGGTCACCAAATGAAATTAATAAGCATCAGGTTTAAAACAAACAAAAGGAAGTATTTTTTCACACAACGCAGAGTCAACCTGTGGAACTCCATGCCAGAGGATGTTGTGAAGGCCAAGACTATAACAGGGTTAAAAAAAGAACTAGGTAAATTCATGGAGGATATGTCCATCAATAGCTATTAGCCAGGATGGGCAGTGATGGTGTCCCTAGCCTCTGTTTGCCAGAAGCTGGGAATAGGCAACAGGATGGATCACTTGATGATTACCTGTTCTGTTCATTCCCTCTGGAGCACCTGGTTTTGGCCACTGTCAGAAGACAGGATATTGAACTAGATGGACCTTTGGTCTGACCAAGTATGGCCGTTCTTATGTTATTTTCCTATTTTCCCAACTCTTCAGGCTTAGTAGATGTCACCAAGAATGCTGTCTTCACAGAGAGGTTAAGGTGGGAACAGGCTGCCATCAGTTCAAAGGGAGGTCTCATAAGACTCCTGAGTAGATCCCAAGATGGATTGGGTACCTTCACATAAGGGAAAAGATTCCCTAATCCTTTGATAAATCTCACTATCTGAGAACCCCTCAAATGGGGAATGAAAAGTCGTTATAGCGGCCAAGTGAACTCTGACACGGTTCATAGAAAATCCTGCCTTTTTCGATTCCAGGAGGTAGTCCAAGGTTGCCAACAGGGGAGAATAAGCAAATGAAAGATGCTGCTGGTCACACCAATGATTGAATATTTTCCACTTTTGAAGGTAGCTATTTTGTGTGGATTTTTTTCTACTGTTCAACAAAACCTGTGGTATCTCCACAGAACAGCAGGCAATCTCTACACCCACAAATCATCGAGGAGCCACACTTTGAGGCAAAGAACTCCTAGGTTGGGGTGAAGCATCTGACCGACAACCTGAGAGAGAAAATGAGGAATGGCCAGAAGGCTGATTGCTTGACAGATGGCCACATGAAACAGGTATGGATAACAGGCCTGCTCTGGCCATGTTGGAACTACTAAAATGACCTTAGCATTCTCATGCCTCATCTTGATCACCACCTTCAAAATTTGAGGCACTGGGGGAAATGCACACAAAATTTCCTTTGTCCATGGTATAAGGAAGAGAGTGAAGGCCCAGTCCCCTGCTTCAACAAAATTGACAGCACTTCTTGTTGGTGATGGTCCATTCTGGAATCCCCAGATATCAGAAATATGTTGCTGAGGTAGATATGTACCGATAGACTGGCGCTGGTTCAATTGATGCAGTGTGTGTCGATTTAGCGGGTCTGGTGACGACATGCTAAATCGATGGGAGAGCACTCTCCCATCAATTTATGTACTCTATCTCCCTGAAAAGAGTAAGAGAAGTCGACGGGAGAGCATCTCCTGTTGACACAGTGCGGTGTAGACACCGCGGTAGGTCGACTTAAGCTATGTCAACTTCAGTTATGTTATTTACCTAACTGAAGTACCGTAATGTGGGTCACCAGGCCTAAGGATCCAACTCCCATTCATAATCTTGGGAAAATCATCTGCTGAGTGCATCAGCCATGGTGTTTTGTATGCCTGGGAGATACATTGCTGAAATAAGGAGTGATTGACTATGTACCAGTTCTATAGCTTTATTACTTCAGCACAAAGGGGATCTTGCCCTTTCCTGTTGATTGATATAGAACATACAAGATACGTTGTCTGTCATGATTTTGATAGAATTGCCCTTGATTAATGGAAGAAAGTGAAGGCAGGCATTCCAGACTGCCCTTAGCTCCAGAAGGCTGGTGTACAGAAAAGCTGCTTGGGACAACCATCTGCCCTCAATATTTATAAGTCCATAGATGTGCCCACCAGCTCAACATAGATGCAACTGTTATGGTGACAGCTGGAGATGGCTTAAAAAAGGGAACATCTGAACTACATTGTGAGGATTCTTCCACCAGATGAGGGACTCTCTCACTTGACAAGAGACTGAAACCTGTCTGTCTAGACTGTTTGATCAGGAATAAACTGTTCTGAGCCATCTCTGGAAGCAGCAAAGGTATAACCTTGCATGACATGTTACAAAGGTGAAGCTTCCAAAAGTTTAAGACAATTTCTCACCAAAATCTGTGGACTTATTTGAATTCTTCTCATAAGATTTGATAGCATTGTGTAGGGAACGAAGACACTGGCTGTTGCGTCCTCCCTCCCCAAAATAAATTATGTTCTCTGAACTGGTGTGAGGTCACTGTAGACTTCTCAATATCGAGCTGAAGATTTAGCCTGAGGAACAGAGTCAAGACTGACTGTATGGCTGAAAGAACCTCATTGTAATACCAGCCCTTGATCAGCCAATTGTCAAGTTACAGCAAGACTACTATCACTTCTTGCCAAAGATAGGTGGTAACCATTGCTACAACCTTTTAGAATACTCTTGGAGCAGAGGAAAGTCAGAATAGAAGTACCTGGTATTGGAAATGGGTCTGGCCTATCAGGAAGTGAAGAAATCTCTAGATGGTTGAATCACAATATAGAAATATGCATCCCAAAGGTCAAGAGTCAAAAACTAGTCCCCTGTATACAATGATGGGATTATAGCTGCAAGAGTTACCATCTTGAACTTTTGTGCTTGCACAAAGTGGTTAAGGAGTCTTATATCTAAAATAGGTCTTCACCCTCTGTTCTTTTTTGGGACCAGGAAGTACTTAGAGTAAAACTTCTTCCCCGGTGCTGAACAGGAACTGGTTCTATGGCTCTTATGTATAGAAGGGAGTCAATGCCTCCTGCCTCAACAGGTGTTCCTGATGGGGTCCCTGAAGAGTGATGGGGAAGGAGGATGGGATAGCAGAAGGATGGTATGGTAAATCCAGTAAGTCGGATGTTATAACCTCCAAGACCCAGTGGTTGGTTGTAATTTGTTCCCATGTCTGTTGAAAGTGGAAAAGGAAGTTCCCAAAGGGAGGGAGGAGGGCAAACAGTTGCAGCTGGAAATTCAAAATGTTGGGACAATTTGGACCCTCAATGAGTCCACCAAAATTGATATTTTGATAATGAAGAAGGTTGTGTGGTTGAGCCAGAGGTAGTAGGTGTGGTCTCTTTCTCTGAAACCTCACTTTCTTCTTCAGTGGCTCAGCAGGTCTTTGGAACCCAGGGAAATGGGGAGGACAGGATATTTGAGCTGTCTAGGATCTACTGTATATTTATGTATTTGAAGGCATGTAGATACAGAGAGATCACAGGTGGCTCTGGAATCCTTCAAAGTATGCAGTGACTCCTCGGTGTTCACTGCAAAAAGTTTCAAGCCATTAAAGGGAAGATGCTCAACTGTACTTTGTACCTTCCTGGGGAACCCAGAGAGCTGGATCCAAGACGCCAGATGCATGATAACTGCCACAGAAACGGAACAGGAAGCAGTTTCAGCAGCACTCAGGGAAGTTTGTAAAGATGTTGAAGCAAACAAGTGACCCTCAGCTATGATGACCTAGAATTGCTCTTGATGCTCTGATGGAAGGTGTTCAATAATATAGTTGGTATGATTATATTTTGCCACAAGGACCTGGTAAATTGCCATCCTGAACCATAGGATCGCTGATGAATAGTTCTTATGTCCAAAAAGAGGTTTTTGACCTTTGTCATATGATGTTGATTTAGCTAGGTGCTGTCTTCCACATTCGATTACCTCTTCAGTGACCAATGAGTTAGAAAAAGAGTGAGAAAATAAAAATTTAGAGTCTTTGGCCAGGACATAACACTTTTTATCAGCCTGCTTGCAAGTGGATGGTACTGTTGGAAAGGTCTGCCAGATAGTCTTGTTGGGATCCAAAAGTGCCTCATTAATGCACCAGGTCACTGGAGCAGACGTTGCTGTGTGTAAAATGTCCATGTGATTGGGTGCCAGGCCCACACAAGGCCTGAATAGAGAGAAGGGATCAATTAACCCTGTGGCAGGCTGCACCTGGATGAGAGTCAGAGCTGATGAGCTTTTAATTGATGAAGTCCAGCTGGACAAGGGGAAGGCTATACTGCTGAAAAAACCAGGAGGTAGAGAATAATAAGGGGACTGCAGTACAGAAGGCCTGCAGTCACACTCTGGGCTTAGAGAGGGAAGGGAGGAAACCCAATGGGAGAACAGAAGCCCTGGGAGCCTGGCCCTGAGGGGAGGTTGTACCCATAGAAGTATTGGAGAAGAAGCCTGAGAGGGGCAAAATAGGAAACAGTTCTGGGAAACAGCCGCAAGGTTTGGGTCAGTGCAGACACTGGCTGCTGGTTGTAGAGGGGCCTGGGCTGGAGTAGAGGGTGGGCCCAGGTTTCCCTACCAGCCACGGGAAGTGGCACAGACTGGGCAGTGGAGCAGAAGACTGGCTGTGCCAGTTGTCCAATGTGACTTTGATACCCCAGACGAGGACTAGAGAGACCTGGCCAGAGGACCAAGACATGAAGAGGGAGCACCCAGAGTCACAGAGAGTACCCTGAGTCCACAGAGGGAGAGAGACAGCAGGGTGAATGACTGAAGGAGGGAGTGTCAGACTGTTGATGAGCTAATCTGCAGATGAGCCACAAGTTGGTGCCACAGTGGTGAGTGAACCCCGTTACAGTCCAACAGTTTGTGCTGTGACTCCTGGCCTCCTCAAGGGGCACCTGGAAAGAATCCACCACTCATTTCATGAGGTCCTGAAATATTTTGAAATTGTCAGTCATGGAGGGTGGGAGACATATCACAGCCTCATCCAGAGAAGATGAGGAAATATTAATCTGTGGGGTGGCCTCCTTGTCTTCTGTAGCCTTCTGCTCCTTGAAAGTTTCCTCCTGTTGTTCACGTAACAGAGGAAGGATAGATGTCCCTGTGGTTCCGGAGAATGAAACTAGAGGCTTGAGAAAATTGCTGATGCCCCAGGGTCCCAATATGGCCACCAAGGGGGACCATGTGGTATAGAAGATGGAATCAATGGCTGTTCATTCCATCAAGGAAGGGCTTTGAAACGTCTCCCCAAGCATCATTCCTCTCTTGGTAGGTGTCAGTAAGAGATTTCCTATACTAGTAAATAGGAGAACCTTGAACAGAGATTTGAGAGGCTGAATAAAGATCCTCACCTCATCCACAGGAGGAGTTATGCCAGAGAATGGTGGAGAATCAGATGGTAGAGAAAGCTGTAATTCTGGTGACCATGCAGATCTTGGTACCGAGAGGAGCACAGTACTGATCAAAAGGGGAGACTGTAGCTCCTCTGACACAGAAAGGTCTTTGGAGAATCTAAATTCCTGTAGTACCAGATAAAATAATGATATTGAGTTGTGAGTTTGTCTAGGCAAGTCTCTTGCAGAGGAAGTGGACGATGACTTTGTAGGCCTCAAGGCAGACACAGATTCAGGTGGCTGCTTAGCTTTTTGCAGTACTGAGGGTCCCTCAGTACTGCAGTACTGATGTTCTGGGACTGGAGGTTGCAGTAGAGTATCCATTGGTACCATCTTGATGGAAGGAAACTCTCTCCCTGCTGCCTCAATCATATGATGATGGTACCAAAGCACAGCTGTAGCCATGGCTGTTAGAGGAGCCCAGGGATTTGGCAGTGCCACTGATACCAGAGAAACCTTGAGCCTCAACAGTACCAGACTGAAAACTTGATGCTTCAAAGACTGTCGACTTAGGAGGAGACTGAGGTCTCCTTGTCAGGAGAACCAGAATTCTGTTTTTAGAGCTCTTTTCAGCACTGTCTAAAATCCTTCCCTTCGAAGGTCTAAGGGAACATTGATCTGAGGTAGACAGAGAACTATACTTACTCAGAAAATGGAGTACCAGGTTGGCAGTGGGCCCTGACCTCGATCTAAAGTGGGACGAAGTGAATGCTCCATAAGCAGTCTCAGCTTAATCTCCCAGTTCTTCCTGGCCCTGCTTTTAAGGGCTAAAAATGAAGTTGGACTTCTGTAGAATGTGTATTTCTTTAAGACACCAAATGCACCAGGAATGCCTGTTGCTGACTGGGATTGCTTCCCAGGAAGGAGGCAGCGTTTGAACTCTTGTGATTCTGGCATACCTACCTAAGAGAGGGAGGAATAAGAGGACAAGAAATGATTCTGTTCCAAAAACTAACTACTAACCACTAAACTAAATTAATAAACTCTGACAGCTTACAAACTAGTTTAGGCAAGCTTGACTGACTGAAGCAGACCTTCTGAATACTGCATCTCAGGCCAATGCAGTTGAGATGGAATTGAGGGCAATTTGCCTGCACAGCCCTATGTAGCCCCAATGCGGGGCACAAGGATCTGTAGGGCACATGCATGGGCCAACTGGGCACTGCTACCAAAAATCTCCAATCAAAGGTCCATGTGTACCTGAAGTGGAGCACCCATAGGAACACAACTTGAAGAAGAACATGTACTTACATTAATTATATTAAAAATTAATCTTCACATGAAAATTATTGTGAAAAGCAAAGAAAATCACTCTCAAAAGGAAATTAAAAGGGAAAAAATCAAAAAGATATTCTAAGAAAATTCACTGCTAAGAACAAAGAATATTTTCCCAATACCTAGAGTACAGCATCCCAAATTTTATGGCTTAACTTTAATGTAGATGGTTTCTGATTGATAAAGGGCACAATACTGTACCATTTCTCCTTGAATTGTGACCTTCATTTTTAATCAATTTGTGCTCAGTTGGTGGATATTTTAGACCAAGAACTCTTAATACAGCATAGCTTAAAAAAAAAAATCCAAAAATAAACATGTTCAGTTATAGTTTCTTTATAATGCTCAGTGTTATAAGCACAAAACTGGAGAAGAAAGGGGGAGATTGAATGAGACGTCAATGTATTTGCAAACCAATGGCAATAACAAAAATATTCTTGGCTGCTCTGATAAATTTGTCATGTAAGTGAGTTGCGTGTGTAAACAAGGGGAAAGGTCAGGACACCAAGGAGCTAATCTTCCAGCTTTAAACTAGGAGTTGCACCAATTCTAAAAACTGAAAACAGTTGAAAACACACATGTACATACAAATAAGTTATTAAAATAAATGACTAATGTAATTTATTAATGCAAACTGAAAACTATAAATTCTGGATCTTTTTCAAATTGTGTCTGGCAGCATGTTGTGTATCATCCACAAAATAGTTTTTGGAATTTCCAGCACCCTAGCTGCAGATACAGCTTCAGAAAGCCATCTAAATCTTAACAGATTCTAATGATTCTGAAGTCATTTTCTAAGCTCAGTGTGTTCTTTCAAATGTCATCAATCATGAGTCAACCTGGCCTCCAATGCCACATATGACAGTCTTTTATTTTTAAACCTTCACACAAATACACTTCATGTATATTTTTTGCCAAAAATATGTCAATTCAGATTTCAGTATTCCAAGTGTATTATGTTCTTTCGGGATACTTGTCAGATGGCCTATTTAATGTGAGATGTTTTTCTAGAAGAAGAGTAACTGACCTGGAAAACAAAGCTTCCACCATACACTATAAGAAGAGTTCATGATTTTCTGCAGTTATATCTTCAAGGCGCACACAGTTCTTTAATTGAACTGAGTCAGCGTTTCACTCAACATGCTGGTTAATGGATAGAAATTATTTGTATTAAGTAGGGCTGTGAAGCGATTAAAAAAGTTAATTGCGATTAATCGCACTGTTAATAATAGAATACCATTTATTTAAATGTTTTGGATATTTTCTACATTTTCAAATATATTGATTTTAATTACAACACAATACAAAGTGTACAATGCTCACTTTATATTTTTTATTTCAAATATTTGCACTTTAAAAACAAAAGAAATAGTATTTTTCAATTCGCTTCATACAAGTACTGTAGTGCAGTCTCTTTATCATGAAAGTTTAACTTACAAATGTAGAGTTATGTACAAAAAAACCCCTGCATTCAAAAATAAAACAATGTAAAACTTTAGAACCTACAAGTCCACTCAGTCCTATTTCTTGTTCTGCCAATCACTCAGACAAAGGTTTGGATACAATTTGCAAGAGATAATGCTCCCTGCTTCATGTTTACAATGTCATCTGAAAGTGAGAACAGGCGTTCGCATGGCACTGTTGTAGCCAGCGTCGCAAGATATTTATGTGCCGGATGTGCTAAAGATTCATATGCCCCTTCATGCTTCAACCACCATTCCAGAGGACATGCGTTCATGCTGATGACGGGTTCTGCTGGAAAATGATCCAAAGCAGAGTGGACCGACGCATGTTCATTTTCACCATCTGAGTCAGATGCCACCAGCAGAAGGTTGATTTTCTTTTTTGGTGGTTCAGGTTCTGTAGTTTCCGCATTACAGTATTGCTCTTTTAAGACTTCTGAAAGTATGCTCTACCCCCTCATCTCAGATTTTGGACGGCACTTCAGATTTTTAAACCTTGGGTCAAGTGCTATAGCTATTTTTAGAAATCTCACATTGATACCTTCTTTGCATTTTGTCAAATCTGCTGTGAAAGTGTTCTTAAAATGAACATGTGTTGGGTCATTATTCGAGACTGCTATGACATAAACTATATGGCAGAATGTGTGTAAAACAGAGCAGGAGACATACAATTCTTCACCAAGGAGTTTGATCACAAATTTTATGCATTATTGTTTTAACGAGCATCATCAGCATGGAAGCATGTCCTCTGGAATGGTGACCAAAGCATGAAGGGGAAAATGAATGTTTAGCATATCTGGCATGTAAATACCATGCAATGGTGGCTACAAAAGTGCCATGTAAATGCCTGTTCTCACTTTCAGGTGACATTGTAAAATAAGAAGCGGGCAGCATTATCTCCCATAAATGTAAACAAACTTGTTTGTCTCAGTGATTGACTGAACAAGAAGTAGGACTGAGTGGACTTGTAGGCTCTAAAGTTTTACATTGTTTTGTTTCTGAGTGCAGTTATATAACAAAAAAAAAATCTACATTTGTAAGTTACACTTTCACGATAAAGAGATTGCACTACAGTACTTGTATGAGGTGAACTGAAAAATATTACAGTGAAAGCTGTTTTATCCGGCACTTCACCAGCCAGAAAGCTCTATAAACCATCATTTCTGATCTTCATTGAAATTCCAGTTTATGGTCTGGTTGGCGCGGGGCCGGCAGGACGTTGGGGCACCGGAGGGGGTGTGGAGCGCGGGCTCTGAGAGTGAGTTTGGATGTGGGAGGGGGCTTGGGCATGGAAGGTGGTACCAGATCTGGGGGCCACTCACCTTGGGCGGCTCCCCGCAAGCAATTACCTGTCCTGGCTGCTCCTAGGCAGAGGCGCAGCAGGCAGCGGTGTGCGCTGCCCCCAGCCCGAGTGCTAGCTCTGCAGCTCCCATTGGCTGGGAACCGTGGCCAATAAGAGCTGCAGGGACCAACACCTGCAGGCAGAGGCTCAGGCAACACACAGAGCCACCTGCTGCGCCTCCACTTAGGAGCAGCTGGGACAGGTCACTGCTTGCAGGGAGCTGCCCGAGGTGAGCGGTCCCTGGATCCAGTATCCCGCACGCCCTCCAGCGCCCCAAGCCGCTGCCCCGAGCCCCCTCCTGCACCCAAACTCCCTCCCTCTTAGTTAACCAGCATTTTTCACTTACTGGCTTCCCCAACATGCTGGATAAAACAGCTTTTCCTGTATTTGTTTGATCATTTTTACAGTGCAAATATTTGTAATAAAAAATAATAGTATAAAGTAAACACTGTACACTTTGTATTTTGTGTTGTAATAGAAATCAGTATATTTGAAAATGTAGAAGAACATCCAAAATATTTATTAAATTTCAATTGGTATTCTATTGTTTAACAGTGCAATTAATCACGATTAATTTTTTTGAGTTAGTCACGTGAGTTAACTGCAATTAATTGGCAGCCCTAGTATGAAGGCATGTCTACATGGGGAAGTTAGATTGGAATAAACTAGGGTGTGAATTTAAAGCACAATAGCTATTCTATGCTAACTCCCTATGTAGAAACGCTGCTTCTGCACCAAAACTAAAGTACACTGCACCAAGTGCCTTTTTGCAGATTATTCTACTTCCAAGATGAATTAAACTAAACCACAGAAAGGCTCTCTTTGCAGAATATAAGTGTCCACGTGGAGAGCTACTGTGAAATAGCTATTCTGCAATAGCTGTTCCAGGTTATTTCCCCATGCAGTCAAGCCCTTAGTGCCTGCAAGGCCCTCATAAATGTACAGTCCCTCATTGCATGGCTTCTAAAACCTGACTTTCAAATATTAAGGAAATTAGTCAGGGAGGTGGATTGGACTGAGGAATTTATGGCTCTAAAGGCAGAGGAGGCCTGGGATTACTTTAAGTCAAAGCTGCAGAAGCTGTCGGAAGCCTGCATCCCAAGAAAGGGGAAAAAATTCATAGGCAGGAGTTGTAGACCAAGCTGGATGAGCAAGCCTCTCAGAAAGGTGATTAAGAAAAAGCAGAAAGCATACAGGGAGTGGAAGATAGGAGGGATCAGCAAGGAAAGCTACCTTATTGAGGTCAGAACATGTAGGGATAAAGTGAGACAGGCTAAAAGTCAAGTAGAGTTGGACCTTGCAAAGGGAATTAAAACCAGTAGTAAAAGGTTCTATAGGCATATAAATAAGAAGAAAACAAAGAAAGAAGAAGTGGGACCGCTAAACACTGAGGATGAAGTGGAGGTTAAGGATAATCTAGGCATGGCCCAATATCTAAACAAATACTTTGCCTCAGTCTTTAATGAGGATCTTAGGGATAATGGTAGCATGACAAATGGGAATGAGGATATGGAGGTAGATATTACCATATCTGAGGTAGAAGCGAAACTCAAACAGCTTAAAGGGACTAAATCGGGGGGCCCA
Organism: Chelonia mydas; assembly: GCF_015237465.2. Classification (NCBI taxonomy): domain Eukaryota; kingdom Metazoa; phylum Chordata; order Testudines; family Cheloniidae; genus Chelonia; species Chelonia mydas. Next base: position 230,018,864 of record NC_057850.1, read on the forward strand.
GATAATCTTCATCCAAGAATATTAAAGGAATTGGCACATGAAATTGCAAGCCCATTAGCAAGAATTTTTAATCAATCTGTAAATTCAGGGGTTGTACCGTATGATTGGAGAATTGCTAACATAGTTCCTATTTTTAAGAAAAGGAAAAAAGGTGATCCGGGTAACTACAGGCCTGTTAATTTGACATCAGTAGTATGCAAGGTCTTGGAAAAAAATTTGGAGGAGAAAGTAGTTAAGGACATTGAGGTCAATGGTAAATGGGACAAAATACAATGTGGTTTTACAAAAGGTAGATCATGCCAAACCAACCTGATCTCCTTCTTTGAGAAAGTAACAGATTTTTTAGACAAAGGAAACGCAGTGGATCTAATTTACCTAGATTTCAGTTAGGCATTTGATACCATGCCACATGGGGAATTATTAGCTAAATTGGAAAAGATGGGGATCAATATGAAAATTGAAAGGTGGATTTGGAATTGGTTAACAGGGATGCTACAGTGGGTCCTACTGAAAGGTGAACTGTCAGGCTGGAGGGAGGTTACCAGTGGAGTTCCTCAGGGATCAGTTTTGGGACAAAGCTTATTTAATCTTTTTATTACTGACCTCGGCACAAAAAGTGGGAGTGTGCTAATAAAGTTTGTGGATGATATAAAGCTGGGAGGTATTGCCAATTTAGAGAAGGACCGGGATATCATACAGGAAGGTCTGGATGACCCTGTAAACTGGAGTAATAGTAATAGGATGAAATTTAATAGTCAGAAGTGTAAGGTCATGCATTTAGGAATTAACAACAAGAATTTTAGTTATAAGCTGGGGACGCATCAATTAGAAGTAATGGAGGAGGAGAAGGATCTTGGAGTATTGGTTGATCACAGGATGACTATGAGACGCCAATGTGATATGGCCGTGAAAAAAGCTAATGCGGTCTTGGGATGCATCAGGCGAGGTATTTCCAGTAGAGATAAGGAGGTGTTAGTACCGTTATACAAGGCACTAGTGAGACCTCATCTGGACTACTATGTACAGTTCTGGTCTCCCATGTTTAAGAAGGATGAATTCAAACTGGAACAGGTACAGAGAAGGGCTGCTAGGATGATCCAAGGAATGGAAAACCTGTCTTATGAAAGGAGACTCAAGGAGCTTGGCTTGTTTAGCCTAACCAAAAGAAGGTTGAGGGGAGATATGATTGCTCTCTACAAATATATCAGAGGGATAAATACCAGAGAGGGAGAGGAATTATTTAAGCTCAGTACCAATGTGGACACAAGAACAAATGGATATAAACTGGTCATCGGGAAGTTTAGACTTGAAATTAGACGAAGGTTTCTAACCATCAGAGGAGTGAAGTTTTGGAATAGCCTTCCAAGGGGCAAAAGATCTATCTGGCTTTAAGATTAAACTCGATAAGTTTATGGAGGAGATCGTATGATGGGATAACATGATTTTGGCAATTAATTGATCTTTAAATATTCCTGGTAAATAGGCCCAATGGCCTGTGATGGGATGTTAGATGGGGTGGGATCTGAGTTACTACAGAGAATTCTTTCCTGGGTATCTGGCTGGTGAATCTTGCCCATATGCTCAGGGTTTAGCTGATCGCCATATTTGGGGTTGGGAAGGAATTTTCCTCCAGGGCAGATTGGAAGAGGCCCTGCAGGTTTTTCGCCTTCCTCTGTAGCATGGGGAATGGGTCACTTGCTGGAGGATTCTCTGCTCCTTGAAGTCTTTAAACTATGGTTTGAGGACTTCAATAGCTCAGACATAGGTGAGAAGTTTATTGCAGGAGTGGATGGGTGACATTCTGTGGCCTGCATTGTGCAGGAGGTCAGACTAGATGATCATAATGGTCCTTCTGACCTTAATAGCTATGAATCTATGTGAGAGATCAACGTTTTAGATTAATTTTCAAATGCATGTAACTGATCATCCTCCTTTAGACACTATTTTGACTATTTCTTGAAAATTCTAGATGCCACCGACAACTGACAATTTTTTCTGAACCCCTTCAACTCACTAATATTTATTTTTCTTTCAGTATAATAGGGGATGTTTTACTTCAAGGACACAGAATTTATTTAACACGCAGTGTAAAAATATTGACATTGTCTCCAAAAGGTAACCGTGAACACCACAATCCACTTATCCACCCTGTATTTACAGTCTTGAAGGCAGTTGCAAATATCCAAGTCCCTTATTTTTCTTCCATAACAGTGTTCCACATCTCTTATAAACAATAAGGAATTTTTAAAATATTTCAAGCTACAATTACATTCGCAAGTCTGAACCATGTACTTTAGTTTGCCACTTTAATTTTTACTACATACATTTGACCGCATATTGGGGTTTGAACAACACCTGGATGCGTTCTCATCTGTTGTTCTTTGAAGCTATCACAAAACGCTCTGGTATAATAGATTTATTATACCACTTCTCTGTCCCCTCCCCCCCATGTACATCTGCTAGGCTCCATTTTTTCTCTAGTATAATAGAACAATGCACAGCTGTAATTGCAGCGACAAAAGTGTTAATATCTTTGTAAAGCAGATCACCAATATTTAGTACAACTGATATATCACTTGTTCTTCTTAAAACCAACACTGACTCCAAAAGAACTGTGAAATTAAATAATCAAAAAGCTACCAACTGCACAAGTCTTTTGAAAACCTGTAAGAGTCTGTTTTACAGATTACAAAAACACTCAGAAAGGCTTAGAGATAGTTTAAGAAAAAGAATAGAAAAGGAATATCCAGGTGGCTTTTTAACTGTGGAATACAATAAGAGTTTGGAAAATATTACACAGAAATATTACAACTAAAAAACAAGATATTCTGTTTACCAGTTGAAATATACGGTACAGTACCTCAGTTAAGTTAGAAACAAGTAAAGCAGGGAGAATAGATAAAGAATTTATGAGGATTTGGTAAATAGGAGGCAACTCAGAGGTTATAAACATGAGGTAGGATGCACTCTTTTAGATGTACCGGTCAAGACTATAGGACATTTTAGAGACTTCATAAATTATTCTGAAGCATTGTATTAAAGATTTCAATCATTTGCTTAAGAAAGATATGTATTGCTGCCTCAGTTCTCAGAACATTTGGAAAATTACTTAAAGGTGCACAAAATAAATTAATGAGCAATGTGTCTTAGGTGTAAAAGAAATGAAATATTGGGTGACAAGCGAAGCAGTACCAGGGAGATGCCAAAAATTACCATTTGTATTATATATTTTAGGCAAGGATTTCATATGTTTATCAGTGTGATTTAATTTGCTTATCAGTACTTCAAAATAGAAAGGTTTGTACTTAAATTCATGCAATGGTAGTCATATTTATTAGACAGTTATCCAAAGTTGTTAATTCAACAGTTTTTAAAAATTATTTTTAGTCATTCCCCATAGTGTTTATCATCCCTCAGCATATCATGTCAAACAGCATATAATGTGCCAGATGCTGATCCCAGTGAAGTCCATGGAGTTTTGCCATTGACTAAAGAGCATAGGATCAAGGCCCAAGGGCCCAATTCTGCAAACACTACCATCATGAGTAACTGCACAGAAGTCAAAAGGACTACTTATGAAAGTAAGCACTAACACTTGGTAGTAAATGTTAGAAATGGAAAAACTCCCATTAACTTCAATGGGACCAGGATTTACCCATTGTCTTATATCTGTGAAGTGCCATATATGTTTACAGCACTGTTTAAATTAATAAATAATTTGTTTTTAGCTGACAATATGTGGTACAATGTAACATCATCTGAGAGCTACTGTAGAAAAAGTTCATACCTACTACATGTTCATTTAAAAGTTTAAATGGTACCAGATGTCTGTAATATTTCATTCTTGTCTCATATACATAATATAGAAAGCAGCATAAGACCTTGCATGTGACCAGCAAAGCAATCCAAAATTAAATACTTTCCAAGAGCATGAAATGAGCCAAAATACCAGGAAGAGATGGAGTAACATTAGCATGGAAATAACAACAAAATTATTCCCAAAGATGCTGGAAAAACAGGAAAGCAACATAAATCTTGAACACTGAAATAATGGGGAGCCCTGTGAATAGTGCATCTCTGTAGAGACCTCGAGACGATAAACTAATTCTAGGTCTGGGCTAGAGCTGTGCAGGATAGAGAATTAAGGCTCCCTCCCTTTCCTGAGCTGAGCAGCTTGCAGATCTGGAGGTAACGTGGCTCTTTAGGATTTCCTCCAAGATCTTGTGATAGGCAAATTACTGCAGTTGGGGTAAGGGAATGTGAAAGAACTTGCAAACTCAGCTGAAAAAAAGAATGGGAGACATTGGAATTCCTTTCAGAGTGGTAGCCGTGTTAGTCTGTATCAGCAAAAACAACAAGGAGTCCTTGTGGCACCTTAGAGACTAACACATTTATTAGGGCATAAGCTTTCGTGGGCTGAAACCCACTTCATCAGATGCATGGAGAGAGGTATACATACACAGCATATGAAAAGCTGGGAGTTGACTTACCAAGTGGGGGGTCAGTGCTAATGAGCCAATTCAATTAAGATGGAAGTGGGCTATTCTCAACAGTTGACAAGAAGGGAGGAAAAATCACTTTTGTAGGGCTAATGAGCTCAATGTAATCAAGGTAGTCCATTTCAAACAGCTGACAAGAAGATGTGAGTATCAGCAGGGAGAAAATTATATATGCCATCATGTGCCAGCAATGCCCCTGTGCCCATGTACACTGGCCAAACCAGACAGTCTCCATGCAAAAGAATAAATGGACACAAATCTGACATCAAGAATTGTAACATTCAAAAACCAGTAGGAGAACACTTCAGTCTCCCTGGACACTCAATAACAGACTTAAAAGTGGCAATTCTTCAACAACAAAAACTTCAAAAACAGACTCCAACGAGAAACTGCAGAACTGGAATAATTTGCAAACTGGACACCATCAAATTATGCCAGAATAAAGACTGGGAGTGGATGGGTCACTGCAAAAACTAATTTTCTGCCTGCTGATACTCACACCTTCTTGTGTGAAAGGCAGGGAGGAGTGTGAATATGTGCATAGAAAACTGATTATGGCCCCATTCACATACCTCTGAAATAAGCAGAAATTTACCTAGAGTAGGGGAAAGTTTCTCTGCCCTCCATTGGCCAGATTGGGGGAGGGGGAGGGAGAAGGAGAATCAATTGGCCCTCGCACTTGCCTATTTAAAGCCTTCCTAGATTTTTGGGGACCATATTGCCTTGCTTTTTAGCTGCCTCACCACCCTCCCTCCCTGTAGTAGTAGTCCGTTGAGCTGAGTTTTCAGGATCCTGTGGGTTGGACAGATCACCTGTTTTGGGGGCAGGAAGGAAATTTTTCTGCTGGATCTGATTGGCAGAGGTCAGTAGGATTCTGGCCTTCCTCACAGCAGTGTGGAGGCACAAATAGGTTAAATAGAGTAGGATCAGGAAGTCTAGCATTAGGAGATAATATAGAAATATTTAGTAAATCCCAGCTTGAGTCCAGTATCTAGTGAGAATAAAGCCTACAAGGGGCCAGCTCCCAGTGGTAAATGAAGATCCAGTTTTGCTGGTGGACCTTGTGCCAGTTGGAGAAGTGGAGATCCAAAGTTCTTCAGACTGAGGTCTCCCGTTGGCGCTCACTGCTCCCCTTACAAGGGGAAGGACAAGAGGATTCAGAAGTGAGCTGTATTCTCATGGTTGGCCGAAGAGGGTCTACTCTGAGTTATTGGTTAAATGGTGGGCGCCTGTAGCCATGCACTGGTCCCAGTTAATTGCTTGGTATGGGATGGGGTTGGTGCATAGCACCGCCCCCACACACAGTTAGGAAAGTTGCAGCTTGTCACTTAAATCCATCCTGTTGAGCTTGTCTAGATGGAGAATTAGTGTGTGGCAGGCAGGAGCCTAAATCTATACACTCACTGCCTCTGTGGACACTGCTACCGTGCACTAAAAGTTCCCTAATATGCCTTAAGCTACCTCCAACTGAGTGATTGCTTGGGGTGCTGCTCTTTTAGTGCCCTTGTATCCAGTGACCCCCAGTGAGAACCTGGGGGGTCACATCCATCGTAGTGCGTATAGTTTTAGTGTCATAAACCCTTTCCTATCTTCTCCTCCATCTTTTAGGAACTTCTCATGAGTTCACTGAAGCCCTACAGTGCAATAATGTCTGCAGCAGAGGAGCTTCTCCAGCAGAGCAACTCCTGATCAAGGAACCTCTCTACCTCTCATTTCCACTAATTAAACTATCCCTTCTCTCCCACACCCTCTCACCTGCATGGAGACGCTTCAAGAACGATAACTGAGGAAATAAAGGAACTGAAATAAAAAACGGACTGAGTCAATTAAGATGCATAAATAATGTTTTTGCTGTAATTTCTTCTGGCATAGAAAGAATTATCACAAAACTGAGAACAAATAGTAAACAAAGTAGACAACACAAACACACTGTGTTTAAAAGTGAAATAGAGTATCTCAACAAATGGGAAACAATCACAAGTTACTAAAGAAAAATTATTCTTTGCTCAGCACACCAGCCTGATAGGTCTAAAAGGCAAGTCAAATATAAGACCAGGAATATCTCCAAACTGATACAATAGTTGAAATGCAAAAGTGTTAAATAATTAAAATGTAAGAACTCAACAAAAAAATTTCCAATCTCTTTCTCTGGACTCGTCTATTTACCTGTATGTATGACAAATTATATCACTGATCTTTAAGCAAGATGGTCACAGCCAACTATAGACCCAGTAATGACAAAGGATGGGGCCTCCAGCTTCAGACAGTTTCCCGGAATTATCTGCACTACCCCACAGCATCACCATCCCCCTTTGGCTGGGTGCCAATTGTAGATATTAGTTTCAGAATTGGGGTACATTTTTAGTCAGACTGAGGCTCATCCCCAATTTTCCAAGCAAAACAGAACTTGATTCTTCAGCTCCCCCAGAATGCTACCATTTGGCTATTTTATGTAAATGGCAATCACTGCACTGGTGCTTTACACTTTATTATACAAAAGGAGAAAACATTGGGTCCAGAGGTTCTTTTACACAGACAAATTCCTAAGTCTCCTCACAGGTTTACATTTCTTTTTATCTGGCAAGCATAACATGATATTCTATGTACATGGCAGCCTTTTTATTTAAAGAATAATTATGTTAATTCCTGCAAGATTTCATGTTCAACTGGGTTTGCAGTGGGCAAGTTTGCAGTCTGCATTTAATCATACTCTCTTGACTTCCATCAGACAAAGAAAAGTACTGTTATCTGAAATGTAAAATTTACACGTCTTGAGATGTGTGAAAGTCTTACTTGGGTACAATTACATATATCTTTGCTGGCTTATAACTTCACTGTTCTGCTAGGCAGAAAAATGCAAGAATCCTTCAATTAAACACTAAATCTTTTGCAAGCATGCTCTTTTCAAGTACATGAAATAAGAAATTGCTGATAACTGCAGCTTTTGGGATGTGTAGATAGACATGCTGTAAAATGAGGTTATTTGTGTTGGTCTATCATGAACATTAGTTGGACTAATTTTGACAAGGTACACAACAAGGTAAATATTGCATAATGTTTTACTGTACGGGTCGGCAACATTTGGCATGCGGCCCATCAGGGTAATCAGCTGGTGGGCCATGAGACATTTTGTTTACGTTGATCATCCGCAGGCACAGCCCCCCGCAGCTCCCAGTGGCTGCAGTTCGCCATTCCCAGCCAATGGGAGCTGTGGGAAGCAGTGGGCAGCTGGATCAGTATTACCTGTAACAGAAGCATTTAATTTATTTAACTACCTACAAAACACCCTCTTCCACCTTAATGCTTCAAAGAGTAGCTAAAGCTGCAAAAGGTGCTTTCAGACTTTACTATTTGCGATCACTAAAGTTCTTGTCACACTTATCACAAGAGCAGGGCTCCTACATGTACAAACTGGGTAATTTCAATGGGACCAGGAGCAGAGGGGCTGCAAGGGTTTTCCATGCAGACAACCCTTAACTCTACCTCCCTTGATAAATGTAGAGTTTTTTTTAAAATGTATTTTTGTATAACAGGAAATGAACAATTGTTACTGGCAATGTTTTTCTCTACTTTCCCTCTGTTGGCTGGTGCATGGCAACTGCATTCCATCTTGCATTTGGCTGTATTTTAAGACACCATCACTATCCTGCCTATCACTCAGGCCCACAACCTGGGTATCATCTTTGACTCAGGCCTCTCTCTAGGTCTTCACATCCAGGCTACATCTAAATCTTGCAGATTATTTCTGCCTAATATCTGTAAGATACTGCCTTTCCTATCTACCCACACAGCTAAAACTCTCACTCAGGTCCCATCATCTGATGTCTCAATTATTGCAATGTCCTCAACAAATTCAGTCTTGCACCACTCATATCTAAGGCTATGATTTAATCATGGGTATTTTTAGTAAAAGTAATGGACAGGTCACAGGCAAGAAACAATAAATCACGGCCCGTGGCCTATCCATGACTTATATCATAAATACCCCCAATTGAATTGGTGGGGGGTGGGGGAGTCGAGCCTGCAGTACCAGCTGCCGGGGGGGGGGGGAGGAGGGGGAGGGAAGGGAGGCCGCAGCACCAGCTACCAGGGAGGGGGAAGCCCCAGGGAGCCAGTTGCTGCTTCTGCCACCCCGAGGACAGCTGCTCAGGCAGTCCCCAGGGCCAGCTGCATTGGCCACTGCTCAGGAAGTCCCCGGGGCCAGCTGCCCAGGGCCGCCAGAGCAGCGGCTGCCTGCAGAGCCAGTCCAGCAGCGGCCGGTGTGGCTGTCCACAGGGCTGCCTGAGCAGCTGGCCCCGGAGCTAGCTGCTCGAGTTAACCTGGGCTCAGCCACACCGGCTGCTGCAGAAGTCACAGCAGTCGCAGGAAGTCACAGAATCCATGACTTTCATGACCTCCGTGACAAACATGGAGGGAGCCCTAATCATATCCATTCAGAATGCTGCTGCAAAGATCATTTTCCTAGCTTGTTGCTTTGATCATATGACCCCCTCTCTTTGAATCCCTCCACTGGCTCACCTGTCTCTATCTTATCAAACAAAGCTACTTATCTTCACTTTCAAGATCCTTTATGACCTATCCCCACCCTGCCTATCATCTCTCACTTGCTTTCAAGATGTTGACTTCTGCCTGCAATTGGCCCGTGATGCCAGCCTTCATTGCCCACCGTTGAAGTTTTCAAACAAGCACCTTCACACTTTCTTTTATGCTGCCTCTCACAATTAGGAGGAGGCTCCTTGTAAACACTGGCAAAATTACCTCATTTTCTGCTTTCAAATCCCTCCTTACAACTCTCCTTTGTCATGATGCCTACAAAATACTTAACACAATCGCAGTCAAATCATTGTCATCACTTCTAGTGTGTCAACCAATACAGTGTATTTCCTTCCACACTCTTATCAGTTTATATCTACGTGTATCTCATGTTCTATACTTGGTCTGTAAGCTCTTTGGGGCAGGGAATGCCTTTTTGTTCTGTTTCTACAGCACCTAGCACAATGAGGTCCTGGTCCATGATTACGGTTCTCAGGTGCTAAGGTAATACAAATAATATAATAATGATGCATGAGCCATAAACAGCTTGAGAAGCTGTTTTTCAATCAGAGCTCCTGTTGCAATAACATTACTATTGATCTCGGAGGCTAGAAAGTAAACCAGTCAATTAGCAAGTACAAAAACTTTCAACATTGAAATAGACAAAAAACTATCTTGTTGCTCCTGAGAAATCACTATAGTAGTTGGGATTTCAAAACTATATTTTAGATTTTATTTAAACTGTGAATCTCAGTGACATGCAAGGAGATATAAATTACCTGCCACTGTAACTCAGTGTAAACTTGGGCTATTTAAATGCCAAGGGCCAGCAGTAAGCAATGGTATGGCTTAATTAAACTTATACATTCCTGTTAGTTGCTTTTCCTTCTACACTCTTCTCTTTATACATCCCCATATTGCAGCATGAAAAGTACATCAGCTTTGACACTCACTTAGACTCTTTTACACCTAGTACTGGTGCGCACCTTACCTGTATCAGACCTTGCATACCACCTCTGCATTTGGCCCATTGTCCTTATGCTGCACTTCCTTCCCACTTTTACTGTCAGAAAGAGGAGAGATAATTTTTGGGAGGGGGCAAGAGGGGACAAAGTCTATTGAAAGAAAATGTCAACAACAACATTGATAAATGAAGGGTTTTAGTCCTTTTCCCATAGTATTCATTTAAAAGTTATTGTTTTAATGGTTGCATTTAGGATGAAGAGCTGTAACAGATAAATGATAAAACGTTTATCAAATCTGTAAGTCATTCTTATGAGTTACACAGTAAACTATCCTGTTCAGGTTTAAAAAAAAAACCCATCTTCAATGATCGATTATATCAATAATTTATTGTTCTGCATAAGAAGGTAAAATGAGATTTCAGGCATGACATCAATGTATGAATTGATGGCAACTTCAAGTATAGAGCTGGATACAATAGTATAAAATGTTAACATTTGTTTTACTATGGAACACAGCAAAAACACAATAAAAATATCTGTACTTGGATGTAAAAACATTCAATTATCTAAAAACCAAACAGCACAAACTGAATATGCATATTTAAGACATGTTTTGTCACCTTTATCCATAAAACCTTACAAGTCAGAAACACACAATATATTATTTTTATTGTAATGGAGGAAGTTTATCAACAAGTGGGTTTGTAATTCAGTAAAATGGGCACGCTCTTGTCCAATTAATAAAACGCTCAAGCTAAAACATTTTTTATCTTGACCTAGTACCATATATGGCAGCCTCTACTTTTCTTGGTGAGAACACTAGTGAAAACAATAATGCTAGTTTTTAAAGAGAGATTTACTGGAATGGGCTGTCCCATTCTCCTTTTTAATAACTCATTACAAACTTTATTTCTAGGAGCTTAAAGATTCCCCCACACTTTATTCCTTTTGTTTGTTGTATGTATACATGATTTCATTTGTCCTTGTTCTCTCACCACCAGTACAATTAAATTAACTTTTTGCTAGGAAATAGGTATGTGACCAACCTGTGTTAAATATTGCCTTTGCCACACAGAAGATCAGAAAGCAAGTCTCTCTGTAAAAGGAACAAAGCGTTGTGGAGCTTTCAGTCTATTACCCCACAAAGTAAGCATATTGTATGAGGCCCTCCTCGACCCCACCAACATGGGAATAAGTCTTAACATTGTTTCAAAAGGACATCACACCACCGACAAAAAGCCTGCAGGGCAGCCAGAACCTCTCTGTTTCTAACAGGGTTTTCAGACCATTACAGGGTCTGTTTCCCAAAGGGCAAAACTAGTTCCCTTATTTAAAAGATCTAGTACAATAGAGGTCTGATATACTACAGTTTACTAGCAGTATTAGCATACTGTTTAACAAGACTGACCCTCCCCTGATATAAAAGGATCAGATCCTGTGAAGTGCAGAGCACCCTCAGCTATTGCTGTCTGCAAAAGAAACCAAGGGCACTCAGCATCTTGCAGGTGCAGGCCTCCAGTGATTTGCTAAAGAACATTCCCCTGTGAAAATAATTACATTTTGAATAATTAAAAAATAGAGAATATTTCTCCAGCCCACACTTTGACTGTGATTTTCATGCAATTAATCTAAACCACTGAGATGTTATTTATGTTACAAACAACCTTAAGTCCACCAGAAAAAACAGTGAAATCTGACAGATATGTATGAAGTTACATTAGGCTGTTCAACTACAGTATACGTGTTAATAGTGAGAGACAATATATTTCAATAATTCCAGTACAAACATTCAAAAACTCTTACTTTTTGTTGTTCCTGCATTTCAATTGTTTCAACTAATTTTAAACCAAATTCAATGACCCAAGGCCAAATATGCATTTAGGATACAACTGCCAAGAACTGATGCCTTTATCAGCATATAAACTAAAATATTTACATGGAATGTTGATCTAATCTATGAAGACGGTGTTTCTAATTACAGGCACCTCGTAATTTGTTATTTATAAATTATCAAACTGATGAGAAATTCAAAAACTTAATATCCTATTTCAACCCTTTCATAAAAATAAGTTTCACTGAATTCTTTTTTCTTTACGCTAACATAAAATAACTCTGCTTCCTGTTTGAATGCTACAGATGTGATGATCTAAGTTAGCAAGTTCATCCAAACTCTGTACCTATAATGCAAATTCACTCGCACAATTAATACACATGCTTTACTCTTTCATTACGTGTGTACTCACTTGCTGCATATCAGTAGTAAATCAAGAAAAATGCAAGGTTACCTACATTAAATATACATGATTTACCATATATTTGCTTACTCTATTAGACAGAAAGCTATCTGAGGTTTCAAATGTATCTGGGCAGTGTTAAAGGTGAATAATTTTCTTTGTAGTGAAGTTTACAAGTTTAAACTCAATGAAAAGCTTTCAAATCTAAAACAATGCATTTTGACGTTACATATTTTTCTAAAGAAATATTGCTATGTATTTTTTAATAAAAGCAATTCATGCATTGCAACTGCTTACTCAGATGTCAAAGGTTTCCCCTAATAATTATCTGCTAATAAGTTAAAAGTATTTTAAAGGACACTAGAGACGTTTGAAGTTGATTTAAAGTAAAAAAAAAAACAAAAACAAAAAACCCACAAACCCTTACTACTACACAGCTATTCTTGCCAATATACCTCTGATCTTATAGAAGATTAACTCACAAAGAAAGATTTTTTAAATTATATACATTTAAATAACCTACATTTTCCCTTATTCAAATAAATATTCCCAAGTTGTTGTTCCGCAAAGCATGCATGCAAAGAGTTTCAAGACCTGCATACTCACAGCAGAACAGTAACAGCAGAGGACTGTAGCTCTTTTACAGCGCGTTGTACAAGTAAGCCACTGAATACTTTGCTTCTCTCTTTTGGTGAAACATTTAAATACAAATGAACACTAGGATCACTCTGTACACATAAGATAAAGCTCACACTTTTAGGAAAGTAAAACGACCCCTCTTGATACTTAACCCAGTTAAAACTCTAATGTCCATCCTAACCAAAGAAATATTTGCCATTTTTGCCTGTTTTAGTTCTCTTAAGCTCTCTTAGTTAAAGTACTGATAACCTCCAAGTGCTCATGTGCAACTTTATATGGCAGTGGCTATGTTTGAGACCACCACAGCATTCAGTATTAATATCTGTGCTACCCTCCATTAACAAAACTCAACTTGGAGATTAAAATGTAAACGGTAACAAGGCATTTAGTAGTTTTGGGTGCAGTATATTTCATCTGATTCCATGTGATCTTATTCTCCCCGAATTCTGAATAAGATTAAGATACAGAAAAAGATGACTTGCATTCCAATTACACCAAGTCCTTAACTATATGTCAGTTTGCCAAAGTTAGAAAACCCTCACACCAATTAAATGGCAACCATGCACTTTATTAAAAAGATTATTAACTATCATCATTTATATTCCTTATTTATAGTGTTATGAATGCAACCAGCTAACTGGAACCCAAAAGGTCTCTGTTTCCAATTTGTCAAACGTTGTTTTCAGCTCATTGTAAGCTGTGGTGAGGTCATCGTTGACGATAACTTTGTCAAAGAGATGGCCGTACTGGCTTTCCATCATCTGTGCAGATTTAATCATTTCTTGAAAATCTTCTTCCTAAGAAAATCAGGATAAGAAGTCAGTCAAAAGTACAATTGAATCAGTTCACATCAGTGTCAAATGTAAATCTACATGGACTGTTTTATTTAGTTTCATATATTCAGTTTATTTTTCGTTAAGCAAGTAGATGGAAATTGTGCCATTGACCATGAACTTTTCAGAAACCATCATTTCAAATTAATTCTCTGTGAATATTTTCACAACTAGGTTTGGCCTGACAAGGCAATTCTTTCCCCTTTTCCCTTATAGCAGTGTAATTAGCCACTAATTGATAATTAAAGAGAAATTTCTGTGGTAGAAATCCCAGTGGAAAAATGTTTTTAGTTGTTTACATTAACGCTGCACTAACAACTGCATTACCTAAGTCTCAAGTTGCTATTAGCAAGGGATATATCAGAGCATGGGCTTTACTTTTTCAAATGTACCCTCAATATGTTTTCTATTTTTCTCTATACATACACGTGTAGAGTTTTGTTTGTTTGTATTATTATTTAACTAAACAAAAGTAAAAAATTATAGTAACTCTGACTCTTCCCAAGGTACCCCAAGGTTGTCAGGCATCTCACTATCACTTGCCCTTAGTGTGAGGAAGTCTTGTCTGTGCTTGCTGGGGATCAGCTCCCTGACTCCACTGGCCGTGGGAAACACAAGCACTCCCATTTTGCCCAGGCTCCGTTGTCCCTCTGCAGATTAGAGATAGGCACACACTAACCCCTGAGCATCCCCCTGGAGCGTCCAGCCCCTGGTCCACTGGACACACACAGAATTTAGAGATTTGCTGCTTCCAAAGGAACAGTACCTCCCCCATCTTACCCATTACACCTTAAGATCACAGCTCCACTTAACATGCAGCACTTGCATATGTTTACGGTGAAAACAAGAAAAAGTATATTTAACAAAGAGTAGAGAGCCCAATGATAGCAAGTAGAAATATTGGGAACAAACTCTAGAACCTAGACTTATTGTCATGTCTTGTAGAACAAAAGCTCACCCAAAATCCTACCAGCATATTACAGCCAGGTTTGGCTATGATCTTCCATTCATGAGACAAGTCACACCGTCAGACTGCCTTCTCAGTTGAAAAAATTCTGAGTGTCTCCCTGTACCCCCATTTATACCCCCCATTCCAATATGTTATCTCTTCTCATAGACAGATGCCCCTGCTGGTTGTTTTTTCCCTGTGTGCCTCTTTCCTGTCAATTTTACAATCTCTTCATTAGCATTGGGCTCAGTCTGTAAATAAACCTAGACTGTGAAGCAGACAATACACAAAAAGAAAAGGAGTACTTGTGGCACCTTAGAGACTAACAAATTTATTTGAGCATAAGCTTTCGGGAGCTACAGCTCACTTCATCAGATGCATTCATCTCTTCCCTTCTACCTGACAAGAGCATGTTTATCACTTTCTGGTGACTTGCCTTAACTCGTGTACCTTAAGAACATAATTTTAAGTACAGATTCCTAATTTCTTAAACACTGGCCATACTTACATTATACAATGATTATGACAACTAGTGGGCTCTTGGTAGAGATCTCACATGCCACACTTTGGTAAACTTAATATGCATATATCTGAGCCCTGTAAAATGCTATGCACCCCCTCTCCCAGTTAGCACCAAGAGGTTTCTGGGTCACAGTAATATCTAAATTAAAGAAAACAATGTACCTTCGTAAAAAAAGAGTTCTGCTACCCAAGTGAAAATCCTTCTGATTTTTCTTAACACTGTAACAGTATTATTTATGCTGAAGACAATAGTATTATTTCCTCTAAAAAATAATGTTTTGCCTGTCTGAGTTTTGATAGCATGAAATGAAATAAGAAGCTAAGAAAGTCCAGTGTAGCTCTGCAAAAGTGATTCACACAATTAAATCACTCTACTAGGCTTATGGCACTAGAGAGACTGGGCATGCGATTTACTAAAACACAAATAATATGTACACATACACACTTATAATCATAGAATATCAGGGTTGGAAGGGACCTCAGGAGGTCATCTAGTCCAACCCCTACTCAAAGCAGGACCAATACCCAACTAAATCATCCCAGCCAGGGCTTTGTCAAGCCTGACCTTAAAAACCTCAAAGGAAGGAGATTCCACCACCTCCCTAGGTAACCCATTCCAGTGCTTCACCACCCTCCTAGTGAAAAAGTTTTTCCTAACAACCAACCGAAACCTCCCCCACTGCAACTTGAGACCATTGCTCCTTGTTCTGTCATCTGCTACCACTGAGAACAGTCTAGATCCATCCTCTTTGGAAACCCTTTTCAGATAGTTGAAAGCAACTATCAAATCCCCCCTCATTCTTCTCTTCTGCAGACTAAACAATCCCAGTTCCCTCAGCCTCTCCTCCTAAGTCATGTGCTCCAGTGCCCTAATCATTTTTGTTGCTCTCTGCTGGACTCTTTCCTATTTTTCCACATCCTTCTTGTAGTGTGGAGCCCAAAATTGGACACAGTACTCCAGATGAGGCCTCACCAATGTTGAATAGAGGGGAATGATCATGTCCCTCGATCTGCTGGCAATGCCCCTACTTATAGAGCCCAAAATGCTGTTAGCCTTCTTGACAACAAGGACACACTGTTGACTCATATCCAGCTTCTCGTCCACTGTAACCCCTAGGTCCTTTTCCGCAGAACTGCTGCCAAGCCATTTGGTCCCTAGTCTGTAGCAGTGCATGGGATTCTTCCATTCTAAGTGTAGGACTCCGCACTTGTCCTTGTTGAACCTCATCAGATTTCTTTTGGTCCAATCCTCCAATTTGTCTAGGTCCCTCTGTATCCTAGCCCTACCCTCCAGTGTATCTACCACTCCTCCCAGTTTAGTGTCATCTGCAGACTTGCTGAGGGTGCAGTCCATGCCATCCTCCAGATCATTAATGAAGATATTGAACAAAACCAGCCCCAGGACTGACCCTTGAGGCACTCCGCTTGATATCGGCTGCTAACAAGACATGGAGCCATTGATCACTACCTGTTGAGCCCGACTATCTAGCCAGCTTTCTATCCACCTTATAGTCCATTCATCCAGCCCATACTTCTTTAATTTGCTGGCAAGAATACTGTGGAAGACTCTATCAAAAGCTTTGCTAAAGTCAAGGAATAACACCTCCACCGCTTTCCCCTCATCCACAGAGCCAGTTATCTCGTCATAGAAGGCAATTAGATTAGTCAGGCATGACTTGCCCTTGCTGAATGCACGCTGACTGTTCCTGATCACTTTCTTCTCCTCTAAGTGCTTCAGAATTGATTCCTTGAGGACCTGCTCCATGATTTTTCCAGGGACTGAGGTGAGGCTGACTGGCCTGTAGTTCCCCGGATCCTCCTTCTTCCCTTTTTTAAAGATGGGCACTATATTTGCCTTTTCCCAGTCATCCAGGACCTCTCCCGATCACCATGAGTTTTCAAAGATAATGGCCAATGGCTCTGCAATCACATCCGCCAACTCCTTTAGCACCCTCGGATGCAGTGCATCCGGACCCATGGACTTGTGCTTGTCCGGCTTTTCTAAATAGTCCTGAACCACTTCTTTCTCCACAGAGGGCTGGTCACCTCCTCCCCATGCTGTGCTGCCCAGCGCAGCAGTCTGGGAGCTGACCTTGTTCGTGAAGACAGAGGCAAAAAAAAAAGCACTGAGTACATTAGTTTTTTCCACATCCTCTGTCACTAGGTTGCCTCCTCCATTCAGTAAGGGGCCCACACTTTCCTTGACCTTCTTCTTGTTGCTAACATACCTGAAGAAACCCTTCTTGTTACTCTTAACATCCCTTGCTAGCTGCAACTCCAAGAGTGATTTGGCCTTCCTGATTTCACTCCTGCATGCCTGAACAATATTTTTATACTCCTCCCTGGTCATTTGTCCAGTCTTCCACTTCTTGTAAGCTTCTTTTTTGTGTTTAAGATCAGCAAGGATTTCACTGTTAATCCAGGCTTGTCGCCTGCCATATTTACTATTCTTTCTACACATCAGGATGGTTTGTTCCTGCAACCTCAATAAGGATTCTTTAAATTAAATGCTTTAATTAAATGTTTTGAGGCACAAGTTCCATTAAGTTCTAAACGTATTCAGCGACCTCATCTTCAAGATAAACAGTTACAAAAACTATTGACTACTTCTCATATTCTTATGGATTCTAAACATACTTACTGTGAAAGGTTTTGCAGCCCCTTTTTCATCTTTGCTTGAAATAATCTTGGCATTTTTTCTGGTCTCTCTCAAACACTCAAGTGATGGAGGCTTTATAAATATCACAAATGGTTTAAATTCTAATGTTCTTAAATGCTTCACTGTCTGGAAAGGGGAAAAATTATAATTAATCAGTAACAGTGTTTGAATTCATTCCTTGCACTGGAGTTTGCAACAAAAAAAGAAGCCTCTGCTCTGACACTAAATCTAGAAAGCATCTCTTGAAGTATATATTTCATTCATTAGCATCCTACTTTCTTAAACAGCATTTATTCTGTGCATCGCCTGTTGCTACTTGAATGGCAAGAAATATTTTGATTTCAATGACAGTTGTCAGTGTTGGTAAATCTGATCAGTCTGGCAGAAGTAAGCCAATGCACTATTATAGGCCATCCAAAGAGGTGGTATTAGTAATGAGAAAAATTAAGTTGAACGAAAGGATTTTTAGTTGATGCACGAGGGAGGAGTAACAGATTATTTAATAGCTAATTCTAGGAAGTGTAAAACTTCCTACTGCCACATTCCAAAGATAATAGAAAAGGCTTTCTGCAGCCCAAGAGCAAAAGGGCACTGTGATAAGAGGACAACCATTGGTTCTCCTCAAACCTTTAAAACTCATTAAGTTCATTCTGTGCTGCTGTTTGTGCTTCACAGGAGGATCAGATGATTGTTGCCTATTAAGGGAGATGTTACTTACCTTACAGTGACTTGAGTTCTTTGAGATGTTTTGTCCCTATAGGTGCTCTACCGTAGGAGATTCCCAAACAGTAACTCATCGAAGAGGTGGGTGCTGAGGTGAAAAGTCTAGGAAAGTTTGAAGGACTGAATCACTAAAGATGGTGTCACCTCTGCAAGCTGGTCAGATGGTATAATGCTTGGCAAATGTATGTATAGAAGACCATGTAGCAGTCCTGCTGATTTCTGTGATGGGAGTGTCCCTCAGTAGACCTAGAGATATGAACTGAGGTCTAGTCAAATGTGCTGTTATTCTGTGAGGGGGCTGCATAAGAATGGCCATACTGGGTCTGACCAAAGGTTCATCTAGCCCAGTATCCTGTCTTCCAAGAGTTGCCAATGCCAGGTGCCCCAGAGGAAATGAACAGAAAATCATCAAGTGATCCATTCCTCGTTACCCATTCCCAGCTTCTGGCAAACAGAGGCTAGGGACACCATCCCTCCACACCTGCATTTTCATAGCAGGTCAAGATGCAACCTGAAACCCACTTAGACAACCTTTGTGTGGAAATCAGTTGGTCCTTCATCCTTTCTGCAAACAATACAAATAGCCTGGGAGAGGTCCAGAAGATTTTAATCCTATCCAGATAGAAGGTAAGGGCCCTTCTGACTTCCAGTGAATGAAGACTTGATTCCCCTGTGGAGGCATGAGGTTTTGGGTAGAACACTAGCAGGTCAATAGCCTAGTTATGTTATATTCTGAGGAGGGGACTTAGTATAACTCTGTCTATGTAAAAGGTGGTGTATGTAAGGTCAGTCATGAGGGCTCCCAGCTTCCCCATTCATCTTGCAAAGGTGATGGCAATTAGGAACAAAGTCTGGAGGGAGCAGGATCAAAGGGGTGTTTCCTTAGGATGATTAGCACCAGTCTGAGGTCCCATTGGGGAGCCAGGTATCAAACGAGAGGAAAGAGGTTGTATAGACCCTTGAGAAAGATCTGACTGCTGTAGAGTGGGCAGAGACTGAAAAGCCGTGGATAAGTGAATGGTCAGATGTACCCTGAAAAAGCTCATTAGAGACCCTCCGTTTTTAATTCCAATAGGTAATCCAAGGTCTTGGAAAATGGAACTTCCAAAGCTTGAAAAGATGGGAGGGAGCAGCAGGACTGGAAGTGTTTCCACTTTTGGAGATAAGTCTTGAGAGTACTGGGCTTTCTACTGGATAAGAGAACTGACTGAAATCTACGTGAAAAGGTTAACTCCATGCTGGGAGCCACTGAGGAGCCATGCTCTCAGATTCAGGGAGAAGGAGTTGGGAAGGATGAAGGTCTCTGAGTTCTATGTCAAGAGGTCCTTCATGATAGGAAGCCTGAAGGGTGTTAACTCTGAGAGGTGGATGGGGTTTGAGCACTACACCTGTCTTGGCCAAGCAGGTGCTATGATGATAGCTCCTTCTCAGCACAGCTTGAGGGAGGTCTTTAGGGCTAGTGGTATAGGTGGGTAAGCATAAAGAAGTGTATGGGGACATGATGTTATCAGGGCATCCTTAGGAGAGTTGTGACCATAACCTCCCTTGGAGCAGAATAGAAAACATTTTGCATTGTGTGTGTTGGCGAAGAAGTCTACCCTGATATTCCTCAGGTCAGGCAGATGCTCTGGAAGACAGAGTTTTTGAGCTCCCATTTATGATTTTGGCAAAAGTGTCTGCTTAAGGAGTTTGCAATTACATTGTGGAGGCCTGGCAGATAGACTGCTGATTTCTATCCAATGAGAAATGCACCAGTTCCACAATTTAGTGACAGTGCACATAAGGACTGGGATTTTGCTGAACCCTGATGGTTGATGTAATACATCTCTGCCCTGTTGTCCAGCATTACTCTGATTGGGTGACCTCATATGGCCTGGAAGAAATGTTGGCAAGCATATCTACTGTTCTTAGCCTCACGATATTGATATGTAGTGCCAATTCCTCTGCTGACCATTTGCCCTGCGCTTTGTCTCCCTGTAGGTGAGCTTCCCACCATAACAGACACATCTCTTGTGAGGGTCTTCAAAGATGCTGGATGTATAAATGGGGTTCAGACAGAGATCTTCCATGTATCTTTCCATCATATAAGAGAGCCTAACACCTTCCGAGGCACTGTGACGTGTCTGGAGAAGATTGTCTGTTTGGGGGTATACACACTTTTAGTCATGTCTGGAGGCATCTGAGGTGCATCCTTGCATGGGAAATCACATATGTGGTGTCCAACATGTGGCCCAACATCTGTAGGCAAATCCTTAGGTTATTTGTGGGCTGAACTGTAATGTTCAGATTAGATGGGATAGGGTGGAGAATCTCTCTTTGGGAAGGTAAGCCCTTGCTGTTTGGAGTGTAGAGTAGCTTCTATAAAGTCTATTCTGTGTCCTGAAGTTAGCATGGATTTCTTGTGGCTGATACAAGGGCCCAAAGATTGGAATAGTGTTAATGATCTAGACATTGCCGACTGGACCTCTTTGGGTGATTGGCCTCTGAGAAGCCAGCTGTCCAAGTATGGGAGTGCTGATATTCCCCGCTGGCAGAACCAAGTCACTACCACTGAGAGAATCATTGTGAATGCCCTTGGGGCCACGGAGAGTCCAAAGGGGAGAACTCAATAATGATAGTGATCCACCCCTATTACAAAACGTAGGAAGTGCTTGTGGCATGGGTGAATAGCTACATGACAGTAAGCATCCTCTACGTCAAGGGACATGAACCAGTCTCCTGGATCTAAGGATGGGACTATGGTGGCTAGTGTCACCATTCTGAAGTGGTATGCTAGGACGCAATTGTTCAAGATCCTGAGCTCAACGGTTGGTCTCCACCCTTCATCTTTCTTGAGAACAAGGATGTAATTGGAAAAGAATCTTTTTCCGATGAACTCTGGTGGAACCAGTTTTATTGCTCACAGGAGAAGAGAATGAACTTCTTGACTTAGGAGGATGGGGAGGAGGGATGGAAAGGAAGTGGATAGAGTAACCCACTTTGACATTCTCTAATATCCATTTGTCTCTGGTAAGAAATTCCCAGGCTAAGTAGCGGCACAGTCAATCTCCAAAGAGGGGGTAGTTGCACAACAGCTATTTCGGAGTGGAATGGGTTGCTTGATGCCCTTGACCAAGGTATCAAAAGTGCCTCTTAGAAGCAGGAGCTGATAGAGTAAAAGTATGGGTGCTTGGCCTGTTTTTTTGTGGTTTGGGTTTTCTCCGGAAGGGCTCCTGAGGCTTAGGGAAAGTATGCTGTTGGTACTGGAATGGTCTCAAGCTTGAGTGGTTTGGGATCTAATAAAGCACTTTTTTGTTGCAGGCACATAAATCCCCACTGATCACAATGCTGATCTGGAATGTTTGAGCATCTGGAGAGAGGAGTCCATATTTTCACTGAAGAGCTTAGGCTCTTTGAACTGGAGATCTTCCATGGTATTTTGAACTTCTGGAAGACCTGAGAACTGGAGCCAATATGCTTTTCTGATGACCACCATTGTGGCACGGACTTACGGAGGCTGTGTCAGCAGCATCTAGAGTACCTTGTAGGGAGGTTTTTGTAACCAACTGTCCTTCAGCGATGATAGACTGAAAATGATCTTTCTGGTCTTGTGACAAGTGCTCAATAAAATGTATATATTTGGAGTATGTGTTAAGATTGTATTTTGCCATCAAGGCCTGGTAGTTGGCGATATAAAATTGGAGAGTGGCTGATGAGTAGCTCTTCCTTCCCACCAAGTCCAACCACTTGGATTACTTGTCAGATGGAGAAGGCCTAGAATGAGCTTGACAGCTCCCTCTCATTGGCTGCATCAATTATCAGGGAATTGGGGCTGGGATGGGAAACAAAGTGTTTCATTCCTTTCGGAGGATATAGTATTTATCTGCCTGCTTACAGCTTGGTGGGATTGTGGCAGGTATTTGCCACAGGGAATGTGCAGAAGATAACACCTCACTGATGGTTCTGAAATCATCAGTGTAGGAAAGTCATGGTGGCATTATTGTGTTATCTGGAGATGAAGAGGACAGAGGGAAGCAAGATCTTCTTGGCCTGAGACTACTGCTCCTTCTGTATATAGTCTGGTACTGCAGAAGTGTGAGGTTCTGAGGTGTTTGGTACTGCAGTGTGTGGTACTAGTCAGTCTGCAGGTGTTGATAGCTGGTATGGTACCGGTGGATACTGGTGCTTTTTCTTAGATATCTGATAGAATAGGTTGCTTTACTGACCCATGGGTCTCAGTAACTTTACTGGAAAGGAGAATAAGGGAATGGACCGCAATGATAATTATAGTCTCTGGGCCTACAATGTTTGGCAGATTCCCTAGGATTTATGAAAAAGACTCATGAAGTATGTTAGCACAATACTGGGATGGATCATTTTACTGATATCTCCAAGTCCAATGAGTCCTCTCTTGAACTGAGAGAAAGAAAGAGAGGGAGAGAGAGAGAGTACCCAATGCCCTAATCGGTACTGAAGGCTGGAGACTTAAGCAAGTCTCAACTTGCGGCTGTCAGGACAACACTGGGCAGGTGGCTCCAGTAGATCTCAGTATTGAAAGCTCAGGTTCATCAGAGATTGAAACCCTCTGAAGAAAGGAACCTGGAAGGAGGTAGAGGGCTCTAATCGCCTTTAGATGAGATCTGTGTTGTACCAGAAAGGGGAAATGCCAACCGGTGAGATGGAAGCTGTTGCAGGACTGTGGTGGTTGTAGGGTCAAAGGATCCAAAAAAACCTCAGACATATGGTGAGATGCGGGTTCCAGGAAATGGATGGTAGCCCTGTGAGTAATGCGGAGCCACAAGGTATCGGAGTGCCACCACAGTAGTTGCTCTGGTGGCAGGTATGTTGTCTGAGCATGGCTTCTTCCATGGTACCAATGCCTCAGTACTGAACTCAGTTGGAGCCTTTATGGTACCTTTAGAGGAACAAGAATCTCCCAAGACTGGGTTTTACGGGGAGATCTACCCTGCTTCTTCACTTCCCTGCTTGGAGAGGTATGTTTCCTCTTCTTTAGAGTTTTAGTCTCCGAGGCCACAGATGAGGCATTAATGTGGACTAATGTGGCCTGTGATGTAGAGGCTGATGTAACTGGGAATGAGGGAGAGGGGGAAAGAGAGTGATGAAGCGAACTCTGCTGGAGCTAGAGCACATTCCATTAATAGCAGCTTAAGTCTAGTCTCCCTGTCTTTTTTTGGATCTGCCTTTGAAATCCAGGCAAACCGTGCATTTAAAAGGGTTGTGGGAGTGCCCCAAACCTCACAGGTAACTGGAGTGACCAACACTGTGGGGAAAGGACCTGTGGCATATCTAAGAGTGCTTAAACTCCAGGATTTTGGACATAAGGTGTGCTCCAGCACAAATGAAAGATCTAAGAAAAGAAGAGGGAAGAAAGCCGCTCCCTCCCCTTACAAGCACTAGAGTGCAAAATAAAGTAAATGGACTAAAAATAAAGAAAAAATACAATAAAGTAAATATGAAACTAGGGTAAAAAGGAGTCACAAGGTGAAAGCTGGGAAGCTAAATGCAGCTGACAGCTTCGTCTCAAGCCACATAACCTTGTTCAAAGTACAGGGTGGTACTCTGCACAGGTGCGGGCCCGTGGATACTACTTTTCAGTCTCTGATCGAGAGCATATAGACGCTTGAACATCCTACAGTGGAGCACACACAGGGGGACATACTCAAAGAACTAAAACATAGTTCTCCATGTAGCTCTTGCTGGCCAGTAACAAGTTGCTGTCAGATAACTTGCAGCCACAGTATCAAGTACCTTCCTCCTCCTGCAATCCTAGCAGTAGCTGCAGGAGCAGCTAGTTGTACAATATAGGGTCGAAACCCCAAAATGCCAAATGCACATGTCCCTAAGCTTAAAATGAGTTATTTGAATTTGGTATTGTATTTCCAACTGAGATCTTTCTAATCAGAAGACAATGACATTCTCTCATTTTAATAGCCAGAAAAAAGCCAATTGTTCACAATAATTTACCATACACTACTAGATCAAAATTTCCTTTTGATCATTTAAAAACTGTTAATATTAGATAATGCAGTTTTCACAGTAAGTGCAATGTTGTACACATAGCAACAATTCAGCAAGTAAACCCAAAATTGCACACTTTTTGCTGTTACCCATCAAAACTATTATTGATCTAGGTTTTTGACTCTGTGACATCAGTTTCCTAAAGCCATTATTCAACCAGCATACATCTGTGCCATTCCCTTTTCCTACAGAAAGCCTCTTTTCGCCAATTTTCTAATAAGGAACATGACATAATATTTTGATTAATGTGAATAAACTTTTGCCATTGACGCCACTGAACATTTACAGTAAATGCTATTTAGACAGGGAATAATCATGTCCAATTACCTACAGAACCCTCTTTAAACCAACAGCTTGAGTGCTTCATCATGCAGGCACTTGTGCACTGGGTAAGTCAGGAAAAGTGGAAGACTTCAACTGTTTCCATTTAACATCGAAAATCATTTTTCTGGCTCCTGAATTTTGTGTTGCACTACAGAATATTTGAACAATACTCAAACAAGTCAAAGGTGAACACAAAAGAAATGGAAAAATCTGTTCTGAACAATTTATTTCAAATCATATTTTTATACATTTATTTCATTCAAACTTTATTTAAATGTTCAAATGCACAAGTTAAAGTTGCACCCAGGCAATAATGAATAGTGGGGGTGGGGGTTAATAGGAAGAACAGCATGCACACAAAATAGAAACAAATGATGACCGCAGCCCCTTCCCTCTACAGAATACTGCTCTATTTATCTGTTATTCAGCATACTGTATATTTAATGTATTCTTCACATTATGGCCTGTCCTAAAACCCTTTACATGAACAGTCTTGTTGAAATCAAAGGATTACTCATGTGAGTAAGGGCTGCAGGACTGGGCTCTTTCTCAAGAATATTTTGCATTTAAATATCAAGTTTTTCAGACAAATTCTAACCCAGAGCAGTAGAACACTGAATACAAATGTTGGAACATTCTGTGAGTAATTAAATCTTCATGTTAGTGTAAGCTTTCAGTGCAGTTAGTTTTTGCATTAAATACCATCCAATCTGTGCTGAAATCTTCCTTTAGGATTGCTCTGTACAATAAGTATACCCAGATATTGTATGGAATATAAATTGAACATGGAATAAAATGGAATGCTCTATTAACAGTCTTCTTCCGGAATCCTAACATGGAATGCAGTAAATTACATCATGCCAAGAGAGGTGCTTACTTACATGAGGCTGCACATCCAACAAACAAACTTTGTTTTTAGTTAGAACAGAGCGAACAGAGTCTATGCTTGTACCGTAGTAGTTGTTTTTATATTCACCATATTCAATAAACCTGTGGTAGAGAGTGAAAAAAAATCAGAATCATTCCCTTTTCTTTAGCAAATAATTATCAATTTGGTTAATAAGATTTAATTCATGAGCAGAAATATTTTTACTCCACATGTGATTTTTACCATGTTTTATAAAATGAAATGCTGCCAGGTACTTCATCATGTCAACCTAAAAAAACCCCTTCTATTTTACCATTTTCAAATCAGTAACACTTGCTTATATTACAGTTAAAGAGCAAAAGTACTATAGTCCAACAGCACACTAATGTTTTCCATCACCTCTTTTTCAGAACTAATGTAATGCAATAAAAAAGCGGATAATCTAAACAATAGAAACTACTGAAATTTCATTGCATGCTATAGTATATCTGAATTCTCTGTCTCTGAATAGGTGGAGCAGTTATGGCACTAATAGAACCAAGGCGGCTGGTTATGTGCTATAAAAATATAAATACAATTTGAGAAAAAGCAAAGCACG
This sequence comes from Chelonia mydas, assembly GCF_015237465.2. Classification (NCBI taxonomy): domain Eukaryota; kingdom Metazoa; phylum Chordata; order Testudines; family Cheloniidae; genus Chelonia; species Chelonia mydas. Next base: position 230,045,228 of record NC_057850.1, read on the forward strand.
TTTTGAAGTTTCAATCAAACCTACAGCTTTGTGTCTACTATACTTTGCCCTCTGAAATACTTAGGGCAGGATTTAAACTTAAAATATTTTACAGGTTGCTGGAGAGCATGATGCTACCATTGTCTTTATTTTATTTTAATTTTTGAAGTGCTTGAGGGGAGGAGCTTCTCTCTAGTTCTCCAGATTCCTGTTCTTTTGAACAGGAAATGACTGTACTGGAAGGGAATATAACTATACAAAACCATTAATTGAAACACACATTTGAAATACAGCACTGACAGGGCCCCTTTCCTGATGCTGCAATGATCAATTAGTAAGACAAATAATGCCAATTTAAAAGGGGCCTCCACCTTCAACACCCCCCAAAAAAACTCTCTATTTTTAGCTCATTGGACAGACATTTAAAGTATTAGGTGGTTTAAAACTGTTTACATTCTGTTCACATTACTTTTATTTTGTTTCAACAATCTGCAGAAATTGCAGTGCTGACTGTTTAGACATTATACTTTAACATGTTTTAAAATCAATGCAGACTATACCCATTTTAAATTACTACATAAAAGAACAAACTACCAAAAACTTCACAATGAAACCATTGTTTGACTATGGCTCTAGTTAGTTTCAACATACTTGTTATTCTGTACATCTGTCTCAAACAAGTGCTTGGAAATGAAAATGTACTCGACACCATCACTTTCTTGGCCTCTTCTTGCTCTAGTCGTGTCTGTGGTTTCATAAAAATAAATAAATAAATAAATAAACAAACAAACACACACACACACACACACAAAGCTTTTTTTAAAAAACAAACCAGTTTTAGGAAAAATATAAAGGGCCCAATCCTGTGCGGTGCAGAGTGCTCTTATCTTATACAGGTTTCCAAAGGAGTTGAGTGTGCTCAGCATCTTGAAGGCTGCACTCAGCATGTCACAGGATTGAGCATAAAGCAAGTACAAGAAAACCTGATTGGACATAAATAACAGATTATCAATTTTATTTACTAATGGAAAAGTTAACTAAAGGGGGAACAAAGAGGCTGTTGAAAAATTAAATGAGCAGCAATTTAGAACAAACCCGTTCCCTCTGCCACAATTCATCATAAAAGGAATTTGTGGAATTCATTGGCACAGGGGACTATCAAGGCAAATGATGTTTAGTAACTGGATTTATCAGAGAGCCAAATAATGTTATGATCATTAACAACATTTGCAGCTACAGTATGTAAGGTATGATAGTAATATAATGGAAAATTATGTTTCATATTTTAGGAGCTGATTGCCTCTGGTGGCCAGAAAGGAATTCCTCTTTCTCCCCATCTACAGCCTTGCACAATAGACTAGGTGGATTATGAGTTTTTAATTCAATTTTTACTTCCTCTCAAGCATCAAGTAATAGTTTTTCTATAAAATTAGGTATAAATGAGACAAAATGCTTAATGGTGTGGTATAAAGGTTTTTATTACCAGTGTAACTCACTCACTTATGACTAATGTGACCATTCCAAACTCATACCTGTAAAACCTTTGTAACATGATGTCATGTAAGCTATATCACCAACTCACGGATATATAGACAAAGACACAGATACAAAGTATTTTTGTCATATTCTTCTTTGGCGAACATAAAAAAAAACACATTTCAAAGATGGTCTCACTTCCACTTGAAATTTTGCAATCATTAAGTTTCACTTGAAAGTGATCTCCTTCCCTCAAGTTTTGATGAGCAACTGAAAAGCAAAACTTTGGAGACACAAAGTTGCTTGATGAAAAATATCAATTTTGTGGGGAGAAAAATCTTGTGCAGATGATTGCATGTTCATCAATCAGTTGAGTATCTGAAAAAAGAACAGGAGTACGTGTGGCACCTTAAGAGACTAACAAATTTATTAGAGCATAAGCTTTTGTGGGCTACAGCTCACTTCATCGGATGCATAGAACAGATTATATAGTAAGAAGATATATATATACATACAGGTAAGTTGGAAGTTGCCATACAAACTGTGACAGGCTAATTAGTTAAGATGAACTATTATCAGCAGAAGAAAAAAACTTTTGTAGTGATAATCAAGATGGCCCATTTAGACAGTTGACAAGAAGGCGTGAGGATACTTAATTTAGGGAAATAGATTTAGTCTGTGTAATGATCCAGCCACTCCCAGTCTCTATTCAAACCCATGTTAATGGTATCTAGTTTGCATATTAATTCAAGCTCAGCAGTTTCTCGTTGGAGTCTGTTTTTGAAGCTTTTCTGTTGCAAAATTGCCACCCTTAAATCTTTTACTGAATGGCCAGAGTGGTTGAAGTGTTTTCCTACTGGTTTTTGAATGTTATGATTCCTGATGTCAGATTTCTGTCAGTTTATTCTTTTGCGCAGAGACTGTCCGGTTTGGCCAATGTACATGGCAGAGGGGCATTGCTGGCACATGATGGCATATATCACGTTTGTAGATGTGCAGGTGAACGAGCCCCTGATGGTGTGGCTCATGTGATTAGGTCCTATGATGGTGTCACTTGAATAAATATGTGGACAGAGTTGGCATTTTGGCTGGGTTAGTGTTTTTGTTGTGTGGTTGCTGGAGAGCATTTGCTTCATGTTAAACCCACTTTATTAAAATGCTTTATTTTATGGTAAATACCATGTCCGCCCATCCCCTCCTCCCCCCCCCCCGCCAATCTTATGAACTGTTCCATGAGCATAACATAGCATTGCATTGATGGTGTTAATATTAATCCAGTGTTTATAAATCACATTAATTGATCAGATTTGAAAAAAATCAACACTTCAATTCATCCACAGATTCCAAGGCCAGAAAGGGTCACTGTGATCATCTGGTCTGGCTTCCTGTATAACACAGGCCATAGAACTTCCCCAAAATAATTCCAACAGCATTTTTTTTTTTAAATCCAATCTTGATTTTAAAATGGTCAGTAATTGAGAATCCACCACGACTCTTGGTAAGTTGTTCCAGTAGTTAATTACGCTCATTGTTAAAAATTTGTCTAGCTTCAACTTCCAGCCATCACAAAACTGAGTGATTGGGCAATAAAATGACAGATGAAATTCAATGTTGATAAATACAAAGTAATGCACACTGGAAAACATAATGCCAATTATACATATAAAATGATGGGGGTATAAATTAGCTGTTACCACTCAAGGAGGAGATCTTGGAGTCATTGTGGATAGTTCTCTGAAAACATCCACTCAATTTACAGAGGCAGTCAAAAAAGCGAACAGAATGTTGGGAATCATTAGGAAAGGGATAGACAATAAGATAGAAAATATCATATTGCTGCTATATAAATCCATGGTACGCTCATATCTTGAATACTGCGTGCAGATGCAGTCGCCCCATCTCAAAAAAGACATACTGGAATTAGAAAAGGTTCAGAAAAGGGCAACAAAAATGATTAAGGGTATGGAATGGCTTCCATATGAGGAGAGATAAGACTGGGACTTTTCAGCTTGGAAAAGAGACGACTAAGGGGGGGAAATACGATTGAGGTCTATAAAATCATGGCTGGTGTGGAGAAAGCAAATAAGAAGTGTTATTTACTCTTTCTCGTAACACAAGAACTAGGGGGTCACCAAATGAAATTAATAGGCAGCAGGTTTAAATCAAACAAAAGGAAGTATTTTTTCACACAACGCAGAGTCAACCTGTGGAACTCCTTGCCAGAGGATGTTGTGAAGGCCAAGATTATAACAGGTTTGAAAAGAGAACTAGATAAGTTCATGGAGGATAGGTCCATCAATGACTATTAGCCAGGGATGGTGTTCCTGACCTCTGTTTGCCAGAAGCTGGGAATGGGCAACAGAGCATGGATCACTTGATGATTACCTGTTCTGTTCATTCCCTCTGGGGCACCTGGTATTGATCACTGTCAGAAGAGAGGATACTGGGCTAGATGGACCTTTGGTCTGACCCAGTACGGCCATTCTTATGTTGTTATGGATCATATTATATCTTTCTCTGTTAGACTGAAGAGCCCATTATTAAATATCTGTTCCCCATGTAGATACTAATAGACTGTAATCAAGTCTCCCTTTAACTTTCTGTTTGTTATATATATATATAAATGTTATATGAATGTTATATGAATATTCATATATATATATATGACTGTTATAATTCCACACAAATCAGATGTCAAGAATTATAACATTCATAAACCAGTCGGAGAACACTTCAATCTCTCTGGTCACGTGATTACAGACATGAAAGTTGCGATATTACAACAGAAGAACTTCAAAACCAGACTCCAGCAAGAGACTGTTGAATTGGAATTCATTTGCAAATTGGATACAATTAACTTAGGCTTGAATAGAGATGGGGAGTGGCTAAATCATTATGCAAGGTAACCTATTTCCCCTTGTTTTTTCCTACCTACAACCCCCCCCTCCCCCCATTCCTCAGACGTTAAACCCTGGATTTGTGCTGGAAATGGCCCACCTTGATTATCATACATATTGTAAGGAGAGTGAGCACTTTAAATAAGCTATTACCAACAGGAGAGTGGGTTTGTGTGTGTGGGAAAAAAGGGGGGTGGGGGGAGAAAACCTAGATTTGTGCTGGAAATGGCCCACCTTGATTAACATACACATTGTAAGGACAGTGATTAATTTAGATAAGCTATTACCAACAGGAGAGTGGGTTTGTGGAGGAGGGGTGGGAAGAAAACCTGGATTTGTGCTGGAAATGGCCCAACTTGATTATCATACACATTGTAAGGAGAGTGATCACTTTAGATAAGCTATTACCAGCAGGAGAGTGGGGTGGAGGGAGAGAAAACCTTTTGTAGTAATAAATACCCATTTTTTCATGGTTTGTATGTATAAGAACATCTTCTGTATTTTCCACAGTATGCATCCGATGAAGTGAGCTGTAGCTCACGAAAGCTTATGCTCAAATAAATTGGTTAGTCTCTAAGGTGCCACAAGTACTCCTTTTTTTTTTGCGAATACAGACTAACACGGCTGTTACTCTGAAACACTGTACATAGTATTCCGTCAGCAGTCACACCAGTACCCAATATAAAGGTAAAATAACCTCTCTACCCCTACTTGAGATTCCCATTTATGCCTCCCAGGATCACATTGACTCTTTTGGCCACAATATCACGCTGGGAGCTCATGTTCAGCTGATTAACCACCTTGACTACCAAATCTTTTTCAGTCACTGCTTCCTACGATAAGTATGGCCTACATTCTTTGTTCTAGATGTATACATTTACATTTCATAAAATCATAGTAATGTAGTGTTTGAAGGGACCTCAGAATCACCAAGTGCAGCCCCCTGGTCTGAGGCAGGACTTCGTAAACCCAGACCATATCCCTGACATGTGTTTGTCCAAACTGTGTGATGGGGATTTCATAACCTCCCTTGGAAGCCTATTCCAAAGCTCAATTACCCTTACAGTTTGAAAGTTTTTCCTAGTATCTAATCTAAATCTCCCTTGCTGCAAATTAAGCACATGACTTCTTGTTCTACCTTCAGTGGACATGAAGAACAATTGATCACCATCCTCTTTATGACATATTAAATTAACATATTTGAAGACTTATCAGGTTCCCTCAGTCTTCTTTTCTCAAGACTAAATATGCTCTTTTTAAAAAACATACATACATTTCCTAAAGATCAGGTTTTCTAAATCTTTTATCATTTTTGTTGCTCTCCTCTGGACACTCTCCAATTTGTACACCTTTCAGACTGTGTGGCACCCAGAACTGGACACAGTACTCCAGCGAAGATCTCAACAGTACCACATATAGTGGGACAATTACCTCTGTGTCTTACATAGAACACTTCCATTAATACAACCCAGAATATTATCTGTTTTCACAACTGCAACACATTGTTGATTCACATTCGATTTGAGATCCACTATAATCCCCAGATCCTTGTTAGTTATTCCCCATTTTGTAGGTCTGTATTTGATTTTTCCTTCCTAAGTGAAGTACATAGCATTATATTTATTGAATTTCCTCTTGTTGAATCGAGACCAATTCTCCCATTTGTCAAGGTCATTTTGAATCTGAATCCTGTCCTCCAAAGCACTTGCAACCTCTCCCAGCTTGGTGTCACCTGCAAATGGACCCAGGATTGACTTCTGCAGGACCCCACTAGATGTGCACTCCCAGTTTAACAGCGAACCATTGATAACTACTCTGAGAACAGTCTTTCAACCAGCTGTCCACACACTTTATAGTAATTTCATTGAGTCTGCATTTCCTTCATTTGTTTATGAGACTGTCATGTGATCCTGTGTCAAAAGCCTTATGAAAACCAAGATATATCACTTCTACTGCTTCCCCCCTATCCACTAGGCCATTTATCAGTTAGCCATATTAAAACACATATTGTTTGCTTGCACTCAGTTTACCAAGTGACACAGATTGGTCTAAATCAGAGACCTGTCCTCTTCATTATTTACCACTCCTTCAATTTCTGTGTCATCCAGAGACTTTATCAGTGATCATTTTATGTTTCCTTTCAGGTCATTGATAAAAATATTAAATAGTGTAGGGCCATGAACCGATTCCTGCAGGACCCCACTGGAAAAACACCCACTCGATGATGATTCCTCACTTACAATTACATTTTGAGACCTAACAGGTAGCCATTTTAAATCCATTTAATGTGTGCTATATTATTTTTATATTGGTTTAGGTTTTTAATAAAAATGTCATGCAGTACCAAGTCAAACGCCTAGAGCAGTCAAAGAATATTGCATCAACAATATTACCTTTATTAACCAAAACTTAACCTCATCACAGAAAGATATCAACTTAGTTTGACAGGATCTATTTTTCATAAACCCATGCTGATTTGCATTAATTACTTTGCCCTCCTTTAGTTTGTTATTAATCAAGTTCTGTATCGGCCACTCCATCATCTTGCCTGCGATCTATGTCAGGCAACAGGCCTACAATTACCTTATTTACCCTTTTAAAATCATCCTATTTACCCTTTTAAAAAACTGGCACATTAGCTTTCCTCTAGTCTTCTGGATCTTCTCCAGCACTCTAAGACTTATTGAAAAATCAACATTAGCAGTCCAGCAAGCCCCTCCATCAGCTCTTTTAAAACTCTTATATGCAAGTTATCCAGATGTGCGAATTTAAAAATGTCTAACTTTAGTAGCTTCTGTTTAATGTCTTTTAGGGATACTAATGAAATGGAAAGAGTGTTATCACCATATTATCTGTTATTTTCCCCCAAATACAAAACAGAAATATTTATTGAACAGTTCTGCCTTTTTGGCATTATTATTGATAATTCTACCATTTCCATCTAGTAATGGACCAACATCATTGTCAGGATTCTTTTTGTTCCTAATATATTTAAAAATCTCTTTCTTATTGTCTTTAACTCTGCTGGCCAAAGATTTCTCCTTGTATCCCTTTGTCAATTTTCCACAATTCTTGTCTTCTGATTTATATTATTGATCAACTTCCCCTTTTTACCATTTGTTTTATTACACACACACAAAGTTGTCTTCACTTCCCCTCTAAATCAGGTCATTTTTTAAACCAGTACAGGCCTTCTTCCTTGATTGTGGCTTTTTGGGAATCTAGCAAGGTGTTCTTAAATTATTCCCAATCATCATTCACATTTTTTGATTAAATTCTTCCTGCCAGCTGATTTGGCTCATAATTGTTTTCAGCTTTGTGAAGCTGGCCCTATTTAAGCACCACGTATATACATTTGTAAATGTGATAAAGACATAATCACTTCTACCAAACCTATCATTAATTTTTAGTTCTGTGATGAGTTCCTCTTCATCTGTTAAGACAAGGTCTAATATAAAATCCCCATGTTGGCGGCCATAATTGAGTTAGGAAATTGTCATCTATAATGTTTAGAAATTACAAGGATGTTTTAGTACTGGCAGCATGAGACCTCCAGCATAAGTCACTCAAATTGAAGTTCCCTCTTATTACACAACTATTTTCCCCTACACATTATAGATAGGTGTGTAAGGAGGCAATCATCCTGTTCTCTAGTGTGATTTGATGGTCTGTAGCAGACACCAATACCTCATCTTATACATTAACTGTTAGGACATGGATCCAGATGCACTGAAGATCATTTTTTCCAATTTCTCAGTGACTTGGAAACAGGTAATGCCATTTTTGACAGAGTGCCACTCTACTTCCCCTTTTGCCCATTTGATCCTTCCTAAAGAGGTTATAACCACTGTTTTTAACATTCCAATAGTGGCAATCATGCCAACAGGTTTCAGGTTTGTAAGACTTGATGCATTTTATAATGCCAAAATATTAGGTATTTGAATGACATATTTACAGGTCAGAACTGCTTCTACCATCACTCTTTATCTGTCATATTGCCTATGATTATCTGACAGTTATATCAGAGCAGAGATAACATACTGCTCTACAATAAAAACTTTCCCATTCTGGGAGCTAATAATCTGGGGAAACTCTCCATTGTATATCACCACTCACCAATCTCTGAATATATGCAAGAAACAATCAGGTCTGTGTGGTGTGAATTCTCCCATTGTCCCTGTAAGATTTTGCTCCCTCAAACTGGAGTGCCAGTGGAATACATTTCACCACTACAATGCCAATTCCTAAGGAGCTTTTAAATGGGAGTTTAATTTACTAAAATCATTGTTGACATCAAATTTATACTGAAAAATGCACAGCACCAGAATCTGGGCCAAAATTTTCTAGTGGGTTTCATCAACGTTTATTCAAAACATAGATGCAGCAGATGTAGATGTTTAAAATTTATGACACTAATTTAGGTGCCTAAATATGGGTTTATGCATCCATGTTTGACAATGTTGACCTTAGGTTAACATAAGAATAAAAAAACCTGATACAGCATGAGGACCTCACAAAATGCATTTCTACTTACGCGGCACTGTTACACCATAATGCTGGGTATCGCTGATCAACAATTTTCGTTTAAGTTCATTCAACCCTACACCCACAGGACCTGGAAGATAAATTACAGTTTTCAAAGAGAAATTCTCTCTTGCGTTCAGGTGTTATAACTGGTCAATGTGAGACTACCCAACGGAAGAACAGGTAATCTGAGCCTTTTGGAGTTGCCCATGGATACAGCCTCTTCTAGGATGTATTTAGACAAATTTCAGAAGATTTAATTGCCAGATATCACTATCTTTAACCTTTCTCTCCTTGGGAAATGTTAATGAAAAAGTAGAGTCAAGCCAACTCTGATGTTGGGAGTCTCTGGCTTTTGGCATGGAGATAGTGATCCCATTGATCTCCTACAAAATGAAGGAGAGATGCCATAGTGGTTCTTTTAGGTCTGTCAGCAACTTTCAATAGTATTATATGCAAAATTTTGTTGATCTGCCTATGGATCCTATCTGGGATCGTGGTTTCAACTGGTTTTGGTTTTTTCTCTCTCTGAGGTCTTAAAGAGTGGTTTTGGGTAATCCCTCATTAGCTCCAAGAGATCGATCATGGAGGGTTCCATTCTGTCACTCATCCTATCCAATTTGTACAAGACACTTTTGGGGGAGATCTGGATTGTAGTATCATTAGGATATGGATGATCTACAGCTCTGTTTTCATCAGATCCAGATGGTGGAGTGGCAGTGCTTTCTCAGTGCATGATCAAGATTCGGACTTGGAGGAGAGAGAATTAACTGAAGTTTAACCCACAGAAAATGGAGGTGATATTTGTGAGTTTGGGGAAGGATCTTGACATTATAGTAGAAGCTGTATATGTGCCCTGAGCTTTTATAATTCGGAACATTTTATAAAGTAAAGTACCAACCTGATACATATTTTAATGGAACTTGGAGTCCTTTCTGGGCTTCCATCCATAGTCTGCTAATAAGATTAAGTACTTGGAGTTGAGAATGAAGCTCTAGAACCTTCTAGTAATAATTACCAAGAATGACTGATTACCCACCTCTCGTGTGTAGCAAGACACAAAGGTGAAGACCATACGCTTTCTACCACTCCAAAACCATGGTCTCTCTGTAAAAACTTAGTGTTATTGCATTTATAACTTTTTATATGTTTACGTAAGTTAAACACACAACTACATTTCAAGTCCCATCTCTGACCTGCCTGCAAATTAATCTATCAGTTTATATATAAATGTTTATTTAATGTGATGTACAGCAGCATCTACTGGTGCATGTCTATCAAAAAATGTAATGTGTCATGGTGCTAATAGCATTAGGTATTTTCTAAATTTTGTCTATAATTATTAGTATTATACTTACTTAAGCAAGTAAGGTTTTATAGGAAAGGTAATTAAAATTCTCTATGCACGTCAGATTGATTAGTGTAGCAGACTGAAAGGATCAGTAAGAACTGAAGCAGAAAAATCTGTTTTATATTTTTTTTTTTAAAGCAAGACATCTTCCTTATACACAAATGTTATTTCCTCAGCCTACATACTGTCAAATCAATGGTATGCTTTTAGTTCTATTTATATATAAGAACTCAGGTTTCACTTACTGTGTGACAGATGCTCTGGAAACATAGAGCAATTTGTTTCCAGACCAAAAAACCAACTACTAGCTGTCTCTCATCCCCACCCACCATTTTCTCTGTCGCTATAAAATACAGCTATGAAAGCTGTAGATTCTTCTGTTTCAGTGGCTACTTTTCAGAATTTCCAGAGTTATTTTTTTCTTTGTGCAATTGCTACCATTTGTAACTGTAACAGAGACACACACAGAGAACGGATACCTAATTAGCAAAGGCAATTATGAGTACATTGTCTATTCTTATTTTTATTATACTATATTTCCTGAGTAAAATGCACAATTCTACTCTGAATGTTCTTGGTTGTGTTAAAATGAAAAGAAAGAGGCATGCTTCTAAAAATTATATACTTGGGAATAAATAATTTAAACCCAGCAGGAAGGGAGTGAAGCATCAGGATTTAAAAAAACAGGTTCTTAAGTGGAATGCTAGTAATGTTTATTCCAGGAAATTTTTGCTTTGGTGCAATCAATCAAATGAACTTTTCTAAAACTGAATGATCATCCATTCTATTTATTGACAACAATTTTAAGAAAAAAATGAGAATATTCATGTCAATTACTGACCCATTTTGAATCATTCTACTTAAAGGTCCAATCCAGCACACTCCTACTGCTATGCCTAGTCCTTATGACTGTACCTCACTGGGTATGTCTACACTTTGAGTTGATGAGGTAATTCCCTGTTCAAGGAGACATACCTGCACTAGCTCCGGTCAAGCAGTGAGCTAAAAATACAGTGTAGTTGCAGCAATGGGAGCAGCATTATGGGCTAGCCAACCTGAGTATGTGCTTAGTGCTCTCGGGGTGGCTAGCCTCTCTCACTGCTTGCATTGCCATGACCAGACACTATTTTTAGCACACTAGCTTGATTCAGAACTAGCACAGGTATATCTCTTCAATTTGGAAATTAAACCTCCAGCTCAAAGTGTAGACATACCCATTGATATAGGCATTTGCAGGATTGAGCCACAAATTATTAGAACTTATAACAGGGTTCAAAAAAGAACTAGATCAATTCATGGAGGATAAGTCCATAAATGGATATTAGCCAGGATGGGCAGGGATGGTGTCCCTAGCCTCTGTTTGCCAGAACCTGGGAATGGGAGACGGGATGGATCACTTGATGATTACCTGTCTGTTCATTCCCTCTGGGCCACCTGGCATTGGCCATTGTTGACAAGACAGGATACTGGGCTAGATGTATCTTTCGTCTGACCCAGTATGGCCGTTCTTATGTTCTAAGACTCACACCAGGCACACGTGTTTGAAGAAAAATAGAAATAATGTTTTAACCAACTCTGGGCAAAACTTTGGACTAAGCCTACCCACCCTCAAAACCCAGCAAGGTCAACTCAGCCCTTCATTCTTCCCAAGCAGAGATGTTGAGCTACATGCAGCATATTTGTTTGGGAGGTAAGGAGGAAAGGTGTCTTTCAGTAAAAACTGGGGTGCTGTCTTCACTGCTTGGACTGCTAAATTCCCACGACAATTTTCAGAAACAGAGATTTGCTTCAAAAGCTAAACTTTCACTTTACCATCTTTGTTGTACAGTTGGTTGCTAAATTGCTATGGCTGTGTATGTTTGTCAAGTGTAACATTTTTAGATCTCACGAGATAAGAGATATTAAGGTAGAACCTCACTAATTTGTGCTTCAGTAACTACAACTAGCAATGAGAGGGCATTTCTAGATTTGCCGTTCAATGAAGTATGAATGAGAGAGGTCAAACTGGTGCCGCAGGGGCAACACCAGGGACAATGCAAATGTCACATTCTATGCAAATCAGACAGTACCACCACATTACCCTGGCCTCCCTGAGGCAGGGTGACTTAAATGGAGGCTGCTGCTCCTGGATCCTTCTCTTCCCCTCCAGCTGGTTGAAGTGAAACAGTTGGGCTGAGAGGGACGGGGGGAAGGGCAAGCTAATGGTGTTCCTACAGAAGCTTTACTGAGCTTCTACAGGAATGAAGATGAACCAAAGACCCAAATGTGGGTGGTGGGCATTAAAACAGACTGCTACACTTTTCTGATCTTCAGGGTAAGTGGGGAGAGCTAGGAGCCACTCTCCCTCATGGGGACAGACCCATCAGCAGCCATCTTTATCTCTCCCGGTGGCTCCACAGAGGTCAGGCATGAGAAGTACAAACATGGTGTCTGCTTTCTGATGATCTGCTGAAGAGCAGACCAATACAGAAGCCTTTCCATTCCATGCTCCTTTGCATGCATTTCAGGTTCCTCTTTATTCTGACGATGGCCCCAGCATACTATCAGGGAAACAGTGACAACTTAGCCCCAAGCCATCCCAGCACCACCACTAGCAGGAGCCAAGAAAAAGCAGCATCCACTTAAGAAGCCCTGTCGCAGGTTTAGCTGGGGACAGGCTGGACCTGACCTGGCACTTCCACACTGGCATGTAGAGACCATGACATCTGTATTGGTCTTGCCCAAACACTTACTGAAGCAGAAGCCTCATTTAACTGGACTGAAGTGTTTTCCCATTAATGTAAGTCAATTTCCACTGTAAAAAATAATATAGATTACAATAGTTGCCAGCATCTCAACTGTAGGGCCGACTGATGCTTATCCTACTGTTAATAAGATATATTCAGAATTCTTATTGGGGAGGGAAGGGAAGGAATCAATGAGGTGTAGGTAGAGTAGCTTATGAACAGTGGGCTGAGAATCGCTGGTGATAGATGGATCGTTTGGTGGTGGTCCATAGTGGACTGGCTGATCACATGGTTATTCTCATTTCCAGTTGATACATCACATTTATGTCAAATAAAAGTACAGTAAGCATTTTCCTATATTACTATTCCATATATCAATTGCTATAGTTGCCATTGGGACATTACATGATCGCAAAAAGAAGGAGAAGGGATCTTGAAAATTGACATGGATCATCTTCCATTGACGTTTCTATTAAGATGTGGTCCTTGCTATAACAAAGTTTGATTCTCTGAAGTATTCAGTATAGTCTCCAATTCAGGAAAGTATGTTTTAAGTACTTCCCTGATTAGGGAAGTTTTCCTGAATTGTGGTCCTGCCCATAACTTCTAAAAAAGATTGAAAAAGTAATTTAGTCACCTTCCATCCTTCTGGACACACACAAGAAAAGGGCCAGTGTTTTTAACCACAAAGATGTGTAGAACTTCACTCATGGGTAAACACTTGTAGGAAGCAGATATGAAGTCAATGGAGAAAGAGCTCAACATGCTGACTAACCAATATAATTGAACTCATTTTAAAATACTTATGTTTTAGGAGAACACATAATAGGAGTAAAAGCTATCATGCCTACAACTTGCATTTTGTAAACTAGAATAATGTTAGATCAAGTCAGTTGAAATCTCCAATTGGCAGTTTTTTTCTTTTTTTAAACAGCTTCCAACTGTAAATTATGCTTCCAGTCATAGTGCAACATACTGGACATTTTCTGCCCTGACTAATTACTGCTTTAATTTAATTTTTTTTCCTTGTGTTCCCTGGCGTATATCAAAATTATATTTCACATGTTACACAGAATGCTCCTACTGGCATACACAAAGTCTTTAAAATGTGTTTGCTTCTACAGTACCTGTATTACTTAACCGTGCTATTTTTCCACATTTCACCCAAGACATTTTTATGGTATTGGCCAGACTTAAACTGCTCCTAATATCCAGAGAACAACATCAGAATTACTGAAGTCTACAATAAATTTCTGAACTGCTTTTGCTACTGAGAAAGCACACTTTCATTTGATTTATGACAGCAAAAATCAAATGAAATCTCTAGGTATTCCTCAAATCAAACATATGCAATTCGTTATAAAAAGTCTACTTATCACACTTTTGCACTGCACTTTCTGTTGGTGTAAGTGTAAAGTCAACTTGATGTTATTACTTGTTGTATATATCCCACAATCTTACAGTGATTACACTAGTAGATGACTGAATTTTAGTGCTGGAGGGTGACAAAACTGTTAATTAAAAACTAAATTCAATGCTCCCTTGGACATGATTTTTATAAAAACACAGCCACTCAACAGTTCATAACAGTCCCTGACAGAGGGTCATATTTCATCTGCTCTGCTGCTTTAATAGTAGAGAAAACTCTAGTAATGAAGCATCAACCTATATGCTACCGCAAAAGAAACAAAAAGTAGCGAGACAGATGCTCTGGTTACCTTTGAAAATACTAAGTTAACATATCATTGTATTTTAAATTGGATTTATGCAATACAGTTTCTAAAAAGAGACTGAAGCAATGCATTTTAATTACATACCCTTAAGAAACTTCTATAAGAACACTAGACATGTAGGCTAGTGCCAGATTATGAGGTAGGTCTAAACCAGATCCAAGGCCACATCTTGGTACCTATTTGCAGCTCCTTCCTAGTAAAATGTCTGCACCTGGACAATCCTGATACTTATATCAGTCACCAGAGTTGGCTGTTGAGGCACCCATCAGCCCACAGAAGAAAAGAGCGGGCCCTGCACTGCTCCACCCCTCATCCACCCTCCCCCCAATTTACTTATTTATTGTAATACAGGGTATAGTTTTGTTCCTTTGTATTTTCATGTTCTTTCTTTATCTTGATTACAGACACATTAGTTTTGTGTGGTTTTGTGGACTTTTCTTAAGACGACCAGGGTGGGTTTAATCAGATTCCATTTTTGTTTCTTGCTTTTTCACAGGATTGGTAATTTCAGTGATGGCCTGGCCACAGGAACAGATTAGCCTCCCAGGAAAGTATTAAAATCACTGGATGGCAGTGGTGAGTTTCCATCCTTAAATCCCAGGAAGAGATGCCTAATTCCTGGGAAAGGACATCAACCCTTCCCAATAGATGGGAGTTGGGCCTGCAGGAGTGCCTGAGGACTCTGTGCAAGGCTTGAGGATTTCATTATGCCATGGACTAAGGGCCTATCTGGTCTGGGAATTAGGCAGGCCAATTAAGAAGGTAAAATTAAGATGCTCAGTACATGAGTGTCAGTATATGAGCATCCAGGGGAGTTAGCAGAGAAATGGGTCCAGAAGCTTCCTCCCACCCATGCACTCTGATGAAGTTATAACAACCAGGGGCAGCCTAAAAATGGCTACTGCTCCTTGGAGGAGTCATACTGCAGCAGCAGACACCAGCACCCTACAAAGTCTTTAAAATCCCTAATCTCCTCAGATCACCTCACTTCTCTTCAAGAACACTTACATACAGCTAAGTGTTTTAGCACAGCCATATATTTTTCCAGCTCTAGTGCCTTAACCATTAATATCTGTCTGCACTGCCAGCTGATTAAAAATGTACCCTCAGACTTCCACGTAAGGTAAGGAATTTAACTGGAACTGCCA
Organism: Chelonia mydas; assembly: GCF_015237465.2. Lineage (NCBI taxonomy): Eukaryota > Metazoa > Chordata > Testudines > Cheloniidae > Chelonia > Chelonia mydas. The sequence continues at coordinate 230,061,062 of NC_057850.1, forward strand.
CTGAACAAAATGGCTAAATGGCAAAAATACAATTAAGTTTTCACTTTTACATCACGCTTGGAGAAGGACTTTTCCAGAACCATGGCAAAAAAATGTTAAATAATTCTGCTTAATGTTTGTAGTGCTGCACTGTTACATTTTTTGCCAATATTCAAAACTCAATGTACTTTGTTTGCCATAGTCAGAGGGTTATCTAAATGCAAAAAATACTTTATTGAAATCAGGATAGCTATAATATATAGGTCTGTTACTGCAACCATTACTCAAAGTGGGTAGTCCCATACATTCAGCGAGTGTATGATTCTATAAAGAAATATAAAAACCACCAGCTGACATCAATGGAACTAATCCCATGCGTGAGATTTTCAGGATTGGGTTTTTTTGCTGAGTATTGCCCAATCCTTTATATTGTAGACACAAGGTTTCTGAAAAGTTTTGTCCTCTATGCAAATCAAATCTTTCTGGGAGTTGAGGCTTAAAACCCTCAGAACCTTGAGGTTTTTACAAAATAGAAAAATAATCTAACAGCACATTTTTCCATTTGCAGATGTACATGTTGTAACAATCTGAGGTTTGAAGATCTCAACACATTTCTGAATGACTGGTGAATACAATAAATTTTAAATAAGGACAAGTCCTGATTGCACTGTTTGCCTGGGTAAAGATAACCTTAGGTGTACATTCTCTTCGGGGTTGATTCTAAAGAAGGCCCCTGGTGAACACTAGCAGGTTCACTAGTGCTTGTATGCCGGGCTCTGTCAGTGATTATATTGATTCTGGATTATACTCAAGACTGCCACTCCTTTGATTCCACTGTCATTACAGTTAAGGCCTTCAGGAAGTAGGCCTTTTTGGCAAAATGCAACATCAAGTCAGTGCTCTGCCTCCTTTCATTCTCCTTGCTGTTTTTGAATCATTGGACTTTTCTTTTTTAAAAATATTTTTTTATAAGACTGCTGCTCCACATAAAGTTTGACATTTGTGAGATTCAGACTCTTTTTGGAGTGGAAAGTGATATGGGAGACTTGTCTACTCACTACCATGATTTTTTTTTTTTTTTTAATTTGCTAGAAAACAGGGTTGGGCAAAAGCACATCTTGGGAGCATTCCAGGCACTAGCAAAAAAGCTGTGCAACTCTTCGGTACTGAACTGAACACAGAGGCCAGCTCTCTGGTCAAGAAATCCAACTCACTAGTTCAACTGGTCCATGAGATATAGAAGTTAGCCCTGCAACAGCTGCAATAACTGATCAGATCATCTGAATTTCACAAGTCAAGTCACTGTCCTAGTATGAGAATTGTGTGCACTTGGCTAAAACAATTTCAGGTGCCAGAAGGCCAAATCTTTTTACTTGTTTATCAGAAGTGAAATACAATTATCTGGGAGCAATTTTTGGAACAAGTGAATAACTAACCTTTCTTTCTGGTGATTAGAATGGGTCCAATATGGAAAAGAGAACTTCTGAAACAAATGGGTCCTATTCTGGTATGACAGCTTACCAATAGACAGTCTAGCAAATCCCCAAGGATCAGGCAACTAGTGCAGGTTAACGCACTTAACAATAAGCCCCTGTTTTACGACATCCCAGACATTGACAATGAAATTGTTTCTTCTCATTTGCAGGAGGACAAGTTTACAGCCTTGGGAGATAAAGAGGATCCAGCATTCCGGTGGAGTGGTGACACCTAATTGCACATGGGTGCCCAGAAATGTTTCTGGACACCCTGGTTCATTTGTCTGAGATAGATTTGGACATATTTCTGAAAAATAGTCCAGTGAAAGCCTTGTTCAGCATACTGGGGATGAACGGCCAAGACACTTAACTGATGCAGGTGAACTCTGTGATAATAAGGCATGTTGTGGTCATAGCTTATCCTAAGCCTAGACAGGGAGCAAGTGGGACATGAGATATGAGTGGTAAGATAGTGAGAGGGTCCCTTACATTGAGCACAGAGGCATTCCTTGTTGGAGTCCAGTTCTTCACACAAAGAACTAGATGCTCAGGAAATTTCTTTGCAAGCTATATTCTGTTGGTAAACTTGCAGCCACATAAGGAGTCTTCATTGCACCAAAATAAGATTTAGTTTCAGGACTTTAGCACAATTTTAAAGAACAAAAAGATCAAGGTTACATTACAGCTTATCTGTATATTTTGATTAGTGGGTTGACAGTATTTCTCATACTATATGATGCACAAATAGCTCTTCACTTGCAGTTTTCCAAAACTCAAACCACCAAAAAAAGATGAGAAATTATGAGCAAACGCAGCTACATAATATTCTAGATCATTAAAATTTGCAGTTTGAGAGACAAAAAAGTTAAATTTTAAACTTCTGTAAGATTATTGCACTAATATTTACTCTAGATTCCTGATTTAGACATTAAAGAAAACTTACCAACCAAAACTACAAGCCTGTATTTCTCATTAGGCTGTCGTCGATATGGTGCAACTTCTTCATACGTTGGGACATCTGCTGTATCATACTGATCACTCTTCTTGCATTCATACATGGATTTATTTGTCTTTCTATCTTTTCTGCTAAGACGAAAGCTTCTCCTAAAACCAGCTGCAACAACAAGATTTTTTTTAAACTAAGCAATTTAATATCTGAAAAGTCCAGAAAAGATTCATTTCCAGGCAGGGAAAAGTGGGGAGGGGGAAAATGACTAATTAAGAAACTCCAAACTGGCTATTTCCATGAGCAATCACATTAGCTGCACACACACAAAATAGATATGAAATTTCAAATGCATTTTTTGAGAAACCAGGTCCTTAGGGTCCAGAAAAGATTCCCAGACAAAAATGTAAATTACCTCCAAATTGTTAAAGTCCTAAACTACAATACAGCAGTCATTTCAACTTAAAATATGATATTCCCAATAAATGAAATGATTAATTTTACTATTTTTGATTTAGGGGGAAAAGCAATTTTTTGAAGTCAATCGAGACAAGCTCTATAATAATTACAATAAACTGATAACACAATTAACTTCTTGAATGCTGCATAAATTAACAGATATAAGGAAAACATACATTCAGTCCTGAGTCATATACCATCTCTCACGCATCCCAGTTGAATTGCCATGGGATGTAGACACTTAAAATAATATATATTGTGGCAGCAGGGCACAGGGGCATAAGAGTTAATAAAATCATTGCCTTCAAACAATGTTATGACCTTGGCTCAATGCTGCTCTATCATAACTGGAAGTTTAAAAATAGCGTATGCAAACGTAACCCATGCCTGCTTGGTGTGGCGGTCTGACCCCTCTCAAAGCACTGAGCCCATCTAGAGATTGATAAGTCTGCCACAGCCTTAGTTAACAGCTATGTGGCTTTTAGCTCATGCAGTAGAGGCTCACACACTAAGCTTCAAAGGTCACAGGTTTGATCCCACCTGCTGATGACTGGGATCTGTCAGCATTACAAGTGGGTGCTCATCCAGGATATCAACGGGGAAGTCTCTGAAGCTCGGGATGCGCTTCCTCAGCTAGGGGAAGCCTGCTTGGTGTCATGCTGTGTCCCCTCTAGCGGCACCTAGTTCAGCTAGAGATTGATGAGTCTGCTACAGCCTTAGCTAATAGCGATGTGGCTTTTGGCTCACAACCTAAGCTTCAGAGGTCCCAGGTTCGATCCTGCCTGCCGATGACCGAGGTCCATCCGCGTTACACGATCTCTCCCAAATACATTGAAAATAGGGCTCTCAACAATTAAAAAAATAATTGTGATTAATCGCAATCTTTAATTGTACTGTTAAACAAGAATAGAATACCATTTATTTAAATATTTTTGATGTTTTCTACATTTTCAAATATATTAATTTCAATTACAACACAGAATACAAAGCGTACAGTGCTTATTTTATATTATTTTTATTACAAATATTTGCACTGTAAAAAAATAAACAAAAGAAATAGATTTTTCAATTAACCTTATACAAGTACTGTAGTGCAATCTCTTTATTGTGAAAGTACATTACAGGGTGGGTAATTACATGCACAACCCCATAAATGTACACAAACTTGTTTGTCTTAGCGATTGGCTGAACAAGAAGTAGGACTGAGTGGACTTGTAGGCTCTAAAGTTTTACATTATTTTATTTTTGAGTGCAGGTTATGTAACAAAAATACTTCTACATTTGTGCACTGCACTTGTGCACTTTCACAGTAAAGAGATTGCACTACACTACTTGTATGAGGTGAATTCAAAAATATGATTTCTTATCTTTATTATGGTGCAAATATTTGTAATAAAAATAATATAAAGTGAGCACTGTAAACTTTGTATTCTGTGTTGTAAATGAAATCAATATATTTAAAAATATAGAAAAAAATCCAAAAATATTTATAATAAATGTAAATTGGTATTCTATTATTGTTTAACAGTACAATTAAAACAGCGATTAATTTTTTTTGAGTTAATCGCTGAGTTAACTGCAATTAACTGACAGCCCTAATTGAAAATAAAAACACACCATTAGATAAATCTCACAACATGATCAAACATGGGTACTGTAGCTCCATTTCACACATACTGTATAATGAAATTTGCTAAGTTAAGATGACATTTCCTATTAAACATATTTTCAATTATAATTCTATCATATTTTTGTAATCCTAACTGACCTAAAATTATATGTATAGTGTTGTGCCCATAGTGCTTAACTGCAGCTGATGGAAGTTTCGTGTGGTTTTTAAAAGATTTTTAAATTGGTACAACTCCATGAGCATCAATAGTAGAATAATATGACAGTATCATAGCTGCAGCCTGGCTCCACTAAACCTGGGTATGAAAGGTAATTAATCCACCTTTTATCGTTACTGTATAAATTTCTCATTAAGATTAATTCTTTTAAATAGATTTTTACAGTTGTACCCTATCTTCTGTGGTTTTAGGAACTGGATGGCCACAGTGCCCTGCTAATTTCATTATTTGGCTGTACTAGATAAATTACCAATACATACACAAAATATGTCACTTTTAGGTCATTGGCTAAACTGGACAGTCTCTACGCAAAAGAATAAATGGACACAAATCAGACATCAAGAATTATAACATTCAAAAACCAGTCGGAGAACACTTCAATCTTTTTGGTCACTCGATTACAGCCCTAAAAGTGGCAATTCTTCAACAAAAAAACTTCAAAAACAGACTCCAATGAGAGACTGCTGAATTGGAATTAATTTGCAAACTGGATACAATTAACTGAGGCTTGAATAAAGACTGGGAGTGGATGTGTCATTACACAGAGTAAAACTATTTCCCCTTGTTTATTTCCCCTCCTATGTTCTTGTAAACTGCTGGAAATGGCCCACCTTGATTATCACTACAAAAGGTTCGCCCCCCCCACCACACTCTCCTGCTGGTAATAGCTCACCTTTCCTGATCACTCTTGTTACAGTCTGTATGGTAACACCCATTGTTTCATGTTCTCTGTGTATATAAGATCTCCCCACTATATTTTTTACTGTATGCATCCGACGAAGTGAGCTGTAGCTCACGAAAGCTTATGCTGTAATAAATTTGTTAGTCTCTAAAGTGCCACAAGTACCCCTTTTCTTTTTTGAAAAGTTATTTTAGTTTAAAAAGATTTCTACTGCAAAAGCACTGCTATTGTATTCGTAATGTAATACAACTTGGTATACAGTAATGTCTCTGGTGACTGGTTCAGTTCTAAAGCGAAGTCAATCATGGCACATCGATATTTTGCTGATTTAATGTCACAGACCTAGTAAACTGCATTCAGACTCTAAAAATAATGTTAAAGACACAGAAAAGTAACAAGGTTAACTATTTTCCTGAGCTGTAATCTAAAAAACCCCAAACCTAAGTATACCAAAGCTACTTTCAAAATACCTGAAAATTCTCCTGTAGTATCTTTTCACACAAACAGAAATGAATTCTTCCCACTATACTAAAAGTTTGCTAGCATATACATTTTGCCACAAAACACAGTTCCGAGATCTATAGAGGATGGATGGTTTTGTGGTTAAAGGTGACCCGCAAAACATTTGAAAAATTTAAGATTATGCTGGTTGTTTTTTAAACTTCCCTTTTTGTTCTAATAATGAAATCCTGAAAACATGCAAAATTAAATAAACTCTCACCTCTCCCCATCCCTCATTTGTTCTTTACCTTCAAAATAATGGGACTATCATACCTCTGGTTTTCCCTGGTTTTGCTGGAGGATCTGCTAGATGTCTCACAGCATATCTATTATGAGTTCTCATGCCCCATCTGAAAGGTCAGGATGTTGAAACTTTAACAAAGATATCCTTTATCCAAAATATTAATTAGAAATTGAATATGTTATAAAAGTTTTGCAGAATCTGATTAAAATCCTGCTCCCTTTATTTGTTCAGATATCACACTCAACTATTGGGATATCATCAAATCTCCCATCATCTCAGTCCTCCAGGACAGAAAAAAATCTGAATTTCTAATGTAAAAAATCAAGCAGTAAAAAAAATGTTTAAAAATCCTTTAATAGCTTCTTTATGCCAGTTTCCCCCATTTTACGTCATCCTTTAAGACACTGCAATGGGACACAGGGAATTTGAGTTCCATTCCCAACTCTGCTACAGATTTTTTTGCATGACCTTGGGCAAATCATTTACTATTTCTCCACCTGTGAAATAAGAATATTAATACTTCCCTACCTCTTAAGGATGCTGAAAAGGGAAATTCATGATGATATTATGATGGTGAACACGACAGAAATGCCTAAATAGGTATTTTAAATTATTTCTACAAGAATTAGGGATAAACTTATGTAAATTGTTACAAAGACACACTTATCTGTAATATGCTAGTAATGGCCTTGTATAACTGTAGAACTTTAAATACTAAACACAGATGGATTGCCTTGTCACCTTTAGTTCATCTGTATGAATTTTATTTCTTACATTTGCAAAGGGTCACCCCCTAGTAGTACTGTATATAAACATAGTAAAGGTTACTTTATGGATCTTTTGAAAACAACGAAAGCAGCATGGATAAAAAAAATTGTTTTAAAAAAATTAAAAATTGATTTTATTTAAATTGAATTCTTTTGTTTAAAAATTTTTTAAATAAATTTATTTGAATTTAAAATTATGGCAACCTATATTAAGGCCTAAACTTACTTAAATCTATTAAAATCATTTAAATAAAAAACAACATTCAAGCAGTACACAGAATTAGAAATACAGAACTGGAAAAAACCTCAATAGGTCATCTAGTCCAGTCCCCTGCACTGAGGCAAGACTAAGTTTTATCTAGAGACCATCCTTGACAGGTGTTTGTCTAATCTGTTCTTAAAAAACCTCCACTTACAGAGATGCCACAATCTTCCTAGGTAACTTTTTCCAGTGTTTAACTACCCTCACAGTTTGGAAGCTTTTCCTAATGTCTAACCTAAATCTCCCTTGCTGCAGTTTAAGATCATTGCTTCTTGTTCTGTCCTCAGTGGATAAGGAGGACAATTTATGACCCTCGTTATTATAACATTTTACTTACTTAAACATTGTTATCATGGTCCCCTTCAGTTTTCCTTTCTCCAAAATAAATAAACCTAGTTTTCTCAATATTTCCTCATAGGTTTATGTTTTCTTGATATTTAATCATTTTTGTTGCTCTTCTCTGGCTTTCCTTTATTTGTCCACATCTTTCCTGAAGGGTGGTGCCCAGAACTGGACACAATACTTCTGTCGAAGCCTTATCAGTGCTGAATAGAGTGGAAGAAATACTTCTCATGCCTTGCTTAAAACACTGCTGTTAATACACTCCAGAATTAGGTTTGCTTTTTTTTTGCAGCAGCAGTATTATATTGTTGAGTCATATTTAGTTTGTGATCCACTATAACCTCCCGATCTTGTTCTGCAGTGCTCCTTACTTGACAGTCATTTCCCATTTTATATTTGTGTAATTGCCTTTTCCTTCCTAAGTAGCATTTTGCATTTGTCCTTACTGAATTTAATCCTATTTATTTCAGACCATTTCTCCAGTTTGTCAAGATCATTTTGAATTCTAATCCTGTCCACGAAAGTGCTTGCAACCCCTCCCAGGCTGATATCATCTACAAACTTTATAAGTGTACTCTCTATGCCATTTCTGAAGATATTGAACAGAACCAGACCCAGGGCATATCCCTGAAGAATCCCACTAGATAGGCCCTTCCAGGTTGACTGTGAACCATTGATAACTAGTCTGAGTATGGTTTTCCAACCAGTTGTGTACCCACCTTATAGTAGGTTTGTCTAGGCTAGCTTGCTTATGAGAAGGTCATATGAGACACTATCAAAAGCCTTACTGAAGTTGGGATATATCACATCTACTGCTTCTCCCCATCCACAAGGCTTGTTATCCTGTGTGACAGGGTCGGGCAAGATAGCTATAGGAGAGTAACAGAAGGCAGATATATTAGCCCCAGGCTCAGTAGGCCCCTTTTCCCTGGGTAAGGTAACAGGGAAGGTTCCAGAACAATCAGGAACCTTCTGAAGACAATTAAGACAGACAGGCTGATTAGAACACCTGCAGCCAATCAAGAAGCTGCTAGAATCAATTAAGGCAGGCTAATCAGGGCACCTGGGTTTTAAAAAGGAGCTCACTTCAGTTTGTGGTGTGCATGTGAGGAGCTGGGAGCAAGAGGCTCTAGGAGCTGAGAGTGAGAACGTGGACTGTTGGAGGACTGAGGTGTGCAAGCATTATCAGACACCAGGAGGAAGGTCCTATGGTGAGGATAAAGAAGGTGTTGGGAGGAGGCCATAGGGAAGTAGCCCAGGGAGTTGTAGCTGTCGCACAGCTGTTCCAAGAGGCACTCTAGACAGCTGCATTCCACAGGGCCGTGGGCTGGAACCTGGAGTAGAGGGCGGGCCTGGTTCCCCCCAAATCCTCCCAACTCCTGGTCAGACACAGGAGTCGTCGACCTGGACTGTGAATTCAGAAAAACGGCCAAGCTGAGGGCTGCCGTGAAGCTCCAAGGCGAGCAAATCCGCCAATAAGCGCAAGACCCACCAAGGTAGAGCAGGAACTTTGTCACACCTGTCAAAGAAGGATATTAGGTTGGTTTGACATAATTTGTTCTCGACAAATCCATGCTGACCATTATTTATCACAATATTTTTTTTTCCTGCAGGTGCAGAAAGATTATTTTCTTCATTTTAATTTATTTAACAAGTTCAATTCAATGACTAGTTAACTCAAAATTGAGAAACTGATTGGGAATTGAAAAATCTATGAATCTTGTAATCTATGAATAAAGATGAGGTGTGATATGATTAGATCTACTAGGACTAAAATTTTGAAGGACATGGAGTACATAAACAATCAGTTCAATTCACTATCTACAGATCATACTTCCCTTCTTTAATTAACCCATCAGTTTTAAATGCGAAACATGTTTTGCTAAACTTACTTTTTTCATCTGTATCCAGCACATTTAAGGTAGTTTTATTTAACTAATAAAGAAGCAATTTTAATTTTTGAGCCTTTTTAATTGAAATCCAATTTTCATCCAAATGCAGGTTGACACAAATCAGGAGTACACAATTAATCATTTAGTAAACAAAAGCATCATTCACCATTTTTGTAAAATAATAAAAATGTAATAATTAATATTATGAATAAATGTATGTTAAGCTACTTGATTGCGTGTATTGATACAGTTATCCGGGTTAACAAAAAAGTATCAAATTTAGAGTAAAGGCTAGTTAGTTGAAAATCAACATTTTAATGGTTAGCATCTAATGAGAATCAACTTTTCATTGGAAAGTAACTAAAAAATACAAAATACATAACAAGATTAAAATAGATTATTTAAATCAAGGTTTACTACTTGCTGGTTTAAATCATGATTAAAACAGATTATTAAAACCACTCTGATTTAAATCAATCCACCCTGAAGGCAAGTGTGCAGGAGAGAAAAAGGAGGGATGCTCTCAATAAATCTATATAAATTATTTATATTGTGTTGCTAGTGAATTTCTGGAAACATGGAATTTCTCCCCCATGTCTCCCATTACACTTCCCACATATGCATATTTACTTTTTAATAACCTTCAGAAGCAGTTTTATGGGGTATCATTTGCAAATTACAACTAGTCAACTATGATTGCATTTAGTAGGCAATATGTTCATCTAGATACCTTAGGATAGGTGACTGAGAATAAGAGGAATACAGTAAAAATGTCTTCTTCAAAAAGGGGCAGCTGGCAAACTTACAAGTTGATTGAGATTTAAGAGCCTTAAAGTAAATTTTAAAAAAACCACCTCAGGGTTTTTATTTTTAGAACCATTTAACTAGTTATGAAAAAATATATAGGGCAGAAGATATGTATGCAGTACAAAAAGATGACTTTCTGACTCTGAATAAGATGACAACCGCAAGTCTTTTGAAATCTCTCTTTTCAAGAACACTTTGAAGCCAGTTCTGTTTTGCTTTGCCTAGGAAGATTTGCCAGCCAAAAGTCAAGAGCTGAAATATCATGTAGGAAAAAAGTCTTCATCAGCAAAAGTATTAGCTGCTCTTGAAATTTTGTCTAATAAGAGAACAATATGGTATATTACATACTTAAGACGACAGTAGCTATATCACAATAAAACATCAAAATGAGTAACTATGTATTACTGTGTATGTTTACAAATATTTACACTTCCCTCTGACAATCAGGAGTAAGAGACATATTGGGCCACTAATAGGTTACCTCTTATTATAACAGCATTACATCTCCAAATCACAAGTAGTATTATGAAAGAACAACAGAAGATCCCACATTTAAAATATTTTCAAATACAAAAGTTTAAACAATTGATTATTGAAATTGTATGCATTAGAACTTATAAATGATCATAAAACAGTGCAAAGAACCACAGAAAATTAAAGAAACATTATTGATATACACTCTAAAAATATTTCTTTAAACTTAACAAATTTAAATATAAACTTCTATCAAAAGGAAAGAAAGAAAAAGATACATATTATATATAGTCTACAGACATTAGCACAAGTTAAACTTATCTGCCAGCTATGCAGACTGAAGAATAAAGTGAAAAAAATCCAATCATCACAGGAACATAAAATTCTCAACATTAGGTATAACAACTTTGTACATGCTCATTGATTTCAAGTACGTGACAAGAAGCCTACTGAACAAGCTAATCTATAAACCACTTCTGGAATGCAACAGGTTTCATGAAATGAAGAACAGCTGCCATGAGAAAAATATGAAGAACAAATGTTTATAGTCCACAAATGCATCTAAATCTTATAACAGTTCTCAAACCAGAGACAAAATCAGAAACTAAGACTAATAAAAGTGATTAAGATCCTACACCAATATAAAAGAACAAGCAGGTTGCACTTATGAGATGAAGATAACAAAAGTACTTCTTCAAAAATCTAATACTACATATAACTAGTAATATCTCTTTGGAACCCCAACTTCAAAGCAACAGACACAGATTTCTCAACAGGGATACACAAAAACCCCATACTGAAATTCATACCCAAACCAGACAATGTGTAAACAAATGCTGTCTTATATTTAAAGCCCTTTAAAAAGAATGCTAATAATATAACAGAAAAAAAATTACTCCCCTTTAAATTTAATATAATTCTAGAAAATAGAGGAAGGAAGACTGGTGACTGAGGTCCCTTTAAATGGTCTGTGCATGTAATTCCAAATGCCCAATGTGCAAGTGCATTCCTTAATATCAGAGAAATTCCAATACTAATAAACGTTCTAATTTTTCCAAGCTTAAGTGCTGAAAGTTCACCTACAACAAACTAAGGCCACATGATTCAATAAAGCTCTCACATGTGCTTACGTCTATCCCTGTTCAGCAAAGCATTTAAGTATGTGCTTCACTATAAGCATGCACTTAAGCACTTTGCTGAATTTGGATCTAATATTCATTCTGTTCAGCTTATATATGCAGCATGGAACATACAGTTTATTTGTATACAAAATACATAGAGAAAAAAATTTGGTCCAATGAAGGTTATGCACATTTGGTAAAACATAACTTTTGCACTATTTGAAATTTCTTTCCAAGATATTTGGAACACTCCCATATGCAGTAGTTCTATTGTTTCCAATTAATCTGCACAAACACATAGCACATTTCTAACTTTGTTTCTGGACTGATTCCCAGTTATCACATTTAGACAGGGCTAATAAAAATGTCTGGATTTTTCTATCAAAATTGAGAACAGTAAACAGATGATATTAATCTATATTTATCGACTGTTTATAAAGATTACTGTAAAGTAGTGTGTTAAGTGTGTTTGTCAAAGACAAAAAACCTTTACAATTCTCCTTACTTATTATCAGGAAATAATTAACTTCAGAAATACACAATAGTGTAATCTGACTTCAGGATTCTTCAGCAAATTAACATTTAGGTTAACCCTGGTCACTTTGGGAAGGAAAGTTAAAATTAGCAGTAACCTAAGGCCATAGAAAATATATAAGATTCACAGTGTCTTTTTGAGTTTAAAAGTCTTTCTAGCACAAGAATCCTTAAGTAAGCAGACAACAATACACTGGAGTCCAATTAGCAATTTGTATTATATGCCAGGTTTGTTTTTTCTCATTCCTTTAATAGACGTTTCAAAATCCTTCATACACTAATTAGAATAAAGTGGGAGGACTTTAGAAATGAAACCTGTTATGCAACAAAATTGTACAGACATTTTGTTTTCCACATGTAAACCTACATGCATATATTTACTAGCTACATTAACTGCTGAAAGTTCCTGGGTGAAAAGTCATCTCTGCACCTACAAAATTATTCACTTCTAAGCAATGTTTCCTTTCAATGCAAGCTAGATAGTTTACATAATTTCCCAATTAACAAACTAAGATGTCTGCAAGCGAAGAGTTCTAAAAAGATACAAGAGGCCACACAAAACTTATCTAGTATAAAAGCAGAGTTGAGAAGACCTTAAGATGTGCAAAAAGACACCATATATCCTACTTATAAAATCACTTTCTGGAATATTAACAACAATTATTAGAAATAGTATGCTAATGATTAAGGCTAAGATTTTGTCATGGATACTTTTAGTAAAAGTCACCGACAGGTCACAGGCAATAAAAAAAAAATTCACGGAAGCCCGTGACCTGTCCCTGACTTTTACTAAAAATATCCATGATAAAATGGGAAGGGTTTGGGCCAGCTATGGGGTGGCTGGGAGCACCCGGGGAAGCTCCAGGGTCCCCCTCTACCAGCAGCTCGGAGCTGCAAGGGTTCCCCCGTCCCCCCATACCCTCCCCCATGGTGGCTGGGAGCTGTGGGAATCTTTCTGCCTCTGCGGTGGCAACTGGGGAGCTGCGGGGATCCCCCTGCCTTTGTGGCGGCAACCGGGGAGTTGCGGGGATCCCCGTCTCCGCGCTGGTGGGGAGCTGTGGAGATCCCCTTGTCTCTGCGGCGGCAGCAGGGAGCTGCGGTGGTCCCTCTGCAACCCATGGCAACTCTGAGCTTGCGGGCCCCGCTGTCAGGTGGGGGTACCTCACAGCTCCTGGCCACTGGGACTGAAGTCACAGAGGTCTTTGGAAGTCACAGATTCAGGCAGCAGCACAGTCAGGCAGCAGCACAGACAGCTGCAGCGGCACAGGAGCCAGCAAACACAGGTGTAAACAGGGGAGTTTGAGTGGGAGTTTGTAAAGGGAGTTTGCGGGGGAAGCGAGGCAGGCAAAGGAACAGACAGGCTAGTGAAGGGAGTGTGTGGTGTTCTGGTAGCATTTTCGTGCTCGTTGTAGGTTTGTTTTGCTGTGGGTGGGTGGTTTGGTTTGGTTTGTGTTTCCCAGACTAACAGGACTTAGGTGAGAAGGGTATGACAGACACAGAGGCAGCAGTGGTAGTGACCGAAGTAGTGGAAGACACAATGAAGATGACTGGATGTAGAAGCTGTGGCATGTACATGATCCTGGAGGGGGTACCTGAAAAGAATTTCATCTGCATGAAGTGCCGCCTGATAGAGCTGATGCAAGAGAAGATCCTAGGATTGGAGATGCAGGTGGAGACGCTGGTTGAGTTTAGAAGGGGGTTCAAGCGGATGATGGAGCAAAGACATGAGGAGGCTGAAGGGAAAAGCTCAGACTTGCAGATGGAAGCAGGACCGAAGAACTCTGAGGGGATACTGCTGGGTGAGGAAACTGGACAGTGGAAGCATGGGACTAAGAGAACCAGGCAGAGGAAAAGACGGGGTAGTGAAGGAGAAATAGAGCTCAGGAGCAGGTTTGCGGAGTTGGAAAATGAAGAAGGGGCACAGCAGGTGGTCACTGAAGGTGAGAGGGCAAGGAAAAAGAGAAGAGCAGATAGTCCTATTAGAAGAGGGCAAGAGTCAATGGAGATAACACCAAATATGAGCCCCAAGAGGATATGGGATGGGTTACAGAGGATTGCAAGGGACAATAGGAATCGAGAGGACTTGCTGCCAGATGGAACAGAGGATAGACTGGAGAATTGCACCATCGCCAGGAAAAGGCAGGTCTACATAACTGGGGACTCATTACTGAAAAGAATAGACAGGCCTGTTACAAGAACTGATCCAGAGAACAGAAGGGTGTGCTGTCTGCCGGGTGCTAAGATACGGGATGTGGACCTGAGGCTGAGGAGGATCCTAACGGGAGCAGGAAAGAATCCACTGATTATCCTTCATGTGGGAACAAATGATATGGCTAGATTCTCGCCGGAACCTATCAATGGAGACTATGCCAGGCTGGGGAAGACGCTAAAGGAAATCAAGGCTCAGGTGATCTTCAGTGGGATTCTGCCTGTTTCTAGAGAAGGGCAACAAAGGTGTGACAAGATTATGATGCTCAACAGATGGCTCAGGCAGTGGTGCTATAAGAAGGGCTTTGGGATGCCTGGCCACTGGAAAGCATCATGGACAGAAGACTGCTCTCTCGGGATGGACTTGACCTGAGTAAGGAGGGAAATAGAATTCTAGGATGGAAGATGGCACAACTGATCAAGAGAGCTTTAAACTAGGAATTTGGGGGAGATGGTTGGGAGATGTCCAGGTAATCTCCACGCCAGTTTTCTCTTTGAGACGGAAGAAAATGAGGTAAGAAAGGATACAGCCGTGGATAGGAGAATGGACATAAGACGGAAGGGCAGCGTACATACCAATCGAATAGGTAATATTGGTGGTAGAATGTCTGTGCCCAACCACGTAAATAATGGGAGCGAAGCCAAACGGCAAAAATTAAGATGTTTGTACACTAATGCAAGAAGCCTAGGTAACAAAATGGAAGAACTAGAGCTACTGGTGCAGGAAGTGAAACCAGATATTATAGGGATAACAGAAACATGGTGGAATAGTAGTCATGACTGGAGTATGGGTATTGAAGGGTATGTGCTGTTTAGGAAAGACAGAAATAAAGGCAAAGATGGAGTAGCATTGTATGTCAATGATGAGGTAGACTGTAAAGAAATAAGAAGTGATGGAATGGATAAGGCAGAGTCTGTCTGGGGAAAAATCACATTGGGGAAGAAAGCTACTAAAGCCTGCCCTGGGATAGTGCTTGGGGTGTGCTATAGACCGCCAGGATCCGATGTGGATATGGATAGAGACCTCTTTAATGTTTTTAAAGAAGTAAATACTAATGGGAATTGTGTGATCATGGGAGACTTTAACTTCCCAGATATAGACTGGAGGACAAGTGCTAGTATTAATAATAGAGCTCAGATTTTCTTGGATACGATAGGTGATGGATTCCTTCACCAAGTAGTTGCTGAACCGACAAGAGAGGATGCCATTTTAGATTTGGTTTCGGTGAGCAGTGAGGACCTCAAAAGAAATGACTGTAGGGGACAACCTTGGTTCGAGCGATCATGAGCTAATTCAGTTCAAACTAAATGGAAGGATAAACAAAAATAGATCTAAAGGTGGAGGAGGCCTGGAATTACTTCAAGTCAAAGTTGCAGAAACTATCAGAAGCTTGCATCCCAAGAAAGGGGAAAAAATTCATAGGCAGGAGTTGTAGACCAAGCTGCATAAGCAAGTATCTCAGAGAGGTGATTAAGAAAAAGCAGAAAGCCTACAAGGAGTGGAAGATAGGAGGGATTAGCAAGAAAAGCTATTTTACTGAGGTCAGAACATGTAGGGATAAAGTGAGACAGCCTAAAAGCCAAGCAGAGTTGGACCTTGCAAAGACAATTAAAACCAATAGTAAAAGGTTCTATAGCCATATAAATAAGAAGAAAACAAAGAAAGAAGAAGTGGGACCGCTAAACACTGAGGATGAAGTGGAGGTTAAGGATAAACTAGGCATGGCCCAATATCTAAACAAATACTTTGTCTCAGTATTTAACGAGGCTAATGAGGAGCTTAGGGATAATGGTAGGAAGACAAATGGGAATGAGGATATGGAGGTAGATATTACCACGTCCAAGGTAGAAGCGAAACTCAAACAGCTTAATGGAACTAAATCAGGGGGCCCAGATAATCTTCATCCAAAAATATTAAAGGAACTGGCACTTGAAATTGCAAGCCCGTTAGCAAGAATTTTTAATCAACCTGTAAACTCAGGGGTTGTACCGTATGACTGGAGAATTGCTAACATAGTTCCTATTTTTAAGAAAGGTAAAAAAAGCGATCCGGGTAACCACAGGCCTGTTAGTTTGACATCTGTAGTATGCAACGTCTTGGAAAAAATTTTGAAGGAGAAAGTAGTTAAGGACATTGAGGTCAATGGTAATCGGGACAAAATACAATATGGCTTTACGAAAAGTATATCGTGTCAAACCAACCTGATCTCCTTTTTTGAGAAGGTAACAGATTTTTTTAGACAACGGGAATGCAGTGGATCTAATTTACCTAGATTTCAGTAAGGCATTTGATACGGTTCCACATGGAGTATTATTAGCTAAATTGGAAAAGATGGGGATCAATATGAAAATCAAAAGGCGGATAAGGAACTGGTTAAAGGGGAGACTACAGCGGGTCACACTGAAAGGTGAACTGTCAGACTGGAAGGAGGTTACTAGTGGAGTTCCTCAGGGATCGGTTTTGGGACCAAGCTTATTTAATCTTTTTATTACTGACCTTGGCACAAAAAGTAGGAGTGTGCTAATAAAGTCTGCGGATGACACAAAGCTGGGAGGTATTGCCAATACAGAGAAGGACGGGGATATCAGACAGGAAGATCTGGATGACCTTGTAAACTGGAGTAATAGTAATAGGATGAAATGTAATAGTTAAAAGTGCAAGGTCATGCATTTAAGGATTAACAACAAGAATTTCTGTTATAAACTGGGGACGCATTACTTGGAAGTAACAGAGGAGGAGAAGGACCTCAGAGTATTGGTTGATCACAGGATGACTATGAGCCACCGAAGTGATATGGCTGTGAAAAAAGCTAATGCAGTCTTGGGATGCATCAGGCAAGGTATTTCCAGTAGAGATAAGGAGGTGTTAGTACCGTTATACAAGGCACTGGAGACCTCATCTGGAATACTGAATACAGTTCTGGTCTCCCATCTTTAAGAAGGATGAATTCAAACTGGAACAGGTACAGAGAAGGGCTACTAGGATGACCCGAGGAATGGAAAACCTGTCTTATGAAAGGAGACTCAATGAGCTTGGCTTGTTTAGCCTAACTGAAAGAAGGCTGAGAGGAGATATGATTGCTATCTATAAATATATCAGAGGGATAAATACCATGGAGAGAGAAGAATTATTTAAGCTCAGTACCAATGTGGACACAAGAACAAATGGATATAAACTGGCCATCAGGAAGTTTAAACTTGAAATTAGACGAAGGTTTCTAACCATCAGAGGAGTGAAGTTCTGGAACAGCCTTCCAAGGAAAGCAATGGGGGCAAAAGACGTATCTGGCTTCAAGACAAAGCTTGATAAGTTTATGGAGGAGATGATATGATGGGATAGCCTAATTTTGGCAATTAATTGATCTTCGACTACTAGCAGTGGATATGCCCAATGGCCTGTGATGGGATGGGATCTGAGTTACTACAGAGAATTCTTTCCTGGGTATCTGGCTGGTGAGTCTTGCCCACATGCTCAGGGTTTAGCTGACTGCCATATTTGGGGTCAGGAAGGAATTTTCCTCCAGGGCAGATTGGCAGAGGCCCTGGGAGGTTTTCGCCTTCCTCTAAAGCATGGGGCATGGGTCACTTGCTGGAGGATTCTCTGCACCTTGAAGTCTTTGAACCACGATTTGAGGACTTCAATAGCTCAGACATAAGTTAAGGGTTTGTTAAAGGAGTTGGTGGGTGAGATTCCGTGGCCTGTGTTGTGCAGGAGGTCAGACTAGACTATCACAATGGTCCCTTCTGACCGTAAAGTCTATGATTCTATGAAATCATAGCCTTACTAATGATCACTAACAGCAATAAAACAGTAATAGTCAATGAAACAGTATTTTTCTAATCTTTTTATACATAGAATTTAGTTTATGGGAGCAATTATTTGCTTTTATCAATAGCAACTCATTGACCACTGAATTTTCTTCACTCACAAAAGACTTATGGCTCCAGAAGTAAATTCATAAAAGACAGAAAACTTAAAGTTAAACTGGAAGTGAAGCCTTAAAATCACCCACATGTGCCTAGACATTGCAATTCACTTGATATTATGGTTGTAGAACATGCATACTGAATGCTGAGTCTGCACAGTCATCAAAATACTGTATTTAAAAACACTGATTTTTTAGCCTCACAAAATAGGCATTAAACTGCACATCAGTGAATTTTAATATATATTTTTCCTTTAGAGGCTTAAAAGTTTCAGATTTGTAGATATTTTGGCTCCTCCCCAGTCAAATTATGGGGCAAAAAAGTTTTCTCTGAGACAGACTGTACATAGCGTTACATCTCACTGAATTATAAACTATTGGAAATCAGAGCTTATAAGGGAAATACTGACAGATCATTAAGTCTAATGGAAATAAATGAGACTGCTACAGTGTGTGGAAAAGGTGTCAACAAATGATTAGTAAAAAGAGCAAAAATTACTCATGTACCATACTATGATTTTCATTCAGTACAGTAATGGAATTCTATTAAATGCATAGCATTAGTGTAATGTCACTTTTATGCTTCAAAACACCTATTGATTTATGCAAGGTTTTATTGTGTGCCTCACTAACAAATGAGTATTGAGGTTTATTCAGTTGTTATGTTTACATGTCTATACAGTCTAATAATTTTGTTTCACTGTTGTGTTTTTTATTCATGTAATGAAGCATGCTTATTTCAATATCAGCTACTTTTTTTTTTAACTGTTAAGAGTGCGCTTACAAGATATGTAGGGAAGCAATGATTTTAAGAGTATGTGTGAAGATACTATTCTGTATTCTTACTATACGGATGCATTTTTCTAGTTAGAGTGACTTGAATACAGATGAAAACTGCACTGTACACAAGTTTATGAGTGTGTTAAGGCCTTTCCTCAGAAAAAAATTAAACATAGCGTGTGTGTGTGTGTGTGTGTATATATATGTCATTGTAAACAGTATCTATTCAATGGCTGTCCAAAGTGCAATCCTTTTACGTGTCCATTGGATCCACTGCATCTTTTATAATGAAGGTGTGGGACTATGCACCCCAAATGCATGACAGTTTGCCTCTGAGTTTGAAAGTGACATCTCAACATTTCCACGTCTTGTAAAAGAAAACAGTTGCACAAAATGCCACCCAGAATCTGAGCTGCAGATCCTGCTCACCAAGAGCCTTATGTCCAGCAAGTTTCAGCAGCAAGTGATAGGGCAGGAGAGATAGAGAGGAGGAAGTTTGGAATCTAGAGAAAGAGATGTGTGTCAGAATGGGAACAGGAATGGAGGGGGGTGGGGAAAGATGAGGAAAAGAATGGAGAGATAAGGAGAACGGGGGGAAAGGAATTGAATAAATATGAAAGCAAAAATGATATGGAAAGAACAGAAATTTCAAAAAAGTGTAAAAATAAGAGTATAGGGAGACAGCTATAAAGTCACAAGGTACATATACGTGGTACTTTCTAACTCAGCAAATCAGCTCTCTTTTTGACTAGGCATATCTGCTAACTTTGCTGACAAAAACAAAGTTTCATTGCAAGGGCAAAACCACCATGGTATGCAGAAAAGTATCTGGTGGTTATAGAATCATAGAATATCAGGGTTGGAAGGGACCTCAGGAGGTCATCTAGCCCAACGCCCTGCTCAAAGCAGGACCAATACCCAATTTTTGCCCCAGATCCCTAAATGGCCCCCTCAAGGATTGAACTCACAACCCTGGGTTTAGCAGGCCAGTGCTTAAACCACTGAGCTATTCCCCCCCAATTAGTAGATCACAAATTAAATATGAGCTAACAATATGAAGCAGTTTCAACAAAGGCAAACATTCTGGAGTGTATTAACAGGAGTGTTGTATGTAACGCATGGGAAAGTGATTGCTCTGCTCTACTCTGGACTGGTGAGACTTCCACTGGAGTACTGTGTCCTGTTTTGGGTGCCACAGTTTAAGAAAGATGTGGACAAATTGGAGTCCAGGGGAGAGCTAACAAAAATGACAAAAGGTTTAGATAACCTGACCTTTGAGGAAAGGTTAAAAAAACTGGGCATGTTTAGTCCTGAGAAAAGATGATTGGGCGGGCGGGGACCTGATAACAGTCTTCAAATATATTAAGGGCTGTTATAAAGAGGATGGTGATCAATTGTTCTCCATATCCACTGGAGGTAGGATAAGAAATAATGGGCTTTATCTCCAGTTAGGAAGATATAGGTTGGATATCAGGAAAAACTTTCCAACTCTAAGGGTAGCTATGTTCTGGAACAGGTTACTAAAGGAGGTTGTGGAACCCCTTCATTGGAGGTTTTTAAGAAGAGGTTAAAGAAACACCTGTCCTAAATATGTTTACTGGTGCCTCAGCTGGGGGGGGGGAGGGGGAGAAGCTGGACCAGGTGACATCTCAAGGTCCCTTCCAGTCCTACATTTCTATGATTCTGTGGTTAAGGTAGAGTCTACAAAACTTCACCCTTCATGAAACAAAGTAATTGCTTGCTAAGATGTAAACACAGAAACACCACTGCCTGATTTTCAGAACCCGTGCTAAGTCTGCAGCACAGACAATTAGAGAAGTCATCATTTGATTTTAAAAAGAAGCAAATTTAATATGCAAGTCATCAAGAGATGGTACATTTAGAATTATTCCCCAAATTCTTTTTCCAACTGCTACTCAGTCTTCTATATAACCGTACTTTAAGGGTTAACACACTTCATTTGATTTATTCATAGATGTAAAATGTTTCATTTTTCACCACACAAACTGGGGAGAAGAACACCGATTAACAAACATTTCTGAAAATACATGAGGAAATTAGTTATACAGTCCTCAGAGTGTTGACAAAAGGTCATGGGTACTTTGCATTGTATAGTTCATGTGTTCCTCATCCATTATATGCACAGGAATTTAAAATCATTGTCTCAGCACACGCTGTAGATGCCTGCAACACTCATTGGCATCTGCCTGTGAAATCTATTTGCGAGCTCACTGAACTCACTGGACTGGATTCTACACTTTGCTCAAGCTTTGCCCTACAATGGAGAACAGGTCACAGGGAGCTAGTAGTGGTTGCTGAAGAGCAGCTCTAACTTATACCAATGGCATAAACTCAGTCAGTGTTCTTAAAGCAGGGTTGTTTTGCATGTAGCAGAGCTCTCTGGCATGTACTTCCTCATTTTTTCTCCTTACTGTGAGGGATCAGTGGAGATGGGAGAAAGGTGGACTGGTGCAAAATCCACATCAAATCCACATCAGTCAGCTTTCTCCTAGCACAGAGCTCCTGAGCACCAGGGGAAATTATCTTTTGGCTATTTCTGGCCACTTTAAGCTCAATTTGCACCAGAGAGCTGGCAGAAAGTGGCCATCGGCCACCGTAATGACAAAATCATGTAAAACTGTCTAAAAGGGCAAAACACACCTCTCAGGACATTCTTTTTAATTTTCCTTTTGTTTATAATTTTGAATCCTGCAGCCGTAACTGTTGTCTTTACCAATGGTGTTTTCTTCTCCACTAATACGTTGAGCACCGCTTTATTTTACAGTCACACTTAAATCCTGGATGCTGCTGTGATTTATTTTATTTTTGAGTGTGTAGAAAAAGACACATGCATATTTGCTTTCACCCTCTCCCAATCCCACCTAAAATGACACTGCAAACTGATGTAAAGAAATAAAAGACAAATTTGGATCAATCAAACCTAAAAATCTCAGTCTAAATTTTCACTAATCTTCTTCATGATACAGTAGGTAGGGATTTTAAAATAAACTTATTTCCCACTTACTTAATATATTAAAGTCGCTTTAGTTTTGCCCGAACTTGAGACAGGTAATAGTACTATTTAAGCTGAATATCAAGACAGTACTTTAACAGCTCCTGAATGTCAAGAATAATAAAAACATGTCACAGTAAATAAGTAATTCCTTTGTGTCAAATCCAGTGAGCCGTTTTTTATTTCAAAATTCATGCTTTTATCATGCGCTGTCACTGTGAGGAAACTTTGATGCAAATTACCAGAAAAACAAAGTGACACAGCAGTTACAAGAAAAAGAACCTGAAAGAAAGGAAGAAGTTGTCTTTCATAACCAATTGCTCACCTATGTAGGGTCCACTGTTGTAACCAGCACATTCAGCATCTTCTGGACGAAGTGTAAAAGCATACAGAACAAAAGCCAAGAAATAAAGCAGAATAGTTAGAAGCCCAGCCACAAATGCAAAAGAAGAGTTACTTAAAATGACAACTGTACAAAGCATAGCATAAAAGAGCTTTAATATGCCATTGCTTAACAACATAAAACAACTTTTATTGTTTTATATTTTAGCTGGAGGAATTCTGGAATTTTGCAACATGCACACTTCGATCTTTTTACCTTTTCATACACTGCCTTTTTCATGACTACAATCAAATATTTTAAAAAGAATTCTAACTTTACATTATTTATATTTTATCACTTAAAGAAATAGGAAAATATGATGCCACTTAAAAAGGCAATAAAATACTTTATTTATGTAAATCAAACTCTTTGGTAAACTATATATTATCAGATTTTAGCTTAGAATTTTGGCTCAGTGGATTAGACAGAAAGGTTTTTGATCAAAAACATGCCCTTTCAATTTGATATAAAATAGCTATAATGTATATTTTTACATGCCAGAGGCCTTTTGATCAAAAATATGAGCTACAATTTCTAATGCCTTTATAAACAGAAGTCCTTTCAAGTAAACTAAAACTAGAAGAGATCAGCTGCTATTGCTTTAACATATGCTGTGACTATTACTGCAACCTATGCTGTAAACTGAGGAAAAATAAAGGATATGTTACACGAATAAACTTATTACTGTGTTTCAAAGCAATACATTCTTCAACACTAATTATACTCTGCTTGTAAACAGTTAATGAGCTACTGTATTTTGCCACAACACATGAATGGAAAAGTAAGATCTTTTAGGGTCATATAATTAACCTTTCTCCACTCCATCCCACTTAGCAAGTTCTGCCAAGATTATTTTATGGCACCGTTGCTCTTTTTTGTAAATATCTATATTTCCCAATATTCAAATAAAGATAAAACCCTGACCAGTATGTGAAACATCTAAGACTAGTTTGAGTGATATCCAAAATTGTTTTCTAAATATGAGATGGTCTGATTCAATATATTTGATGTTGTAGAGGGAATAGGAAATTTTGTACATATAACATCAATTACAAACGTTGAACTACATTCAATTTTATTCTAAACACATGTTCTCTAAATAAAATTACTGGGCTATGCAGGGAAACTTTTGTACATATACCTTCAATTTCCTCTGAGAAGCACAAAGGAAAAAATAGGAAAGGAAACCATTAAATGGGCTGAAAACACAGCTGAAGAATGAAAAGTTAAATCTAAGAAGAAAAAATGTACCTACCACACTCAACCGTTTCCTCATCTTAGAACAGCCAAAAAACAAAGTATTATTATTAAATACTTTATCAATAGGAAAAATACATCTATATTTAGCTGCTCTAAAAACTTCTCAGATAGCAATTGTTATACTGCAGAGGCATGCTCCAATTTATCTACATTGATTTAGTCTTTAAATGTTGACGTTATGCTTGAACTGAAAGAATGAGGATAGTAAAAGGCACAGCAGCATTATCATATGCCCTCTAAAATCCTTATCTGAGAATTTTTGGCTATTGATTTAGAAATGGTAACCTATAATCTTATCCAGTTGTGATGAGTCATCTATCTTGAATTAAGGGTAGCGCTATGTAATGGTGCTAAGCCCCCTCACATGGTCATGTGACTAGTTTAATCAATCAACCCAGGATTTTTAAGAATCATTACCCTAAATGCAATCTCTTTAATATTTGCACACTCTGGAATTGCTACTGATTGTTTGTTTTTAGATTTTTTTTTAAATGCATGTCTATATTCATAACTGTGACAGGTGCTGCAAAAAGGTTATTTATCTGTGAGATTTGTTCTCATGCTGCCCTATCACAGCAACATCTGTGTGGGTCCATGCATGTTATTGGGGAATTACCTGCTTAAGTCTTTCTGTTGGCAATAGTTAGCTATGGCACTCCTGTCCTTTCTACTAGAGCTGGTCATCTTAATTTTTCTTCTCTAACAAACGAAGAGGTAGAATATATTTGTATTGGGAGAAGATGTATATCCTCAACTCTGTGGAGAAAGTGGAAGGATGAATGAAAGACAATACACTGAACTGGTAGTACTATTCACATACCAGAGATACGCTACAAGTGATTGGAATGTACAACCATGTTCATGTAAATGTACTAAGTTCAAAGTGCATAGCCAGTGGCTTCCAACAGAAAATGCAAGACTGATCCCAGAGGCAGTATTTTCAACTTTTCTTTCTCCAACTAGCAACTGATGTCTCAGATGCAGGATGGCATATACCTCTCCTGTTTATCTGGATAGGAGGAAACACCTTTCCCCTTTTGCCCTGTGGCATGGACACAAAAGTTCTCTTTGCTAGGAAAGACTGGATTCCCTACAGAATCACCTTTCAATACTGATCTCGAGAGCACCCTTGAACAGGCTAATCTGGAAGAAATGCTCTGAACCACATTTAAAAATCTCCTTTTGATGATACAGAGGAATTCCTATGTCTGAGATGACCATTGGGCATCTGGAAAATCCTTTAAAGTTGATGCTGGCTGGCTGAATGTGCTCTGTAGCCTTTCAGAAACATGGATGTTTTGGCTGATTGGAGGCAAAGAGCTTGAGATTATTCTGTGTTTCTTGACAGTGGGAATTAGCACCCTGTTTCTGGAAGTAATGAGTCCCCTTTAAGCTGGACTTAGAATAGTACATCAGTTTCTTGGAATGTACCATTCCTCTCCTTCCATGGTGACAAGTTGAGACCAAGGCTAGATAACTGATTCTTGCATTTCTTCATGTTGGTAAAGATTGCTCTCTGTACACTCTCTGGCATACAGCAGGTTCCAGAAGCTTTTATTGTACCTCTAGTTGAAGGCCTAAAAAGGCAAAGACACAAAAGTCTGCCAATATATCTCCTGGAAGGAGAAACTTGCTTCCACATTATATGAAAAGGCGACCCATATTAAAGGACAGCTCATGTCAATTCCCCTAAAGAGTTCCTTGAATTCTTCATTAGTCTTTGAGAATGAATTGAAGAACTTTCTTTGACAGTTCAGTCTGGTACTTTACCATGTACAATGAGTAACTTCCTATGTGGGCAGAAAGCTTCAAGGACTGATGCAACACCTGAAGACTTTGTAGTATCAAGAATCAGTCCAGGGATACCAAACCAGTATTATCTCTGTCTAAGGTTGACAGCCACCAAGCTTTTGTGGGGAGGAAGTGAAGCTGAGCCATTCCTCTATCACTTTAGAAACAGGCAGGGTAGTACGGAAGTGTTACTGTATGTCCATCATATGCCAATAAGCTGGAAACTACTCAATGGAGTCCATGATTTTTGCCCAGGAGCAGTGATGCTGGAACAATCTTTATTATGAGGGTGCTGAAAGCAATTGAACAAAACTGTAAACCCTGTATATGATGGAAATCACTTCAAGCCAGAAGGTGCTATATCCCAGCATCCCTAGTTCCAGCACCTATTCCCAGGAGTGCAGATCCCTTAAACAAAGGGACTTAGTCTCCTGTCATCCTTGTAATAAATTAAGGATCCTTGGCTTTTCTGGGGCAGTAGGTGATATCACCAAAGAAGAACAGTGGAAACAAGTGACATCATACTTATTGGAAAAGTGTGGTGCTGAGCCAAAAAGAGTTTTTAAGAAGGAATTTCCACTCCTAGTTCCCCTGCAACTGTTGTGGTCTTTTTTCTTTGGCTACTGTTAAGGGGACCAAGGGTTAGCACAGTCTAGTCTGTGATGAAAGGAGGCTATCAGGGATATCAACAGGTCCAGATGCATTCTTACGTGTTGTAACAGCCACCTACAGGTGGTACAGTTGGTTGCCAATTTGAACATTAGATAATTTTACAGGATAGTTACCTACCCACACCAAAGTTAGGAGCTAGTTACTAGGAGACGTGTGAATTACCACTAGCTATTAGCACCTCTGCATGCTTGAAGCAGTAATTTACATGCATAAGGTGTCTGTCTCTAAATTTTGGCAACACTGGAACATGTGAATAAAATCTTATTTAATTGAACTGTGTGGTGCATGGGGATGAGCAAGAGGAGACCGACTGAACACTGTGCAGGGAGGAAGCAACTAAGATAATACAGGGGGACAGAGAAGACAGAATGGAGTAGAGAAGTGAAAGAAGGGATGAATTTAAAGTGATCATGGGGAAGGAGCTAGCAAACACTTGAAAAGAAAGAGGAAAAGTATAAATCAAGGCAGCGTGAAGGAAAGGGAGGGAAATTTATAAAAAAAGGTAGATTGAAGGAACATACCTAAAACAGATGGAGGAAGAGAAACCAAGATGTACAGGAGGAAGAGAAAAAATGATGGGGGAATGGGAAAAAAGGAAGCATAAATGCAAAGTTAATTTAGGAAGTTAATGTTTTTATTGATTTTATACAGAGTTCAAAGCCAGAATGCTAGACTAAAACAATGCATAAATACTATATTATGTGCACAAAAAACTATAAATCTTTTAATTAAAAATGCATTTATAATTGTTTAGGGACCTGAGCTGAACAGCTTTGACTTGTGATGTTCAAAACCTTGGGCAACTCCAAAGAGTGCCCGAACTGCTTGTGACCTCCAATCCAGCCCTGAGTTAAATATTTAATTCCTGCTAATTTTTCCTTCACCATATTTTTGTCAAAGAAACTTTGTCAAAGGCTGGTAGGTCTAAAATTAGACACAGAAGCTTTGTTCTGGTTTCTGGGCAAATGTACATGTTGCTCTAACCCTCATGTTCTGTTTGGTTCTAGTGATCAAACAAGGCACTGCAATGTACAAGAATTTGGATTTGTACAGCACCTAAAAACAATAGGGTCCTGGTCCATGATGAAGGCTCCCAGGCTATACGATAATGCAAATAAATAATAAATTTTAATTTAGAGTGATTACATGCAATTATAAACAAATTGGTTTATTAGTGGTGAATAACCTAGCATCAGATAATTGCATCAAATACCTAGCAGAGCAATTGACATTTAAACTATTTTGCTCTGTTAATAGGTTATAAACATTTTTGTGGATCAGGGGGACATTTTAAAAAAAGAAAGCTTTAAAGCAAATTTAAGGTGAGCAAAATTGATTGTGCAATATGTTCAGATTTAAACACATACGACAAGACAATTTGTAAATGGAAGACAAATGGCCTTGTGGTTAAGGCCTAGGACTGAGAGCAAAGATATATAGGATCTATTCCCAATTCTGCCAGGGTCTTCTTGTATGATCTTGGGAAACTTGGATCGCTCTGTGCTTCCAGTTGCTTCATCTATTTCAGAGTGGTGTGATGAGGCTAATGTTGTAAAGCACTATGGGATCCTAAGATGGAAGATACTATAAATGCAAAAATTATCTGTGTGAACAAAGATGTTAGTATGCTAAGTTAACAGTAAAATGTGACATTAAAACTATCTTTGTTTCTGAATTAGCTTCATGTGCACAGGGAGTTATATAGTATCTAAACATGCAGATGCTGAGACTGATTCAAGTCTCAAACTTGAAGAGTCTTTTTGTAATAAACTGTAAAGTCCTATTATATATTTCTCCTAAATGTTTGTCCCTCACATAAAACAGTACCATGTACAATGCACTCATTCTTTTACTAGGTTTTAACTGTTTTGTTGGCAGAATGTGGTCTTTAATTCAAAAGACACTCATCTTTGGACAAACTCAGTTACATCTTGTTTGAATGAACAGCATTTGGCTGCAGTTAAATATTTCCTCTTCCTCATGTGGTGCCAATCATATATGGTTAAATCAAAATTTAAAGTGAGATATGTTTTTAAGCCTAAGAAAGACTATATAATAATGACTTTGCTCATAGTAAGTATCTGCATTTAGCCTCAAAAGACAGAATGAATTTTTTTTCAAGCACAGACATGTTTGAACATCTCTTTCTAACTTGCATATATTTTTCCCTTTAGTTAATACATGTTATGGACTACAGCTAGTGTAAAATATACCGTGTGAATGATGAACTGTTTCTTCATGCCACAGACCACACACACTGGAGTGTAAGAACGAACACAGTGTAAACTATTAAGGCAAAATTAATGTTTATGCTGAACGAAGGTTATGTTTTAGCTGGTATAGTTGGGCACAGAAACTAAATAATTTGGTGATTATTCATTTCTAAAAGATTAGGTGATAACTGCTTTATCTACAAGGTGAACTGTAAAACAAGGTACAGATGGAAACATTACAGCATTTGTTGGCAGTGACTGAGTTTTCGGAAAAAATTTCCTTTTGGGCAGAAACTTGTTACGCTTCATCTCAGCCTAAATATGAACTTTTTTTTAACACCTTCAGGACAATCCCAATTCAGCCACTTGACATTTGGAAATGTGACACCTCCCAGTATGCGTACATACATGCACAGAAAATTTTCTCCCAGTAAATCTTATCTCGTTATCTTTTTATTCACTGAACTCAAAGAACTGAATTTTAAAAATTCAGAACCCACTCTGTTCATTCAAAACTCAGTTCAAACCTCTAGCAAAGTTATTAACATTTGAAAATATCTTGCTGAACAGGTGGAGTTGAACATCAATCAGCTTTTAAGTGCACAATTCCATGCACATGTACGCACAGCTGTAGAAATGCACTTAAAAAAAAAATCTAACAGCCCAACTGTGACCTCTGAATGTGGACCATCTCACCCCTGGACAGCCCTCTGGCTGATTTATTCCCTCTTCTCTTTTCACCAGTAATGGATTTTGGTTTTATATGTTTCATTGGATCACATTTGCCAATCAAATTTTCTCTGGTCTGGGGCACTGCATCCTAAATGGATGACTTCCTAGAGGAATCAGTATTGTTCTTGTAAATACTACACTTGCGGTACCTTGAAGCATGCATTCCTTGAAGCACGCATGCATTAACTTCACGGAAAAAATAGTGAAATGCTTACATGAATCAACAGATTCCTCTCAGTTTCCACATCAAGTTTAAGCTTCTTGTGTTCACACAAGACCCGACACATGAGAGGCAGATTTGAGCTTAGGGACCATTAAAGCAAATGAAATGGGGAGGGTCCATTGAATCTCAGGTTGATTGTGCTGTAGGATGAGGATGATGAGTAGAAGGGAGCTGGAAATGGGGAGCAGAAAATGCAGAAGAAGAAAAAGAGGTTGGGGAAGCAGAACAGGGGATGCACATAACTTTTGAGCAGTCCACAGATTCAACTTTTCAGTTTGCCAGAATCTAGTGTATGTGCAGAAATAACAAAACATTATTTTTGAGCATTGCAGAATTCAATTTTTCTATACATTAATAAAAATGATTAAATTACTCTGTCTCATGTGTCTATTCCCTTTCTTTTCCTACACTGCATTTTTTAAATTTCTGTTGCACATGTTGGCCTATCTTTTCATTCTTTCTTCATTGCTTTCTCATCGGTCTAACCTTTTTGCAATATTAATTAGCAACAAAAGTTATGTTGAGAGGCAGTTAAGGTTGTGACAGGATATATTCCAGCACCTTAAAAGAATGGAAATAAGAGTGCATTCCTTCACTTTCATATGTCTACAACTCCACCAATAACAACATCCAACAACCCAGAAGGCTTACAGGCCCATTGCCAACAGATATCCAGAAACAACACAGTACCTCAGCTTCATCAAATCTGCACTCTAACACAAAACCTTAAAGAGTGACCTCTGTGAGCTTTCACACCAATTACATCAACAAATCAGCACAGTGGATTGTCACACATTCCATATATTTAGGAACTTATTCTGCTTTAACACTGCAGAGGACACTGTTTAAGTTTTGAGTAAAAATTGCATTTCATCAAACCATTTTGAAAAATCCATATAGTGCTCAAAGTTTATATTTTATGTTTTGTTTTTTGTCATTTCAATGAAATTTTTACAAAATAAAGGCGAAAGATCCTGCTAACATTGAACTCTGTAACACAGCCTTAACAACAGTACAGGTACTCACTGCCGCTGCTCTATTTTCTGTCTTCCAACCCATTTACTGTGTTCTCCTCCTTTGGCCATAAGTTGTTTCTGTTTCTCCCATCCTCCTGTGTTCTAGCTTTCACCCCTTTCTCCATGCTCCATCTCAAAGTCACTTTCTTACTTTTCCTCCCTGCTTCCCCATCCCTAATTTCTCTCTCTTCTTCCCACTCTACAACACACTATCCTTATCTTCATTCAATGTCTCTTCCATTTGTGTTGCCAATTCTTCCATCGCATTACTTATACACAGTCACTCCACCACTACATACCCTCCAATTTTCCAAGGGGAGTCTATGATTTTCTCCCACTTTCCAAAGTACATTAGACACCGTTTAACAGCAACTTGGATATTAACAATCTTCCGGTTAATAGCAACATTTTCTGGCAACTAATCCCATCCCATTGACTTTAATGTTAACAAGACTAGAATATTGGCAATGGCATACCACTTATTAACATTTTTTGGAAGAAAGACCCTAGCTGCAGACAGGTGTGCAAGGCTGCAGCCATGAAAGGAAGTGCAGGGACAGGCCTTTCCCAGCTGCAACCCCACAAACCTGCCTGTGGCCACTGCTCAGCCCGTACCAGTGCTTCATTCTGTGTCTGGAGCCCCACAAACCTGCCTGTGTACAGGGACCACACAGGAGTTATGGAGCTTCAGACTAGGAAGGGAGCCTGTGGCAGAGCAGTAGCAGGGAGAGGGTTTGCAGCCTAGATGTGAGAGCTGCACAGTACCTCTTCCTGAACTCTCATGGTTGTGCCCTGCAGGAGGCTGCACCCACAGAAGGAAGCACTGGGATGTGCTGTGCCCCAACCCCCAGAGATCGCAGGGAGAGGTATGCTGCAGCCCATTTGCTCCCAGTGCCCCAACTTCTGTAGAAAGCCCCAGCATCCGGGCTACATCCCTCCTCCCCACTGCTGCCCTGCCCGCAAGCAGTTTTCAAGGCTGTAGCCAGAGAGGGCACAGCCAGCACTTCCTTCCCTGGTGGCAGCCTCAGAAACGGTATCTTCTGCTTATTAGCAACTGCCGGATAATGGCAATTTTTTGCTGGCAACCAAGGGGTTACTAATAAGCATAAGCCACTGTAATTAGCATGTGGTTTTGCAAACTCCTCCAAAGTCATTTGTGAGATATTTTCACCTCCACCAATGTCATGTGAGAATGATTTTCTTCAAGAAAGAGGGAAGGAAGTGCGTGGAAGGGATTTTCTTCCCTCCTATAATGCTAGAGGATTTACTTTTACTTATTTCCAAGTAATGTAAACATTAACATAACAAGCAGTTGACTATCCCTAGCAGTGCATATATTAGACTGCTACCAGTTTGCTGCACTATTCCTAAATTCTCTTATCATTGGCATTATGAACACATTATTTTGATAATTTATACCAAGACTGTTATTTTTTGGGGGGGGGGGGACAATTTTACCTATAAATACAAATTGAAATTTTTATTGTAAAGTTTCTGAAAGCAGAATGATTTTTGTAGAAAATAGATGTTTATACATTTCTGCAACAGAACAAAAAACCCAGTTTTACTGAATAAGCCAACTCATTTAGGCTCATGGATATGACATACATATGCGTCACAGAGTGAATATACATTCATAACATGCTTTGTTATGCTGTAAACATGGAGAATCAAAATCATACGGGCTAACAGGAACTTTCCAAAAGCCATTTACTCTATTCCTTTGCATCACTAGAAGCAGGGCTGGCCCTACGATTTTTGCCGCCCCAAGCAGCAAAAAAAAAAAAAAAAAAAAAACACCCTGCCAAATACGCCGCCGGTGGAGAGAACAGGAACATCGGAGGGAGCTGCCGCGGTATTGCAGCCGGGGCTGCTGCTGGAGTGCCACCCCTTCAGCAGCGCTGCCCCAGGCACCAGCTTGCTTAGCTGGTGCCTAGAGCCAGCCCTGACTAGAAGATACATGTACTTATCACTATACAATCCCTGATTGACAGACATTAAGCTTAGAATTGAAATATTAAACATTTGATTAGCTGTACACAATACATCTTGAGGATGCCTGTATTATGAATCCATATTATTAAATGCATAACATTGTTAATTGTACTTAAAGAGTTTTGCCATATAGTTGATATTATGGATGCAATACAAGCAAATACTATTGTCCTACATACACTCTGAGGAAGCCACTTACAAATTTTGATCTCTCCTTGTAAAATATTTCCGTGAAGGAGACCCCAGTCTGGGACTAAGACATTGCTTCTTTAGGCTATGCTTTAGGTAGCTCCAGCCCCTAGAAGTATGTTGGTAGGCAATTTGTGCTTAACGAAGCCCAACACGCGCTCATGTGAAGCCTCTATAGTTTCAAACACTAACAAAACAAAGGACCTGCACAGTACAGTGAGATGTGCATCCTAAGTGAGGCTTTCAGAATGGTGGTCTCCATTCACAGAAAGTGAATTTACATACGATCCCAAATCCTGTGACTTGCTAGAAATGCTCACCTTCTCTCCTCCCCCCCCCCGCCCCCCCAATAACTGGAACTAGGTTATACTTTCCAATGCATCATAGGAGACCCAGGTGTGGCCACTGAAAAGAGGATCTAGGGGACACCATCTCAAACT
This sequence comes from Chelonia mydas, assembly GCF_015237465.2. Taxonomy (NCBI): domain Eukaryota; kingdom Metazoa; phylum Chordata; order Testudines; family Cheloniidae; genus Chelonia; species Chelonia mydas. The sequence continues at coordinate 230,094,234 of NC_057850.1, forward strand.
ATAGTGAAAAAGTGTGTCCATTGAAACACTGACATTAATTCTATAATGTAGACCAGCTATCACGTCACTGTTGCAGATCTTGCCTACTAAGGCAGCTTCTTTTTCAGTCTACAGTAAGAGCATTCCCCAAAGGGATTGGGCATTTACACTGAGAGAGATGCCCTTTGGCAATGTATGCTTCCTAAATGCAAGTGCATACCAATTTCACTAGGACAGAATGAGAGGCCTTATCCTCTAACTTGGGACCTTTGAAAGTCCTGTGTTCAAGGCAAGCAGAATTTTACAGCTCTGTTCTAAGGAATACCATAAAGGCTCTTTATTAACAAAAGGAGGGAAGTTGGATGGAAACTTCAGGGATGAAAGTTAATGACTATAATTCAGGTATAAGAGTCAGTTTCAGTAAAAGACAGTTACCTTTTCCATAACTGGTGTTCTTCGAGATGTGTTGCTCATGTCTATTCCACAATAGGTGTGCATGCTTGCCATGTGCACCGGTGCCGGAAGTTTTTCCCCTAGCAGTACTCGTAGGGGGAGCACCTCCATGACCCCTGGAGTGGCGCCTGCCTGGCGCGGTATAAGGAGAGCTGCGCGTTCCCCCACCCTCAGTTCCTTCTTGCCAGACAACTCCGACAGAGGGGAAGGAGGGTGAGAGATGGAATAAACAGGAGCAACACATCTCGAAGAACACGAGTTACGGAAAAGGTAACTGTCTTTTCTTCTTCGACTGATTGCTCATGTGTATTCCACAATAGATGTTTCCAAGCTATATCTGTTGGAGGTGGGTAGGCGTTCACAAGTCCCCAGAACGGAGGACAGCCCTGCCGAACCCGGCATCATCCGTAGTTTGGGGGACAATTGCATAGTGCAAGGTGAACATGTGAACCGAAGACTACGTGGTGGCCCTACAAATGTTTTGGATGGGGACGTGGGCCACGAAGGCAGCCGACGAGGCCTGCGCCCGAGTCGAGCGTGCCCTTGCAATGGGTGGCAGGGGGGCACCCGCCAGCTCATAATAGGAACGGATGCACGAAGTGATCCTATTGGAAAGCCACTGAGTGGAAATCGGCTGGCCCCTCACGCGCTCAGCCGAGGCGATGAACAGTTGTGAGGACTTTCTGAACGGCTTGGTCCGCTCAAGGTAGAAAGCCAGAGCCTGCCGCACATCGAGAGTGTGGAGATGGCGCTCCTCACTGGACGCATGAGGCCTGGGGCAGAGGACCAATAGAAAAATGTCCTGACCCATGTGGTAGGTAGAGACCACCTTCAGGAGGAACGCGGGGTGTGGGTGTAGCTGGACCTTGTCTTTATGAAAGACCGTGTACGGCGGCCCTGAGTTCGGAGATTCGCCTGGCTGACATGATTGCAACCAGGAAGGCCACCTTCCACGAGAGGTGAGACCAGGAACACGTGGCCAGTGGTTCAAACGGGGGCCCTGTGAGACGAGCCAACACCAGGTTTAGGACCCACTGTGGGACCGGGGGTCTAGAATAAGGAAAAAGACGGTCCAAACCCTTAAGGACCCGGCCAGTCATAGCATGGGAAAATACCATGTGCCCTTGCACCGGCAGATGGAAGGCCAATATGGCTGCCAAGTGCACCTTGACTGACGAGGGTGCCAGGCCCTGGGCCCTCAGGTGGAAGAGGTAATCAAGGATAAGCTGGATCGGGGCGGTCACCGGGGAGACACTCTGGTCCGCCACCCACCTAGAAAACCGGGACCACTTTACCAAATAAGTGCGGCGAGTGGAGGGCCATCTACTTTTGAGGACGCGCTGAACCTGCTCTGAGCACGTCCTTTCCTCTCCACCTAACCACTGAGCAGCCACGCCGTGAGGTGAAGAGCTGCCAGGTTGGGGTGGAGGAGGTGGCCCTGGTCCTGAGAGAGCAGGTCCGGGTGGAGCGGCAATGGCCATGGCGGAGCTACCGCCAGGCCCCTGAGGTCCCGTACCAATGCTGCCTGGGCCACGCTGGGGCAATCAGGAGGACCCGGGCCTTGTCCGTCTTTATCTTCTACAGGACCCTGTTCATTAGAGGGAATGGGGAAAAGGTGTAGAGAAGCCGGCCTGACCAGGACAGGAGAAAGGCATCAGAGATAGCGCCCTTCCCCATGCCCTCGCTGGTTCTGCCGAGTTGCGAAGAGGTCCACCTGGGGAGTTCCCCACCTTCCGAAGAGCCGGTAGGCCAGTTCCGGGTGGAGGGACCACTCGTGTTGCGAGGCAAAATCCCTGCTTAAGCGATCCACTCTCTCGTTCTGGGCACCCGGTAGGTGGAAGCCTTCAGGTGGATGTCGTGGGCTATACAGAAGTCCCACAGCCTGAGGGCTTTGCGGCAGAGGATCGGGCCTCGCCTTGCCTGTTGATATAGAACACTGGGGCCGTGTTCTCCATGAGGACCCTGACTACCTTGCCCTCCAGGTGTGAGCTGAAGGCCATACATGCCAGCCGCACTACCCTGAGCTCCTTGACGTTTATATGTAAGGTCAAGTCAAGAGCTAACCACAAGCCTTGGCCTGAAAGTTCCCCACATGGGCCCCCCAACCCAGGTCCAATGCATTGGACACCAGCTCCAACAACGGGGCCCTGTCCCTTAATGGGACCCCTTGGAGCATGTTGTTTGGGGCGGAGGTGAGGTGATCACAGAGTCCAGCACAGTGAGGACCTTGTCCATTCTGCCCGTGGCCTGGGAGAAAACTTCTAGGCCAACCAGAGCTGGAGGGGCCTCATCCTGAATCTGGCGTAACGGACCATATATGTGCACGCTGACATGTGACCCAAGAGTTGTAGGCAAACCCTGGCTGCTGTCACCAGGAACCTTGTGACCGAGTTGATGAGACCTTTCAGGGTCTCGAATCTGTCTGGCGGGAGAGAGGCCCTGGCCAACACTGCATCCAGGAGCACCCCAATAAACTCTATGCGTTGGACTGGGACTAATGTAGACTAGGTGTTGTTTACCAACAGGCCCAAGGCGGTGCACATGGACAGGAGGAGCACCACGTGATCCCTCACCTGTAACCAAGAAGTGCTCTTGACAAGCCAATCGTCCAGATAGGGAAATATCTGGACGCCCTGCCGTCTGAGGTAGGCTGCTAGCACCAACATGCGTTCTGTAAACACCCTGGGTACAGTGGACAGACCAAACGGGAAGACCGTGAATTGGTAGTGATTCTGTCCCACCACGAAATGGAGGAAACGCTTGTGCCCCTCGAGGGCAGCGTACCAGTCCCCGGGATCCAGGAAGGGGATGATGGAGGCTAGGGAGACCGTGCGGAACTAGAACTTCACCATGTACTGGTTCAGACCTCGGAGGTCCAGGAGGGGCCTGAGCCCCCCCCTTTGGCCTTCGGGATAAGGAAATAATGGGAGTAATACCCCTTGCCCATGAACTCCTCGGGCACCGCCTCTATCGCTCCTAAACCTAGGAGCTGCCCCACCTCCTGCTCGAGCAGAGCTTCGTGCGAGGGGTGGTTGGGCGGGTAGGAAGTAAACTGGAGGATGTAACCCCGGGAGATGGTGTTGAGGACCCATCGGTCTGAGGTTAGCTGCGACTGTTCCGGGAGGAAAGCACCCAACCGGCTGGAGAAGGGAAGCTTTATTGGGGGTGGTCCCTGATGAGGACTTGTGGGGTGCCCCGAGCGTCCCGTCAAAAATGCCTTTTCCCTAGCTGCTTGCCCTTGGAGGACGCAGACTGGGGGACAGGCTGAGACTGCGTCTGAGGGCGTCTTTTATAGTCCTGCTGCTTCTTAAGGGCGGCCTCGTACTTCGGAAGGGCAGCCTGGGTGGGAGTCTGCTGCGGCTTGAACTTAGGTTTTGCCGGAGCCAGGACATAGAGGCCCAGAGTCTGGAGGGTCGTGCGGGAGTCTTTCATGCTATGCAGCCTTGTATCTGTTTCCTCTGCAAACAGAGCTTTCCCGTCAAATGGGAGATCCTGCATGGAAGACACTGCCTCACTGGACAGCCCAGGGATCAGGAGCCAAGACGCCCATCTCAAGGACACTGTGGAGGCCACTGATCGTGCGGACGTGTCCGCAGCATCCGAGGCTGCCTGCAGGGATGCCCTAGCGGCCTCTGCCCCTTCCTCCACTAGCGCCTTGAACTCCTTCCTATCGCGCTCCTGGAGGGAGTTCTCAAACTTGGGCAGGGAGCCCCACAGATTGAATTGGTACCAGCCCAGGAGAGCCTGATGGTTTGCCACTCTTAACTGGAAGCTTGAAGATGAATAAACTGTCCTTCCGAAAGAGTCCAGTCTCCGAGAGTCTTTGTTCTTTGGGGTCGGGGCTGGCTGACCCTGTCATTCCCTGTGGTTGACAGACTCGACCACCAGGGAGTTGGGCGCCAGGTGGGTATAGAAGTACTCATGCCCCTTAGCTGGTAAAAAGTATTTGCATTCCACCTTTTTAGAGGTGGGGGACAACGAGGCCGGTGTTTGCCACAGGACATTTGAAATCTTAGCCACGCCTTCATGGAGAGGCGAGGCCACTCTACCCAGTGCCGATGGGGACAACACGTTAAACAGGGAGTCTGAGGGCTCTTCCATATCCTCTGCCTGGAGGTGGAGACTTGCTGCCACCCTCTCTAAGAGTTCTTGGTGGGCCCTGAAGTCCTCCTGCAGGGGGGAGAGGGGAGGGACAGCAATCGCCTCCTCCAGGCAGGGCGAAGAGGCCGGTGCGGTGCTCTGGGTGTCGGCCGGCACCGTAGGGTCCACCACCTGGTCGGACTCCCGGCACGGTGCCAAGGACGCATGTCCGACCGCCTCCTTTCTCAGGGGTCTGGAGAGGAAGGCCGATGGTGGCTCTGAAGCTCCCACCGGGGGCTGCGCCGGAGGCCACGGTGCCCACTGGTACCATTGGGCCAGCCATGACGCTTGGTGCCACTGCACCTGCTATGGCACCGGCGGGGCTGGCTGTTCGGATTGGCTGGCCTGGCCCATCAAAGGATGGCTATGAATGGAGACTGGGCTGGCATAAGATCTGCCGATGCTCTGGACCGGGAGGAGCGGTGGTGCCGGGATCTACGACGGCCATGGGACTGCGATCTCTATGTGGAGGACCAGTACCGGCGATAACAGCTGCTCTGCGAACGTCCTCGCACGTCGAACTCCTTTAGCACTTAGGACAGAAGAATCCCATGCACCACTACAGACTAGGGACCGAATGGCTAGGCAGCAGTTCTGCAGAAAAGGACCTAGGGGTTACAGTGGACGAGAAGCTGGATATGAGTCAACAGTGTGCCCTTGTTGCCAAGAAGGCCAGTGGCATTTTGGGATGTATACATAGGGGCATTGCCAGCAGATCGAGGGACGTGATCGTTCTTTTCTATTCAACATTGGTGAGGCCTCATCTGGAGTACTGTGTCCAGTTTTGGGCCCCACACTACAAGAAGGATGTGGAAAAATTGGAAAGAGTCCAGCGAAGGGCAACAAAAATGATTAGGGGACTGGAACACATGACTTACGAGGAGAGGCTGAGGGAACTCGGATTGTTTAGTCTGCGGAAGAGAAGAATGAGGGGGGATCTGATAGCTGCTTTCAACTACCTGAAAGGGGGTCCAAAGAGGATGGATCTAGACTGTTCTCAGTGGTAGCTGATGACAGAACAAGGAGTAATGGTCTCAAGTTGCAGTGCGGGAGGTTTAGGTTGGATATTAGGAAGAACTTTTTCACTAGGAGGGTGGTGAAATACTGGAACGCGTTACCTAGGGAGGTGGTGGAATCTCCTTCCTTAGATATTTTTAAGGTCAGGCTTGACAAAGCCCTGGCTGGGATTATTTAGTTGGGGATTGGTCCTGCTTTGAGCAGGGGGTTGGACTAGATGACCTCCTGAGTTCCCTTCCAACCCTGATATTCTATGATGCTATGATGGGTGGACCCGCAACAGCGAAACGCCGGCGATCGACGCCCAGGGCTGCGATGTCTTGGCGGAGACTTGGAGTGGGAGTCCCAGCAGGAACGGCGTCGACAACCATGCCGTATTCAACTGCGGTACCCTCTCCGAGCCGAGGACCGATGGCGACGCCCGCTGCGGTCCCGCCGATATTCACTCCTCGAGGATGAGTGGTGCCGCAAGTCCCAGCTGGACGGAACCCAGCCAGTCTGGTCAGCGTCGAGGGCGATCCACCTGGACTCTGCCCCAAGCGATCGCTGGGCGGTGATCGGTGTCAGGAACGTTCCCTTGACCAAGACCGGTACCGGGACGGAGGCGACTGTGGAGATCCCAGCAGCAGCTTGCCTCTGGAGCGTGGAGCTGACATTGGCGGCGCTCCAGGTACCGGCAAGGACAATGTCCTGGGCTGCCTGGAGGACTTCAGGCATGGACAGCATCCGGACGTCTGGAGAGGCCTGTTCTGAAGGGGCTGGGCTACTCCACTCAACGTGAGTCGGAAGTCTAGGGCCCGGTGGGGATCAAGGACTTCCCGACATGGGCCTAGCCTCTGTCCCAGACTTCCCTCAGTGCCGCTGCAAAGACAGAGTCTTCCTGGCCCGCTTGGCATGCCCTGTGGACAGGGAGCAGTGATGACTAGTCGATGGCACTGGAGGGTGGCCGCATACCGATGCTGCAGTGCTAGGTACTGATTTGGAGCGGCGTGCCGGGGTCGGGGTCAGCGCCGACTCCATCAGGATGGCTCAGAGCCTAATGTCCCTTTCTCTTTTGGTCCATGGCTTAAACGACTTGAACATCTTGCACCTTTCACTGATATGGGTTTCTCCCAAGCAGTGCAAACAGTCTGCGTGCGGGTCACTTCTTGCCACAGAACACCTACAAGAGCCGCACGACTTAAACCCCTGGGCGCAGGGCATGCTTCGGCCTGGGCTCACTGACTAACTAAACAGCTAACTAACTACAGGTATACTAATGCTGAACAAACAAACAGTTCTGGGGACGAGCTACAGCAAAGCTGGAGCAGAGCAATTCAGATGCACCTTCACTGGTGGCAAGAAGGAACTGAGGGTGGGGGGAGTGCGCAGCTCCCCTTATACCGTGCCAGGCAGACACCACACTCCAGGGGTCGCGGGGGTGCTCCCCCTCTACAGGTACTGCTGGGGAAAAACTTCCAGCACCGGTGCACGTGGCGAGCACGCACACCTATTGTGGAATACACATGACCAAACACTTGAAGAAGAATTGGAGGTTCTTCAAGATGTGTGGTGCCTATCTGTATCCCACTGTAGGTACACATGTGCTCCATCTGTCCGGAACCAGAAAATGTTGAAAACAGAATCTTTAGGTCCACACACATGCCCTTTTTCACGTTGTTCCTCCAACCGAGAAGATAAAGAGCAGAGGGGACCATCTGCCACTCCAGTTCCTTCTCTACAACAAACCAAAAGATGATCTGAAAGAGAGAGGAAGGAGTGGAATACAGATAAGGACTACACACCTCCAGTTACTATAAGGTAAGTAACTTTCTTTTCTTTGAGTGTTGGTCCCTATGCATATCCCACTGTGGATGGAAGTCCCTATGCATATCCCACTGTGCCTGAAAAGCAGTACTCAAGTAGGAGGAGGGTGCGAGGATGCAGATGGCAGAGCCAAATGAGGCAGATTATGTTTTATTGGGGCCATGGGCACAAGGAATATTTGGGCCCCTCACACCCCAGGGGCACTGCAACCAGGGGGGAGGTCAGGGTGGCCTTGCCCGCCCACTTTTTAACATGGGTGTAGCAACCTCAGACAGGCACGGAGCGGCAGTGGCAGCAGGGGCTGTGGGCTTTTCCTGGTGGTGGGCTGAGATGGGCCTTAGCCGCCCATCACCACAGGGTCCCACCCCCTGCTTCTCCTCTTCCCCCAGAGGCCCCACCCCCTGGCCGGGCCAGAAGCCAGAGCCAGGCCATGGTAAGAGCTACCCAGGTTCCTTAGGCCACTGTGGGGAGACATGGACTCTCTGCCTATCCTACGTGGCGTGCAGAGGGGCAGGGACACGGGCCAGGGGGTGTTTGCGCATTACTGTTTGCGCATTACAATGGCGGTAGCTATCACTCTTGAAGCCATTTTAGCTGCATCTATCATTCATCAAAGAGTGGCCCTGGCAACCATCTTATCTTCTTTTATGAGAGCCTGGAAACAAGCTGTGCCCTACTGCAGAAGCTTGTCAGCAAAGTCTGCACATTTTGAATAGCTCAGGAAATCGTACTTAGCCATTAGTGTATGGTAATTGGCTATCCTGAACTGAAGACTAGAGGAAGAGAAGACCTTCCTTTTCAATAGTTGAGACGCTTGCCCTCATCAGTTGAGGTAGTTTGAGGGTGCTGCTGCATAGATCTGTCTGTGGCAGCCTGGACCATGAAAAAGTTAAGGACAGGATGAGTGAACAGAAATTCTGCTCCTCTGGCTGGGACATAGTAAAGTTTCTCTGCCCTCTTAGGAGCAAGGGCACAGGAAACTGGGACATGCCAGGTGGTTCCAGGATGGATTCATTAACAAGGAGCACTATTCAATTGAAGCAAGGGCACTGAAGGATGTCCAGGAGCTTATATTGAAGATCCTGAACTTTCTCAAAAGGAATCTGGAGATGACGATGGCAACCACAATGGTTCCAGCTGAACCACCAGATTTGGTGGGTACTCCTCCTCCTCATTTGGATCAGCTCCGGTTGCCCTCTCAGAGGGGAGGGATGGGACAACTCCTTAGCAGACTGGACTGACTCTTCAGGAGGCTACGAGTCCTAAAGCCCCAGCATGGCCAAGAGGATGGATTGAATAGGGGTTGCAGAGGTTCCCATGGCATGGGGTGCCAAAGGCTCCAAGGCAGGTGATGAGGTAGAGGTTGGTCCCAAGCTGGTCCAGGCCTCCAGTCTGGGAAAGCATGTCCTGAAGAAGGAAATAGTGGTTCATTCTCCTGAAGAAGAGAAAGCTGAGGCCAGATCCAACGGCAGTGTCACTGGAGGGAAGTCATAACCTGAAGATGGAAAGGGAGATGGATTCCTCCCAAAAGTCAGCTCTCATGGTGGAGTCAGGACCTTTCTTGAAAGGGAGGGACCCAGTAGAGCAGGAGACAACAGTTCTGGGAGAGCAAAGATGCCCTCAGGAGGAGCATAGGTCTCGGTACTTAATGGAATATGAGCGGTCCTGTCTGCCAAACCGATAGAAATGCAGTAGACACAGTCTGTGTCACATCTCTGGAAGACAAAGTTGATACCTTGAGTAGCCGAGGCTCTCGAAGATTGCTGTCAGTACTGACAAATCCTGGGGTTTGTGCTTCGGAGGTACCGAAGTCACCATTGCCGCTGAATTGATGCTGGCAGAGCCCTAGACTTGTGGGTTTTCTTGTCATGCCCCTGAGACTTAGTCTTGGGCTGAGCTTAAAGACTGGCTCAGTTTAGGCAGGGCTGAATCCAACTTCTGTGAAGTGAATTTAGTTGAGGATTTAGTCTCATACTTATGAGAACACTCCCTGCTCTCCTGTCAAGATCCCATGAGGTATCTGTTGGGGGTAGACTCCCTCACTCTGAGGTCAGATCTCGCAACAGGAGTTACACTCTTTGCTGAGTAAGGCTAATATGAGGGTGGGGGGAGAGAGAGTTATTCCCTGGACCGGAAATCATTGCGGCTTTATGGCACTGTTCATTAGGTGCTTCCTAAGGCAAACTTCTTGCCCTTCCTGTGTACAACGGGGGAACAAATGGCAGATATTGCACCTTGCTGCAATGTGGGCTTCCCCAAGGCAGTAAAAGCAGCATTGATGGTTGTTGCTGCTCGAGAAGGAGCACGGGCAGGAAAGCACAAATTTTGAAGCCCATAATTCTGGACACAGCCTAGTACCCAAAACAGAGTACAGGGTGGGAGGCACCCTCCAGGTCAGGGAGGCTAACTAACTATAAAACACGAAAAGTATCAGATAAACCTTTAAACTCAAAAAACTTCTAAAACTATTTACAGATATATGCTATATATACAGATATATGCTCACAGATAAAGTAATAATGCTTGGGACCCTGGAGGTTCCAATCTGGACCATGCAGCAATGAGAAGGAACTGGAGAGGTGGTCATTCCTCCCTGCCCTTTATCTCCTTGTCAGAGGCATGAGGTGAACAAGGGCGCATGTGGGGACCAGTGGACATCACTTTCAAAATTCTCCAGCTCTGGGCATGTGGAGCGCATACACATCTACAGTGGAATATACTTAGGGACCAGGGTTTCATAGGCTGTGCCTTACTCAAAGTCTCCCTGGGAAAATTCTTATACTAGAAGAAGAGGGCAAACATCTTTTACCCCTGACCAGAAATGGAACTTTCCCCAAGTGTTAGGTTAGGTTCTGTTTGTCTAAGCTGTATTTAATGTTAGGTTTGTGGACATTACCCTATCTGTCTGAGTTTTCCTGGTGAATTAGGGATCTCTCGTCAAAAATCAATCCTTTAAGTGTTTCTCTATTTAGGGTGAGGAGTCCCTGGTGAACATGAGAGACACTAGAGCTGAGCCAGAAGGTTGAAGATCAGAGTCAGGGGAAGGTGTTTCTCAGACTGGTCCAATTAGTAATTTTAAATATCATGAACATCAGGGTCAACTTGGCACAATCAAAGCTGTCCCATCTGATCTGAGTTGCCTCAGAACCCTATGAATCAGAACAAAAGGGGGATGACCTATATTAGAGCTTCTGCCCCCACTCCTAACCTACGACAAAAACAAAATAGCTCCCTCCCTTAGTAACAGATGCAAAACCTGGGATTTGTGATATTCTTGGTTGCTATGAACAGATCTGATGTTGGTGTCCACCAGTATTTACTGGCTTTCAAGCACATTTCCTGGTGCAACTCCCATTCCCCTGCAAAAGGAATCTTAATGTTTGCTAGTCTGGAGACAGAGTGACTTGGCCACACAGGTAGCAACAAGGGATGTCAAATTGTGTGTTGCCAATTTCATCAGGATTGCAACTTCCTGAGCCCATCTCCTGCTCCAGGTGTCACCTGCCTTACTGACGTCTGTCGCTGCCGCCACGCTATCCATTCAAATCTGCACTGCTTAATTTCCCTCCTACTTTTAGAATGATGAGGTGACTCCTGTGCTCACGTGTAGGAGAGAGTCACATCTCAGTCTCATGGCTGTCCCTAGGAAGATGATAAAACAGTGCATAATCTTGGAAAGAGAGGATGGGGCACTGAATTTTTGCCAAGACCCCCAAATGTCCTCATGGAAGGGGAAGCAGATGGAAAGTTTTTCCTAAAATTTGAACTGAGGGGGCATTCTGGTCCTGAGCATTCTCCCTAGACAAATCCAGGACTTTAGTAACCTCTTCTATGAAGGATATGAAGCCCTCTCCATGGCAAAAACTCATGCTTGCTCTTGTGGAAGAGGATGACTTTCATGTCAGAGAAGCACTCACCCTCTTCCATATAAATCTTGAGAATGCTGGAGGTGGCAGCTAGTAACAGACAGCCCCTGGAGCACTTGATCTGAGAAAAAGGGGAACTGAAGGACAAATGTACGTGACATCCCACCAGCCTAATGATCTCATGAAGGCATCACTACCTTCCAAGGACTTATTGCAGCATCCAAGGCGATGGCAGCTGCAGCCCACTTTGCCCAAACGAGACCTTCTAGAAAGGGAATTGAGGCTTACTGATTGACCCTAAGGTGCTGTAGCTTCAAGGAGATATGATCAAAGAATGGGGGCGGGGAGCACTAACCTCATCTGGGCTCTACAAATGCAGAGCTAAAGAGGACAAGGAGGGATCAAGACAAGAATGAGAAATGATCACCAGACTGCAGCCTTCTCTAAGTCACAGCCTTGGCATTTCCCATTCAGCATGGTCTGCCTACCCGGTGTCTACATGGTAAGGGGATCTGCATCTTTTCATGTCTACCCTCCCTCTCATGAAAGCCTCCAGGCAGGAGACTGTCATAGAGAGAACCACACTGGAGCCACATTCATTATAGTGTTCAATGCACCTCTTGGAAAGGCCTATTGCCACCATAATCAAGCTCCACTTGTTTAAGGAGCCTCCTATTCAGCCACAAGGTTGTGAACAACTGGAGACAAGCAGCTACAAACTGAGAGCTAAAAAGTTAGCAACGCTGGGGCAGAGCAACTTTAACAAGAACCTAGAAAAACAGCAGATCAGTTGCCAGCTGGAGGTGTTCCCCACAGAACGGGTTATTCTGTGGCAGCATATTAAAATTAGTACTAAGATTGGACTCAAAATTATGTCAATTTACAACTATAATTTAGGTCTTTGGGCTCCAAGGCATGTTATTGGGGTATTTTTAGTCAATATCATTTTATAACTAACAAAGGTTACTAAAACACAAAAGTTATTTAAATAACAGTAAGTATCTAACCTAAAAGCCAGGGGGTGAGTTAAGGAAAATTCTAATCTCAACACTGAACAAATTCAACCTTTAGATGTATTGAACTTTGTTTTCTTAATGTGACACCATATATGATATAATCCATTGTCTGCTGTTATATCCCCCCACTTCTTTGATTTTGTTGTAGTTTTAACAGTAGACCCACTGAGCGTTGGAGTCTGAATATTTTTAATTAAACTCAGAAAAAACATGTTTGCATTTAAGATTTAGAGTCTATTTTAGCTTGATTATTTCTCATACTGCGCTCACTTTGTTATGAGCCTGTACAACTGAAAGAAATAACAGGTCAAGTGAAAAATATAAGAATACTTAAACAGATGTTGATGTAAATTCCAGCGGAGAGAATATATTTATTTCTATGTATAGATTTACTTGGAGCTTATTTTTCTTCATATTGTATAACTACTGTATTTAAAAATCAAGACTATTAAAATGATTTAAAAAAAAAAAAAAAAGGTAAGAAATGCTTGCAACTAAGGATTCCCAAACTCTTTTCCAGCACAACCCCATTTTAATCAAGTCTTTCCTGTTGGGACCCCAGACAGCCTGGAGGATCCAGGCATGGTGACCTCACATGCAAGGCCATGCTGTGAGAGCAAAATGGTGTCCTCCGCAATTAGGAATTGCTGCGATCCCATCTGCTGATGATGCAATCCCATTTGGTGTCATGACCCACAGTTTGGGAACACCGGCTTATACTGAAGCCTGTAAAGAATCTATGTCCCCTTATTTTTAAAAGATATATATGTGCCATTTGTGGGTGGGATGGGAGGGGAGGAAGCAATATTTACAGACATAAGGGTATCTGGCCTTTTATCTCGCTTGATATTGATTCCACCATGGTGATGATGAAGTGCTACAGAATGGGGACCACAGTATTTACATGTATAAAAATACAAACCTTTCTTGGACTTCAACAAGCAAAACATGCATTGACTTTTAAAGGCATTACATATTCAAAGTCTAAGGGTTGGGCCCTGAATATATTAATAAGTCAGCAAGTTGAGAGCAATTGTAGTTTTAACTGTAGGAACGAATCATAATAAATTCAGTTTTCATATATATGCTTTTCTTTTTGAAATAATGTGATTCAGGAACTACTGAACCCTGGAGTAGCACATCCTCTTGACTGGGCTGAAACAAATGTTCTAAGGTTAGAGATCAAAGAGCATGAGTTCTGTTCCAGGTCAACAGACTTACATGATTTTCTGCTGGAAATTTTCAGTGGCTGCATATGTATTTCTGGTCTTTTCAATGCAAATCTCCTAAAAAATTGGAGGGGGTAAAGGGAGAGAGAGAAAAAGACACAAACTCCTCAGTTTTCAGTGTGAATTTGGGATTAACAAAAACTCAGCATCATGAAACTATTGTAAAATATCCTGAAAGATTTTTTTTTAAATTAACCCAAAACAATACAATCTATTCAAGTGCTATTAAATCCCAGTGTCTTAAATTTTTGTAAGCTCTCCAAAAACTGCTGCAGTTCTTTTTCCTGAATAGTACATCAATGTGGCTACAGATACTGAAGTGCTATTTTCCATATGGCTTTTCTTCCAAACTGGATCAGCACTATCCTATCAGTCGGTCATTATTCATTCCAGCCAGACAAGGAAGGAAATCCAAACTATTTGGACAAGGATATTCCAAGTTCAGTTGTTTTACCACAATGCAAGGTTTCAAAGTTGATCATAACCTTGCAATCCACAAGCACTTGTATGACAACCATGCTGACCTAAAGGCTTTGCAAAGAAATGTATTAGTATACAAAGAAAAATGAAACTATGTATCATAGTAGCTCACCTCTCCTGGAAATGTTTTGAAGGGATCAAGCCTGCTCTGGGATTGGAATCGCCTTCATGTCTAGCCTGCCACCAGGTTGCATCATCTTGGCTCATGATCTGAAGGATATCTCCTTTTCTGAAAGAAAGCCCAGCTTCTTTGCAAGGAATTGCTTTATCCTCAGTAGGATCATAATCAAATAGGGTTTTGATAAATATCTGGAAGGAAGAGCGTTTTATTTAAGACAATCCATAGGTTTATCCCATTTTTTATTTGCATTTACTGCAAAGAACTCTAACCTAAATTATGCAATGTTATAAAAATTTATTGAGGTAAAATGTTTATGTGGAAGTCTACATTAGGAAGGTTGTAGTCTGTGTAACTTGAAGTGTACAGTGACCATAAAGATTAAAACGGCCGCTCCCAGAGGAAAATGACACCTGGGATTTCACTGGTGGACTTCATGACTGTAAGGAGAAGTGGAGATGCACAATTTTCATGGACTGAGGTACTCCCTTGGGAACTTTCTCCTCCTCCACTCACATGTAGTAGGTAGAGAGGATTCAGAAGTGAGCTGACTTCTAGAGGTGGGCCTAGTCAAGTCTACCCAAAGTCATTGATTATATGGTGTGAGTGCTCTAACCGTGCACTGGATCCAGTTAAATGGTATGTGAAGGAGGGCTGTATAGCATCCCTCCCCATTGATGACTTAGTAAAGTTGCATCCTGCTGCTTAAATCCAGCCCTGTGTCTGTCTTTCCTATGCCCACATCCTGATAAAATGTTTATATGCAGTGTAAGAGTTACTGCAATCGTCATATGAAATATCTTAAGTAGGGCTTACCTTGCCTTCTATTGTGGGTGTTTCCTCTTTGATACTTGGTATAATTTTAAACGTAATTGCTCCTTGAGACTGAGACTGATTAATATTTTGAACAGAAAACAAATTGAGAATTACTTTCTCAAAATTTTAAACAATACAGTGAGTCTAAACACAAACAAGAGGGACACCAAATTAATGCAGAGATAATCAAAATGCAGCCCACATATGACCCATGGAGTTCTATAATGCCACAACATACAGCTGTGAACTGTGAAGATCACAGGTTTTGGTTTGCAATGCTTCATTTTGATCTGTGTACCACTGCTCACAATAAAGATGAAAGCTGAGAAGCTGGGACCAGCAGTTTCAGACGCTGCCGTTCCATATTAAAGATGAGGGCAAAGGCAATTTTTCATTTTTATGTACATCGGGTACAGCCCCAAGTCTCCTGGCAAAGTTTGGAATACTCCAACTAACATTATACCATTCAAAAAATTACAGAAACATTCAACCAGGTTTGTGCCACAACTGTAGCATAAAACTGTTTTTCTTGGAACTTATTCTTTTGGAAAGTTAAAAAGACCAGAACAAGGAAAACATTTTTGAACAGACTGTGTTCTAGAGAGAAAAAAAATGTAAGTCTTCAAACAAGTTAACCATTATCAGCCACCTCATCCACCCCTCTTTCCCTATGCCCTATTTAAAGTGAGAAAGTCTGGCTGAATTTTACTTATAAACCACAATATAGTCCCACTGCCTGCCTGACATTTTGCTATTGACGGAGGTGCTAATTAGTTGTAGACTCTGCTACTATTGCATGCAGACTATTCCATAAAAACTAGCACAATGCAAGAAAGACAGCCAACGATTCAAGCAAAATGGAAACAGGCCTGTTCACTACTAAGTGAGACATACTTCTGCCTGCAAGCCTGTAATCCAAAAGTTTACTGTGACAAAACAGCAGCCAAGTTCTTATTTCACCAGCATCAGGACTGGAAACAGTAATACGGTTACCATTGAAAAGGGCTCTAACTAGCTTCTGATGTTTATATTGTATTTCAGTAAGGTAAATGGGGGAAACTGTTCACTCCTTTGCTATTGCGTTTCTGGAGATTGCTTTTTTACAAATATTAATTTTGTAGGAAAATACACTTCGATTGGGAACACAAAACCATAGAGCAGGCATAGAAAACCATTGGGAAGGTGAACATTTGAAGTTAATCATCTTGGCTATTGAGCCAAACATTTAAAGCAAGCCAGTCAATTTAACGTGGCAACCACACATGTACTTGCATAGCAAAGACTACCTCAACAACAGAAAGACTTAGCAATACATTTTTTCAAAAAGAATATTTCAGAAAACAGATTAAGTTATGAATTGTGTGATATTTTTCCAAACTTACAAGTTTATATGGCTATTAGCAATGGTGTAGTTTAGAGGAGCACAAGCTAAGAAAGCACAACAGCATTTGTACTATTCATACTCATCAAGTAACACTTCATATTAAGGTTCCATTTATAAATACTTTACAAAAGATTAATATATAAATAATAGATATTAAAAATAAATAGCTAATCAATTGTTATAAATTTAGAGTCCATCAGATCAATGTTTCCATAGCGATCGTTTAACAACCACCTGTATCACTTCTGACTGAAGTGCACATAACTACCTACAATACAAACTACTTAGATCTGTAACATGCTTATCTGGAACATCTATTCACCCTTTATAAATGAAATATTAATATAAAAAACACAACCCATCATCAAGGAAGACATAGAGATGCAAATGATGGTACAGGGAAAAAACAGCACTGATATACTTTTTAAAAATAGGCACCTCTGAAACAGCAAAATTAATTACTACTATAATTTTTTTCAAAACAGGTTTTAAAATATGTTTATTACTTACCAAAATTTGTATTATTTCTTCAGGTTTTTTATCATCTACAGGAATCCCATTGACTTCCCTAAGTTCATCACCAATGTGAATAAGACCTATGCATTGATAAATATTTATTTTGTTGTTGAATGGTTATGTTTAATAGAAAAAGTGCACAGTCAGCATTAAGTCCTTCTATGTTTTTTTTTAGTTTATCCCTTCTAAGCTAGGCACTGATCTCTGCATCTTTCCTCCAGATGCTGTAGAAACATGAATATATAGTGAACACTACTATACCCAATATCATCATGAATAATCTTGAGAGAGTTGGTAGATTGGTCATTTCTCCTCCTTCCCTCTAAAAGTTAACAGTGTATCTCCAATATTCCCAGTCTTTCAGATACAGACATCAGAAATGTTGTACGCTTATTTTCTATCAACTTATATTGCTTTCCTTTTGCCACCCAGAGTAAGGTGACCAGGTGGCCAGTTTTCGACTGGAACACCCAAACACTTTTTAAATAGTTCAAAAATCATTACACTAAACCAGTGGGTTTTCAAACTATGGGAATGTAAGATACTTGGTCACGGCAGCTCTGGTCGGCAGTGCTGCCCGGCTAAGGCAGGTTAGTTCCTACCTATTCCAACACTGCGCTGCACCCTGGAAGCAGCCAGCAGCAGGTCCAGCTCCTAGGCAGGGGAGCCACGGGACTCTGCGCATTGCCCCTGCCCCGAGCACCGGCTCCGCACTCCCATTGGCTAGGAACTGGCCAATGGAAGCTGGGGGGGGGGAAGGGTTGCGGTGCTTTTGAGAGCCGTGCGGAGTCGCTTGCATACCTCTGCCTAGGAGCCAGACCTACTGCTGGCTGCTTCTTGGGCACAGTGCTGTCTATGGTGCCAGGACAGGCAAGAAGCCTGCCTCTGCACCCCAGCTGCGCCGCTGACCAGGAGCCGCCAGAGTTAAGCCTGCGCCCCAATCGCCTGCCCCAGTCCTGAGCCCCCCCTCAAACCCGGAGCCCCTTCCTGAACCCTAAACCCTTCATCCCCGGCCCCACCCCAGAGCCTGCACCCCCAGCCAAGCCCTGGCCCCCTCCTGCATCCCAACCCTCTTCCTCAGCCCTGAGCCCCTCCCACACCCCAAACCCCTCATACCCAGCTCCACTGAGTCGTGGGCATCAACAATTTTCTTCAACTGGGTCGCCAAAAAAAAGTTTGAAAACCACTGCACTAAACAACTACTGACAGAAAGTGAGAGGTAAAACTCACTTTCCTGACACAAGTAAAAGGAAAGCAAAAATTGTGTTGCAGAGAAAAAAAGGTTTGTCCAGAAAGGAGGATAGGAGACACCTGATATGGATTTAATCAGGGCACAATTTTATTATATAGATGTCTGGGACTACCCGGCAGATAACGTGTAGGCAAATCCATGTTTATGCAAATAGCTACCTGGGGCTTCCACCAGCCCCTCTTCATTTTTCATCCAGGTTCCCCAGCCAATCCATGGCTTGGACCTTACCATCCACCCCACCCTCATAGGAGGGTTAAAGTGGGCTATAAGAAAGGGGGGTTGGCTCCCTGCCATACCAATCATGAGAGTCCCCTTCCCCCGTTCTGGTCCTTTATCCAGCACCTCTTTGCTGCCTTGCTTGCTGCATGGAGAAAGGGTTTCCAACACCCAGGGCTTGCACCTTAAAAGCTATCCACCCTCACATTGCCAGAGAGTGAGTCAGCACTGCAAAGCTGACCACCACTCACATTTTGCTGCAAGTTCTGACCGCCTTCCCCCCCACCATAAAGCACTCCTGCCTTCCTTTGGCAAGCCTGAACAACGTTCCCCTTGCTTCAGGTGCAGTAAATCCAACAGCTGAAGGTGTTGGATTCTGTGATACCAGTGACATTTACCACCTACAGGTGAGGCAGTTAAATATTTTTCCATGCTATCGAAGTGCAATGGAAAACTCCCATTTACAGAATTAAATACAAGACGCTTATATACACAATATAGCAAATATCACAATACAATAGCAAATATCAATGCATTTAAATTAGGTTTCAAAATCAATCCTATGTCCATTAAATTCTTCTGAGCCTTTAAGAGGCATGCTATGCCTCTTCATTACTGGAAAATACTTCTCTCTCTGCACTGAAGTTACTTCATTTCCTTCAAATATTTAACATGAAGTGAACAATATATAATTTATATATAATTTTACTGCATAATAAATATCTTCTTTGGTCAGGATTAGTTTATGCAGGATGTCTATATGTAAAATTATAAATAACTAATTAAATAACCAAATTAAAACACCATGTATCATTAAACCCATCCACTTCTGCTCTTCTTTGAAGACATCTTTGAATGTCTTCTTTGAAGACATCACCTAATATAGTGGTGCGCAAACTTCTCCAGTTGTACCCTCCCTTACTATTAACAGAATGTATCTGCACCCCCCTCCATTGTTGCACAGCCAAGGCTTCCTGAGCAGCAGAGCTTGGGCTGAAGGCAGAGCTGAGGGTGGCACTGTAGACAGAGGTGGAGCTGGAGATGGAGCAGGTCTGGAGGTGGAGCAGGACTAGGGGTGAACAGGTTTGGGGCAGAGCTGGTCTGGGGGTGGAGCGGGGCTGGAAACATGCTCCCTATGAGGGCTGGCCCAAGCAGCAGGGCTGGGGGAGGAGCAAGGCTGGGGGAGAAGTGAGGCTGGAAGTGTGGCATTCCCTCCTTGCCCCCATGGGGGCAAGCCCAGGCCCCACTGCGCACCTCTCCAAACATTCCTCCATGCTCCCACAGGGAGGGCATGCCCCACAATTTGGGGACCACTGATCTAAGATAAAGTTACTTTCTGCATTAAGTGCCTATACTACAGATGGGCATACTGGTTTGTAGAAAATAAGAATTGAACCCAACCGTTGTAAAGAACGCAGACCATTTTAAAATTTTTGCACACTTCACTTCCTATTTTCAGTATGAAGATAATACAGAGAGCACGGCTACTATTGCGCTATTTATGATCCATCCAGAAACAGAAAGTATGAGAAATCTACAAAGAAAAACTGTTCTAACAAATCCTTGAATTCTTATCTGAACTAAACCAATCTTTGCAAGTATCAGCATTTCTAAGCACAAATCTGTCAAGTAACAAACAATAATTGGTAAAACTTATTGTGCTTTTTCATTTAATAACTCAAAAACACTAAATCATTTCCACATTTCATTCAACAGGAAATACCATCACCAGCTCTGAAATACCACCCTAGAAGATGGCCCAACTCCCAGTTAGCTTTGAATGCAGTACGGACGGACGGACACACACCCTTTTCTTAGTTAAATAATTTGAATGGTTAGTGCCAAAAAAGACCTCTCTTACCACTTCTGTCTGCAGCTCCTCCTCGCATTATTCTAGCCACTACAATCGCACCAGTATGTTCATCCCTTTTAATAGTAGCCCCCTTTGGGGGAGAAAAAAAAAGAAAAGAAAAGAAAGATTTTGGTAAGCCTTAGCATGATTTAAATGCACTGGACTAGAAAACATTTAAAATGTAAAACTGCAAGCTGTAATGATGTATACTGTAGTCCAAAAATAGAAATGGCACCTGTTCATAAAAATGTTATGACTTGAAATATAAGTAATTAATGAATATTACATACACATTTTTGTTGTTTGTATCAGGTTGATAGATATCTGTCTCTTGTTCTATCTTATACAATCGGTCACTTGTTCAATTCTTTTCAGGAGGCTAGCAATAACCCATCCATTTTGTACAGGTGTGATATTTGTACTCAGGACATGCCTACACTGCAGTAAAACACCTGTTGCTGCCCTATGTCAGCTGACTTGGGCTCATGGGGCTTCGACTGCGGGGCTATAAAATTGCAGTGTAGACATTCAGGCTCAGGCTGGAGCCTGGGCTCTGGGACCCTGTGATGGGAGCAGGTCCCAGAGCTCAGTGTTCAGCCTAAACCCAAATATCTATGCTGAAATTTGATAGCCCCACGGCCCAAGCCATCTGACACAGGCCAGCTGCAGGTGTTTTACTGCAATGTAGACATATCCTTATTATGCATCTGAGGGGAACATGAAAACAATATAATTTTGGACTTTAATATTTCCCCTAAGTGTACAGGGCTATACTATTTGTATAGTCAGCCTCTAGACTTGCACTTGTGTACTGCTAAAAATTGAAAAACAATATATATATATATAGTAAAGTTCTTGCATAGAAAGAGGCCATGTTGCCAAACACACGAAATGTTTTTTGCGCATCTTTAGCTAACATTTATGCCTTTAAAACAAAACACACACACAGGCGGCTACTTTGTTTTTTCACAAAGGAGTCTTTAAGAATCATCCAAGAAACAAAGATTCTTAAAGAATCCTTTGTGAAAAAACAAAGTGGATCATTGCAAAGAAAATTCTTTAGAAATTTTCAGGTGTATGAGAGGTATCTCAATTTATTTAGTTCTTGTACCTATTTCTTAACTGTGAAAACACAGTTATGACATATACAGAAAATGTCTCACGTCTCATTCAAAACTGAATTTTGAATGAAAAACCCATGTTTAAAGAAAATAAGAAATGTTGACATTAAAGAATTATGTTTTCCATAACTCCCCTCCCCTTTCTAATAGATTAAGGACAGCACAGAATAACATATATTGATGTATAACATTGAAATATAAAATGAAGAATTGTTAATGGTAAGATGAAAAGCTTCCAATAGCTATATTTTTAATTATTTGTAATTATGCATAGTGAATGGTACTGATGAGGTAACACTTAGGCCAAGATTTCGGTGGCATAAACGTGATTTTGCCAATTCTTCTTTTACATAAAATTGCTTATGTGTTTAAAACATTATTGCTGACAGAATAAAGGTAACATGTCGTGTTGGAAGATGTAAGTACAAGATACACAAACATTTAATAATAAATACCACCCGCCTTTTTTTCTGGGAAGACCCAGGGCAGGATGACACATAACAACATGACCCAGAAACTGCAAAACCAGCTGGAAAAATACAGAAGTTGAGCAATTGAAGCTTGTGCATGTGCAATGTGTGGGTTACCTAAAATCCAAAGGGCTGATGTGCTAAAAGCCAAATGGATAAAGACTAAGTAATCTGCAACGTAGAAACACGTTAAAGACCAAAGTGAACATGGCCCCAAACTGAAGAAACACCAGACCAGAAACTGAAGAATGAGACTGAAGGACCAGACCAAGGGATCAGAGAAGGCAACAATTATCATGGAAGGTGGAAGAACTTCCCGGTGCCCCAGAATGCAATAACTTGGGCCTGACCAATTCTGTCTGGTCTGTTATTTGCCTGGCATAAACGTATGTCCAAACACTATAGGTGACAATAATTCTGTCTGAAATTGTATAAATAAAAGCCAAACTTGATTACACCTACATTGGGTGGATTTGTGACTCAGTGTCCCAATTTTTAACACTTGTTGACCCTATTCTGTGGATAGGGCTTCAGGCAGCATGGCTAATTGAACTGGCAGTTTTTACAAGCGTTAAACATCTATTTTTTGGAAGAGGTTATTTGAACACTAAAACACTGGAAAGAAAAACTGTTGGCAGACATTTTCAACTTTTCACAGTATTACCTGTCTAATGTTGACTTGGTCAATGCCCCCTTCCATTATTTGCAATATTGCTGCTGATCAATCAATGTTATAACTGTCCAGGAATCTAACTGTCACTCTTCCAGAAAACATTCTACCTTTTTCATTAGTGAATCCGCATTTATTTATTTTCACTTCTCACTCAAAATCTCACATTCTGAAATGTGCATCCGTATCAACTGCTTAGTGTTATCTTGTCAAAGAAGAGTTACAGTTGAGGTCAGAGTAAGTTGTTTACGATCGATAGATAGATAGATAGATTTTTCTTTTCTTTCTGCCTTTCTCAGTTTGTCATCAAGAAAATAAAGCAGAGTAACATGTGCATCACTGTTTCAAATGTGAAGTACTTCAGGAGCACAAAGGTGGGAAAACGTACACGTAAGTAATAGGTGTCAAATGATTTGTACGTGTTTAACATTTTTAATGGTTGTGAGTAAAACTTACCTCTAAAAACTCAAATCTAAAATAAACACAATATTTCAAATGCCAAGTGGGAGATTGATTTGTATTTGTTTATTACACACAGGCTATATTTGCTGTGAAAAAGAAAATTCCCTAGAAAACTAATCACCACCACATGTTCAGAGTCTCTTTGGTAGAAATTCTGACAGTAGCCACCACTCTGTAGTAAAATTCTGGATCTGTGTATTGCACACAATATTACATTTTATATTTATTTGTATGAAATCCTATCTCTAAGCAGTGCATTCTTTCTGTAATTTGCTAAAAATCTGCTTTTATATTTTTATAATATAATTATATTGCTATGACATTTGCTTGAGTTCTTTATTACGATTTAATTTCAGATGAAAATATGACTGGGAGTTAGAAAAATTACGAGGATTTTACTGCAATTATTCTAGCCAAAGTTTTAAGTGAGTATTTTTTATACAGGAAGCAAATACTACTCATTTTATCAGTTTATATAGCCCTGTAGTTGAAGCCCCATGAGCCACTTAGAATCCCATCCACTGTGTCAGCTGACTTGAGCTCGTGCTTGTGGAAAAATAACATCCACTGCTACATTAATACATCTACTCTATCTCAATCCTAAGCTCTGGCACCACAGTAACAGATGTTAGTCTGAAGCTTACTTCCAATAATTGGACACTAACCAGGTGTCACAGGGCAGTCCCATGTGGCGTGCCATCCTGTGGCAGGCTGCTGCATGACAGGCATGCCTGCCTCAGTTTCCCCTCTCAGGTTACCCAATAACTTTCAGGCAAGAAAGTCTCAATACTATCCTTCCTTGGGACCAAATTATTAAAAAACCTTGTGCAAATGATCCAGAACATAAGTCTCCAAACATGCAGTCCATTTTTCACTGCAGTGCAAGCAGTAATTAAAACTTAAGCTATCTCGTCTCTGGATGCCCCATATATGACACAATGGTGACTTTGACCCCAACCGGACCCTCTGACAGTCCTCCTCTGTCCTTGTACCAGGACAGCCACCCCAGCCCTTGCAAATGGAGTGCAACCTTACTTTACCTGAGCAGGAATCCTCCCACAGCCTCTGTTGGGGAGCTTCCTTCACTCCCCCTGGCCCTCTTACAGTTTCTCTGGAGTACAGCTCTCCGGCTTGGAAGATGTCAGAGGGTAAGCTGCTCTACTGCTCCCCTGCCTTCAGCCCTCTCCGTCCCTTGATTTGGACTCTCCAGCTTAGAGCCTGCAGGCAACCCCTCTGCGTCTCCTTCTGCCTTCAGCCCTCTCCAGTCCTCTGGCCGTGGCCATCTGGCTTGGAGACACTAGCCAACAAACGCCTTTCAGTGCTCTTCTTGCCTTCAGCCATCTCCCAAGAAATACCTTCTGCTTCCTTCTAGGACCTTCCTCCACTCCTCCAAGTCTCTGGCAGCTCTCATCTGCCCCTGGCTGAACCAGTCTGCTCTGACTTACTGGGTCTTCCTCCCACACCCAGGTGCCCTGATCCTTTGTAGGCCAGATGCTGCCCTGTCCTTTTAATCTGCCAAACTGACAGCATCTGTTCTGTCACAGGGAAGCTGACCCTACTTCATTCAGAGGCCAGCCACTCTGCGATATCAAGGTTTTTAAGTAATAAACATTCTTCCTGAACAATCAACCATAAAATTAAATCAATGGTGAAGTGCTTTTCTCAATAGATTCATAGACTCCAAGGTCAGAAGGGATCATTGGGATCATCTAGTCTGACCACCTGTATAAAAGAAGCCAAAAACTCTCCCAAAGTAATTCCTTTTGAACTGGATCATATCTTTAAAAAAAATATCTAATCTTGATTTAAAAATTGCCAATGATGGAGAATCCACCATGAACCAAAACAAATTGTTCCAATGGTTAATTACTTTCATTGTTAAAAATATATACCTCATTTCCAGTCTGAATTTGTCTAACTTCAACTTTTAGCCATTGGATCTTGTTATACCTTTCTCTGTTAGACTGAAGAGCCCATTATTAAATATTTGTTCCCCACATAGATACTTATAGACTGTTATCAAGCCACTCCTTACCCTTCTCTTTGTTAAGCTAAATAGATTGAGCCCCTTGAATCTATCACTAAAAAAGGTTTTCTACCCTTTAATCATTCTTGTGGCTCTTTGAACCCTCTCCAATTTATCAGCTTTCTTCTTGAATTGTGGAACCAATTTAACCAATACAGCCTTCTTTCTCAATTGTGAGATTATGCTTATTTATATATCTAGTAAAGTGTTCTTAAGTCAAATAAAAATACAAGACTTCTCCGATACAACCATCCACACAGCACACAGGCTGCCACCCCTCATGCAAAAAGATATAAAAGGAGGAGGTTTTACACTCTTACTCTAAAAAGAAAAGGAGTACTTGTGGCACCTTAGAGACTAACAAATTTATTTGAGCATAAGCTTTTGTGAGCTACAGCTCACTTCATTGGATGCATTCAATGGAAAACTGAATGCATCAGATTAAATGAGCTGTAGCTCACGAAAGCTTATGCTCAGATAAATTTGTTAGTCTCTAAGGTGCCACAAGTATTCCTTTTCTTTTTGCGAATACAGACTAACATGGCTGCTACTCTGAAACTCTTACTCTAGAAGTCGAAAAGCTGAGTTCCATTAAACCAGGATGGAATCCGAAAGTCATAACCCAAGGCCTTCTTCTGAGAATGCCCAGCTATCTTTCCTATGATGTTTAAATCTAAGGATTGTTAAAATCACTACAACTAGCATGTGGGGAAAGAGGTGATCAGGTAGCCAGGAACCTTAGCTTAAAGACCAAGGACAACACTTAGAATTGACCCTGGAAGCAATGGGAAGCCTGTTTGCTGAAGAAGAATGGGTGTAATATGTTCTGTGAAACTAATACCACCAACACCTTGTCTTTGCTATGAAAAAAATGGTGTGTTTCTAACTCAAGTAAGTTAACTTGAAGTAAAACCCCAGTGAAGACAAGAAACGCCCAACCATCCCATTGGGTGTAAAACTTGATCGGAACTGCATGGTGATGTACAACCCCAGAGGAGGAAGGTGTATGCCTTGGAATGTAGAGGTGGGCTGTATTTCCTCCAGAGACTCTTCAACTTCCATTGACCAGCCCCTTGCTCTCCCCACCCCCATTAATTTAAGCCTATGCCCAGGCTTTCTGGAGCCTCTTGCTCTTGTTAGCTGCTCCACCCTTCCTCCCTGTAGTTTTAGTATAATTGCTGTTTTAGAATGTTGCGGGTCTAACCAACTGCCTGTTTTGGGGTCAGGAAGGAATTTTTCCGATTGGAGCCAAGTACTTGGAAGCTTGGTGGGTTTTTGTTTGTTTGTTTGTTGGGGGGGGGCGGAGATTTGGCCTTCCTCACAGCATCATGCAGCACAGTTGGGTTAAATAAGAGAAATTACTGTTTGGCATTTGTAGTAATGTTTAGTTCATCACAACTTGCGGTCAGCGTCCATTAAGGATAAAAGCCAAAGGGCCAGCTCCCAAAGGTAAAAGAGACCTGGGATTTCACTGTACCTATTGAAGGGACAAATATTTTGAATCATAGAAGATTAGGATCGGAAGAGACCTCAGGAGGTTATCTAGTCTAATCCCCTGCTCAAAGCAGGACCAACCCCAACTAAATAATCCCAGTCAGGGCTTTGTCAAACTGGGCCTTAAAAACCTCTAAGGATGGAGATTCCACCACCTCCCTAGGTAACCCATTCCAGTACTTCACCTAGTGAAATAGTTCTTCCTAATATCCAACCTAGACTTCCCCACTGCAACTTGAGATCATTGCTCCTTGTTCTATCATCTGCCACCACTGAGAACATCTTAGCTCCACCCTCTTTGGAACCCCCCTTCAGGTAGTTAAGGGTGCTATCAAATCCCCCCTCACTCTTCTCTTCTGCAGACTAAATAAGCCCAGTTCCCTCAGCCTCTCCTCATAAGTCACGTGCCCCAGCCCCCTAATCACTTTCCTTGCCTTCCGCCGGCCTCTCTCCAATTTGTCCACATCCTTTCTATAGTGTGGGGCCCAAAACTGGACGCAATACTCCAGATGTGGCCTCACCAGTGCTGAATAGAGGGGAACAATCACTTCCCTCGATTTGCTGACAATGCTCCTACTAATGCAGCGCAATATGCCGTTAGCCTTCTTGGCAACAAGGGCACACTGTTGACTCATATCCAGCTTCTTGTCCACTGTAATCGCCAGGTCCTTTTCTGCAGAACTGCCACTTAACCAGTCGGCCCCTAGCCTATAGCAGTACATGGAATTCTTCCATCCTAAGTGCAAGACTCTGCACTTGTCCTTGTTGAACCTCATCAGATTTATTTTGGCCCAATCCTCTAATTTGCCTAGGTCACTCTGGACCTTTGTGGGTCATTGTCCCCTTATGGTACCCTCTACTTCCTTTGTGGGTGGAGAATGAGATTATTCAGAAAAGTGAACTGAGTCCTGGTGGCAGGCTGAAAAGAGCGTACCCTGAGATATGGGTTATATAGTGGAAGCCCTCTAACCTGGCACTGGACCCACTTAAATGGCTGATAGGAGAGAGATAGGGTAGGCAGGGGGAATAGTGTCCCACCTCAGCTTTAATATATTTGCAGCCTTCTGTTTAAATCTATCCCTGTGTATGTCTTCATTTCCCTATATGTCATGATTGATACGAATATATCTTTTATTCGTAAGGAAGACAAGGCCCAAGTGAGCATGCAGCCACTATAGAGCACTAGTTGAGTCTTGTGACTGGCCTTCAAGGCTAGCCCATGTACTACACATTATAAAAAGGCAAAGTGGTTTGAAAAACAAGGGCTTCTCCTACTTGTCTCCAAACCTTGCCCATAATAGTTTTTAAAAATATCCTCAAATATCAATTAATTTGTTTTTAAATGTATGAGTACTTCTGATTTTGCTGAAATACTAAAAAAGAAGCTTCTCTCATGTTACTGCAAGACCTGCCTAATCCAGGTGGTGTGTATAATCTGGCAAGAGCATTTATTTTTATGAATTGTTGAGCCCCAGTATTTTCAGTGGCACATGCAATGCAGCGTCTCATACTGTGCTTTAAAAAGCAAAGACAGTTAAGGTTGGATCTTGGGAGTCTGGAAAATGTTTTTAGTGTTGCTAGCCAAAGGAGAAAGTTAGCCAAAACGGGACATATATAGGTGTAATAGCATAGTTCAATTTAAAATATTTTTTAAAAGGGAAATAAGGAGTTTGGAAACCATATGGAGATCAGAGATTGAGAATGTGGTTAAAGGTACAGTTGCAAGTAGCATGCAAATGTACTGAACCATTAATGCAACTTCTCCAGGAGCCAGACCCTTTTTTGTTTACTTTTATGTCACTTGGTTTCATAGAGATGAGCAGTACTACTCCATCCATTCATCTGCTGGATACTGCTGGTTCCAGAATATTAACAAAATAAGCCCTTATTTTTCAAGGATTAACAACAAATCAAAACAAGTTTGGCCTGTAATATAGGTTAAGAGTAAAGAAGGTCAGAGACTTCAGATTTATTTTGCATGCTTCGCCTGTTAAATAAAGGTGTATAGCAATCCGGCAATGTATGAAAATGAATACTCCGATTAACCACATTTTTAATGTGGCCCATATTTTTTAATGTAACCTTTGCTTTAGATAAGAGTGTATTAATGCCTATTTGTCCCTTTTAAATGTTAAATTTCCACACAGCTTCAAAAACTAGTTTCTTTCACTGGTCATGCTTGTTTCTACCTGTTAATCCTATCTAGCACAAGTCAATCACCTTTTCGCTGCTGTGTGTTTGTTTACACAAATCCAACATTAACAATCCTAAATTCTAAGACAGTAAGGAACACTGGCACTTTGCAATGTCTAGTTAGTGTATTCCCTTTCTCCATAATGATAGCCATGCATAAAAATTGCTCCTGAAAAATACACTGTACTTTATAAACGTTTCACATAAGTTTCCAGGCATCTCCCTTCCAGCATTACTTTTTCAAAGTTGATACTTTTTATAAAAACAGCAACTTACATGAATAAGCATAACATAAAATCACAATTTTTGAGACCATATTTATTTACTGATCACTAAAACTGCTACATGTTAAATCTGGCCCCAAAGCAATTTGAAAGTGTTTTAAAAGGTTAAACTTTATGAAAATGGCACAAATTTTGAGATTTTATATTTTTAAGCTTGTGTGACACAAAGCTATTGATATAGACTCAGACAGGTCAATGATGTTTTCAATTAATACTAAAAACAAGTTATTTAATTTGAACTAATTTTATATGGCATACTCAATTTTTCACACCTCTCAGAATTAGAAGTAGATACAATTTCTCCTCTTGACTATTCCTGACACTAAGTCGTAATGTAAGTTTCTTCTCTAACAGAAGGAATTCATGTGATAAAAAAAATGAAAAGCTTTGTAAATAGGCATGTGATTTAAATAGTTGGAAAAAAAGATTTAGAATGTTAATACCAAGTAAAATGTTTCCATATGGTCAAACTTTTAACTGTACCTATGGGCCCCCAGAGTCAGTCAATACTAAAATTCGTTTCTTGTTGACTGATGCCAGAGATCTGTCAAGACTGAGGGCATTACTAAGATATCAGCTGAGACAAGCTACCACTGTATATCTAACACAGGCATCACTCTCTTTCCACCATCCTGGGTACAGAATTGCAGCTCTTTAAAAGTAACTTTTACAGATATTTCTTCAAGATTTCTTTCCATGAAACAAACCTTTAGCATAACCTAAAACAAAGAATTTGCAAGTTAGCGGGGGGAAGGGGGTAATTAGCTATATATTACATAACATGACTGTCTACAGCAAATCAGTACAACAATTTAATATTCCTTAAATAATATTTAATATTCCTATACATACTTGGTTTAATTTCATTCTTCCAGATATTCCCATGAAGCTATCAATTTTCTGGTGTTTTAATCCAAACTACAACAACACACAACTTACATTTGCCCAGACTTCAATTCAAGGTATTTACAAATGTGTTTTATGCTCCTTTTCAATATACCAAAAGGTCACATTCTCAATATTAATACTAACAAGAACAATTTGTGACAAACATCTACATTTCACTGGGGATTCCCTATCATCTTTGCTCTTCAGAACAAGCTCATAGTTCAGGTTCAAGATTAAAAATGAATATTTCATTAATTTCAGTGGCCTGCAGGTGGTGTTAAAACAACCGTGAAGTAAGAATATCAACAAGAAGCTCACCCATTTGAATTACTTCAGTAAAGTGAAGGTGGAATTCACAAGTGCATTACTCAGCATTCTAGAAAAACTTGAAATGATTATTTACTCATATTTCCAGGTAATGCTAGCCATCTTAATCATTTTCATAACTATTAAAGAAAGCAACAAAAGGAAAGATAACTTACCAGTGGTTCCCTGTTTTTGACAAGTCTGATTATTTTTACTGAGTCTTCCTCCTCATCAATATCATCAGGGATGGGAGGCAATACTGGATCATAGTTCTTCTGAGCAACAGTATCATGTACAGAGAGCATAGCCTGAAAATGTCAATGATCAACATAAATATTAGTCTGAAAAGCCTATAAAATAAAAAAGGGAACAATTCATAATCTGAGTGCTGCAGTGTCATAATTTCTGTATAGTGCCTGCTATTTGTTTATGCCATTTTAATAGTTTGTTAAACAATAATAAAACAACCCAATAAAATAACTATTGTTAAAACCCACAATGCACATAGCTACAAATTGTGGGTGAAGAAAGGGTGTTTTAAACATAAGTTAGGATGCTGAGCACTTAGTACTATTATTCCAAAATTACAAAAGTTGTAGTCTGGAGAAAAAAAGTCTTGAAGGCAAATTATTGTTTCTTCTGATATAAATTCAGAAGAACTGTCACATGGAAGTTCTTAAGCGCAAAAGGGCAGGGGTGGCCAACCTGTGGCTCAGAAGTTAATATGCGGCTCCTTGTATAGGCACCGACTCTGGGGCTGGAGTTACAGGCGCCAATTTTCCAGTGTGCCAGGAGATGCTCACTGCTCAAACCCCGGCTCTGCCACAGGCTCTGCCTGCACTCAACCCCTTCCCATCCCCTTTCCTGAGCCTGCTGTGCCCTCGCTCCTCCCCCCTCTCTCCCAGAGGCTCCTGCATGCCACAAAACAGCTGATTAGAAGGTGTGGGGAGAAAGGGGGAGGCACTGACTGGCGGGGCTGCCAGAGGGTGGGAGGCGCTGAGAGTGGGGTTCGGGGGCAGGGGGGAGTGGAAGAGCTTATGGGGGGCTGCTGACGTATTACAGTGGCCCTTTGGCAATGTACATTGGTAAATTCTGGCTCCTTCTCAGGCTCAGGTTGGCCACCCCTGCAATAGGGAATGCCATAGTCAGACAAGCAAGATAACTAACTTCTGCCCTTTCTTCTGGAGTGTCAAATGGTGTGGTGATAACTGCTACAGAACTATCCTTCTAATAGGGAGTCAGATGTTAGCAGTTTCTTTGCTCCTGGTTCTTCCGCTCCTTTCATTCCAGTTCCAACAGCATAAATCACTTTCTCACAAAATTCCTCATTGAAATTGGAAAACATACATGAATAAACCAAACCCTTAAGATGTATCAGTACATGTCACTTAATTTTCCAGTTAAACCTATACATTATAGCTGGAACAACAGCAACAACTATGGCTGTCTATTTTTTTTTATTATTATTATTATTTTACTATAAGTCTCTATTTTCAGTTGCTTATACATTTCTGAGTGTTTCATATTTTGGCCTAACATTTTTGTGGCCAAATATGACTTTTTTTTTTTTTTTTTTTGCAAAGTTTTAGCCAAAAAAAGTGAACTGCTTTTAAGAACGAGTAGACTGAAAATAATACACATCCCCAATCATTTTAAAAAATCCTACAATTTTAAAAATTAAACCACACTAGTGCTGAAATTATTAGGATTATAAAGTTGAAATTTTGCACTGAGTCCTAATTGAGGAGAATGGCATTTTATGGGCACATAAGAATGGCCATACTGGGTCAGACTGATGGTCCATCGAGCCCAGTATCCTGTCCTCTGACAGGATGATTCAGAGGAAATTAATAGAACAGGGCAATTATCGAGCAATTTATCCTGTCATCCAGCCCCAGCATCTGGAAGTCAGAGGTTTAAGGACATCCAGATCATGGGACGTATCCCTAACTATCTTGCCTATTAACCATGTCTGGACCTATCCTCCAAGAACGTATCTAATTTTTTTTTAAACCCAGTTATACTTTTGGCCTTTACAACATCCCCCAGCAACAAGTTTCATAGGTTGATTGTAGTTTGTGTGATGTACTTCCTTATTTAGTTTCAAACCTGCCACCTCCTGATTTCATTGGGTGACCCCTGGTTTGTGTGTCATGTGAACGGATTCCTTACTCACCTTCTCCACACCATTCATGATTATATAGATTTCTATCATATTACTCTTACTCATCTCTTTTCCAAGCTGAACAGTCCCAGTCTTTTTACTCCCTCCTCACATCGAAGTTGTTCCATACCCTTAATCATTTTTCTTGCCCTTTTCTACATCTTTTCTAATTTTAATATTTTTTTAGATAGGGCAACAAAGACTGCACGCAGCATACAAAGGGTGAACTACAATAGATTTATATAGTGGCATTATGATATTTACTGTCTTATTATCTATCTCTTTCCTAATGGTTCTTTACAGTGTTAGCTTTTTTGACTTCTGCTGCACACTATGGATAGTTACCTGAAAACATCTGCTCAATGACTCTAATATTGAATTCAGCCAATATGTGACAATCTGAAGACAAAGTGAAGGGAACTTAAATTAGGAAAGGGTTAATTAGGAATTCCATAACTTGTAAAACGATAAAAGAAAACTACTGAATTTGTCTGATACCAATTCTCTGGTAATTTAATGGGACATGGGTAATGTTAGACAAAGTATGTAATTACCTCCTTCTTGTTTATAATCTACACAGACTTCAAGCTGTGTTTTGTCAGTGATTACACGGATTCCATTTTTTTAAACAAATCATAGATATATAGCTTCATATCAAGGCCAGACAGAACCACTGTAATCATCTAGTCTGACTTCCTGTATAACATAGGCCACAAACTCTCCCAAAATAATTCCTTTTGAACTAGAGAATATCTTATAAAAAAAATCCAATCTTAATTCAAAAATTGCCAGTGATGGAGAATGCACCACAACCCTCGGTAAATTGTTCCAACAGTTAATTAATCTCATTGTTAAAAATGTATGCCTCATTTCTGGTCTGAATTTGTTTAGCTTCAATTTCCAGCCATGAGATCTTGTTATACCTTTCTCTGCTAGACTGAATTTGTTCCCCATGTAGCTACTTATAAACTGTGCTTAAGTAACCCAATAATCTTCTCTTTTTAATCCAAATAGATCTAGCTCCTTGAATCTATCACTAAAGGGAATGTTTTCTATTCCTTTAATAATTTTCGTGGCTCTTCTCTGAACTCTCTCCAATTTATCAGCATCCTTCTTGAATTGTGGATACCAGAACTAGACACAGTATTCCTGCACAGTATTCAATTTTTTAAACTGAAAAGTGCCCAAGGTACATCATAAACCACCGTCACCCACTTGTATTTTTAAGATTATAAG
Organism: Chelonia mydas; assembly: GCF_015237465.2. Taxonomy (NCBI): domain Eukaryota; kingdom Metazoa; phylum Chordata; order Testudines; family Cheloniidae; genus Chelonia; species Chelonia mydas. The sequence goes on from NC_057850.1 coordinate 230,127,688, forward strand.
GATTAATTTGTTGCACTGCAAGGTCTTTCCTTGTCATGCTTTTTCTTAGCAAATGACCTTCAAAATCTTGTTCAGGTGTATTCTAATGTGAAATATTTGAGGTTTGTAGAAATCGCACCAGTAACAAATATAAAGGTAAAGTAACTGCTCCATTCCTACATGAAATTAACGTTTATGCATCCAAAAGCATGAGCTCTTTTGGCCACAGGGTCAAACTGGGAGCTTGTCTTCAACTGATTACCTACTACATCCCCCAAATCTTTTCCAAAGTTACTGCTTACCAGGATAGAGCCCCCCATCCTGTAAGTATACCCTACTTTCTTTGTTCCTAGATGAATATTGTGACAGACCCAGGGAAGTTGGGTACAGCAGAGTAGTCGAAGGCAGATATACTAGCCACTGGATACGCAGTTTTCTGTTCCCTGACTGACCAGAGCAGGGGCTGCTCCAGGCTAGAATAGACACATGACTCCAATTAGCCTGCAAAGAGTCAGTTGAAGTCATTAGGCTAATGAGAACACCTGACTCCAATTAACCTGCAAAGAGTCAGGTGAGGCTGTTAAGCTAATGTGTAAACCTGACTCTAATTAAGGCCCCTCTGATACTATAAAAGGGCTCACTCCAGTGAGGCTGAAGAGAGGCAGGGGAGAGGAAGTGTGGCTGAAGGGCTGGGTAATGAAGACATCCTCAAGCCACTGGAAAGGGAGCCCTAAGGTAAGGGTGAAGAAAGCGTTGAGAGAGAGAAGCGGGAGAGCTGTGGGGAAGTGGCCCAGGGAAATGTAGCAACTCTGGAAGTGAAAGGTCGGCTGTCAACAACTGCTGCCATTACGGTCCCTGAGCTAGAACCCGGAATAGAGGGCGGGCCCAGGTTCCCCCCCAAACCACCACTACAGAAACACCTCCTGGGAGGGGAAGACAGGCCCCTGTCAGGACAGGAGGCTAAACTGTTCTGGAATAAGCCCACAGGGACAACAGAGACTGTGGGAGTTCTCTCACTGACCTCCTTACTGGCTTATGATGACATGGGCTCAGTAGGCTGTGACCCTTGCCTCTAGAGGGAGAAGGGCTACGTAGAGGGTCACAGTGAACCTCTGAGGCTAGCGTAATCCGCCAGGAAGCGTGGGACCTACTGAGACAAGGTAGGAGCTCTGCCACAATCTAGAAGGAGAAATCTCTGGCCATTAGAGGTAAGGACAATAAGGACTTTCCTAAGAGTTCTTAAAAAAACAGGCTCAGGAGCTTGCTGGACCATTAATGTTGATTTTCAGTAAATCTTGGAATACCAGTAAAGTTCCAGAAAACTGAAAGAAAGCTAATTTTGTGTCAATATTTTAAAAGGGTAAATGAAATGACCCAGGTACTTATAGGCCTGTCAGTCTGACATCAATCGCAAGCAAGATAATGGAGCAGCTGATATGGGACTTGATTGATAAAGAACTCTTACTAGTGGAATGGAGTGTTATATGACATCATCTGCTTCCCCCCCCCCCCCCCGCCCAAAATACAGAACAGAAATATTTATTGAACACATTTGCCTTTTCCACATTATTATTGACAATTTTACCATTTCTATCTAGTAATGAACCAATACAGCATCAGGATTTTTGTTGTTCTTGTTCCTAATATACTTAAAGTCATTCTTACTGCCCTTAATTCAGTTGGCCATAAATTTCTCTTTGTGTCCCTTTGCTTCCTTTATTAATTTGCCACAACTCCTAGATTCTGATTTATAGTCATTATTATCAAAGTCATGCTCACTTGTACCTAAGCTACCACTAATGTTTAGTTGTGTCATCAGTTCCTCGATCAAGATGATGAGGTCCAATATAGAATTCCCCCATGTTGGATGCAACTTTTTTTGTTAGGAAATTGTTATCTCTCCTATTTAGGAATTCCATGGATGTTTTAGTACTAACAGCATAAGACCTCCATCATGTCACTCAAATTTAGGTCCCCTGTTATTACACATCTTGTTTTCCTACACATTATAGATGGGTGCTTAAGGAGCCACTCATCCTGTTACATTGTGTGATTTGGTGGCCTGTAACAGAAACCACTTAATAACCCATCTTGTGCTTTATCTGTTAAGACATTGAGCATCCAAGATAATTTTCTTCTTTTCAGAAACAATTAATGCTGGATTTATCAAAAGTGCCATTCCCCATCTCCTTTTGCCCAGTTGATCCATCCTAAATAAGTTTCAGAGTAGCAGCCATGTTAATCTGTATCCGCAAAAAGAAAAGGAGTACTTGTGGCACCTTAGAGACAAACAAATTTATTTGAGCATAAGCCTAAATAAGTTATAACCATTGATTTAAATCTCCAATCATGTGAATCATCCCACCAGGTTTCAATAACAAATATATCAAATTTATGCTCACAAATTTCAATTCCTCATTTGTTACCCATGCTAACACTGGTGTGCAGTCAATTAAATAATTTCTCCTCTTTATGTCCCTTGATTAATTTTATTTTCAGCTTCTTGATTTTGTACTAAATGAGTCGTCATCATCGTCATGTTCCTATTATGCCTCTGTCGGTTAAGGTAGTGACAAAGCTCCTCCACTCCTGTCTGTTTCTGGCAAGTCTTTCAATGGTTCCCCAGCTTTGCCCCAGGTTTTTCAGCTCGGCTTCCACAGCTCTTCGCCATGTTGTTTTCGGACGGCCTCATTTTCACTTGCCTTCGGGTGTCCATCTTATTGCTACTCTGGTGATGAAATCAGTTTCCATCCGAAGCACATGACCGATCCATCTCCAACACCTCCTGGCAATGATGGTGCTCAGATCCTTTTGGCTACACTGTGTCAATAGATCTTGGTTTGAGATTGTTCTGGGCCAAAAGATACACAGGATTTTTCTGAGGCAGGTTGTATGGAATGAAGACAGTTTTGACATGTCATACTTTCTCATTCCCCAGCATTCTGCACTATAACAATGTTGAAAGTACACAGCTCTGATAAATCTTAAGTTTGGTTTTGGTGTTGTATTTTGATGATTTCCAGACTGTATTTAAGCTCCTGACAATGTTCCTGACTTTATTGATTGTGTTCTGGATGTCCTGACTTGTTCCACCATCCTGGCTAATGGTGCTGCCCAAGTATGTGAATGTTTCTACATTGGTGAGAACATAATCCTCTATCCCTACTGGTGAGGCAATATTAAAGGTCATGATATCTGTCTTATTGCGGTTGATTTTCAGTCCAATTTGCTGACTTAACACATTCAGCCAAGTTGTTTTTTCTTGTCTATGGTGTCAGGTATGTGATAGGAGAGTGACATCATCTGCGAAGTCCAAGTCTTCAAGGGATGAGAAGTATGTCTATTTAATGCCTCTTGGCCTGTCTTCTCTTGTACGCTGCATTACCCAGTCGATGGCAAAGTTGAAGAGGATTGCAGACATGACACACCCCTGACATACTCCTGTTCTGACTTCAAAACTGAGCTCACTCTGAACAACATTCCATGTAAGTTGAAATAGAAGCTTTTCATGACGCTGATTACAGGAAAAGGAATTCCATATGCCCGCTGAATGTGTCATAGGCTGATCCTGTGAATGCTATCAAAGGTGCTAAATGAGTGCTCTGAGACAATCACTTGGACATTCTGCTTCTGCACTCCTGTGTTCCCTGAAGATGTGTATTACCTGTGACACAGTGTCATTAGTGCCAATATGAACTATCACCAGTGGATCCTTGCCCATCAACTTCAGAAGCCTATCCAATCTTAGTGTGACATCTTGTGTCTTGACTCTGGGAAGACAACACACCGTCCCGCTGTCCACCTGTCCTCTAAAGAATGGTATTTCAATTCTTCTTTGTACAAAATCCCCAACAAAGCTCATCTGTCTGCCTTGGATAGTTTGAGATCTCTTCGTAGGCAAGGTTGATTTTCTTACAGGTCAAGCAGCCATCCACAGGTGTTCCCCATACAACTCACTGTTCCATTCAAGATCCTGATGGATCTTGAGAGATATCTTCCACTATTTCCATTTTGAGGACCTATTATTGATTGGAAACTTCTACTGGTGTTGAATTCTTCCTGGTCCTCTTCTTTCTGGTGGCCAGAGCTTGCCCATTCTCATCTGCCTCCAGAAGTGTAGAATGACACCTCATCCCCTTGCCTCTGGTGGTTATTAGTTGCCAAGCCTTCTGTCTGATTTGCTCTCTCTGGTTCCTTGGTGGATAGCAGCTCTATTTTTCTGCCAGTCTAGGGTATTGATGTTTCCCAACCAGGTTGTCCAGGAACTCTTCAACTTCTCCAATTCTATATAGTGTCTCCAGTTGCCCTGCTAATCTAAGAATATTTTCTTCCAGTACTGCCACCAACTTGCACTCCGTACACAGGAAGTCCCTTCATGCTGGAAAGAGAACATGGAACATCTGTTGCAGATCACAACCACTGTTCCATTGCTGGCCCTTGTGGAACTGAACATAGAGCTCTATCTGGTAGGAAGGACTCTCACACTCCCTCTCTCTCAACTCCCTGCAAAACTATCATCCCTGCATAGACCCCATGCTGACCAAGCAACCAAGGAGTTAATGCTGTAATCACCAGTCAGCGCTGACTAGCATTTTCACAGCAGCTGGAAGAATAAAAGCTGAAAAGAAGAGGGGTGAGATGGCTGCCAGAGGAGCAAGCACGCTGGAGAAGGAAAGTCCTACCAGCAAGCTGGTGAGAAACCACCCAAAGACAACACCTGAGAGAAGGGATGACCGGCTCTACATTCTGAAGAAGCCTACAGAGCCAACAGAGGTAGGAAAGTGCTCAAGGCACATCAGGAGTTGTTGTTGAGGCTTGATTCTGCCTGTCTGATTATAGGGCCCTGGGCCAGAATACATTGGGGTGGGTGGACCTGAGACCCCTACTGATTCCCTCAGAGACCTAAGAACCAAAGGGGTTTCTAGATTCCCTGAGGACCAGCTAACCCCACCAAGTATACAGAGAAACCGGCACACCCCAGTGGGACAAAGACTAACACCCTTTATAGCCCAGAATGGACTCACACAGGGTCTCAGGCAAGAGGAGCTAACTGACTGCCCCACCAGATCGAGCAGACTCTGTGTAGTGCTCAGTCTCACCAGAGGGGGCACTGTCGCATTAGCATACCAGCTCAAACTATCCTTTCAGCTGCTTCTGTTCATGGTTCTCAAGTTTGCCTACCAAGTGACTTTTTATGCCAAGTCTTCCTGTTTAGCTCAGCTCCATCCCTCACCAGCAGGGAGCAATTAAACATTCAGAGCAAACAGTGAGGATGATCAAAAATCCAAGGATCAGAGCCACACAGCTCTTACCAAGACACCAACAAGCAGACCTGTTTCAGCTGCATACTGAGGAGTCCACAGCCCACCTACAGGACCCAGGTATGCAGAACTCACACACAGACCAAATGCACCATTCACCAAGTCCTGCTGCCTCAAAGTGGAGAGTCCACACCACATTCTCAGCTCCTGTTAGCTATCTCTGTTTATGGCTTGATACTTTGGGATTTTTTCAGGTGGATGTGATAGTAAACAGCTGTTGTGCTAGTTCCTCAACAATGTGAGCACAGCGGAAGACTATATCTGCTACAAAGAGTTATAACTCTTAGTGGTTTTGATTAAGATTCATTAATTTTATAATTCTATAAATTCATTATTTTGCCTTTTTCCCCAAAACCCTAACATGATTTTTTCATATTCTTTATCACAAGTCACCAGACCTAAAAGATCAATAGTTTTTATGACATGAGCTACAGCCCCATGCTATCAATTAAGGTTCTCACTTGAAAGATGTGCCAGGTAGAATTGCACATAAAAATATGCAATTATATGTGACTGTATCTAGAGATGCATGTAAGATATCGAATGAAATATTAAAACAAAATAAGGGTTTGCTTTGTTTTAACCATACTGAATAGTTAAGTTAAAACACTTTTAAAACTAGTGTTCTCTAACAGGTTTAAAAAAAACAGATGAAAATAATCTGACGTACCACTTCTGTACTGAAAGGCAACAACTTAAACATGTTCAAAAGAAAACACCCTTGATAAGGAAACAAACACATTCCCCCCAATTCTAAAGTTAACTATGTCATAAGTGTCAACTGGATATTTCCTTGCTGAAACTCTGAGATCAGATTGCTGGCCATGCAGCAAGACTGTTAGACAGAACCCACACTATGATTCTTAATTTTTCTATAGTAACTAATGTGAAGGTAGAAAAGAATGGTAAAGGAAACACAATGACAAAAGACAAATAGAAAAATCATGTTACACTGAATATGCAATACATGAAAAACAAATCTGATGTGGTATGATAGAAGCTTCTTTAACAACTTCTCTGAGAAGTAGCATAACATACTTGTGCCTTCTTGCTCTTGATTAATGTGTTCATCTTGAGTGTTAGATAAATACCAAGCATTTGACAGAAAGAAATGTTATCACTGTAGACGTAACTGTATTTTAAAGAACTTTAGTAAGATTGCAGTGTCCAATGTTTTTATATAGAACATAGGTTTCAGTAGCTCTGAGTGAAAAACATCTTTTATCATCAAAAATGTCATTGGCAAGGACAATTTCTGATGTCCAGAAGTGCAGTTTAAAGTTATTTTGTCTTTACTTCAGTTATTCAACAACCTACAAATCCACTAATTTCTCAAAGAAGAGAGGAAAGAAAGATAAATGTAAACCTAGAAAAAACACTATCAACTACTAGTACGCAAGGTCTTTTAAAAAAAAAAGGGGGATGGGGGGGAGCACTATGTAGAATATCTCCTCCAGAGAACTTTTTCATAGCTTAAAATATATATGAGAAAAGTAACGTATAAAGAGTACAGAAACATTTCTGCAACAACTTTTCTGTTTGTACTTCTATTTAATTTAAAAATATATTCATCACAAGAAAGGTTTATAAAAACGGATGTACTGAACATGACATAAAAGTTTGGGACTTCTTTAAAAGCACACTAATGTAAGTGCCAAAAGGTCATATATCAATTAAGGGAAACCAATATGAACAAAATCCCTAGGAAAGATCTACCTCACGCAAACTGACCACATTGAGTTTTACTTTTTACAACACTTTAAAAAGAACTAACTGAAAAATAATAGTATACTCTGATGTTCTTATCCATCATAGGAAGCTGCGAAAATTCTGAGAACTTTTTACACAACTCTTCAGAGTCATGCACAGAGTCTAAAATCAAGATCATGTACGCCTAGGCACCTCTGGCAAAAAGATTTTGTTGTAGCTAAGTTTTATGCTTATGATTCACTCATGTAAACATGGTCCATATTTAGAACTCAAAAGAAGGTATGATTCAAATTCCTACACTAACTAAATATAAATATTGTTCAGCTAAATTCTTAGACATGATCGAGCTGGAAATGAATACTTTAAAAATTCTCTGGTAACTAGTGCAGTACTTTTTATATTAAAGCTGACTGATCATTTTACAATTCAGAATTTATGACTGGCACTTGGAATAAGAAAACCTAAAAAACTCATTGCTGCCTTATGAATGCAGTGCCTTCTAATATCAGTTTTTATCTTTTTCCCCTTAACCAAAAACATTCCTCAATTTAAAATTCAAATTTAACTTTACGCTGAGGAAATGTTAGCAGTGTAGTTCACTACACTAGAGCATTCTGGAAAATAGAAAATATTAAGAGCTAAATATAAGAACAAACAAAAGCCTCAACAAAAACAAAAACAGCCATCTAATTTGCAATATTACAATAATTAAAATTAGACAATTAAAGCCTGGATGACAATTTTGGCTGCCTGTACATAACTCTACAGAGTTTTGACCATGTTAATCTTTCACTGGTGCCAAGATATCCAGCAGGAGAGATCAGGGAGATAAGACAAAATGCAGGGTTGGATGGAAGGAAACTCCTTAAGTTTGGACAGACTTGTGACGTATCTGCATAAAGTTAAAACTGAGTCAATGAGGTCACCCAGAGAAGGGCTCTAAAGGGAAAAAGAAAATGAAAAAAACGAAGACTTATGAGACTGGCAATGAGATGAACCTACCAAAAGAGCCACTGAAGGAGCAATCAAAGGGAGAGAAGGAGAATCAGGAGAGGACAGAGTCTCACAAACCAAAAACTGAAGAGAGGTTGAGGAAAATGATGATGGAGTACAGGCCCAGAGATCTGGTCAGGAAAGGTCATTAGAAAACTTGAGAACAGTTTTGGTGGAGTAAAGAGAAAGGAAGTCAAATAAGCAGGGATTCAGGATGGAGCTGGAGAAGAGTTCAAAAAAGAGTACATAACACAACTGAGTTAAGAGGTGAAGTAAAAAGGGAGATGGAGGTATAGGTAAAGAGGGAAAGATTTGGAAGTCAGAACTCAGAGGATGCTGGTCAGGACAGAACAGATTACAACTACATGGTGAGGGAGATGAGAAAAGAGCCAGAAAGAAACATAGGAAGAAGGTTTAGATTAAAGCAGTATAGGGCCTTAGGTCAACAATGATATAGGCCCTGCCCTGAAATCCCACCCCCTTCTTGGCGTGGAAGTGTCAAGGAGTCCCCATCTCCTCCCAGAGTGTGGTAGCAGTCTGGGGCTCCATTTTCTAGAGAGGCAGAGATGGGTGCAGGGGGTCCCCCGGTACTTAGGTGTACCTTCTTTGGCAGGTGAGCCATGAATGCTGTGCTGTATTCCTCTTGATACACAGTCCTCTCATTTGTGGTAGTATTGACATGGCTCCCCACTACTGCTGGATGTAGAATCACTTCCTTAAGGTGAATGGACAAGTTCACATTTCTCAGAGCTATTGTTTCACCCTGTCTGCAGACTCAGACAGACATCAATGCCTCTATTATACTTGGGTCACATTTTCAAGTATACCTTTCCAAACTTAAGGGCTACAAACGTATTGTAACCAACCCCTAGGCAGGGTGTCACAGTAAGAGTTGTGGTATGCCAGCTTCTAGTAGCATAATAGGTTATATCACATCCTGAGAAGCAAATGCTATAGGCTCTTCAGTCTCTAGCCCTAAGCGGATTCCTTAGATCACTGATACTTCAAATAACAGAGAAGATTTCTTTACTAGGTCTCCCAGAAATAAGCTGCAAACACGGTAGGCAGACTTGTTTTAGTTACAACACAGAAGAGGTGATAAACTCAACAGTTCCTACTGTACTCTCTACAGGCAGTCCTGTACAAAGGCATAAACGTTGGGTTCCTCAGGCCCAGTGCAAAGGATACTCACTCCAGACCACCCGCTCCTGGTGGCAATCATACACTGGCCTGAAGATCACCCAACCAGAGTTCAGTCCTTTTGAACATCACCTGTACTCTCATTCAAGCCCATCTTTACAATCCCCCCGTTTGTAAGCCACTCCTGGTTATCTGCTGCAGTTACTGCTGCCCCCTTCTAGCAACAGTGCATACTGGTCCTGCGCTCAAGCCCCCAGTCATAGCTCTATGCTTCCAGATCTCAAGCTACCAGATATCCAGCCTACCCTCCACAGCCAGCTCCAAAGTTCCTGCTCACTCACAATCTCTGGCTCCCTCATATATCTGGTTGTACTTCTCTTTTCTGTGCTGGAGGTATTGTGGAACCCTCCGACAGTTAGATGTAGCATTGGGAGTTTACACAGTATGTACCCAGCAGGTACATTACATCATTTTTAAAATGAAAGCAGAGAATTCCACTGTAATCACATGATGCAAGGAACTGGTGTCCTAAATGCAGGCCAGTAATGCATGTGCCTTAACTCAGCAATGGCAGGAAGCAACAAGATCTGAAGAGAAGCCCAATTTCCCCCCACCCACTATTTTTCCCCCACCCCATTGTTGGGGACACTGGGCATGGCCACTAGATAACTCGAGGGGATGGAAGACCACGAGTGTTGATGAAGCCCCCTCGCACTAGGCCCAAGTGTCCTTGGGCCCCCCCGCCTGGAGGCACTCGCAGCAGTTATGCGCACTAGGCCCAAGTGTCCTTGGCCCCCCCGCCTAGAGGCACGCACAGCAGTTATGCTGAGGATCTGCAACAATATGTTGCAGAGTCAGACTGCCTGAAACTAAACAAGGCCAAACAGGGCAGATATGGAAGAACAATGCTGAATAAAGCAGCTTTATGTATGGTTTAATAGATGGTACAGAGAACAAGGGAACTAGCTGGTAACTGGATTGGCTGGCTATATGGATACTTAGGGCAGCTTGCTATTGGATAAGTATGCTGAAGAAAGGATGTATAAAAGCCTGTGTAACTTCCTGCTCTGTGTGCAGGATTTGAGATTCTAATCTCCCTGTACCTTCTTTGAAGCTTCAAATAAACCTTTCTGCTTCTCCACCCCGTTGTGATTATTGGGTGATGCATACTGGGCAGCGAACTCCCTGCTGTTGCTCGCCTCTGGCACTGGGTGCCGGCAACACCATTCTTTTGTGAATGTAATTACATTTGGATGAGATCGGAGACAAAAAGAGCAGCTGTATAAGCCATATCAAAGGGAGGAATCCAGATTTCTGAGAGTGCCAGGAAAAGGAGGTAGGAAAAGAAAAAGCAGTGGATGACAGTAATCTTCTTTGAGATGTTGAAAGTATTCTAGAGAGAGAAGATGATGGAATGGAAAGGCAGGGATGGACATATGGTCTGAAAGGGAGGAGGCGGAGATGGTGACAAGGAAAGGTGCAGGAAATGAGACAGATGAAGTTGGCACAAATACTACTGAAAGTGAGGAGGAAGTGAACATCAGATGTGTATTTGACAGCATATGGGAATGAGAATAGGTGGAGAGAGGGAAGTGGAGGTGGTGAGATGAGCAGCAGCAGCAGGAGGGTAAAAAGGGACAGGAAGAAAGAGATTGCAGAAGAAGAGGAAGAAAGACTTGGAGAAAGGAGACTGACACAGTAGAAATTATGAGAGACCCAAGGGGGAGTAATAGCAGAATATCATTAAGTCCAAGCAACAAACGAACAGGCAAATCAGCAAATACTGACTAGAACAATCAAGCATAGTAGCTGAAGCAATCAATTAGGCTGAAGAGCCAAGACCAACACAGCAAAACAGCAGAAACAAACAATGAAATCAAGAAAAAAGATGAATCACTACAATGCTACTCAATTGTATAAAAATATTTAAAATCCATACTGTACATGTGGTTCTGTATTCTTAATATCTATAGTATATTAATGTTCTTGGCATAGTAACATGTCATTTAGGTCAATATTAAGTATATATTACTTTTTCCTCTTAACCATGGTGGATTTTTATTCCTGAATATATGGACTTCCTTTCACAAAAGGGTAATTTCCTTGCCTGAAAATGTAGTTTCAGATCCACCAATCTGAACTGATGGGTTTACCTGTAGCTGTTACTCAGGCAGTAACAGCCAATAGAAGGTTAGACTTTTCACGTCTTCAGACTCCCACTTCCTCTTGCTCATTGCTTGGAACCCCAGGAGACACTTCCAAAGTCTAACTATTCTCACTGTCCATAGAAACTTACAGCCAGTCCATGCCATCTGGTATAGGTGTTAATATTCTTCCAGATGGCAGCCCTATGATTTTTCCTCAATTGTGGCCTCTGCCTTTTCTGCTCACATATGGCTATTATGGCAGAGTAAGCCCTGATTTTAAACCAACAATGAAGAATTTCAGACCAGTATGCCTCTTAAATTCATAACCTGACTCATGTAGCCAAAGTGTTCTTGACAGTTTAATCCCCTCCCCCTCCTTAAGTATCTTCCCAGAGCACAAACAGATGAGCTGTATGCTGGAAACGATGTTCTGAACAAATTATCATCCTTCTAATATTTGGGCAATCCTTCATCAGCTCCTTTTTTGAAGAAACAGAGGTAGAATGAAGTGATGGCTACCTCCTGACGAAAAATAAGTGTCTTTGTAGAGGTAGCATATATCTTTTGTTCTCTGACCTAAATCTCTTGAAGACTGAATCTGAAAAGGATAAGAAAATATTATAGAAAAATAAGAAGCAAAGGTTGCATGCCCTTAAGACAGCATGTCTCTCTGAAAGAGGAAAATGTTCTACAGCTTCCATTCAGCCTCCATATTGACTAAGTCAAACTATGAGGTTTGAGGACACAAAATAAAAGCCATTGGAGGAGCTGAGCCGAGTTTGAACTTATTCCCTCCCAAAAATCATTAGGATCCTCTTTTCCCCCAAACACACACGTGAAGTGCAGTTGGAGAGAAGCCACACAGGTCGTTTTGAATGTATCCCAGAGATGCCCAACTAATAACATTTGAGTTCTTGGGGTCCTACTATTCCAGGAATTGGAGGGTAGCAAATGTGAACCCATCTTTAAAAAAAGACACTGGGCACGATCTTGAGATTTACAAACCAGTAAGTTGGACCAGGTAAAATGACTGCAATGATAAGTAAAAATAAATTATAAACTACCAAAATGAGCATAGTATGATAGGGACAAACCAGTATATTTAAAGGAAAATCCTGCTTCTCTTATAAAAATTCTTTGAGCATGTCAACAAAAGAGTGGACACAAGAGAAAGAGTTGACATGATTTATATGGACTTCCAAAAAGCTTATGACAAACCCCTCACAAAAAAGGTATTAGCAGGAGTGTTGTAAGCAAGACACAAGTAATTCTGCGGCTCTACTCTGCACTGATTAGGCCTCAACTGGAGTATTGTGTCCAGTTCTGGGTGCCACATTTCAGGAAGGATGTGGACAAATTGGAGAGAGTCCAGAGAAGAGCAACAAAAATGGTTAAAGGTCTAGAAAACATGACCTATAAGGAAAGATTGAAAAAATTGGGTTTGTTTAGTCTGGAAAAGGGAAGACTGAGAGGGGACATGATAACAGTTTTCAAGTATGTAAAAGGTTGTTACAAGGAGGAGGAAGAAAAATTGTTCTTCTTAACCTCTGAAGATAGGACACGAAGCAATGGGCTTAAATTGCAGCAAGCGAGGTTTAGGTTGGACATTAGGAAAAATTTTCGAACTGTCAGGGTGGTTAAGCACTGGAATAAATTGCCTAGGGAGATTGTGGAGCCTCCATCATTGGAGATTTTTAAGAGCTGGTGAGACAAACACCTGTCAGGGATGATCTAGGTAATACTTAGTCCTGCCACAAGTGCAGGGGACTGAACTAGATGGTCTCTCAAGGTCCCTTCCAGTCATATGATTATGGAAAACTAAGTAGTCATGGGGTGAGAAAGACAGCAATGATATGGATTAGCAACTGACAAGAGACAGAAAAAAAGCAGGAAAAAATGGTCAAAGTTCTGGTCTGGACTAGTGTTAAATATATATTCCAGTGATCTGGAAAAGGGGAAAATGGCAAGGAGAGATGGGGGCTACAGGATATGGCCTTCTGGGTGTGAGACAGGAGACTGCTGAAGAAAAGTGTAATCACAAACAGAATGAAAAGGAGACCATTAAGTATCACTGACAGAAAGGACAATTTACTTAATATCTGTTTACTTGGATAGTCATGTCTCTGTAAAATTACTATGTTTTTCCATTTTCATGAGATGAGCAGAATCGCTACTTGATAAAGATGTGATTTTACCCTGCATGATGTTTCTCCTCCTAAACTGCCAAATATTTTCTTAATGTTGCCAACCATTTATGTGCTATATGAATACCATCGTTAAATGCATATAATTCAGCACTCAGTATATAGATTAGTATTGGGGGAATTTCCAGAATTACAGGGACAAGGCAACCAATGGAATGAGAACTCAAGATTTGAAGCTGACACTGTGCAAGCTTAGAACTCTTTTCTTCTCCAAGAAGGCTGTCAGAAAGTAGGGGAGGGGACCACAATAGCAGCATACTGCACATAACTTTAGCAAAAGCTGCCAATATCCCTACTCTTAATAGATTCACAGTTTTTTAGGCCAGAAGGGAATACTGTGATCATTTAGTCTAACATCCTGCATAAATGTCAACCATAGTTTCACCCACTAATTCCTGCATCGAGCTCATAACCATTTTTAATTTCCAAATGGCAGGGAGATGGATTCAGATGATACAATATGGGTACAGTACCCAATAAAAATCTACATTAGATTACAAAAAATTTAGGTGGATCAAAAGATCTTTTCATAACCAAATATCTCCCACAGAACACTGGGAAAAGTTGTTTTAAAATAAGCATATAAAACAAAACAAAATGAAAATTGAACACAAATTTCATCCTTTGTTTCCTTTTTCTTTATTTTTTTTAATCCTCATGTCTCCAACACATAAGAGGAGGACGCTTCTGGAAAAGAGGAGCTCTCTGTCTTTGCTACTCTCCACACAAAAGTCTTCATAGCTATTGTCTACTTCTCCTTCACCCTCATGGTTGATATGTGGGGCATCTATATGTTAACTCCTGAAAAGTAACTGTAGGGCACAATTGCCAACTTTCACATGGTAAATAAGCACACTGACTTTCACAATAAGCCAAAAATCAAGCTAATCCCATTTCAAAACAAGGCCAAAACAAGCCAATCCCTAAGAACCCCAACACTCTATGTGACTAGATCTCATCCAGTGTGCAGTCTGGGATTGTGGTGGGCCTGCTGTGCACCCCTGACTCTCTCCCCCCCCACCTCCCCGGAGCTGATCAAAAAAAGACGCAACAAACTACAAGCCAAAACTAGCCACCAAGCAACTCACAAGCAAAATAAGCCAAAAACAAGCCCAATTTTTGCAGTTTTTTCACAGGTTTGGCATGTCTACTGTAGGGATATGTCTACACAGCAATTAATCCATGACTGGCCCTTGCCAGCTCACTTGGGATGTGGGGCTCTTTCATTTCAGTGTAGACTTCGGAGCTTTGGCTGGGCTCTAGGATCCTGAAAGGTGAGAAGGGGGTGTGGATGGGAAGAGCTTGGACTGTAGCCCAAGCCCAGAAGTCTACAGAGCAGTAAAACAGCCCCTTTAGCCCAAGCCCCTTAGCCTGAGTCAGCTCACAAGGGTTAGCTATGGGTTTTTAATTGAAGAGTAGACATATCTTAAGAAGACATTAGAGAGTTCCATGTATACTGTGTCAATAGCTTACATATGACATTTGCTCAGAAGAATACAGGTTTTCTTCCCTAAATGCCAGTTGTAAACTCAACCTGCCATCTGAAGGTCGAGCTGGGTTCTTTCTGGCTCCTGCATCACCCCAGGAATGAGAATTCTGCAAATAAAGATTAGTTAACAATTCTGTTGATGCAAGAGACAAAACAATCAGTCTCATTCTTCTGTATATCTGTAATAAAAGTAAAAATATTAGAAACTTTCTACTTTTGTCAGTACAGAAAGAAGGTATAACTTGGATGACACATGGGAAGCAGATCTATTGTTGAGTATAAAAGTGCCATTTCCACAATGTCATTGCGCTGTCTGTTCAAAACAGCAGCCACTACTTCAAATCAACTCAAACCCCATTTCTGATGTGATATTAAAATATTTTAAAATACAGAGAATCGTATGATGAACACTACCAGCAAACCTAGAAGATTACTGATGACACTTCCAACCTACTTACATAAATATGCAAGATTCTGCTTTCCTGAACAGGTTATAGCTTCCTATTCTGTGATCCCACATGCTAGCAGAGGACATTCTCAGGAGGTAAGAGAGGGGGAAAAAATCTCCCATGATACAGTACAAAGATCAACAAGAGGGGAAGATCATTGTGCATCCTGGGAGACATGGTCCAGCCAGGGAGCACAGCCCATAGTGTGTCTCATATATTCATTCTCCACAACAGCTTAGGTAAACACAGATCCATGTTGCACTGAAATGTTTTATTCAGTTTTCCCAGATACAAAGTAAAGAGCAATTTAAGTGAATTCCATGGGAAAATGTTGATCTTGCAGAAACCACATTTTTCAGCTGAAAAAACACTAATGAAAAATTCTCAACCAGCTCTGGCTCCAACGGAAAGGGAGCAAGAAAGAAAAAGGCCTGTGAAATGTTAAGTTGAGATCAGGATTTTCTATTATAAATAATAAAAAATATTCTTTGTGACCACCGTAAAACCGGATTTTGCTTACATTTAACCAAAGATATATTTTCTCTGAGAGTTTTCAGTCTCTAATTCTTTTACAAACACCTTAAATAATTTGTTGCTGCCAATAGGACATGTCTTATTGCCGCGCTGTCTTTGTAGTCTACTGATGGAATGATAAATTTTAGTTCACGACAGATATCAAGCCTGCTGTACTGATTCTGGTCCATGTAATGCAGCTGCTAAGCAACTACTGGTTAATGTAATGCAGTCTTAAAATGCTCTTTTGATAAAAGCTTCAATAAATCATTCAAAGCAATAGGCACTCTTATCAGAATAACCCACTAGGCCTCCATAGGAGCCAAGTAAGCAGCAAATGGCTGTGATCATGGCAGCAAACTCATCATTTAATAGGGTACACAATTTACCAACTTCCCACCAATATCACTAGACCACCAAGAAAATGCAGAGTAACTTGTAAAGATGCATTAAAAAGACCTAAAAAATATGTTTTAAAAACTCAGGTTCCAATATGCAAGAAATAGTTAAACTAAAAGCACTGAACTTGCTCACGTTTTACGGTGTGTGTAAGTTTTGGTATTGTCTAGTTCAAGATCATAAACGGTGATAGTATGAATAAAGCTGAAGTACACAAAGGCGATGAAAAGTGCATTAAACGTGCATACTGTTAGCATTTTGTTAAATAAAAGGTCTGAATACATTAAAATCCATTTTAAGTCTATTGAAAATAATGAAATAGGAAGCACACATCTCATTTATGGCTTTGTACTCTAAACCAATGATTGAGTACCAGATGCTCCTTCTCAGTTTTCTGTTTTAAACCAATTTAAAAATCATAAATGTCAAAATTTCTAGATTCTCTCTCTTTTCTGAACAGCATTTTTCAGTAAAGATTGTCTATGGACAAGTTAATTTGAAGGTATTTCCAGTCATGCAAGAGTGGTTCTCTCTTCAATCTAAATTATCTTAATATTACTCCCAAAATTCTATTCACTCTAATGTAATAACAGAGTAGCCAAGAAAAATACTTATAAGTATGTCCAGTGCTTGTTCTCAGTACAGCTACAGGTACCGTTTCTGAAATACTCCACATAGTTTAGATTCTCTTGTACCTTGATACATTCAGTCATTCACAGTTGTGCCTTGTGCTCGTGATATGTACTTCTTTTGCACTTCATACCAGGGGTTGGCAATCCTTTTAATATACCCAAACAAACAGTAGGTAAAGAATTCCACTACACGCAGACAGAAAGCTCACAGGCATTGTTAAGTGGTCAGAAAAAAGTCCATGCTTCTCCAAAGCAGAAGAGATATCAACATTTTTAAAAATAATTTTCAGCACAGTGGCTTAGATTTTTTAATATGACTCCAACTGGTGGCTAGCCCGCAGGTAATAAAAACAATAATTATACACAAATCAAAACACACTAAATTTACTCTGACAGGAATTAATTTGAAGAGGTAAATTCAACCGTGTGATATGTACGAAATTAGGCCTGCAACTGCTGTTATTAAAATCCCAGTGTTAAATAAAAGTAAAATCTGAATCCTCTGTCATCTATAACAATCTCCATTTCAAAGTGAATCAAAACCCAGAAAAAAATGGATTAAATCTGGCATGGCATTCTTTTTGTGACAGAACAATCCTTCTGGTCTGGAGCCAGAGTAACAAAATTTAGCTGCCTGAAATATTAATTCCTATGCTTTATTGCTTTGGTTTTTAGAATTTAAAATTTTAAAAATTAAGAAAAATTGTACTCATGTACCATGGCTCTGTATCAAACAGAACACAGCTTTGTCAGCTTGTTAAAGAAGGAATGGAGAGTTTTTAATCATGGAGTGTTTTTTCCAGTTAAAACTGGAATAGAAATTGAAACCTTTAAAATGTCATTTGGGATTTCCAGGTTATAATAATATTCAGCTTTATCTTTCACTGCTTTTGTCAGACACTGAATTTTGTTTGTTTGTAAAGAGATATATTTTTTGTAACACATAGCTTTTTCACACAAAAACCACACACACATATGCACACATTACATAATACCGAGAACCATCTCTTTCACATGAACTATTACACAAGCCAGTAGGCATGAACTATTATTTACAATCATACTTAGAGAACAGAATACTATGGAGTATCTATGTCACAAAACCAGAGACAAATCTGTGTACACTTAGATGGATTTTCACTCAAATTTCAACATGCTGTAGCCTTCAATAAAGAGAAAGATATTTCACCTTCAAGATAGATAAGGAAAGAGAGAACAGACAGAAGCAGGAACATCCTCTATTTAGAGAACACTTCGTAAATATTCTGCATTTCATATGAAGCCTGACAATTAAAACAATCCATGAGTCATGGAAAAGATCTGATTTATTGAGTCATTTAAATGCACAATCATCTATCGGAAGCTTCTTGTGTACCAGCTTGTCATGGGGGGGTACTCCCTCATCACAGGTGGCGCTTCCTCCTGGTCATTCTGGGGAATAGCCCTCTGCCAGATCCAGTGCTTTTCCTTATGATCTTTTGCTCCCCCTGTCCTCTCTCTCTCTCTGCAGCACCTCTCTTGCTCTGGGTACTGCAGCCTCCTCTTTGTGACTTGGTCCTCCAGCCACATTGCTCTATGCTTTTTCCCCCTTCCAGGGCATCAGTCTTTCTTCCTCAGTCTTAGGCAGCCTTCTCATTCACTGCCTGTTGGGGCCACTTCCTCTGTGGTTGGCAGGGGAACCCAAGCCTGCCCTCTACTCTGGATTCCAGCTGAGACACCCTCTAGTCAGCAGCTAAGGTCTGTTCCCTTTTAGACCTTGCTGCCTTTCCTTACCTTCTAGCTCTCCCCGCTTCCCTGGGTTCACCAGCCTCAACTCCTTCCTTCCAGGGAGTAACTGCAGCCTATTTTCCAGCAGTCCCCATTGCTGCCAATGTCCTGTCTTTATAAACTGTTGTAACAACCAGGCAAGGTACTAAAAAGCTTCAACAGGACTTTATTTTCAAAGTGGAAATCTTTTTACCAAGCTGGTTCTGCACCCTCTGTAGCTCTCTCCCAGGCTCTCAACTCCTCCCCCGTCCTCCCTTTCAGACTCCCAACACCCAGCGCTCCCAATTCTAATAATTACAAGCAACATCTAAACACCACATAAATTCAGCCCGCAGCAGGGGATTACCTAGCCACTTGATTCCCCTCAGCTGTGCCTGTTGGGTTAATTAGTCCCCTTCTCAATCTATATTAACCCTTTCAGGGCAAGTGGGGGGTGAATACCCCATCACACAGCTGAAGCCAAAAAAGGACTGTAGAAGGAGAAAGTTCCAACCATCAGTGTACAACTGTTTTTGTGGCCCAAATAATAATTTATAATTGACTACTGAGCTTTGGAAAAGTTTTATTTAAAACAAAACAAAAAACGTATGAGCAAAACAAGGGCAGGAGATAGGGAATGCAGTGTCTAACACTGAGGCTATTTCTGTTTCACCCGTTCACTAGAATCTGTGGATAGAGTGTTGCTCTGAAAATATAGACAATTATCTAAAACAGGAACACTTTAGCGAACAATTAATTTTACCTGGACCTTTTAGGATGTATACAGGCTCTGTGTAAAATGAAGGTCTGCATATTTTGATGTTGATATAAAAAGGAAATTCTGTTAAGAGTTGAAGTGACATTCTTGAAGGATACCCTCCTTTGAGAAAGTGATTCCAGAGATGTGTTCCTGGGTCTTGTGGTTATATGTAAATAGTGTGTCTGTTCCCAGAAGTAGGAAAAAACCCACCATGTATGACTCATCCGGAAAGAATCCAAAGTGTCAATCTGGTATAGTTTGAGAAATAATATACACCTTTAGTTCATTACTTATATGCAGTATTGAGACCTTATTGGGAATCTGTGGTTAGTCTCGACGAAAGCTCTTTTTTGTGCTTTTTTTTTTAAATCACAGGTCTGATAAAGAGGTAACTGCATAGGTTTCACTCAAGTATGCACAGTACCCTATCATCACAGTTTATATGTCTATCCAGCAGCACAGTTGCAATGTAAAATAAGAGTCTTGAAAGTACAAGTTATTCATTAAACTATTATCTTACTGAAGAAGCAAGGTCAGCTGGAAACAGAGGTACAAATATGTAATTTACAGCTTTATCCCAGGAATTAGAAAACTCTGAAAAAGTCACGCCATATGAGTAGAGTCCTGCAAATCTGCAGAGATCTGCTTTAGATCCGCGGACCATTTTTGCGTATCACGGACGGATGCAGAAACAAATTTTGTATCCATTCAGGGCTCTATATATGAGCAAAAATTTATGATGAAAATGATGGAGGATAGCAGCTGAGGACATTAACTAATTTGGGGTAGGCGATATACAAACTAATTTAAAGGGCCAGCTTCATTTTTATTAACAAACTTCTTAAAGAGATAAAATATAAAATCCAATGATAAAAAAGCCCAGAAATAATCAGGGCCAGGAGACTGGATATGTTCTCAGGAGGTTTTTTGTTATAGCAGCAGGTTTTGTGTTTCTTTGATTTGTGATGGCTAAACAAGGGCCCAGAATAGTTGAAGAAGCTGCCAAGATGCAATAGTTCTATATTCTGTTTAACTGAAAGGTAACAATACTTTGCTGAATAAAGCCTTTTAAAATGCATTAAACTACTACTTCTGGCTGGTTGTTTTGAAAAAGATGCACAAGGTAGCCGTCTCAGTGTATTAAAATTTCAGAAGGCAATTTAGTAGGAGATCTGTTTTGCTAAGACAGTAACAGAGTCCCAGGATATGCTCTCTGAACACTGCTGTTGTAATACACACTAAAAACAGACAGCTAGGGAACACAGATAAGGTTCTCACTTTCCAGGACTCTATGATACAGGTTTTGTTTACTGACACTGAGTAAACAAATTTATACAGTATATACAAACAGGTTTCAGAGTAGCAGCCGTGTTAGTCTGTATTCGCAAAAAGAGAAGGAATCCTTGTGGCACCTTAGAGACTAACAGATTTATTTGTTAGTCTCTAAGGTACCACAAGGACTCCCTTTCTTTTTGCGAATACAGTACCACAAAACTAAGCTGCATAGCTTAAAGAAACGTAGTACATTATATCCTATAGTTAACTATTATATATTTATATAAATATATATAGGCATGTCAGGAGACTGAACAATTTCCATATGAGATGCCTGAAAATAAAGTGGGAAGATAAAATATGAAACACAGAGGTGCTGGAGCATGCAGGACTGACACTTAAAAACTATTATCGTGAAAAGGAGGTTGCGGTGGCTTGGTCACGTCAGGAGAATGGGAAGAGATTGTATCCCCAAGAATATTTTGTTCAGGGAGATGTGAGGTGGCTCTAGAAAGCGGGGTTCCCTTTATGACAGGACCATGACGTGTGCAAAAATGATATTAAGTCATTCAACATCAATGTAGAAAACTGGGAGGGGTGCGCGCAGAATCCCGTTCAATCTGGAGGGAGTATCTGGCACACCCAACACGAAGCAGCTTTAGTTCAGAGGATGGAAGCAATGCGAGAAAGAAGAAAGCAGCGTGCTGTAATCTTGGACTTCAACTCAGACAATACATGGATCTATGAAATTTGTAACAAGCTGTGTTGCTCCCTAACTGGGCTTTTCAGCCATAAACTGATTCATCGGGCACCTGACTAGACCTTTACGTGTACAGCATGATCCAGTGGATCGACGGTTGCCTATAACTATCGTATATGTACACAATTAAATATTAACTCAGAGCTCTCCTACTACATTTAATCTCCATACCACACTACAATGTGTCACATAATGTAAGCCATTGGAGTGTGGCTTGTGTTAATTATACTACTGTTATATCATTACGGGAAACAAGGTTGCATAATCTACTAAGTACACAAAATACAAACTCTGCAACTTTAAGTTCCCATTGTGCCAATACCACAAATAATGTCCTTTTTCACAGAGTTAGACTGTGTAAAACTTACTCATGTTGGTGAATAATCTAGCCAATGGTGATCACTATTAGGGTGCCAGATATCAAACTGTAAACAAAAACACTAATGTTAAATTGACCTTTTGAACCTATTGACCTACAGAGGAATGAGTTAAGCTATATTAAGTCAATATTTGTACAAAGAAGTTACAGAAGTCGTACAGCTCACTACACATTTTAACATTAGATTATGTCTGAGGAGTGAGGCAAGACTATCAGTCTATATTATAAATTTGTGATGAACAGGCTGAAAAAGTGAGAATAAGTTATAAAGTATGAAAATATTTGTTTATGCTTTAGGTATCAGTAATGATGCAATGTTTAAATCATAACTCAATATCCAATACTGCAAATATAACAACACTAGCTGTTTGCATGGTTCACATTCATAGGATTCTGCAGCTGTATTTTAAATCTGTATGACCGAACAAGCACACGGTCTTTCCTCAAACTGTAATGCTTGGTCCTAATCCACTCTCAGATATCTTATGCACAGATGAAGAAAACCACTTGATTTCTTCCTGGAGTCAAACACTTTCGTCTGTTTCAGGGTTCTGTTTTAACTGGAGGAGATAAATGCCTCCATTTCAAGTGCATTTAATTACAGTATAGGAAGAGGAATTCTGGGGTAGGTGTGGTAGAATATTATGTGACATTTTTAAAATATTAGCAAAGTCCCTTTAATTTAAAATCTATCCTTTGCAAAAGAATATCCTTGGGATAAGTCTGAATTACATTTTAAACGTCGCAATTCCAACTAATTAAATGTCTCTTGTGGAAGTTATTTCTTGCTTCAGGACATTGCTTTGTGAATGGGAAACAACACTGGGATAACATGAACTTGTCAGTGCTTTACAAAACCAACAACAGATAAGAAGTACACATACTCAGACATCTTATCAGTAAAAGTTAACTTCATAATGTTTTATTGTGTTCACCTAATTAATACAGTTGCTAAAAACCTCTAGACCTTATTGCTAATTAATCCTGTACAGCCTGGGTGCCACTGGTCTTACATTCACTGTCTTGTGTCTGACACTCTTCACAACAAAGCGGGTGGGATCACGATCTTGGTGTAATGCAGCTGGGCAGTGAAGAGATTAAAGCAGGGATGGAAGACAACAAGAAATACTCCATCTGGCCCCAGGTACAATCACAGTTACAACCTGGGTCAGGAGAGGAAGATCCCCCAACAGAACAATAACCTCCAGCTACCATATAAACCAAGCTGTGAACAATTTTCACGATTGAAAAAATATTCAGTTATCCCAGGAGATTTTAACTGTTTGGAAACTGCTCTATAGAACATTTTCCCCCAGACCAACCCCTCTTCCCCGCAAAACCCCCCCCACAAAACACCCCACCACTTTTCAGGAGTCAATATCAATTCTGTATGTAATAATTCAGTAGGGCTAGACATTGCTCAATAAACTGCATAAGGACAACACATAGTTGCACAGTCCAAGGAGTAGGGAAGAATTAGGACTATAAGGAATCAGAGCTCCCCTCCCCGCTTCCCCCTTTGCCTAGCAGGGGGAGCGGGGTGCAGAGGGGCAAAGGATGAAAGGAAATAATTAATCCAGAGCCCATTACTGAATATATCATATTCTTTCTTGGCTAATATGTCAGGGGGAGAAATCAAGGTTCTTCCCTCCCCTCACTAGCCACCTGCCCAGGGATAGGTGTGTCGCAAGAGTATCAGGCACACAATCCCTTCTCTCCACTCATGCCCATGCCCAAAGTCTAGCAAGATCAGCCATGCAGGGAGGTGAGGAGTTTTCTGTCTTATATATTTCTGTCTTCTCAGGATTGCCCAGCAGGGTTACACAAAGAGTCTGTTACAGTCTGTCCAGCCATTCCATTCTCCTGTAGCCAAAAAGGGTATTCAGCTATGTTAATGTTGCTGTTAGATTCATACTAGTACAGTAACAGGCAATAGGTTATACGTGGGAACATATGTTTTTCTCCCAGAAATCCCATTAAGACTGTCACAATGAGTTTAGCTAGTTAAAACTAAAAAACAGAGGCCCTAAGACTAATGAGATACTAAGTACTGGGATGGGTGCATGTAATCAATATGTAATGCTAGCATATTCACGAGGAGAATGGGATGCCACACAGGGCAAATATAATTGTGAAGGAGCATGCTAAGACTTAGGAGTCATTCTGCAGAGCCCCTACCTGGAAGGTAAAATAAAAAGGCAAGAGGCTCAATGACAGCACCACAGGAACCACACTACATAGACACTACATTCTGGGAGGAAAGGGTTTGGAACAGAAAGCCAGAAATCCCCGTTGTAAGACAAATGCAGGAACAACTGAATCCTGTCAGTTATGTCCTATCCAAACACCCAAAAGGTGCCAAGTTCAGAATGATAACTCAACCATTACATGGGTATATAGTAAGCCACTTAACTCTAGTAACAACTCAGCAAGAGGAACAAGATAATTGCATAAGTATACATCATTGAATGGGAAAGACAGTTTTCATCAATGGTCTTCTGGAGAATACCAGCAGTCACTGTTTAATGAGTGAACATGCTGACAAAAATTCAATAAATTTTACCAAACTTATCTGTATTGGGGTAGCACCTAGAGGTCCCAATCAAGAACCAGTAACACATCAAAGAAAACAAGCTGAATTTGTGTAGAGCGGACCAAATTTATCAGAGTAGACAACCATTGTAACCCATGCTAAAACAGTGTGGCTCTTTGTTCCCCCTCCAGATGCTACACCACAAGGACAGGGTTATCACCTCACTCTTGCCGCCAAGCTTTAGCAGACTCATTAGCCTCCATACTTGACCTAGCCACTGCAGCAGGACAAACAACCACATTGAAAGAATAGGTTACACCTTTATAACTCCTTATGAAAGGTGGTGATTTAGTTTCTTAAAACAATACAATTGGGACCCGAGAACAGCCTTTAGACTCATTCCATTAAGGCCTCAATGTTGAAAAATATGCACGGTCTACCACCACCTGAAAATATCCAGTAACATATAGGTGTGGATAATGAGGAACTGGCATTTTTTTGAATGGCAGGCTGAGTGAAACATGCTAAGAAAGTTTAGGTATTGTCTATCACCTCGGACCAAAAGCAGGCTATCACCGTGCAACACAAGTGTGGGACAACAACAAAAATCATATGTGCCCAGCAGGACCTTGAGAATAGAAAGCGTCATTGCTTTATGCCTTCAGGCTTATAACAATTCATAGGTACTACAGTACCTTGACTGTTGAACTACTGCCATTGCATAAAACTGAGCATCGGAGGGACTATAAAGAGGTAACTCTGCTATATGGAGCTACTTCTGCTCCTTCACCACCAAAATGGCTATTGTCTAAACAGTCATTAACCCAGACACAGGAACATATACATTAGTGACTAGTGTATACCTGTTTAACTTATTTTTTCATCCCATCCCTAGTGAAAAACAAACAAAAGAAGCTGCTAATATGGGTTAAATTTGATTATAGCATACATATATTACTGTCAGCCGAAAAGTGATGAATCCCTGATGTAGGGCATTTTATGGAATCCTATGAGGTTTTGTAGGATAACTGGGAGAACTTTGGATGGTTTTTGAGAACTACCTTAACTACATGCATCATCTGAGGTATAAAATCCTACTCTTTATATATATACACATTACTCACACTTTTCACTTTAATTCATGTATTCTGTACCAGTCATCAATTAAAAAGGAAATTATAGTTAAGTCATAACAGTGGTTTCAACTTATTTATACATTTACTAAAAGACATTTGAAAAAAAAGATTATTGTGCAAGTTTAATTTCTTAAACACCTTTTTTTTTTAAGCAGCTGTTGTAAATAACTAATACCGGTCCACTGAAATTCTTTTGTGAACGTCAGTAACAATTACAATCTACTGGTAATACTAACTGCCTTTCTTGCAGTATTAATACTGAGTCCCTCCTTCCTAGTATCTGAAAAAGTTGACAAACAGACAAAACCTTCTGGAGCCTTAGAAAATGGATATGCGTGTGATTTGCAGGTGTAACACATCCTCACCTTGATATTAGGTTTTGACAGTAGTTTCAACAGCTCTCCGATCTCAGTATTCAGTGGCTTGCTCTGCAGTTCCTCAGCCAGCTGTGAGGGAGATTGAATTGACACAAAGAACATTAGTAAGAGCATTGTTTTACCCAGTGCCTCAGTGACAACTGAGAATCTATCCTGTTCAAGGTTATTACTTTCCAGTGTGTTCAAACAGAAGCCAGCATGAAGAAAAACAGACTATCAATCATTGCGCTTCTTTTCTGGCCCTCAGTGGACCAGATTTAAGCCAGGCCTTTCGGCTCAGTTTAACTCAAGTAATCATATCTGGCAACAGTGCAGCCAGATCGCATTCTGATTTATAGCAATGAGAGCAAATCCCAGCACTTCATTTAAGTGAATGGTCCTTTGCATGCAGACAAAGGACTGCTTGTAAAAATGACTGGATCAAACTTTGACACTGTCTATAAAAAACAGCTTCTGAATGAGGTGGTGAAATCCATACTGCTTCCAAAAACCCACAGTAGCTCTGCTGTTTAGGGCTGGTGTAGGGAAGCAAAGTGCCCCTACAGAGCAAGCAGTCTGAACCTTTTATTATGTTTACCCATACATGGCAAGTAGCTTGTTAAAATGTAAAGCAGGTTAATCATACTATGGCCTACAACAGGTCACCAGCTATTCAAGCATGCAAAATCTACAGAATATGTCCTAACAACAAGATCAGTAATTTATGTTTGGTAATATTACAACGTTGTGATTTGGTGAACAATAGATCAACAGTCTAACATTTAATCCCAGAGCTACTTTCCTCATGTTTGAGTTTTTATCATCACTAAATTCTTAACTAATTTGGATTTAAGATGCATATTTTCACTACTATAGGATTTCAGAAGTCAGCTACTTTTCCAGGGCAGGGAAAAGCCAAAACACATTTTACATCACTGAAATCTGGTCTAGAATTATGAAGTTTTACACAGTACCTCATCCAAAATGATTTCATATAATCACTTTTTAATGTTAAATAAATACTATAAAAATGTCTCAAAGAAAAATGGTTTTTGCAGCAAGTAATTTTATTTATCTAAATACTAAAGTTAAAATTACTTTCAGTTCACAGAAATCAAACTAAAAGATTTTCAAAAGAAGTTGCTAAATGAATAATGTAACTTTTATCCAATATATATCTCCATCATACAATTATAAAATCCTAAACATTAAAAATATAAAAACAGCTAATAAGAATAATTTCCATATATTTTCCATTATCCTTACAATTCAGATTTAGGATTAATAAGATTGACAAGAAAGTTCACCATATACATTCTAATAACTGTTTAATTCTGACCCACACAGACAAAAGTTGATCATAAACAGCAATAAAGTACTTTGCCATATAAGAGCTAGGTATTATTATTATTTTCATATATTAATACTATAGGCGTTTACAACGGGAAATCAGCTTAGTGGTCAGCAGACTGAAGTGTTTTCAGGCACATAAAACCAAGCAACAATGCAAACTAATGACAAGTCTAGTGTACTATGGTTTTTCAGTTAGTTTTAAGAAGCTGAACATGATCCGTGATGATACTAGCTCCTAGTGTCTTCTGTGGCAGTTAAGCACTGCAGGTTCCCTTTGTACTCTCTTGCTTTGGCTTCATACTGCCCATTACTATTGATTAAAGTTTACCAATGGCAGCTTCACTGACAAAGACACATTCCTTAATGAGTAAGATTATTAACAGGTTCAAATCAGTTTTTTTTCCCTTTAAATTGTGTTACACACAAATAGTAAACTATAGCAGAGCTGATCCTCCAAGATAATGGACATATGCACAGGTGTGAATATACAAGCTTCAGAACAGTTGTATTCCATAGCAGGGAGGAAACAGAAAATCCATGACAATTTTAAAGGTTTTTTTGTTTGTTTTTTTTTTAAATCTTATAAACTTGGGGAAAAAAAAGCTCTGAATAGTTGAAAAAGCAAAAAAAAATCTTGTTCTCGACTAAAGTCTTCAGAAGGAAATATTATTCCCATAAAAATGTAAAGCATCTACAGTAACACTGGTGTTGCCTATAGGGAAACAGAAACTGAAGAGAATGTTTGCTGGTATGCATATAAAAGGCACCACAGCTGTTGCCACATTTTTGGAAGTAGTACGTTATTTTGTAGGGTTTTTTTTAATGTAAGGGGTTATTTCTGGTGTGACCTGTGCAGTGTACTTTGGGTATGTGTTGTTGCAATGACTGATCACCTGAACACATGGAGGATTGCAGGAACAAAAGTCTCAGAGATGCTCTTCTGAAATTCTCCCTTTTAAGGGAATTGTTGCATCTTACCTAGTATATTCTTCACCTAATTTTATAGAGGGGAACCACTACAGAGAGGGGAATATGAAGCAATCCTAAGAAAAAGCAAACCAGAGCCAGAGATAGTGAAAGAGGAGAGGCCATGCCAGAACAGAGGTAGGACAGAGAGGGGATTCTGGGGTGAAGACATTTGTGGGTTTAGAGAGAAAGTTGTGAAAGCCTTTACATCAGCACAGTACTGATTCAAATAACAGTTTTTAAATGATCTGGTTTCTGAGTGAGCATTTGCATTATAATAATATATTTTCTGTAGTTTTTGATTTTATGTTAACCACACAGTATAGTCTGAACACCTTGGCTTTGTGATAAGGTGTGGACAGGCCTCTGGCATAAAAACTTCACCTTATAAGAAATTGGGGTATGCATGAAAATGTTTAGATTTGAAGCCTGGTTGCAACTGCTTCCTTCATAATTACTATCAAAAGCCTTAATACCAATCATAAGCGTAAAAACAAACTCATAAAAACACTTAGTATTTTTGGGAGCACTGTTCCATGTTTTGGTTTTATAACACGCAGGAAATATGGCATTTCTTATTAATAAGAATATTTATTTGTTTTTCTAACTATAAAACAGTTAATAGCAGCAGGAAAAGAACCATTAATTCAAAATTGGTTGAAAAACAACGTCTGTTAAATTGCTAATATGCATTGTTGTTGTAGCCATGTCAGTCCCACGATATTAGAGAGACAAGGTGGGTGAGGTAACGTATTTTATTGAACCAATTTCTGTTAGTGAACGAGACAAGATTTTAAGGTACACAGAGCTCTTCTTCAGGTCTGGGAAAGGTACTCAGAGTAGCACAGCTAACTAGAAGATTGAACAGGTAGCACATATTCTAAGGGACCATTCAAAGTGAAGAGGCCCCATTAACACGCCTCAAGCCATAGGACAAAATTTAAAAGGGGGATGGTGAGGGGTTGTGGGTTACAGATTGTTGTAATGAGCCATAAATGCAATGTTTTTATTAAGACCATGATTTTTAGTGTCTAGCTAGGTATGGATTTAAGCTCCCAGGCTTGTCTTTTGAAAGTGTTATGCAGGATTCCTTTGAGGATGAAGATGGATAGGTCAGATATAGAGTGATATGAAAAACACCTGCAGGTGAACACTTTTCACAAAACGATCATTCTATATCTGACTTATCTGTCCTCATCCTCAAAGGAAATCTGAACAACACTATCAAAAGATGAGCCTGGACACTTAAATTCTTAACTTTGCTAGACATTAAAAATCATGGTCTTAATAAAAACACTGCATTTATGGCTTATTACAATGATCTGTAACCCACTAACCGCCTCTTTTTGTTCTATGGTCACAGAGGTATTAACAGGCCACTTCATCTTGAATGATCCCTTAGAACAGAGGTGGGCAAACTACGGCCCGCGGGCCACATCCAGCCCACAGGAGCCTCCTGCCCGGCCCCTGAACTCCCAGCCGGGGAGGCTAGCCCCCGGCCCCTCCCCTACTATTCCCCCTCCCCCGCAGCCTCAGCTCACTGCGCTGCCGACGCAATGCTCTGGGCAGCATGGCTGCCTGTCCTGGTGCTCTGGGCGGCGCAGCTGTAGTGCTGCCAGCCACCAGTGCTCCAGGCAGCACGGTAAGGGGGCAGGGAGCAGGGGGGGTTGGATAGAGGGCAGGGGAGTTTGGGGTGGTGGTCAGGGGGTGGAGGTGTGGATAGGAGTCGGGGCGGTCAGAGAGCAGGGAATAGGGGGGTTGAATAGGGGCAGAAGTCCCATGGGCACCATCAGGGAGCAAGAAGCAGGAAGGGTCGGATGGGGGCGGGGGCTGGGCCATGCCTGGCTGTTTGGGGAGGCACAGCCTCCCCTAACTGGCCCTCCATACAATTTCGGAAACCTGATATGGCCCTCAGGCCAAAAAGTTTGCCCACCTCTACCTTAGAATATGTCCTAACTACTTATGTTAAACTATCTGTTCAATCATGTATTTAGCTGTGATGCTTTTAGTACCTTTCCCAGACCTGAAGACGACCTGTGTAGCTCAAAAGCTTGTCTCACTCACCAACAGAAGTTGGTCTAATAAAAGATATTACCTCACTTACCTTGTCTCTGTTATATCACTAACATGCTCTTAAATCCTTGAAGGCTTATTAGCTGTCAACAAGAGTGCCAAACATTTAATGCAACTCTAATCCCCCAATTCCATGTATTTTAAAGTTATACAAAATATGTTGTGTACAAGTTAATTTACAATCCCATAAAAATGTACTGATAACATATTCACACACACACAAAACTGGGTTCTGAGAAGTGCTTAGCTTGAATTCAGTAGAACTCCACACTTTACAGGAATGGGCCCATAATGTGAACTGTTCAAATTACACAAAAAGAATGACAAAAGTACTAGAAACCCCAGGTATCAACCAAAGTCAAATCTTAAAAATTACCATTACGCAGAAATCACAGATTCACACCTCTAATGCATACACTTCTTGTAGAACATATGTTAGTAATTTTTATTACATGTTTAGTGTAGTAAAGATCAATGGCCTAAATTTTCAGAACTGAGCACAGATTAGTTTGGGTACCAAGAAATAAGGCACTCCAAGAGACATCTTAAAGGGACCTGATATTCAGAGAGCAGGTGCTCAGAACTTTTGAAATCAGGCCCATTTCAAGTGTTTTAAGTTGTGCACTCAAAAGATAAGGCACTCAAACTCTAACTTGGTTTACGCTGTGTGACAAGAGGTTAATGAACAGAATTTTGGAAGTACATCTTTATGACCTTTCTAGGTTGCAAAATAATTATTTGCCTAAATGCAGTTACTTCAAAGAAAACATTGCTAATATAAATCTCTGATGCCACCTTAACTTTTTTATTATATTTGATACATCACAGGATGTTTATATCCTCTTACTGAAACGTGATTAAATTCTCATAAATGGGCTTTTTCATGAATGTTTCAAACATAGTGATATTCTTGATTTTGTAAGATACGTTGTAACCGTAAATATGTCAATAGTTTCATGCCAGATAAACAAATAGCTTATTTAAAATGTATGGGCATTATATAGAAACAATAACTAAGCATTCAAAGAAGATTTATGAAATGCATCAAGAATCAAGGCCTCCATGTTTGAAATTAATCCTAAAACATATTGTGTTTATCAAAAGAAAAAAAAAACCTGAAATCACCAATTACAACAAAGACTGATGGATTTCACTTAAACCACAGTTTAATAAAACATTTCTTTCTCCATCCTTCCTCAGATTCAGTCATAGTTTATACAGGTGTGTGCAAAATTCATCTGAATCCTGGAATTAACCGAACAGCAAGAAATGCAGGTTGGATTTTTTTCATTTAAAATAAAAATTATAGTAACAGGAAATTAACTACTCTATCAAAGCCGACCACTTCTATAATTTATTTTTAGTTATAAAGGTAATTTGGAAAGCTCTAATATCCATAAATCACTACTGTTTTGTTTTCAAACAGGTATTTTTTTGGACAACCCCACCTTTTTATGTATTTCATAAGCCTCATTTCTGTAGTATTATCTGTCATTTTTCTTATCCTGTCAACAGTACAGCTATCTCATTTGTCTTTATTTTTCCAGGCATTCCTCGTCTGTGACCTTCTCAAAACACCAATAGTTGACAGCTTTTCCCTCCCAGTAGAATTCCAACCTGAAATTTCTATTACATAGTTACCAAAGCAGAACAAGAGGCTATCTTGCCATGTTTTTACAACAGGAAAGTGAATAAAAATCAAAGTAATATCAGCAATAAGCCCAGTGATGACAGCACCTTTGGAAACATTTGCAGCTTCTTATGATTTCAGCTCAGAGGATTACATTCATATGTTTGCACTATGAGGAGTTCTGCTTGCAGACAGTTTTTTGGGAGACCTGGTACCAGTGATCTCAGCAGGGGACACTTACATCATCTGCCAAGGCTGCTGCACCATGGAGTATGGGTACAGGGCTCTGTTTTTCATAGTAATGCAGTTTCTCATGAATCTGGAAGACAATTGCACAAAAAAGATAAGTATGCTTAGTAGCAAAACAAATATGACAACACAGCCCTATTGAGTTAACTGATCTGCTGAGCGTCTGTAACTAAAGAAACATCCTTTTATAAATCTGTAGGTGGCAATAACGTAGATGCAATTCATCAACCACCTCTGTTGAAGTGCTAAGAACATGAAATCAGATGGAAAAAATGTTCAGTATGTAGACCAACCCACAGAAAAACTAAACATTTGGGATTTTCCCCTCAGTTTTCTATGCCTGTATTTCTGACATATTGCTTTAAGTATCTATTACATTTTACATTGCTGATGAAAATACAAAGCATAAAGTGTTTATCCCTAAAATGGATATAAAACCTCCTGTAAATTATGATTTATTAAGTGGAATAATAGCCTGCCACCCACATTTTGACAGACAGTTCAGTGGATTTGCTGCAGTCATTAAAATAATTCAGAAAGAAGGGCAAAACAGCGTTAATATGAATCCCAACAGTGCAAGAAAAAGTTGTATTTCAACAAATTAAAATACTTAGATTTTGTTTTAAATTTTTACTGAATAGTGTTGCCAAAATTTAAAAAGTTTCATAGTTGTAGAATGCAACGTTCTTTGTTTTTTTTCAAAAGGAGAACACACATCATTTAAATACCTTCTCTCCACACATAAGTGAGGTATTTTAAGTAGAATTTCCACTGCTAAATCTTAAAATACAGAAAACATTTTTGAAAAGTCTTTAAAATCTTCCTATCTTTGAGAATATTTCATCTTTTTTTAATTTATATTGTTCACCTATCACCATTATCTAGACACAAATAAAATAAACAAAATAAAAAGATGACATAAATAACTTACATTGTCATTAACCGGTAAAAACATCTAACCCACTAGAACACTGCCCCCCTCCTCAGCACAAGCATGGACTCCAACCAGTAGAAGCAGCTATAGAAGTACCCAAAGCAGGGACTGGTACGCTGGCAGGAGGGGGTAAAATGAGGCCCAGCCAGGACCACTCCTCTCCCAAGCATACTCTGGAGGGACTAAGACTCAGGTAGTGTCTCCCTCCACCCCATCCCCCAACGATTCAGCCTTAGGGAAAAACCCTAGGGAGGAACCAGTCAGAGACTCCATCTGGTAAGAGCAACTGCAAAAGCTGAAACAGCCAAAGAAGGGACCTTAAGACATTCAGAGAACTTTCTACATTTTTTACTGGACTTTCTCTCCCATTTGATTGGTTGGTTGCTCCAATCAATCAACGCTCCAATCCGCTCCCTCATGGTCTCTTCACCTCAGCTTCACTCCACAAATGCCCCTTTTACCCTCTTCTTCCCTGCCCTGACCCCTTTAGCCTCTTTCACGTCAATGTCCCCTCAAGCTTACGCCCTCCTACCTAAATGCGCGCACACACACCCCCAAAAATCATGTAATTAATACGATATTTGCTGCCATCACATTTTTCACTCTGCTTGCATGTTCCACCTCTTCCCCCACCCTATGTACCTTGTCTAGTTATACTGTAAGCTCTTTGTGGCAGGCACTGTCTGCTACTCTGCGTTTGTACAGCGTCTAGCACAGTGGGAACCCATTCCTGGTTGGCCATTAGGCACTACTGTAATAAACACGATCAATAATAATGACTAGACAAGGTAGGGCTCCAAAATCTACCAAAGCCCACATCATCCCAAGACTGCTGGATGATTGCGTAGCAGGCCATAAACGTATGGATGGATGATCAGATAGCGGCCCTGCAGATATCTTGAATTGGCACCTGGGCCAGGAAGGCTGCTGACGAGTCTTCCGCTCTGGTTGACTGGGTGGTTGCAATTGCACTTTTGCCTGCTCATAGCAAAACCTGATGCAGGCAGTGATTCAGGACAAAATTCTCTGAGCAGACACAGGAAGACCCTTCTTTCTGTCTGCAACCATGACGTAGAGCTGCGTTGACTTACAGAACAGCTTAGTCCTTTTAATATAAAAGGCTAGCGCTCTCCTGATGTCCAGAGAGTGTAGTCTATGCTCCTCGTCTGAATTACGAGGTTTCAGAAAGAAGACTGGTAAGAATATGTCCTGCTTAGTATGAAACTACAAAACTACCTTGGGCAAAAAGGCTGGGTGTAGCCACAGTTGAACTGTGTCCTTATAGAACACTGTGTGGGGTAGCTCCAAGGTAAGTGCTCTAATTTCAGAGACTCCAGAAAGGAGACTTTCCACGAGAATAGCAGAAAGGAACAAAAAGAAAAGGAGTACTTGCGGCACCTTAGAGACTAACCAATTTATTTGAGCATAAGCTTTCGTGAGCTACAGCTCACTTCATCGGATGCCTTCATCTAATCGCCTTCTATGATGAGATTACTGGTTCTGTGGATGAAGGGAAAGCAGTGGATGTATTGTTTCTTGACTTTAGCAAAGCTTTTGACACGGTCTCCCACAGTATTCTTGTCAGCAAGTTAAAGAAGTATGGGCTGGATGAATGCACTATAAGGTGGGTAGAAAGTTGGCTAGATTGTCGGGCTCAACGGGTAGTGATCAATGGCTCCATGTCTAGTTGGCAGCCGGTGTCAAGTGGAGTGCCCCAGGGGTCGGTCCTGGGGCCGGTTTTGTTCAATATCTCCATAAATGATCTGGAGGATGCTGTGGATTGCACTCTCAGCAGATTTGCGGATGATACTAAACTAGGAGAAGTGGTAGATATGCTGGAGGGCAGGGATAGGATACAGAGGGACCTAGACAAATTGGAGGATTGGGCCAAAAGAAATCTGATGAGGTTCAATAAGGATAAGTGCAGGGTCCTGCACTTAGAATGGAAGAACCCAATGCACCGCTACAGACTAGGGACCGAATGGCTAGGCAGCAGTTCTGCGGAAAAGGACCTAGGGGTGACAGTGGACGAGAAGCTGGATATGAGTCAGCAGTGTGCCCTTGTTGCCAAGAAGGCCAATGGCATTTGGGGATGTATAAGTAGGGGCATAGCGAGCAGATCGAAGGACGTGATCGTCCCCCTCTATTCGACATTGGTGAGGCCTCATCTGGAGTACTGTGTCCAGCTTTGGGCCCCACACTACAAGAAGGATGTGGATAAATTGGAGAGAGTCCAGCGAAGGGCAACAAAAATGATTAGGGGTCTGAAACACATGACTTATGAGGAGAGGCTGAGGGAACTGGGATTGTTTAGTCTGCAGAAGAGAAGAATGAGGGGGGATTTGATAGCTGCTTTCAACTACCTGAGAGGTGGTTCCAGAGAGGATGGTTCTAGACTATTCTCAGTGGTAGAAGAGGACAGGACAAGGAGTAATGGTCTCAAGTTGCAGTGGGGGAGGTTTAGGTTGGATATTAGGAAAAACTTTTTCACTAGGAGGGTGGTGAAACACTGGAATGTGTTACCTAGGAAGGTGGTAGAATCTCCTTCCTTAGAAGTTTTTAAGGTCAGGCTTGACAAAGCCCTGCCTGGGATGATTTAATTGGGGATTGGTCCTGCTTTGAGCAGGGGGTTGGACTAGATGACCTCCTGAGGTTCCTTCCAACCCTGATATTCTATGATTCTATGCATAAAGTGGAAAATAAAGTGAGGAGATTTATATACACACATTGTAAGGAGAGTGATCACTTAGGATGAGCTATTACCAGCAGGAGAGTGGGGTGGGGGGAGAGAAAACCTTTTGAAGCAATAATCAAGGTGGGCCATGTCCAGCACATTTCCAGGAGTTAACAAGAACGTCTGAGGTACAGTGGGGGGGGGGACCGGGGGGAGGAATAAACAAGGGGAAATAGTTTTACTTAGTATAATGACTCAACCACTCCCAATCTCTATTCAAGCCTAAGTTAATTGTATCCAATTTGCAAATTAATTCTAATTCAGCAGTCTCTCGTTGGAGTCTGTTTTTGAAGTTTTTTTTGTTGAAGGATAGTCACTTTGAGATCAGAAATCGAGTGACCAGAGAGATTGAAGTTTTCTCCGACTGGTTTATGAACGTTATAATTCTTGACATCTGATTTGTGTCCATTTATTCTTTTATGTAGAGACTATCCAGTTTGCCCAATGTACATGGCAGAGGGGCATTGCTGGCACATGATGGCATATATCACATTGATAGATGTGCAGGTGAACGAGCCTCTGATAGTGTGGCTGATGTGATTAGGCCCTGTGATGGTGTCCCCTGAATAGATATGTGGGCACAGTTGGCAACGGGCTTTGTTGCAAGGATAGGTTCCTGGGTTAGTGGTTCTGTTGTGTGGTATGTGGTTGCTGGTGAGTATTTGCTTCAGGTTGGGGGGCTGTCTGTAGGCAAGGACTGGCACTGTCTCCCAAGATTTGTGAGAGTGATGGGTCATCCTTCAGGATAAGTTGTAGATCCTTGATAATGCGTTGGAGAGGTTTTAGTTGGGGGCTGAAGGTGACGGCTAGTGGCGTTCTGTTATTTTCTTTGTTGGGCCTGTCCTGCAGTAGGTGACTTCGGGGTACTCTTCTGGCTCTGTCAATCTGTTTCTTCACTTCAGCAACCTATTGTAGTTGTAAGAATGCTTGATAGAGATCTTGTAGGTGTTTGTCTCTGTCTGAGGGGTTGGAGCAAATGCGGTTGTGTCGTAGAGCTTGGCTGTAGACAATGGATCGTGTGGTGTGATCTGGGTGAAAGCTGGAGGCATGTAGGTAGGAATAGCGGTCAGTAGGTTTCCGGTATAGGGTGGTGTTTATGTGACCATCGCTTATTAGCACTGTAGTGTCCAGGAAGTGGATCTCTTGTGTGGACTGGACCAGACTGAGGCTGATAGTGGGATGGAAATTGTTGAAATCATGGTGAAATTCCTCAAGGGCTTCTTTTCCATGGGTCCAGATGATGAAGATGTCATC
The DNA here is from genome assembly GCF_015237465.2 of Chelonia mydas. Classification (NCBI taxonomy): domain Eukaryota; kingdom Metazoa; phylum Chordata; order Testudines; family Cheloniidae; genus Chelonia; species Chelonia mydas. The sequence goes on from NC_057850.1 coordinate 230,164,802, forward strand.
AATATAGCGCAAGTAGAGTAGGGGCGTTAGGGGACGAGAGGTGAGGAAGCATTGTTCTAAGTCAGCCATAAAAATGTTGGCATACTGTGAGGCCATGTGAGTGCCACTGACTTGAAGGTATACATTGTCCCCAAATGTGAAATAGTTATGGGTGAGGACAAAGTCACAAAGTTCAGCCACCAGGTTTGCCGTTACGTTATCGGGGATAGTGTTCCTGGTGGCTTGTAGTCCATCTTTGTGTGGAATGTTGGTGTAGAGGGCTTCTACATCCATAATGGCCAGGATGGTGTTATCAGGAAGATCACCGATGGATTGTAGTTTCCTCAGGAAGTCAGTGGTGTCTCGAAGATAGCTGGGAGTGCTGGTAGCATAGGGCCTGGGGAGAGAGTCCACATAGCCAGACAGTCCTGCTGTCAGGGTGCCAATGCCTGAGATGATGGGGTGTCCAGGATTCCCAGGTTTATGAATCTTTGGAAGCAGATAGAATACCCCTGGTCGGTTCTAGGCATGTGTCTGCACAACTCTGTTCCTGTGCTTTTTCAGGGAGTTTCTTGAGCAAATGCTGTAGTTTCTTTTGGTAACCCTCAGTGGGATCAGAGGGTAATGGCTTGTAGAAAGTGGTGCTGGAGAGCTGCCGAGCAGCCTCTTGTTCATATTCCGACCTATTCATGATGACAACAGCACCTCCTTTGTCAGCCTTTTTGATTATGATGTCAAAGTTGTTTCTGAGGCTGTGGATGGCATTGTGTTCTGCACGGCTGAGGTTATGGGGCAAGTGATGCTGCTTTTCCACAATTTCAGCCCGTGCACGTCGGCGGAAGCACTCTATGTAGAAGTCCAGTCTGCTGTTTCGACCTTCAGGAGGAGTCCACCTAGAATCCTTCTTTTTGTAGTGTTGTAGGAAGGTCTCTGTGGATTAGTATGTTGTTCAGAGGTGTGCTGGAAATATTCCTTGAGTCGGAGATGTCAAAAATAGGATTCTAGGTCACCACAGAACTGTATCATGTTCGTGGGGGTGGAGGGGCAGAAGGAGAGTCCACGAGATAGGACAGATTCTTCTGCTGGGTTAAGAGTATAGTTGGATAGATTAACAATATTGCTGGGTGGGTTAAGGGAACCATTGCTGTGGCCCTTTGTGGCATGCAGTAGCTTAGATAATTTAGTGTCCTTTTTCTTTTGTAGAGAAGCAAAGTGTGTGTTGTAAATGGCTTGTCTAGTTTTAGTAAAGTCCAGCCACGAGGAAGTTTGTGTCGAAGGTTGTTTTTTTATGATAGTATCCCGTTTTGAGACCTCATTCTTAATCTTTCCCTGTTTGCTATAGAGGATGTTAATCAGGTGATTCTGGAGTTTTTTCATGAAGTTGATAGATTTCCACTCCATACGGCTAAATGCAGTGCCTTGCATAATGACAGGTTTCAGAGTAGCAGCCGTGTTAGTCTGTATTCGCAAAAAGAAAAGGAGTACTTGTGGCACCTTAGAGACTAACCAATTTATTTGAGCATAAGCTTTTGTGAGCTACAGCTCACTTCACTGGATGCATAAAGGAACAAGAAGCCAACAACTCAAATGGAGGATCTGCGAGCCTTGACAGTATGAGGTTCAGGTCCCAAGGTGGGACAGGGTCACGGACTTGAGGTAGAGCTCCTCCGGACCTTTTGGAAACTGGACCGCCATGTCATGAGCAAAGACTGACTTGCCCTGAACTGGAGGGTGTAAGGCTGAAATAGCTGCCAAGTGGACTTTGACTGATGAAAGAGATAGGCCCTGGAGCTTGAGGTGCAGAAGATAGTCCAGGATTGACTGGAGTGAGGCCTGTTTGGGTCGAAGATTTTCGTCCGTGGCCCAACATGCGAATCGTTTCCATTTGGTCACCATGGTGGAAGGCTTTCTGTTAACCATCAGGACCCTGTTAAACGCGGGCCAAACTTGTCTGTTCTTCCACAGTCAACCATGCAGCAACCAAGCTGTCAGGTGCAGAGCTGCTAGGTTTGGGTGCAGTAGCTGGCCGTGGTTCTGGGAAAGCAAGTCCAGCCAGAGTGGTAGTTGTAGTGGATTTGCTACCGAGAGCTCCAGCAGTGTGCCAAACCAATGCTGGCGAGGCCAAATCGGAACTATCAGGATTACCTTCGCCTTGCCCTGCTTGATCTTCATGAGGACTCTGTGGATTAATGGCACTGGCAGAAAGGCGTACAGCAGAGCCCTCGACCAGGGGAGTAAGAAGGCGTCAGATGGGTAGCCTCTGTTGATCCTCCGAATCGAGCAGAAGATGTAGCACTTCCTGATTTTCCCAGATGAGAATAAGTCCACCCTGGGAGTCTCCCCCCTCTGGAAGATTACACTGACTACTTCCAGATGGAGTGACCACTCGTGGCGAGACAAGAAGGTCCCGCTGAGGTGATCTGTTAACACGTTCCTCCCCCAGGGAGGTGCGAGACTGAGATGAATGGCATGCTGCACACAAAAGTCCCACAACTAAAGAGCTTCTCAGCAAAGGGCTGACGAAAGGGCTCTGCCCTGTTTGTTGATATAAAACATTGCTGCAGTATTGTCTCAGGATTTGGATCACCTTTACCCTCACGTGAGGCAGGAACGCCTGGCAAGCCAAGTGCACCACTCTGAGCTCTTTGACATTTATGTGTAGGGAGCGATCGCTTGCGAACAGCTACCTTGCATGGTGAGATCACCAACCCAGGTCTGAAGCATTGGAGACCAAAGTCACTGACAGGGATGGAGCCGCGAAGGGAACTCCCTCCAATACCGAGCTAGGTTCCGACAACCACTCCAGGGATGACCGGATGTGATCTTGTACCATGACTGTCCAGTCCAGATTGCGTCTGTTGGGGACATAGACTGCTGCCAGCCATGCTTCCAGGAGTCCGAGATGAAGTCATGCATGCCGTACCATGTAAGTACAAGCTGCCATGTGGCCCAACAACTTGAGGCACACGTAGGCGGTAGTGAGAGATCAGATCGGACACAGTCTGGAAATGGGCCTCCAGGAGAAAAGCTCTGGCCTGCATAGAGTCGAGTATCTCTCCATAAACTCTATATGCTGTACAGGGGTCAGAGTTGTTTCTTTTAATTTATTAATAGACCCAGCTTGCGACAGGTGGAGAGCACCAGATCAAGGTTCCCTTGCACCTGGGCCTGAGACCATCCCTTTATGAGCCAGTATTTGAGATACGGATAAACCTGTACCCCTCGACACCTCAGGTAAGCGGCTATGGGCTCCATGCACTTTGTGAATACTCTCAAGGCAGACGAGAGACCGAAGGACAGTGCTGTGATCAGGAAATGGCGCTGGCCCATCAAGAAGCAGAGAAACTATCTGTGCCCCAAGAAAATGGAAATATGAAATTATGCATCCTTCAAGTCGAGGGTGGCGTACCCATCTCCTGGATCCAAGGAGGGGATGACGAAGGCTAGGGAGACCATGCAAAACTTCAATTTCTTTAGATATTTGTTGAGGTGATGCATTTCTCCAGAATGGGTTTTAGGAGAACCTTTTGCCTTCGGGATCAGGAATTATCGGGAATAGAACCCTTTCTCCCTTCACATCACAAGGGGCCTCCTCTACCATCCCCAGGCATAGGAGGTGTCCACCTCCTGAATGAAAAGTTCCTTGTGAGAAGGGTCCCTGAAGAGGGTCGGGGAAGGGGAAGGGGGGAGATCCAGGGGTGGAAGATGCTGGAGAACTGCAGACGCAAGAGGGAAGGCGCTCCGACCGTCACGGGCGGTAAGAAGGAACTGAGAGGGCGTAGGGCCGGCGGCACCTCATACACCGGTACATGAGTGTGGGCCTCCAGAGGGCGCCAGAGTCAGCCCTATGGATATCATTAAGGAAAAATATTCTGACAATGGTGCATGTGGGCGTGCACACACCTAGAATGGAATCAACATGAGCAAGCACAAAAAGAAGAAACCTATATTAAAATAATATTATTAATGTTGCAAAATCAACCACTCAAGTCAGGAAATACCAGAATTTAGGTTGCGTGTACAACTTTAATTCAGTCTCTTTGTGCATATGCATTACAATATAGTCTTCACTTACATGATGACATACTATTTTTTCCATGGGTCCCTGCCTTTTTCAACCCAGAGGATCAATCTGCACTGGGGATGAATCAGGGTTGTATAGTACAGGCAACTGGTGACTATAAGATCCCTGCCTCCTATGTTGTAAAAGCTGGAAGGTATGTAGTGAATGAGGTAGAAGATTGCAGGAACAGAAAGGAGGGTCTCATGGTTAAGAGTTTAATGCTAACCTGGAGAATTAGGTTCTATCCTTGCCCCTGCCATACCATTTGTGTGTGATGTCAAGTCACTTTAACCGAACTTTTCAGAGTTGTTCATCAGTTATGTTCTCTGGGTGCCCAACTTGACACCACGTGGTCTAATTTGCAGAAGAGGCTGAGCACTCACATCTGCAGCTGAAGTCAATGGGACCTGTGCTTGATTATATAAGTTGCTATATAATGCCAAGAACTCTGAAAAATCAGGTCCTAGGCATCTCAAATTGGGCACCCAAAATTAGGGGAATCTTTTTAATCTGTGTCCTACCTCCATATCTGTAAAATGGGGATAGCATGACACTCCTAATACTTAGTGTGACCAGATGTCCCGATTTATTAGGAACATTCCCAATATTTGGGGCTTTGTCTTAAATAGGTGCCTATTATCTCACCGCCTCCCCCGTCACAAATTTTCACACTTTTATCTGGTCACCCTACTTATACTACAGGGGTTTTCTGAAGATAAATTAAAGTTTGTGATAATAAAGTGGATAATACAGTGAGGAGCCCCACAGAAAAACATATGAGGAAATATTTAGATCTTCATAGCAGGCTTTGAATAGCGCGCAGTAAACAGGGCCCACAGCCAGACACTGAACAAAGAAGGTAAAAACAAAGCATTGAATAGCTGCTCACTAAGTTAGCACCATGCATCATCTGCCCTTAATGAAGTAAGGGTCCTGTGGATAAAAAACATGTGATGCTCTCCCGTCGACATCACTTCCACCTTTCATTGAGGTGGAGCACTGAAGTTGACGGGAGAGTGCTGTCCCATCGACTTATCGCGTCTTCACCAGACCTGCTAAATTGATGCTGCTACATTGATTGCTGCAGCGCTGATTTAGCCCATAGTGAAGACAAACCCTAAGAAGTTGGGGGAGTGGAGTGATTTGAGGAAAAAGATCAGAAGTTCAGTTTTGGCTTTGTTAAGCTCAGTTTGAAATGAGACATCCAGGAGATGATCTAAGAGAGAGATGTGAAGACACAGGATTGAATGGGGGAACACAAGTCAGGAATGGAAAGCTGATGTAGGTAATTCACCTCTCTGAGGGCTGGTTTTCACTACAAGGAGATTGACACTGCTGCAATCGATGCAGCACTGGTTGATTTAGCGAGTCGAAGCTAAGCTAAAGTGACGCAGAGTGCTCTCCAGTCGACCCCAGTACTCCACCTCCCCAAGAAGAGTAGGGGAAGTCAATCAGAGAGCATCTCCCATCGGCGCAGTGCAGTGAAGACACCAAGGTAACTTGACCTAAGCTATGCCGACTCCATCTACGTTATTGACGTAGCTGGACTAGTATAACTTAGGTCGACTTACCCTGGTAATGAAGACAAGCCCTCAGACATAGTAGGTAGGCCAATGGAATAATTCTTCATTGACCTAGCTTATGTCTACAGTGGAGGTTAGGTCGACCTGGCTACATCACATAGTGCATGATGTGTTTCACAACCCTGACTGAAGTAGCTAGGTCGACTTATTTTTTAGTTATAGACCAGACCTCAGTGTTTGCACAGTATAGTTACTCATTACACATATATCAAGTTGTATTACAACTCATTTTTGCAGCCATCACAGCTTTGGCTCTGTAGGGAAAAAAAAAAAGTCATCTGGGTTTGAGCACGGATAACACACTGCTGTATTTTTAAAGAAACTAATTTACTACGAAGGCCCAGAAAAAAAGTGTTTTAGGTCTCTGTGAAAAGGAAATCTGCTCTTTGACAGAAGTTGCAGTGTGGTTCATTGTTCCACACAGTATATTTGTATTCCACACTCCTAATTGGCACATTGTTAGAAGCCAGTTTGACAAATGCACTTAAAACATTCATATTTAAGCTGTTTAATTCATTCCCCTCTTACAAACAAGGTACTTTGGAATCACTCAATACATGCTGAAATATTTTTATCCCTTATTTATTGTTCAATTTGTATGATATTGGCCTTGATTTTTTCCTTCTTTTTTATCAGCTATATATTGACTTCTGTTTTAAACATTATTTCTGGATTATCTATGTTGGATTTTCTACTCTTAATTGTACCCTTTATTTGCATTTAGCACTTGGAACAAAGTAAGAACACCAATGTCTAAATGAGTATGAAAGAGCATTGTAACAAGCCTGAGACTAATATATTAACTATTCTGTTTTTGCAAGGTTAAGCAGAACAGAATAAGTACTGTCTACAACCCCTGACTCCTTGCAGGGTTTCTTAAAATATTTATCTTTCTATAACAAATGCTTTTCACTTTGAATTCATTGTTCCCTACACAACAAAATAAAGCTGCTATTATATGAGCTTTCACAGTCTTTCATTCAAGTGCGCTTTTTTGTCAGTAGTAAAAAAAAGTTTTGATGACTTTGCTTATAGGAAGAGGGTCCCTAGGTGGGTAGAGGAAGTTCAGACCAAAGCCAAACAAGTCACACTTGCTCCAAAATAAATTTTCCTGCCCCTTCAGAGCCAAACAGCCTACTCCACTACTGAACTAAAGTATTTTCAAATTGTTTTTTTGTACTTTTAGCCCCAGATTTCTTAGGACTTTTTTTCCTTTCAGAACATTTCCAAATTTGAGTAAATCTACTCTTTTGTGTAAGCTAAGGACATGAAGTCCTTGAAACCAAAATCTATTTTATATCCGTTTTTAAGGAACAGAACACTGACAAACCTCTTCTCCTTTGAAAACTGTGGACCTCAAATTGAAGTCCATGGCATCAGGATTAAAGTACTAGGATTTGTTTTTAAAAGCATCATTAAGAGAAAGTATTCTGATGAGGCAGAAAGGGGTTGTCTGAGTAGCCATCATTAAGGTATCAGCAGTAGTGAATGAATTCGTCTTTAGAAGAGGAATGAAGCAGTTCTTAAAGTAGTCAAAATATTTTTCTGCACACTATTGCCACTTACTCTCTGATGTTAGAACACCAACTCCTAGAAGTAGAAGCACATACACTTCAGCAACAAGTTTCACCATCACCATCCACTTATTTCCTGGACTACTGAAGCTTCGGTCAATTAGATGAGCTACATTACTTGGACTTCAAGGGAAGATGAAGGCTGTCTTCTCTCTACTTGCTGATGTGCAAAATTACATTATGACTTCTGTCAGAGAGCTGTGGTCTCTGTGTTCCCGGACAAAGTGAAGATACTCTAATGATGGCCTTTTAACAGAGAGAAGTTAAATAGAATATACTGAGTGGCAAATTGAGAACGCCAGGATTACAGGGGAGGCAAAATTCCAATTAAAGAATTTAAATTGTCCTGAGGGTTAACGCCGGGTGAAGGAAAAGAACCACTCTAATCAGATGCTTGAGAAGTCAACACCATGCAAGCAAAAAGCTAGACTGTGTTCACAGATACCTGAGTGACAGTAGGCTAAGGTTAAATCTTTGCCTTATAAATAATTCTTTCAAAATTTTATCACTTTGTCACATCTTAAAAGACAGCTGTAGAGAGCAGCCAGTTCAGTAGCTAGATCAGTGGGCTAGGAGTTGGACCAGGGTTCTGTTCGAAGCCTTGCCACTTACTTTATGGCCTCGGTCAGTCTGCTTTTTTTCCTTATTTTTATTTTATAGATGGGAAAACTGATATTTAATCTCCCTCATAAAGTGCTTTGAGATCTCTGAATGAAAAGTGCTATCTAATGTCAAGCATTACTATTTTTATAATGGTAATTGTTGCATAAGTTTGACAAAAGCTGGTTTATTGTCCATCAGTTCAGTTCATTAACTCTTTGGCAATGCTACACACCCACCATATTCTGAGGGTGGAATGTGTAACTCATGCTGGAGCACAAACACAAAAACTGATGTAGACAGATGATATAGATCTCAAGAGGAAGATCATGGTCAGGGTAGGACTGTTTCTCAATGAGGGGGGAAAAATAATAACTAACAGAAATGTGGAAATGGCAGAGATGCTTAATGACTTTTTTGTTTCGGTTTTCATCAAGAAGGTTGATGGTGATCGGACATCTAACATAGTGAATGCCAGTGAAAATGAGGCAGGATCAGAGACTAAAATAGGAATAGAACAAGTTAAAAATTACTTAGACAATTAGATGTCTTCAAGTCACCAGGGCCTGATGAATTGCATCCTAGAATACTCAAGGAGCTGACTGAGGAGATACCTGAGCCATTAGTGATTATCTCTGAAAAGTCATGGAAGACGGGAGAGATTCCAGAAGACTGGAAAAGGGCAAATATAGTGCCAATCTATAAAAAGGGAAATAAGGACGACCCCGGACAGCTTAACTTCTGTACCTGGAACAATAATGGAGCAAATTCTTAAGCAATCAGTTTACAAACATCTAGAAGTTAATAAGGTGATAAGCAACAGTCAGGGTGGATTTGTCAAGAACAAATTGTGTCAAACCAACCTGATAGCTTTCTTTGACAGGTTAACAAGCCTTGTGGATAGAAGGGAAGTGGCACACGTGGTATATTTTGACTAGTAATGCTTTTGATACTGTCTCGCATGACCTTTTCATAAACAAAGTACGGAAATGCAACCTAGGTGGAGCTACTATAAGGTGGGTGCAAAACTGGTTTGAAAACCATTCCTAGAGAGTAGTTAGCAGTGGTTCACATTCAGGCTGGAAGGGCATAATGAGTGGGGTCCCGCAGGGATCAGTTCTGGGTCCGGTTCTGTTCAATATCTTCATCAGCATTTTAGATAATGGCATAGAGAGTACACTTACAAAGTTTGCGTACGATACCAAGCTGGGAGGAGTTGCAAGTGCTGTGGAGGATAGGATTAAAATTCAAAATCATCTGGATAAACTAGAGAAGTGATCTGAAGTAAATAGGATGAAATTCAATACGGACAAATGCAAAGCACTCTATTTAGGAAGGAACAATCAGTTGCACACATACAAAATGGGAAATGACTGCCTAAAGAAGGAGTACTGCAAGAAAGCGATCTGGGGGTCATAGTAGACCACAAGCTAAATATGAGTCGTCAACAACGTAACACTGTTGCAAAAAACCGAACATCATTCTGGGATGTATAAGCAGGAGTGTTGTAAGCAAGACACGAAAAGTAATTCTTCCACTGTACTCTGCACTGATTAAGCCTCAGCTGGAGTATTGTGTCCAGTTCTGGGCGCCACATTTCAGGAAAGATGTGGACAAATTGGAGAAAGTCTAGAGAAGAGCAACAAAAATGATTAAAGGTGTAGAAGACATGATCTATGAGGAAAGATTGAAAAAATTGGGTTTGTTTAGTCTGGAAAAGAGAAGACAGAGGGGACATAACAGTTTTCAAGTACATAAAAGGTTTTTACAAGGGGGAGGGAGAAGAATTGTTCTTCTTAACCTCTGAGAATAGGACAAGAAGCAATGGGCTTAAATTGCAGCAAGGGATGTTTAGGTTAGACATTTGGAAAAAATTCCTAACTGTCAGGGTGGTTAAGCACTGGAATAAATTGCCTAGGGAGACTGTGGAGTCTCCATCATTGGAGATTTTTAAGAGCAGGTTAGACAAACACCTGTCAGGAATAGTCTAGATAATACTTAGACCTGCCACGAGTGCAGGGGACTGGATTAGATGACCTCTCAAGGTACTTTCCAGTCCTGTGATTCTATGATATAGATAAAATGTACCTGGTTCTTAATAAAATGATTTTTCTCACATTTGTTGTCTGAATGTTAAACCCTAATTGTTGTCTTGTAGGAAGAAATTCAATTATGTTTTTATCAGCCCATTTTATTATTTTTTAACAGGTAGGCTCATGATTTATAGAGAAAATATATTTTTAACTCATGTATTTAATTTATATCTGCATCCTTTTCAAAAGTTAGTGGAAACACGGTTACAACAAGTAAAAGATCTAAAAGTTCCTGTTGCGGGAAGTGGGAAAAGGGAAGTGGATTCTCACTGTCTGGAGACAGGGGAAGGAGGAGTGAGAAGCAACAAAAGGTGATACAAGGTAAACTGGAGTCCTGTTTAGGTAAACACTACTTTATTACATTTTGTTTCCCCAAATGTAACGTAAATATTAGTCTTTATTATAGCCTTCACTGCACTTTGGTGGGAAGAAAGAGAATTGGGATAATTTATTTTAGATAACATGAATCAAGCACCCTCAAAATAATTCCTCACTGGAACTAGATAGCAATTTCATCTCTGGTTTGGTTTTGGTAAGACTTTAAAAGTTGGCCAAATAACCAGAAGTTGATTTATTACCTCCAAATATATAGTGAGATAGGAAAGTTAGCCTAAAACTGTAACCAACTTGACCTTTTAAACTGTAAATGCCCATGCCCAAATTCCAAGCAAGAAATGCACTGAGTCATGGGCCAGAATGCTATGCTCAAGCACAGGTCACAAAGGACATGTCTCCTCTCAAGTGTTGATCCAACACGTAGTACATTTCGGGACCACCATGTGATAAAGGAAGGGGGGGCAGGGTAGCTCCCTTTTATGGACACCCAGCCAGCCAGCAACTATAAAATCCCCCTTAGTAGCTGTTCTCCAATTGCTCTACCTCTAAAAGGGTTTAAAAGGCTCACTGCTATGCATAGGTATAAGGAAGTAAGGGGGCACCTGGCCAAAAGAGCCAATGTGAAGGCTAGAACTTTTTAAAATTGAAACAAGACTCCCCTTTTGTCTGTCTGTTGTTGTTCTCCCGGGGAGAGGCAGACAGGGCAGCAGCTATGCTGTAAGAAGCTTGGGCCAGGTGTGAAAAAAATCATCAGTATCATACCTAGAAACTACTCATTTAAAACCCCAGATATATAAGTAGATCAGGAAATGTCTAGAAACACGTGACTGGGTTTATCCCTTTTATTTCGTTATGGCTTGTGGATTCCTCTGTGCTAACCCCAAGTGCTTTTGTTTTGTTTGTAACCTTTAAGATGGACCTCAAGAAAGCTATTCTGGGTGCTTAATCCTTGTAGTTGCTCTTTTAAAATCTAGCAGTAGCCTGAGTTCCCAGATGTATATTATTTCTCTTTCTTTCTCTCTCTTTCTTTATTACTAAAATTTACCTTAAGAACAGAATTGGATTTTTGTGTCTTAAAAGGTTTGTGCACATGTTGTTTAATTAGCTGGTGGCAACAGCTGATGTCCTTTTTTTCCTGCTCTTTCTCAGCTCTTTCCCCAGGTGGAGGTGAAAGGGCTTGAGGGTACCTCCACAGGAAGGAATTCCCCAGTGCTTCTTCCTGGGCTCTCAAAGAGGTTCTGCACTTGGGTGGTGGCAGCATCTACCAATCCAAGGTCAGAGAAAAGCTGTAACCTTGGGAGTTTAATACAAGCCTGAAGTCGCCAGTATTAATTTTCAGAATACTTGCGGGTCCCCACCTTCTGCATTCAAAGTGCCAGAGTTGGGAATTAGCCTTGACATGCCACAATAAATACTAGGCCAAAAAAAAAAAAAAAAAAAAAAAGAAGTAAATCTGTCAGATATCCCAAGCACCCTGGACCAGTCTCCCCTTGTTTGAGAACTTGGACAAAAAATACCATAAATATATTAACATTCCAAAAGAAAAATACAAAAGCTTGTCTAACAAACAAAACCCCACAACCCACTCAACACCCCTTCCTCTTCTTAGACCTGCTTTCTCTCTAATCCAGGGGTGGGCAAACATTTTGGTCCAAGGGACACATCTGAGTATGGAAATTGTATGGCAGGCCGTGAACGCTCATGAAATTAGGGTGGGGGTGAGGGCTCTGGCTGGTGGTGCAGGCTCTGGGGCAGGGCCAGAAATGAGGAGTTCAGGATGGGGGAGGCGGCTCCAGGTTGGGGCAGGGGGTTGGGGTGTGGTGGGAAAGGGCTCTGGCGCTGGACGTGCGGGCTCTGGGGTGGGGCCAGAAATGAGGAGTTCCGGGTGCGGGAGGGGGCTCCAGGCTGGGGCAGGGGGTTGGGATGTGGGCTCTGGCTGGAGGTGCGGGTTCTGGGGTGGGGCTGGGGATTTGGGGTGTAGGAGAGTGCTCCCAGGGGGTTTGGAGGGTGGGAGGGGGATCAGGCCTGGGTCAGTTGGCTGGGGGTGGGGGCTCTGGCTGGGGGTGCAGGCTCTGGAGTGGGGCCAGAAATGAGGAGTTCAGGGTACAGGAGGGGGCTCCAGGCTGGGGTGGAGGGGGGCATGAGGGCTCCGGCTGGGGATTCAGGAGCTGGGGATGAGGGGTTTGGGGTGCAGGAGAGTGCTCCAGGCTGGGATCGAGGGGTTCAGAGGGCGGGAAGGGGATCAGGGCTGGGGCAGGTGGTTCGGGTGTGGGAGGAACTCAAGGGTGCAGGCTCCGGGCAGCGCTTACTGCAAGCAGCTCCTGGAAGCAGCGGCATGTCCCATCTCCGGCTCCTATGCGGAGGTGCGACCAGGGGGCTCTTTGCGCTGCCCTGTCCATAGGCACGGCCCCTGCAGCTCCCACTGGCCGCAGTTCCTGGCCAATGGGAGCTACAGGGGCGGCACTTGGGGAGGTGGAAGCACACGGAGCCTCCTGGCTGCCCCTAAACATAGGAGCCAGGGACATGCCGCTGCAGCATGTGCATGCGGAGTGGCTCCTGGACCCTGCTCCCCACAGGAGCTCAAGGGCAAGGTTAAATTGGGTGGTGGGCCGGATGTGGACGGCAGGCCACACTTTGGACATCTAGCAAGGTCTAATAAAGAATTCCCCTGTATTGACTGCAACACTTTCTGAATTAGGAAATTGTCATCTGTAATGTTTAGAAATTTCAAGTACATTTTAGTACAGGCAACATGAGACCTACAGCATGAGTCACTCAAGCTGAAGTCTCCCACGATCTTACAGTTTTTTTTTCCTATACATTATAGATAGGTGCAGGAACAGGTCGTTTCCTAGTGTGATCTGGTGGTCTGTAGCATACAGGAAACTAATATCCCATCTTGTGCACTTGTGCATTATCTGTTAGGACACTGACCCATTAGAATTCTAGATAATTTTCTTCTGAGTTATCAGTGACTCAGAAACATGTAATGCCATTTCTCATCAAGTGTCACTCTCCCTCCTTTTGCTCTTCCTAAATAGGTAATAACCATTGATTTTAACATTCTAACCACGCGAGGTTTCAGTAATACAAAGAGTCAACTAGATTGAATTTATGCTCAGAAATAAGCAATTCTAGTCCCGCTTGTTTGTTACCCAGACTTCTTGCATTGGTGTATAAGCAATTCAAATTTCTTCTCATGTCCTTTGGTTCCTTGATTAATTTTGTTCTTAACATTTTGATTTTGTGCTGAGTGCTCATATCTTCCCTCTTTTTACCCTCCCATTTTGCTATTAGTTTAACCTGTCCTGACTACGCTAGCTAGCCTGTGCTCACGGAGACTGGTCCTCTTCTACTGAGGTGGAGGGCACCCAAATTGTACAGCCCCCTCTCTCCTTAGAAAATGGACAAATGTTCCGCACAATCAAAACCCTCCACCCTCCAGAACTTACCTAACATTAAACGTGTCTGATTCTAGATGCTCTCCCTTACCTGTCCTCCCTCATTTGTTCCCCTCAGTTGACTTTGTGATTCCATTTACAACTGTACCCCCTTCCTCCTCCATACTTGAGTTCTCTCCCATTGTTCTGATCATCAAGTCAAATCCCAGTTCTGACTAGTCATATCCAGTTCCTCATCTCATGTTCCTATGCTGATAGATGCCTCAGGGAAAGATCAGGAAACCATGCAGGCTTCCTACATTACACAGTAGTCATCACATCCTTTTAGCTGTGCTATTCTCCTTGCTAAACAACTTGATTTCTGTTCCTCATTAAGAGTTCTGAACCTACAAACTCCGGCTCTTCTTGCCCTACAGATCTCTTCCTAAATAGCTCACCCTCCTGTCTCCTCATTCTTTGCTCTCTACCTAGAATTTCAGTTTTTTCACAGGTACAACTGACAATTTGCCTTCCTCTCCTACTCCCTCTCCCTCACTCTTTGATATCCATTTTCTGGCTCCAAAATGTATCTTACTCTCTTTTGCTAACTCTGTCATGTGAGCCAACCTTACCCTACCACCCTGCCCTCTCATCTCCTTTACCCAAACAAGTCTTGCCAGGAATAGTCATTTAAAGTTTGACATTTCCATATATACTTATGCCAGTAAACTTACTTCCTATAATATTTGCAGAAGATGAACTCAGGCAGCCTGAACACAGATGTAACAAATTTGTGCATAAATTAAAATCAATAGAACATTTTTTGCAATATTCACTCAGCTACTTCTGGATGCTTGTGCTGCATGACAAGTAAATTTAAAGAAATGTCAGTTGACTAAATATATCTGTGCATACTAATAGATATCACATCTCTCTATCTTTCCTTCAGGTGCATTCTAAATGGCTGCAGTACACATCTCAAAAAGATTACAGTGTCATTGCTTGTATACAATATATTTTGAGATGTATCTGCAACGTAAAAACTCTGTACAACTGTACCTAATGGGAAGGATTAAACTATACTGGGTTTTCTTAGTGTTTGCTGTGACAAAGTTCCTCCACTACCTTGGTGGGTTTTGCGCTTATGGGTGGATTTGCTCGCTTTGGAGCTTCACGGCAGCCCTCAGCTTGGCCGTTTTTCTGAACCCACAGTCCAGGTCGACTCCTCCTGTGTCTGACCAGAAGTTGGGAGGGTTTGGGGGGAACCCGGGCCCGCCCACTACTCCGGGTTCCAGCCCAGGGCCCTGTGGAATGCAGCTGTCTAGAGTGCCTCCTGGAACAGCTGTGCGACAGCTACAACTCCCTGGGCTACTTCCCCGTGACCTCCTCCCAACACCTTCTTTATCCTCACCATAGGACCTTCCTTCTTGTGTCTGGTAATGCTTATACTCCTCAGTCCTCCAACAGTCCGCGTTCTCACTCTCAGCTCCTAGTGCCTCTTGCTCCCAGCTCCTCACATGCGCACCACAAACTGAAGTGAGCTCCTTTTTTAAACCCAGGTGCCCTGATTAGCCTGCCTTAATTGATTCTAACAGCTTCTTGATTGGCTGCAGGTGTTCTAATCAGCCTGTCTGTCTTAATTGTCTCCAGAAGGTTCCTGATTGTTCTGGAACCTTCCCTGTTACCTTACCCAGGGAAAAGGGACCGACTTAACCTGGGGCTAATATATCTGCCTTCTATTACACTCCTGTAGCCATCTGGCCCGACCCTGTCACATTGCCTATGTGCCGAGTTAATGACTGGCAATCTATGGTGTACCAATTTGCCTTGCACTAACTCACCAAGCAGATAAGCCTTTAGGCTTAGAAAATGCATTCCTTTTGTATCAATGGAAGCTTTAAGTATTAACTGCAATTATCTGCATTACAAACATTATTCACATTTTCTCCATTATGTAGTTTCCTTTATATCTTTTGATTTTGACATATGAAACACACCCACTTAACATAACTTTTGAGCTGCTGACAGTGACTGGCCCCAAAAATAAGATGACACTTGCTAAGTTTTAACCAAATACTTAACTGAAGAAAAAACAGCAATATATTTTATATTAAAAAAAATGCTTTCAGACTTTTGGATACTATAAACGCCTCATATAATTACTTAGAAATAGGACAGATCTGTGTCAAACTCAAGAAACAAACTGTTACTAAAACTGATCAAAAAGAAAAGAAGTACTTGTAGCACCTTAGAGACAAACATATTTATTTGAGCATAAGCTTTCGTGAGCTACAGCTCACTTCATCGGATGAAGTAGCTCACGAAAGCTTATGCTCAAATAAATTTCTTAGTCTCTAAGGTGCCACAAGTACTCCTTTTCTTTTTGCGGATACAGACTAACACGGCTGCTACTCTAAAACGGATCAGTTTATCATCTCCTTTTTGTATGTTGTGCTAGAAATCTGAACTGAAATCCTACACCTGATTGGTTGATCATAGGATGACTATGAGCTGCCAATGTGATATGGCTGTGAAAAGCTAATGCGGTCTTGGGATGCACCAGGCGAGGTTTTTCCAGTAGGGATAAAGAGGTTTTAGTACCGTTATACAAGGCACTGGTAAGACCTCACCTGGAATACTGTGTGCAGTTCTGGTCTCCCATGTTTAAGAAGGATGAATTCAAACTGGAGCAGGTACAGAGAAGGGCTACTAGGATGATCCGAGGAATGGAAAACCTGTCTTATGAAAGGAGACTCAAGGAGCTTGGCTTGTTTAGCCTAACTAAAAGAAGGTTGAGGGGAGATATGATTGCTCTCTATAAATGTATCAGAGGGATAAATACCGGAGAGGGAGAGGAATTATTTAAGCTCAGTTCCAATGTGGACACAAGAACAAATGGATATAAACTAGCCATCAGGAAGTTTAGACTTGAAATTAGATGAAGGTTTCTAACCATCAGAGGAATGGAGTTTTGGAATAGCCTTCCAAGGGAAGCAGTGGGGGCAAAAGACCTATCTGGCTTCAAGATTAAACTTGATAAGTTTATGGAGGAGATGGTATGATGGGATAACATGATTTTGGTAATTAATTGATCTTTAAATATTCATGGTAAATAGGCCCAATGGCCTGTGATGGGATGTTAGATGGGGTGGGATCTGAGTTACCCAGGAAAGAATTTTCTGTAGTATCTGGCTCGTGAATCTTATGCTCAGGGTTCAGCTGATCGCCATATTTGGGGTCGGGAAGGAATTTTCTTCCAGGGCAGATTGGAAGAGGCCCTGGAGGTTTTTCGCCTTCCTCTGTAGCATGGGGCACGGGTCACTTGCTGGAGGATTCTCTGCTCCTTGAAGTCTTTAAATCACGATTTAAGGACTTCAATAGCTCAGACATAGGTGTGGTTTTTCACAGAAGTGGGTGGGTGAGATTCTGTGGCCTGCGTTGTGCAGGAGGTCAGACTAGATGATCATAATGGTCCCTTCTGACCTTAGTATCTATGAATCTATAAACTCAGGGGGAGAAAAGCAGAGGTAACAGTAAGATTTGCCCACATACTCTAGTGACTCGTTTTCAGGTGTTCCAAAACCATCCCAAATTGGTAATACAGTATGCAGGCTACAGGAAACAGTTAACTGGATTGTTGTTAAATTATATCCACATTATCTCACCTACATTAACACGTTCATTGATGTATTGTCATTCTCTTAGTCTTATTACACAAAAACATCTCCCAAAAATACACAAGATCAGTAGTTTATCAACAACTACAGACCTTCACAAAATCAATACAGCGGAGAATGAGATATTTTAACTGTTTTGTGGTATTTGTGCTGCTGTCATATCCTCATACAAACGGCATTTCATCCATTACCACCTGTCAAATTGTTCTACTTATGACAAATTAAAGGTATTTTTAAACAAAACAGCAACTTCCATCCACATGCTATTGTATTGATAAATTATATTAACTAAGTCTGTGCACAAAGTAATCAAATACAGATGGAAATAACCCTACTGAAGCAGCCAAATGTCAGATACCTTTATAATATTTTCATACAAAATACCTTGAGAAAAACTGCTATTTAACTTTAAGACAGTTATGAACTTATGATGATCAGAAGAAAAAAGTTTCCACCGTACTTCAATACTACATTCCTGCATGAAATGTTTTCCAGTTTTAAGAAGCCTCTATAAATTTTCCCTCAGATACCATCTTAACACTGCCTCTGCGGCTGCTTGGTTTTAAATTTTAGTAAATAAAGACAAATTACTTGGAAACAGGGTGTATCACTCATTCGAAGTCTTAGAAAGTCAAATGTATAAAAATAATTAAAAGAAGTAGATTTCAAGTAGATTGAACTGGAAAGGAAACATCAGTCCTGTTTTTAAAATCTAAAGCAAGTAACTCGAAGGGTTACCATATTTTTTATATTATATATATATATATATATATATATATATATATATATATATATACATACACACACACACACACACAAAATATATGCATTTATTCTAAAATCATGTTTTTGAAAACAGTACAAGTAGAAAATAAGTATTCTTATACACCCCTAATAAGAGAGGATCGCGTTTGGCTTAGAATTCAAAATCCTCTTCTTACAAGACTTTTACTAGGTATTCACACGAAAAGTCGATTTTCTTCAGTATTAAGCAAAACAATCATCTTCAGATATCTGACACTCAGAAGACGACAGATTTGGATATTGCAACAAACAACTTTGATCTATTTTTAAAAGGAACAGAAGTTCACCATGTTTTCTTAAAGTAAGAAACAGAAAAGGAAAGAAATACTCAGTTGTAACTTTCTATTCAGCTTAAGATGTGCTCAAGAACAGAAAGACCAGGGCAAGAGCATTGAACTTGTTCCTCTTGGGACAGAAATCTGATGCATTTAATTTGCGATTCATTATCTGAAGTCCTTCAGTATATAAAAGAATCCCTGAGACATTTGTGGTTTTTATGATTTCTGGTAAAAGGACTAGGAAGATTGCTATATTGAATATTTAATGATTTGCAATCATTACTACTACAATGGCAAACAAAAGGCCAATAGTACACTACTTTCAACTTACTTTATTCTGATGCTTTGATGGGCAAAATAAACAAAGAACCATGACATGAAGACATACATTAATTTAGTATGCTTTTTGTGCTGATGTCGATCAATGTTAATTTCATATTCCCAGAGCCAGTAGTAACATACTTGGAGTACGTGGGGAGGGGGGGGAGAGGGGGCACACACAATGATCAATGGAAATAATCTGATCAACAAAAGGAGTGATAACGTATTCCAAAAGGAATATTACAGTCCTCTGCCAAAATGATTGTAGCTGGAAAAGAGGCTACAGAGTAGGGGATAATTAAAAGGGATGGCTATCTCTCAGAGCTCCAAAAGGAATGCAAAGAAATCTACGGAAAATAAGCACTACATAGTTGTGACTTAATGCACCCCAGTATTCAGACCCTACCCACCATGGTGGTAATCTTTGTACAAAATATTCCTTGTGAGGTATCAGTTGAAAACTAGTAACTCATTGGTCAATAATGTCATGGTGAAATGTATGTAGCAACATTATACGTAAAGTTATGAACATTAACTGAAATTATGACTTAAGTGTGTTTACCTGAGGAAGTAGGTAAACCAGTTTACCTGGGGAGTAGGTAAACCAGTTTCTCAAAGACAAAGGACAAGATCACGCCTCCTGCCAGGTATCATCAAACCTGATTGGCAATCACCTTTGGCAGCGAAGGGGGACAGGAACAGATCGAGTTGCATTTTAACAAACATGGAATCTCTTTCACTGCAGGACTCCATGCCTCCATTCTCAGAGCTGGAAGGAAATTTATTGAGTGAATAACCCTCAGGGAAACGCATTTCAAAGGGTGACTGGACTATAAAAGTGAGGGGCAAACACACCCCAGATATTCTCTCTCACACACCTGAGAAGACAAAGGAACCAGCCCTTTGGGAGATGCTTCTGACCTGAGAATTTGGTCAGCCATGTTGCTAGGACCATGGGGTAAAGATTTTACCTTGAACCAAGTCTAGTTTGTTAAGTTTAGTAACTAGGACATGTTTCTGTATTTCTCTTGTAACCATGTCTGACTTTAATGCCTTATACTTGTACTCACTTACAAATCTCCCTCTTGGTAGTTAAATAAACTTGTTTTATTCTTTAACAAGACTAAATTAGTTTTAATGTTTAAACTGAACTGTTTGGTAACTGTTCTACATTGTCTCCTTACAGGGACTACAGCCCTCTAATATCCAAACTGTCCAAAAGAGGGTGAGGCAGTGCAGAACACACGTTTTTTGTGGAATATCAGGGACAGGGAGTGTGTCGGAGTCACCCTGCAAGCAGTAACCAAGGCTCCTGGAAGCCAGAGTGTGGCTGATGTGTAGCTGACAGGCTGCTGGGGTATGGCTAGACCAGGACTGCAGCTGCACATAGACACTCAGGGTATGACTTGCATGCTGTTTGTGAGAGGCCCAGGTGGGGAGCTATGTCAGCAAAGCATTGTGAGGCACCCAAGATTGCAGGGCAGGTGGTAACAGCCCCTCACTGGTCTGGATTGCACCCAGAATGTGATAATAGTAAGAATAGGTATCATCAAATTAAATGTTAAAAAGACAAGTTCTTTCTACATAGCTTCTAAAGTATCATTTATAGATTAGAAGCAAAACTAATGGATTTGTAGTTATAATAAATTTCTTAAGTTATTGTTTACTGTCAATTCCATTCCTTTGTCTTAGAAGACTAATGAAATAGCCTACTTTGTTTGGTAAATGACATATTTTGCCTTATAACTTTCACACTTTCTGATAAGAATTCTCAGCTATTCATCACAACTGCTTTCAATCATTGTGTCTTTATTCCTTACATCAGTGCTAACAACCTAATTTCCAGTCTATTTTGCAATATTTACTGGTTCCACATTTCTGCTAATGAAAATATTTAAATTAACTTCATCCAAATGGGAGCACTTCTGTGATCTGTATCAATGGTTAAAGATGTTTCTAACATGCCTGAATAGTAAACTGTTCTTTCTTCAGTCAATAGGAGTTTCAATAATGTCTATTCCCAACATTTAAGATTTTGTGGAAATGCTGATCAAAATATTCAGCAAGGAAAACAGATATAAAACCATGCCTCCACATATACATACTATGCAACCTTGGCATAGTCTTGTGCAACTTCAGTTTCTCTATTCAAGTAAAACCTGCTAAAGTTAACGAGTGGAGAGTTTGATTTAATTCTGCTTGGTACAATAAAGAGCATTCTTACAGTCCTCTATTCAATGCAGTTAGCCCTAGTTTCAGTTCAGTTTCACAAGTCCCTTATTTTGCAGTACAGTTCACTGGTGCAGAATTAATCCATCCAAAATTCCAATACTAGCAAACTTCAGTTACAGAGAAGGACGTATTGTCGTTGGCAAGCTAAAGAAAAATGCTTTAACCAATTAGCACCATCTAGTGGGATCAGTGCAATTTATTTGTGATGAGAAATAAGCTTGCTCACTGTTCAGATCTGTTCTTTAATTCCATCACCACTTATTACAGCTCATTTGTCAAATAACTGTTAAAATTCACAATACCATAGTGAGACAGGGTCAAGCCAGATGGCTATAGGAGAGTAATTTTTTTTTTGAAGCAGAAAAAAATTTATTTGCGTAACACACTTACACAAATCACCAAAGAAAATAAAACAAAACTATGCAACAAAACAAAAGCAAACGCAATGTATAACACAGCAGCCTTCAGGGGAGAGAAGTGTTCAGGCTTACCTGGGCCTAGAGCAGGGGGGCTTCCTCAACACTCATGGTCTTCCACCCCCTCGAGTTACTTAGTTCCACACGCGGTGTCACCACCTATTCCTCTCCAGAGAGTGCCCAACAAGATGGGAAAGGCTGCAGAGTGGGCAGTTTGCGGGGGGGGGCATGCACCCACGTGTGAAAGGGCCCCTCCTAGGTGGTGGTGATGATGGTATCCACAGCAGCAATAGCTAGGGCTGGGATCTCTCGCTCTTCCCCTCAATCAAAGGGTCAGACAGAGGGAACCGGACGGGGTCACCAAGCAGAGAACCTCGGACAGCGCCTACCGCTCCTCGAAGTTGTCAAGGGAGTCGGTGGACGCCGCCCAGAGGAACTCCGCCCGGATACGTGAGTGTACTGAGGATCGGAAAACGGCCCTACAGTCGCAGGAAGCTTCATCGGCCAACCTCCTCTCTCTGTTTTTATAGATGGCTGTTTCAGTTAACCAGAAGATCCTGCGACTTTGTGGGGTCACGGATGGGGAGTGTGTAGATAAAAAGATGAGGGGAAAAGTGTAGCCAAAAGTGTAATAAAATATTTGTGAGGAGCTGGAAAAGGGGCTGCAGCCTGGCACACTCTAAATATACGTGTGCCAGGGTTTCCCTCACGTTACAAAAACGGCCAGTATCTGGGATGGGGGTGAACTGCGTCAAAAACACGCCCGTGCTCACAGCTCCGTGAAGGAGCCACCAACTAATGTCCCCGACAGGCCTCGGGACCAAGGTGGAATACAGGCTAGCCCACCGGGGTTGCTCACCCTCCAAAGATGGCAGGAGGTCCCGCCACTTTCTATCGGGGCGGGACACCAGGGTGTGGGCACGAAGGGTGTGAAGCGTGAGTGTGTATAGATATTTCCGTGGCGTGGTTTGGAAGCTGACCGGCTGCAGTTTATGCTGCTGGCTCGCAGTGAGAAGGTGAGGGGTTTGTTGGGATCTACGGGGTAGGGGCCCAATTGAAAGGTCCGGTGGGCCTGTGGTAGAGGGTGGGCGGGGTGCGCCCTCGCACAGGGCTCGGTTGAGATAAGCCCGAGTAGCGAGCGCCAAAGCGGCCTTCACCTCCTGAAGTACGCGCCGGGGGGTACGAGGTCTGGAAAGCCCCATGTCCCTAGTGAGTGTCAGGGGATCCAGCCAGTCTCCACTGTCGTAATCAGGAGATCTCCGACTCTCGTAACTTCCGCCAGGACCAAACTCTGGCACACCGAGCGGGACTCCGCCGCCTGCACACGGAGCTGGGGGTTGCGTAGCAGGAGTTCCGCGAGGAGATCTGCTCCCACAGTGGCCGTCGCGGACCTGATCATTGAAAACAGTTTCCAGGTCCGGAGGAGGTCCTGGTAGAAGACTGTCAGCACGGAGAGGTCTCGCGGAAAACCTCTCGGACAGAGATAAAAGAGCTGCTGGTCGTATCGGAGCCCTTGGAAGCGGCGTAGGAAGGCGTGCGCCAGTATGTTCCACGTCGAACTACCTGCACTATAAAGGAGCCTCTGCAGGGCCTGGAGACGGAAAACACGCATCTGAGTGTGCAGACACTTCAGGCCCTGCCCTCCTTCCTTCAGGGGTAGATGAAGAACCCCAACAGGGGCCCAGTGCATTCCTGACCAAAAGAACTCTAGAATCGATGTCCGGAGGTTGGTCAGGAAACCCGGGGCCAGGACCAGGGTGTTGAGCCGGTACCAGAGCGTGGACAGGACTAGTTGGTTAAGCACCAGCGCCCTCACTCGGAGGGAGAGACATCGGAGTAGCCTCGTCCGTTTCCGGAGCCACTCTATCACCCTGCCTTCTAAATTTTGCCAGTTCTCCGGCGGAGAAGGGTGCGTGGCAGAAAGGTAAACGCCTAGGTAGAGCAGCAGACCCGCGTTCCACAGGATGCTCTGAAGCGCGGGTGGGAAGGAGCTCACCTGCCGCCAATTCCCCACCGCCAAGCCAGAGCTCTTGACCCAGTTGACTTGGGCGAAGGAGGCTGCCGAACAGATGGTCTGGCAAGCCTCCACCCGTGCCAAGTCGCCCGGGTCCTGGACCACTAGGAGCATGTCATCGGCGTACACCGCCAGGACCAGCCACAGCTCCAGCTCCCGCAGCACCAACCCTGTCAACCTCCTGCAGAGGAGACAGAGGAAGGGCTGAATCACCAGAGCGTACAGCTGGCCCGAGAGGCGGCACCCCTGCCGTACTCCTCGCCCGAAGCTGACCGGTTCAGTCAGGGTCCAGTTGAGCCTAACCAGACACTCCGCGGAAGCGTACAGCACCTGGAGAAAACTCACAAACTGAGGTCCAAATCCAAAAGCCTGTAGAGTGCCCAAGAGGTACCCATGGTCCACTCTATTGAACGCCTTCTCCTGATCAAGAGACAGGAGGGCGAACGCCAGACTGTCTCTACGCCCGAGTTCCAAAAGGTCTCGGACTAGAAATAGATTGTCAAAAATGCTGCGGCCCGGGACAGTGTAGGTCTGGTCTGGGTGGATCACGTCTGCCATCATGGACCCTAGCCGCAGCGAGATTGCTTTCGCTACGATGTTGTAGTCCATGCTAAGGAGCGAGACGGTGTGCGAGTTTCATAAATTGCGGAGGTCCCCTTTCTGCGGCAACAAGGCGAGCACCGCTCGCCTGCACGAAAGAGGGAGGACCCCGCCCTGCAAAGACTCGGCCCAGACAGTGGCTAGGTCTGGGCCAAGGATGTCCCAGAACGCGCAGTAGAACTCCACGGTCAGCCCGTCCATGCCTGGAGATTTATCGGTGAGCATGCGGCGGAGGGCTTCCGAGAACTCTGCCAGGGTGAGAGGCAGCTCTAGTCAGTCTCGGTCGCCCACGCTGACCGTGGGGAGTTCCTCCCAGAGCACCCTGCAAGCGCCAGGATCGGTCAGATCCAGGGAGAAAAGGCTTGTGTAGAAGTCGCGGGCCCTCCCACACATCTCCACCGGATCCGTGAGGGGGGTGCCGTCTTCTGCTAGAAGGCAGGTGACGTGTTTCTTGGCCCCCCTCGTTTTCTCCAGGGAGTAGAAGAAATGGGAGCCGCGATCCATCTCCCGAAGGAGGCAGATGCGGGATCGAACAAAGGCACCTCGGGCCCGATGGTCCTCGAGGGCCTGGAGCTCCTCCCGCTTCTCCTGGCACGCTCCGCAGAGGAACAGGTCCTCGGGGCTGGCGGCCAGATGCCTCTCCATCTCTAAGACCTTCCGTTCCAACTGCTCTATCGCTGCATTTCTCTGTCGGCTGGTGCCCCGGGGGTAGTCAGGGCAGAAGAGCTTGGCGCACACCTTCCCTAGATCCCACCATCGCCGTGCCGAGAGAAAGGCACTCCGCTGCTCTCGCCAGGCCAGCCAAAACTCCTGGAAGGACGTCACGAAGCCCTCATCTTCCAACAGGCTGTTGTTAAAATGCCAATAGGCCGGCCCCAGCCTCTCTGCATGGAGGGAGGCTGTTATGGTGGCTAGATGATGGTCGGAAAATGGGGCCGGCCGAATGTTGGAGGAGTGGGCTCGTGAAAGATGGAAACGGGATAAATAAATACAATCCAACCGAGAGTGGTGTGACCGATGGGCCTCCACCCGGACAAAGATGAACGTGGAAGTGTCATCTGGGTGGTGGTCGCGCCATACGTCCACTAGGGAGTGATGTTCGACTATTTCTCGGAGAATGTTTGCGGCGGCCGGGCTCAGCTCGGCCCCTGAGCGGTCCTGCTCCTCGAGCGTGGTGTTAAAGTCCCCTCCCAGGACTAGGCACTCGTGACAATCTAGGGTGCTGAGGAAGTCGGACACCCGCTGACAGAATTGCGGCCACTTCAGGCTCGTTGTCGGGGCATAGATGTTAATGAGGTTGATCACGAGCCCCTCCATACGGACTCGGAGATGCAGCAGGTGGCCCGGCACGGCCTCAGTGACCCCTAGCACCTCGGGCCCTAGGTTGGGGGAGAACAGGGTCGCCACTCCAGCTTGTCAAATCATGAAGTGGCTAAAGTAGACCCCGTCCCCCCACTCCAGCCGCCAGCTGTCCTCAGCGATCGGATCCGTATGGGTCTCCTGCAGGAAAACCACACAGTACCCCCCCTCCCGAAGGAAAGAGCACCTGGGACCTGCAGAGAGCCATCCTACAGCCCCTGGTGTTCAAAGTTGCGATAATGAGAGGCGTCATGCGGAGGGCTCAGAGGGGTGGGGGTTCCTTGTTGGCGGGGGTGTTCGCAGCCCCC
Organism: Chelonia mydas; assembly: GCF_015237465.2. Classification (NCBI taxonomy): domain Eukaryota; kingdom Metazoa; phylum Chordata; order Testudines; family Cheloniidae; genus Chelonia; species Chelonia mydas. Next base: position 230,190,419 of record NC_057850.1, read on the forward strand.
AGCGGGTCGCGCAACAATCCGTGACCCGTCCCGTAAGTGAGTAATTTATCACGGAAGCTGCGGACCCGCCCGTAGGCCGCAGCACCTTGCCTTCCTGTCCCTCTACCCTCTCTTATAAGGGCCCTTGTGGCTTGGAGGATTTGGTCAAAGTCCCTCCATCGCTGGAGAGCTAGCTGTACATTGTTGCGGGAGCCACGGGCGCCTTCTAAAAACTCCTACAACGCTTTGCGCAGCTCATGGGGGGGGTGGGGTTGCGATTTCTCGGTTATTCCCTGGTGGGGCTCTTGGTGCAGCCTCGTGGTCCGCTGAGGCGGGCAAACAGGGTGCGGACCAGGGACGGGGCGTCTGACAGGCCAAAGTTATTAGGTCCGTCTCAAGCCTTGGGGTAGAAGGGGATGGCGGAGGGAAAACTGCAGCTCCTAATGGGTCGCGGCAGGAAAATGCAAAGGCTGCTCCTTGGGGGGGATCCGCAAAAAAAGGGAAAGAAATAACCCCAGGGGCGGCAACAGCATTGCAGGAGGAGGTGGACTGGGCAGGGACAGGGGTGGTGGCAGGGGCAAAGGCGAGGCTCTGGGCTTCGGGAGGCAAGCAGCTGAGAGGTGTCGCCTCCCCAACAGATTCGAGGGTTAAGGGGGTAGGAAGGGGGTAGGAAGGGGGCTCCCAGTGATGCTAGGCGCAGGCTCTGTGGTGGATTTGGCAGCCATGGCATCAGGTGGTGGACCACCTTCTGTAGGGTGCCCGCCCGGGAAGGCGGTTGGGGGAGGGAGCATGGGGAAAGGGGGACTGGGGTGAGGTTGCCCAGATCGAGGCCAGCCGGCAGTAGGTCATCCTCTCCCTGGGTGACCGGGGTCAAACCTAGGGCCTTGATCTCCTCATACATGGAGGAGGAGAGGTTGCCTTCCTCCACCAAGGGGGTCTCTCCTCTGGCGCCCGCCTCGACGGTCGCTTCGGGGTTAGCGGGGGGTTCGGGCGATATTTGGGCAGAAGGGGCTTCCTCAGGGGTCTCGGAGGGGAGGGTCTCTCATTGAGGGGACATCCTACCTTCCAATGCTATTTTGTCTTCCCCTCCCGACACCGGCTGATGGATCTCACCCGTGGGCATAGCGGAAGGCTCAGTATCAGTGCCTCCCTTCCTGGTCTTCTGGGGGGCCTCCGCATCGAATGGGTGCAGCAGAGCTCGAACCTTCCGCTTGCCTCGCTTCCCCTGGTCTAGGGTCCAGCCCTCCATAGCATCCTCTGGGGGCTGGTTAGCAGGGGTCGTGTCGGGGGGCAGAGGCGATGGTTCAGGGGTTCAGGGGGGTAACAGTGAGGCAGCATGGGGGGGGGGGTTCTCCTAGAGGCGGGCCCTCTCCTATGCCCGGTAATATCTTTGCTGCACCCTCCTCCATAGGCTCTGCTGGATTGTTAACAGCAAGTGTGGGACTCCCTCGCTCGTCTGGGCATTGTAGGGGAGGTGTCTCTTGGGCCCGGACGGGAGCAGCGGTGGATCGAGCAGGAAGAGAGGTTGTTTCAGGTGCCGGGCGGCCAGGGGCGTCAGCAACGACGGAGCCGATGTCCTGCCAGGTCTCGGGTGCCCCTCCCCGCTGGGCCAAAGGGCAGTCTCTTCGGACATGCCCCGCTGATCAGCAGAGGTAGCACCAGGCCTCTCCCGTGGAGTAAAAGACCCAATAGCGGGCTCCCTGGTAGGGGACTAGGAAGGACCCCTCGAGCACCTCTCCATCACACGCCGCCGGCAGTGGTAGAAGCTGCACTTGCCGGCGGAACGAGAGGAAGTGACGGAGGGTGGGGTCCTTGCAGCCTTGGGGTCCTTGTAGTAGTTTTCGGGGGGGGCACCGATGGATCGGGGGGCAGCTCCATGCCACACCCCCGGTGCCCCTACAAACGCAGTTAAGACACAGTCAAACTCCCCCCACATGAGAGTACAGTTCAAAAGTTACTCAGTCTTACGGCCCCCTCCATGATGATTTGTAGCTTCCCTGAGCAATTCCTCTGTCTGCTGTCTTCTCTCCCGGGCTTTGTGGAGCATTCCAAAAATGCCAAATAGATAAGAAGAAAAAAATAACTTGTCGGTTAATTACAGGTCCACAAACGAACAGCAAACGGCTGGGTCTGGGGGCTTCCACTCACCTCCTCCGGGGAGCGGGTCGGCAGTCCTCCCCCCCTCCTCCGGGGGTTTCAGCTGGAGCAGTAGCAGCGTCCGAGGGCAGGCGTGTGGGGGCTGGCAGCAAGCTGGCAGCCGACCAGCACTCGAACGGCAGCAAAGAAAAACACCAAAAAACAAAACAAAACAAAGAAAAAGCATCTGGCCCGGTCACGGGGGGGGGCACTGAAGCATGGTCAAAAACTAAGAAAAGCCCAGGCCAGGGGGCTTTAGGAGAGAATAGAAAGCAGACAGCTGAGCAGCAAGAGAAGGAGGTACCTTTTCCCTAGGTAAGGTAACAGGGAAGGTTCCAGAACAATCAGGAACCTTCTGGAGACAATTAAGACAGACAGGCTGATTAGAACACCTGCAGCCAATCAAGAAGATATTAGAATCAATTAAGGCAGGCTAATCAGGGCACCTGGGTTTAAAAAAGGAGCTCACTTCAGTTTGTGGTGTGCGTGTTAGGAGCTGGGAGCAAGAGGCACTAGGAGCTGAGAGTGAGAACGCGGACTGTTGGAGGACTGAGGAGTATAAGCATTACCAGACACAAGAAGGAAGGTCCTATGGTGAGGATAAAGAAGGTGTTGGGAGGAGGTCACGGGGAAGTAGCCCAGGGAGTTGTAGCTGTCGCACAGCTGTTCCAGGAGGCACTCTAGACAGCTGCATTCCACAGGGCCCTGGGCTGGAACCCAGAGTAGAGGGCGGGCCCAGGTTCCACCCAAATCCTCCCAACTCCCGGTCAGACACAGGAGGAGTCAACCCGGACTGTGGGTTCAGAAAAACAGCCAAGCTGAGGGCTGCCGTGAAGCTCCAAGGCGAGCAAATCCACCAATAAGTGCAAGACCCACCAAGGTAGAGCAGGAACTTTGTCACACTACATAATTTGAACTGAAGCGATTCAAATGCTGACATAAGAGGAGAATATTCAAAAGACAACAAAATTTTACTGTAAATGACACATTTGTAAGAGAAAACCTGCTGGAGTTAAAAACTATCTATACACACACACATGTGAAAAGTTACAAGCTGCATTTCATATGGAAAAAAAAATCATACTTTTCCCATAAGTTAAAAAGGCATACACACAATCAACCATTCAAGAAGGATTTTTTTATTTCAAGCATTTACAAGTAAACCTAACATTTTGAAATTTAACTTGCATTTCCTAGCACAAAAAAAGGGGAAAAAAGACATCTAAAAAGAATATTATATGCCCAGAAAACATATTGTCCTGAAGTAACAAATGCACAGTGGCAAGAATCATCTCATCTACCATCTGCCTAGGTGCTGAAAAGGCCTCTATCAGCATAATATCAGAGTACCTATTATATATATATAGCTTTTACATGTTTTTAAGAACACTAATAATTTTTGCTCAGAACAAACAAATGACACACACATTGCTGCAGTAACTCAAAATGCTAATGAAATAACAGCTGCAAAAAATATATTGGACATTCTCAAGTTAATTACATTGGAAAGATGTGACCGATATTAAATACAGAGGTTTTGTATGCACACTGATTTTCTAGCAAATATGACAAAAAAAAACTGTGGGGACTTAATATTTATTATCTAAATGGGGAATGAGTTAAGAATAACAGGTAGAAGAGGTAGTCTCCCACTCACCAGTAGCCAGCAGGAAAGTTAGTCTAACAAGTAATGAGTAAAAGTTTTGCTTAATTTCAAAACTAAGAGGGCAGGCAGAATTTCACCCAGCCTCTGCCAAGAGACAGGCTAATTTTTAAAATAAATTTACTATGTTCTGTCCCCTTCTCCTGCTTACATTCCAGATTTAAGAGCCCCAAATCAGCAACACCCATAAGCATGAGCTTACGTTTGATTGCAATACCATTAATCACAAGTTTGTAGTTAAGCATGTACTTAACTGCCTTGCTGAATGGCGCCTAAGTCAGAAGGGAAAGCACCTGAGAATGTGTAAATAAATGTATAAGGATAGTCTTCCGCTCCTTCCCATAACATCTGTCATTTCGCTTTCTCACACACCCTTCCCTTTGTGGAGCTATACCAAAAGGAGAACAGGAGACAATTGATATGGTTTTAATCAGGCTGCAACTTCATTATTAGATGTCTGGGACCATCCTAGAGTTGCCAACTTTCTAATTGCAGAAAACCGAACATCCTTGCCCCACCCCTGCCCCGAGGTCCCGCCCCCACTCACTCCATCCCCCCTCCCTCCATCACTCGCTCTCCCCCACCCTCGCTCAGTCACTCATTTTCACCAAGATGGGGCAGAGGGGGCTCCAGGCTTGGGGGTGAGACTGAAGGGTTCAGGGTGTGGGAGGGGGCTCTGGGCTGGGGCAGAGGGTTGGGGGAAAGGGGTCTAGGCTGGGGATGCAGCTCCAGGGTGGGGCCAGAAATGAGGGGCTCAGGATTTGGGAGGGGCTTCAGGCTGGGGCAGGGGGTTGGGATGCAGGGGAGGTGAGGCCTGGCTGGGGGTGCGGGCTCTGGGTTGGAGCCAGGGATGACGGGTTTGCGGTAAAGGAGGTGGCTCAGGGTTGGGGCGGAGGGGTTGGGGTGTGGGAAGGGATCATAGAATCATAGAAAATCAGGGTTGGAAGGGACCTCAGGAGGTCATCTAGTCCAACCCCCTGCTCAAAGCAGGACCAATACCCAACTAAATTATTCCAGCCAGGGCTTTGTCAAGCCTGACCTTAAAAACCTCTAAGGAAGGAGATTCCACCACCTCCCTAGGTAACCCATTCCAGTGCTTCACCACCCTCCTCGTGAAAAAGTTTTTCCTAATATCCAACCTAAACCTCCCCACTGCAATTTGAAACCATTACTCCTTGTTCTGTCATCTGGTACCACTGAGAACAGTCTAGATCCACCCTCTTTGGAAACCCTTTCAAGATAGTTGAACGCAGCTATCAAATACCCCCTCATTCTTCTCTTCTGCAGGCTAAATAATCCCCGTTCCCTCAGCCTCTCCTCATAAGTCATGTGTTCCAGTCTCCTAATAATTTTTGTTGCCCTTCGCTGGACTCTCTCCAATTTTTCCACATCCTTCTTGTAGTGTGGGGCCCAAACTGGACACAGTACTCCAGATGAGACCTCACCAATGTTGAATAGAGGGGAACGATCACATCCCTCGATCTGCTGGCAATGCTACTATTTATACAACCCAAAATGCCATTAGCCTTCTTGGCAACAAGGGCACACTGTTGACTCATATCCAGCTCCTCATCTACTGTAACCCCGTAGGTCATTTTCTGCAGAACTGCTCTCTAGCCGCTCTGGAATGCAGGCTCTGGGAGGGAGTTAGGGTGCTGGAGGGGGTTCTGAATTGTGGCCGGGGGTTAAGGCGCAGGAGAGGGCTCGGGGTGCGGACTCTGGGCGGCGCTGAGCTTAGAATGCCCCTGCATTTCCCTGTGATGGAGGAAGCCAGCGTGGCTCCCAGGAAGCAGCAGCATGTCTCTCCAGCTCCTAGGCGGAGAGGCGACCAGGGGGCTTGGCACGCTGCCCCAATCCCGCAGGCACTGCCCCCACAGCTCCCACTGGCCATGGTTCCCAACCAATGGGAGCTGCGGAGCTGGCACTTGGGGCAGCATCTGCGGGTTGGGGCAGCGTGCGGAGCCCCCCTGGCCGCCCCTCCACCTAGGAACCAGAGGGACATGCTGGCCACTTCCCGGGAGCCACACTGAACCTGCCTGCCCTGCTGGCACTGCAGCCAACTGCACTTTTAGCAGCCTGGTTAGCTGTGCTTCCCTATTTCTAGTACCACAAGGATAATAAAAGAAAACACATGTTAATTCTCCCATCACCATATTTGTGCTGGAGAAAAATGATTTACACAGCTTCAATCACATTTTAATTAATGAAAAAAACAATGCACTTTCATGGAAGCTCCACAAACAAAGAGCCAATTTAGATTACCTCAGTTTCACTAAAAATACCTTTACACAATACTAAATACATCTGTCTTTGGAAAACCAGAATCCCAGGAATTAGATTGGAGAACCGTACCACTATACAAAAGCAGACTCATTTATAAAGTTGTGAAAGACCGTGGATAAACCAAAAAGATAAGGATGAACCAGAAAGGCATTACCAAGGGTAAACTATGCCCAGGTTGCTAGAAATGTTACGAAGGAGTTGAGTGGTAAAAGGAGAACCAATAGAACTAATTCATGTAGACTTTGAGACGGCACTTTGTAAAGTATTTACCAAAAGGATCTTTAAGAAACCTTGTAAGCACTGGGAGAGTGGATTAAAGGACTGTCATGGATAAAAGGTGGAACAAGCCAGGACATCCGGAACAAAATATATAAAGCCAGGAACACCTTCAGGAGCTTAAATACAGTCTGGAAATCATCAAAATACAACACCAAAACCACACTGAAGATTTATCAGAGCTGCATACTTTCAACACTACTTTATAGTGCAGAATGCTGGGGAATGAGAAAGTCTGACATGTCAAAACTGTCTTCATTCCATACAGCCTGCCTCAGAAAAATCCTCCATATCTTTTGGCCCAGAACAATCTCAAACCAAGATCTATTGACACAGTGCAGCCAAGAGGATCTGAGCACCATCATTGCCAGGAGGTGTTGGAGATGGATTGGTCATGTGCTTCGGATGGAAACCGATTCCATCACCAGAGTAGCAATAAGATGGACACCCAAAGGCAAGCAAAAATGAGGCTGCCCAAAAACAACATGGCGAAGAGCAGTGGAAGCCGAGCTGAAAAACCTGGGGCAAAGCTGGGGAACCACTGAAAGACTTGCCAGAAACAGACAGGAGTGGAGGAGCTTCATCACTGCCCTAAACACCAGAGGTGTAATAGGAACATGATGATGATGATGGATAAAAGGCTGACTGAGCAATAGACAAAATAGGTAGAAAAATACATCCAGCATATAGAATAAGAAGTTAAAAATAAAGTGCTTAAGGGATCAGCACTAGGAGTCTTGGGGTTAAATAGATTTATAACAGTCTGGGAGGCTGGATGAAGAGTGAGGTGGCAAAGTTTTCTGCCACCAGAACTGGGGTTCCATTCAATACCCCTCACAGCAATAAAACTCCCATTTACTTCAATTGGAGCCGTGCTTAAGAAAGAAACTGGTAAGCAGGCTGACCAGGAAAAACAGTTTTCTTGGATATCGCTCTTGTTTTTTTAATTACTTACGATGCTGTCAGTACAGTTTTTACTGCAAACAAAACTGGTTGTACACAGACAGAAGTAAAAAAAAAAAAAACAAACACCTCCCCCAGTCTGGACTACCATCCCTCCTTTCTGTATCTGTAACTGCTGTGGAGAAGTTCTTATTCCAAGGCATCTTCACCTCCTGTCTCTCATGCAATTACGCATTTGACTTCCTTTTAGGGAATCTAACTGGCCTGCAGCCTCTATTCCTACCTCATTATCTTCATTTAAGTACATGAACAGGACAAAAAGGGAAAGTCAGGTTGGAGTTAACCCTCTGTCTGATTGTGACTAACAGAACCCTCTTCACCCTGCCAGAGATCAGACTCTCTCCATTCTGAAGTGCTCTACATGACAAAATAATCTAGCTATTTCAAGTTCAGGATCAAATCAATAACCCTCCCTTCTTTTTGGAACAATAAAAAGTACATTTCTGAGAAATGAGCCTGTCTTGATAGAGGACACACATCTTAAGGTCTACCACATGCTAAACAATCTGTTTTGAAGGAGCTGAGAGAGGCACAAATCTGACTCTGGGAAGGATGGAACTAAGTTTGCAAAGTATCTCCAGAATATGACGGTACCCAACAACTGAATACGACGGGAGCCACAGTGCTAAAACAGTCTGCCCCCCCACGGGGGAGAAAAGAAATATTTACATAAGCTTCTCTGATTACAGGTATGTTAACGAGTGATTGGAAGAATAATGTCCTCTGTTTGGAGGATGCTTCCCTGCTCTGAAGAGCAAGACAGAAGCTGCATATGCAATGGGAAATAAAGGCCTAGAAAAGAACCAGGTGGCTGAGGACTACTCCCTCCGATTACTACACTCACAATCATGGCCCATTGGAGAACATTATTTGATTACTCCTTCCTGGGGTGAAGGAAGGTGGAAGAGAAGACTTGCATTTGCTTGAAAAAGACCCAGCGTGGCATATATGGAGCAGGAGAGCACCACCACTCACCCCTCTGCCTTCTTATCTGACGTGTCAAGAACTTGCCTTGGTAGCCTCAAATGGAAAATAAAAGGACCCCTCCTAGTGCTAACCCAGTAATGGGTAGCTCAGAGTAAACTGAAGGATGAGGAAATCCTGACATAGGGGACCTCATGTAACTCTGGTGCAGTTTCTCTCCTGAGGTACCAGCTAACAGGTTGAAACAGAAGCTCAGCTTGGTGTGTGTTCAAGTGCATAAAGGCACTTGAGGGACCCGAGCCTGTCCTAATGGAACCACTGATAATGGTGGCCTTGGAGGTGGGCAAAGGTTCATTCGGGCAACTTTGCTGGGGAACTGTGTGCCTGAGACCACTGCCCCATAGGGAAGGATGTGCTCACTCTTCACAGGAATGGAGATAGGTGAAATGGCCTGCAACCAACACAGGAGGAGAGTCACAGGATGAGGAGAGCAGCGAGGCAGAAGTTATGACCGTGGAAGGGACAGTTCACTTTGCGGGTGGTGATGAGTCGGAAGTGTGTGCCCCTACCGGATGGGATCCTGAAACCCTCATACAGGTCTATAGGAGAAATTCAAGTCTGAGCCTCATCAAGGTGGATGAGGATCATGAGGAGTGGGTGAGTGGCCCTTGACCTGTCTCTCACTCCCATAACCAACCAACGAGCATCCTCAGGATATGGCAGTAAAGTCTGGCAGGAGCCTGCAGACAATGAAGGAAGGAATTGTGAGCCTCAGTGCTCAGGGACAAGGGTGGCACCCAGGTCACTCATCCTTCGGACACCCCCCCTAAGGGATATAGAGTGATTTGGCAAAAATAATTGGCATTAGTGGCCCGTAGGCTGGGCAGTCTGCCTGACAAAAGTGGGCCCCTCTCAGACAAGGGGGCGATGCAGTCACAGATGTGGGTATCCCACAAAGGAATATGGAGCAATTAGGGAGGGATCCTCCCTGTCGCCAGGTGGCAGCATTCCTAACAAAATACAGGCAGTAGACAAGGTGGCTAACACCCCTAGAGCTTATGCGGGAGCTGATTGCGCACTCTGGAATCATCTGGCTAAAGTGGTTAAGAAAAAGACTTGGAAGGGGGAATTTGTGAATTTATTTACCTTGCGTTCAAGGAAGAGCTGACAGAGGAAGGGGGAAAAACAGATAAAAAAAGGGGGGGGTGGGGGAGACAAACCCCACAAACCTATGGTATCTCAAACTCCTGAGAACTGGTCCATGACCTTTCGCATTTATGCAACTATAATTTGTGTGAGAACCTCGGAAGGTGTAATTCCTTGTTCAAGTATGAGAACTTAATAGTAAGGGCTTATGCTACATGTGGTGCGGTAACATAGTTAAAGTGTGGCAGAGAATTTAGACAGAGGGCAGTGGAGGAGCCTGATTTACTCTGGGGTAAAACAGATCAGGAACTTTGGCTTGAATGTATGATTCTTTATGACCCAGCTCAGCTGGCATTCACAGACAATGGGCTGCCAGTGCCAAAACATTGTTTCCAAAATATGGATATAAAAGCCAATGTGTGCTTTGCACTTAATAATGGGAAATGTTTTCACTCCCAATGCAGGTACAATCACCATGGGGGTCAGGATAGTGCACTCTCCTGTTACAGGGGTAAAGGGTGATTTCAACACAGCAGTAAGAAAGGGAGTCTACAAGTCCCAGTGCTTCAGGAGTGGGGAGGAAGTAACCATAGGAAAGTTAAGATACAGGTGTTGTAGAATTTGTTAATGGATTACCCCAGGAAAAGAGAAGCAGCTTATTTATGGAATGGATTTTTGGCTGGTTTTCAAATCCCATATGAAGGAGTGAAGTGCCATTCCTGGGCAGAGAACTTGAAGTCGTTAAAGTCTTCGAGCATATGGTAAGGGCAAAGATGACCTCCGAAGTGTCAGCAAGGAGAGTGCCAGGCCCCTTTCCATGCATTCCAATGCCAAAATTGCACATATGTGCCCTGGGTGTGGTACCAAAGAAGGTGAAGGGGGAATAAAGGCTTATCCACCACCTGCCCTACCCTGCAGCTCATCAGTAAACTATACGACCCCCAACTGTGTTCAGTGAGATAATCATAGCTACCGCAGCATCAAATGATGAGTAAGAAGTGTGGCCCTGGGGAGACGCTGGCAAAATATTACATGAAGTCTGCATTCGGATTGCTTGCAGTGCATCCCAGGGACTAAAACTTGCTTTGGTGTCAGTTTGAAAGCCACTACTATTTTGATAAAGCCATGCCCATGGGGTGTTTGGTGTCATGCACTGCTTTCAAAAGATTCAAAGGCCCTGCCTGAAGTTTAATGTACCTGGGAACCAAATTGGACATAGTTTGGGAAGTTCTGAGGTTACCTATGGAGAAGCTGGAATTGGTCAAGGCACTGATACCGGCTCTCAAAGGGGCAAAGAAAATTACTCTGAACTTTGCATGCCAGGGTTGGCTCCCAGTCAGGAACTTATTGTCTGTGGGGCATCAGCCTCCTCTGGAGCGTGAAAAGCCCATCACTTTGTCAGAATGACAAGGGAAATAAAGGAAGACTCAGGCTTGTGGGAAAGATTCATGGAAGAATTTAATGGGGTTTCAATACGGCGTTCAGACTGGTTGCTCAAGACTAGCTATAGATATAATCTGACACCTCAGGAGGCACAGGTTTTGGGGTGTACTTTCAAAAAGAATGGTATGGCTAGAAGCGGCCAGAAAGTTAGGTGGCTCAGGGTAGTACAAGGGACATCAAGTTTTTTCCTATACTGGTGGCAATAACTATTTGGGGAGAAAACTTTCAAAACAAAAAAGTCCATTTCTAGTGTGACTACCAATCTATGGTCCATACTGTGAACAGTCAGCCAGCTAAGAGTGAGGCTGGTGAGGGCCTTTGTTTTACACTTCCTGCAGTTTAAAATTCTGTGCACGTCCAGGAGTGCCAATACTCTCTCTCAGTTTCAGGACAACAGATTCTGGGAACTCAACCCGCTGGCCAGCAGGGATCTCTGGGTGATGCCCCACCATCTCTGAAATTTTGGGTTATAACAACTATGGGATAGTCAAAGATATGGTTGTCCTGTGGACGCTGGGGGCCTATAAGGCCAGTCTTTCAGAGTTCACAGAATCTAGGGCACAGGAAGGCCTTCATCAGATGCAATATGTGGTGTCCCTGACTCATTGTGGGTTAGTTCCCGCCACCATTTCTGGTTGGCTACTTGACTAGGTTCATGTGTTTCCCAAACCCATGTAGACATTTCATAATACAGAAGCTCTTAGAAGGATGGTCCAGGAGGGACGGGTGAGAGAGGGACAACAGTTTACCCATAACACTGGAAACCTTGACAGGGTTATTAAGAGCTCTATCATGGGTCTGTGGGAGAAAGGCCATTTTATTTAAGGTGGCATTTGTTGTTGCTTTCTTTCGCACTTTTAGAGTGAGTGAGTTGGTGCCTATGGCAGCTGAGGACAGGACCCAGTATGTATTAAACTTAACAGATGTGCCACTATAGGTAGAAGAAAAGTCCCTGCACTCAAGCTACCCAAAAACAAACCAGAAGGGACAAGGGGCTTATATGGTGTTGAAGGAATATGCAGATGAACATTTGTACCCTGTGAAGGCAATAAGAACCTTATTCAAAATCCAGGGCCCACAGCCTGGCCTGCTGTTCATACACAGTGATGGCAGTTTTCTGACAAGATACAAATTTGGCACAGTACTGAGAAAAACCCTATACTACTGAGATCTTGATCCAGAAAAATTTCATACTCATTCTTTCAGGAGTGGGACAGCGACATCAGTGGCTGCAGAGGTATTAGCTTGTGGCAGGAGCAGGCAATGGAGGGCTAGAAATCAAGGTGTTACAAGATTTATCTCCACACCAAGGAAAAGACGGCAGGGAACAGTAAAATGTAACTAACCCATTGCACTTGTTTCTTTCATGGGCTGTTCAGAGTGTACACAACATTTGGATTTGCAGGCACTGTACTGTGAATTGGACCCACAAAAGGGTGACCAGGACAGCAGACAGATCTCAGCTGGCCTTCAGGACCGAAGAGATTTGCATCCGCTGGTTCAGCAGAAAAGTCCTGCACCAAGATCAGCTCATGCCACTTCTGCACTCACTGACAAACAACGCGGACCCACCTCATGTCTTGGTTATTCACCTCAGGGAGAATCATCATGGAGGCTGTACCAAGGTCAAGCTATGCAACCGAATCAATAAGTATATTAGTTTGATTATGCAATCATTGTCAGAAATGAGGTTAATATGGTCAGAAATGCTCACAAGGCAGATTGGGAGAGGAGCTGTAGACCCCAGCCTACGTGAACAAGGCTACAAAGTGAATATGGCAGTCACCAAGATATTCCTGGAGACGGAGGGGTTCAGTGATACAGCACAGAGACATATGTTACAATCAGCCTGAATTTTTATGGGATTATGGCATACAGTTGTCAGATGTGGTGCTGACATATGGCTAAAGAATATGAGCAAACAGCCTGGGCAGGAGTTGTGATATGAGGCAGAGTGGTTGTAGTGGAATGACCAAGCTAGTCGCTGGCACCCTCTGTGGCTGGTTACCAGTGCAGTTAAAAACGATAAATTCAAAGGTTGCCGGAAGAAAAAGACCTGGGATTTTGGTGATGGGTCTTGGGCTGATGGGGCAGAGTGAGACCTTGTGACCGTTGCAGGCTGAATCCAGACCCTTCTGCACCCTCTGTCCCCCTAGCAGGGGAGAGGGTACCAGGACTCAGAGAGCTGAGTCCTGGTGGAGTAAGTTCAGGAGAATCTTCCCCAAGTTACAAGTTATATGGGGTAAGGCAGTGGTTCTCAACCAGGAGTACGTATATCCTTGGGGGTATGCAGAGGTCTTCCAGGGGTACTCAACTCATCTAAATCAGTGTTTCTTAACCTGGGGGTTGCAGCCCCCAGGGGATCACAGGACAGGTTTAGTGGGGTCACAAGTGCAGGGCTGATATTAGGGGTTGTCAAACAGGGTTGCCCCGCAAAGCTAAGTTACATGCTTCAGACAAGGCTCACAAGTGAAAAACAGGCTCAAGTTTCACACTGAAATGTAAGTACAATATTTATATTCCCATCTATTTATTTTAGAATTATATTGTAAAAATGAGAAAGCAAACAATTTCTCGATAATAGTGTACTGTGACACTTTTGTATTTTTATGTCTGATTTTGTAAGCAAGTAGTTTTTAAGTGAGGTGGAACTTGGGGTATGCAAGACAAATTAGACTCCTGAAAGGGGTACAGTAGTCTGGAAAAGTTGAAAGCCACTGTGGTAAGGAACCACAGCCCCCATACTGGAACCAATTAAACACCTGGTATAGGAAAGTATGGGTAATGGGCATGCAATGCCCTTCCCCTGTGTTTAAGTTCAATAAAAGTTGTGGCCTGCATGTATTTGTCCACATTTCGCTACTGTGTTCATATCAAAGGCAGAACGGAGACGAGAAACAAAAGAGGCAGGGCTACTGCAAGGGAAGAGGAAACCATCAGGCCAAAGATCCTATTCAATGACAGTCTGTGATAAAGAAAGAAGGGAGGAGCTCATTATTTTCAATTGGGAGAGACAGCAAAACTAAAAAAAACTGAGAAACTGGAGAAAAGTGAATGTTTAAAATATAAGAGCATATGCATGCAGCTATAAACATTTTGATGCTTGACACGTGCTGTGGTAGAGTAGTAGTTAGTTGTAATGACATGCTGATAACTTCAATATGACTGTCAGTGTTTCAGATGTCAGATTAACATGATTACAACCACTGAATACTTTTTTCTAGAATGTTTGAAAGATTTTGGAACTCAAGTAGTACCATTATTTATGGTTTGTTCCTGATTAAAACAATGTACTTGAGCCCAACAAAAATATAATTGCTCGTTTTCTATGAAACCTAATCTATAGAGGACATTATAACTCAAGTTATTCTATGGAAAGAAGAGATATCTATGTTAAATATACAGCACTAGTGAAGCAATCAACCTACATATCTGTTAGCGGTTTCTTTTTAATCTACGCTGAAGGCTAAGAAAAGGACTTAAAACTATAGTCACTAACCAAATGAAATCACTGTTGGCATGTAAGCATTGCAGTTCGGGACTTCTGGCAAATATCAACAAGAAGCAAATCAGAAAGAGATCTGGCAGACCATATAGTTCCATTTTTCAACAGACAAAAAACAAGAAAACTTTTTTTGTTTTTTTATGGTCAACACAGTGTTCTTCGTAAAAGGTCACACTATACCTAGAAATCTGGTTTGGACACTTGCACTTCAGCTATCTGACAAAAAAGAACCACAGGGGGAGAAAGAAGAATTGTTGGCTCCACAGCTCAAACTTCTTGCACACAGGAACAACAATTATTTAGCTTTAGAATCTAGTGGAAAGAAAAAAGAAAGCCTATCAGTAGAACCATCCACCAACCTGAAGCTAACATCAGGAAATGTCTACACTGATTCAGGAGTCTCTGAATGGAAGTAAGTTTTCAAGTTAAAACAGATCCTCACTGTACCAACCCAGGCAAATGGATGCACCCAATAAACTGAGAAGTAAATAGAATTAACAATTGACTGAGGTCTGCTATCCTGTACCACAGAATAGATTATTTTATATCTTATGGACCAACTATATTTCTGGTGCTTAAATAATAAAATGTGTGCCTGTATTACCCCTGGGAGTCAACACACAGGTTTCTCTTCTCAGCTCTGTCACAGTTGTTTTATGATCTTGGGTAAGTCATTTAACCTCTGTTCCTCAATTTCCCCATGTGCAATTGGAGTTACTTACATATTTTTATCTATCTAAGGTACTTATATGGCCCCCATTATGGCAGTATTGAAGCGCCTAATAATCTTTAGCATAGTTATCCTCATAGCATCCCTGTAAGGTAGGGAAGGATTACTATCCCCATTTTACAGATGGGTAACTGAGACCCAAGGACAAAAAGGAAGTCTGTGGTGGGGTAGAGAATTAATCCCAGGTCTCCAAAGACTCAGGCTAGAGCCCTAGCTACTGGATTATCCTCTCTCCTACACTTTTATGAAGTGTTTGGAGAGCTATAATCGAAAAGATCTGTAAGGAAGCATCTCATCATCCATTTTCACATGCTTAACTTCTTGAAATATTCACTTTTGGGGTTAAAATTTGCAATGCCCAGAGTCCACTGCAAAATGTATTTAAAATTTTATTTTAGGAAAGCCTGAGCAAAATCCCATCAGCCATTATGAATTATGAGAGAACTGAAACTGCAATTTTTAGAGCTGGGTGGGAAACTGTCTTCCAAAACCACAAAAATCTGAGATTTCGAAAACTGCTCCCACCTCAATCTAGGCAAAGTTAAAATCTCAAAATATCCAATTTTTTTTAACAATTTTGAATTTATGAATTTTTTTTCTAAATTAAAAATTAGTCAAATCTGACCCTTTCCCGCAAAACCCTTCAGTATCAACAAACTGACATTTGCCAACTTAAAAAGTTTTAAAAAAAAAATCCTGACCAACCCCCATCACTTCTGTTTGTTAATAATTTCAGCTTTAAAAAAATCATCAGAATAATAAGCACCCAGAACTGAAGTGTGAAAAATAAAAAAATAGCATGGGACCTTTTCCCTGGGGAATAGTCCCTTTGGATTGGGGAAAAAAATGGGTTTGAGTTAGGACAGACAGGAAAAATTTAAATTTGCAAAATGAAAGATAGTATTGTATGAAATTTGTTCCTGCTCAGAGGGACTTCTGTTTAAGGCAGATTTAAGTGGTGTGTAGGCTTCTGTACAAGGATGATTTTCATTCTTATTCCACTAAATCAGGAACTGTGCACTTAGATGCAATGCACATGCTGCTGGCACAGTTCAGGAAGTGCACACTTTACGCTGCAGCAGTATGGACACTTGTATTCTTTATTATTCTCCCTCCATTTTTAACCTGCTCAGAACTCACTAACAAAATTCTACTGGACATTAATTGTACGGAATTTCTCAATATTTTCCTACCTGGGAATGTCTCTGACACGCAAGTAAACTAATCCATATCAGACCAGTAAAAAGGAGTCAGAATCTCGTCTACCCAGAGGAATGCATGTTCATGCATCTTTGAATGGCCCATTCTCAAGCATCAGTCTTCTTAAGCAAGTTTAACTTAGGAAAGACTTCACTTTAGAGAACAGAAGGCTCAGAATAGCATTTTTTTAAAAGCAATCACTCTAGCTAAAGGAAAAGTAAGGTTAGGTAGACTCTTGCATCATGTATATTGTGGAGCATTTCAATTGAGAGAGAAAATATGAAACCCTTTTTTACAACATAGAAACTGAAGATGCCACCACTAGGATGACCGCTACCTCCAAATGAATCCCTAACCTAAGTCTTGCTATTGCATTCTCAAGATAGTCAAGTCTTAATAATGAATGTAAAATTACTCATCCTCAAAGTACTTAGACAAGTAAGCTTTATAAACTTTTTTCAAATCTCATTCCTTCAGCACCTTGTTAGATGTTCCACAGTGAATGGGCACCATATGTGTATTACAAATATGCTAAGTGCTCACATACCATAGTTTGTGACTGAATATGACTTGTGTTTGAAGTGAACTTCCACTGACATCACCACATCTGCAAAAAGAACAGTTGTTTCTACAAAGATGCACAGAGATGATTATTTTGAAAATAAACTTATGCTTAAGAAACTGCTATTATTAACAGTGCTAGCTATACATTTAAAGAGTTACTGTATACATGAAAAAAGAAAAGGAGTACTTGTGGCACCTTAGAGACTAACCAATTTATTTGAGCATAAGCTTGCGTGAGCTACAGCTCACTTCATCGGATGCATAAAGTGGAAAATGCAGTGAGGAGACTTATATACACACAGACCATGAAAAAATGGGTGTTTATCATACACATTGTAAGGAGAGTGATCACTTAAGATGAGCTGTTACCAGCAGGAGAGTGGGGTTGGGGGAGAGAAAACCTTTTGAAGTGATAATCAAGGTGGGCCATTTCCAGGAGTTAACAAAAACGTCTGAGGAACCGGGGGTGGGGGAGGGTGGAATAAACAAGAGGAAATAGTTTTACTTTGTATAATGACTCAACCACTCCCAGTCTCTATTCAAGCCTAAGTTAATTGTATCCAATTTGCAAATTAATTCCAATTCAGCAGTCATAGAATCATAGAATATCAGGGTTGGAAGGGACCTCAGGAGGTCATCTAGTCCAACCCCCTGCTCAAAGCAGGACCAATCCCCAATCAAATCATCCCAGCCAGGGCTTTGTCAAGCCTGACCTTAAAAACTTCCAAGGAAGGAGATTCTACCACCTCCCTAGGTAACGCATTCCAGTGTTTCACCACCCTCCTCGTGAAAAAGTTTTTCCTAATATCCAATCTAAACCTCCCCCACTGCAACTTGAGACCATTACTCCTTGTCCTGTCCTCTTCTAACACTGAGAATAGTCTAGAACCATTCTCTTTGGAACCACCTCTCAGGTAGTTGAAAGCAGCTATCAAATCCCCCCTCAGTCTTCTCTTCTGCAGACTAAACAATCCCAGTTCCCTCAGCCTCTCCTCATAAGTCATGTGTTCCAGACCCCTAATCATTTTTGTTGCCCTTCGCTGGACTTTCTCCAATTTATCCACGTCCTTCTTGTAGTGTGGGGCCCAAAACTGGACACAGTACTCCAGATGAGGCCCCACCAATGTCGAATAGAGGGGGACAATCACGTCCCTCAATCTGCTCGCTGTGCCCCTACTTATACATCCCAAAATGCCATTGGCCTTCTTGGCAACAAGGGCACACTGCTGACTCATATCCAGCTTCTCGTCCACTGTCACCCCTAGGTCCTTTTCCGCAGAACTGCTGCCTAGCCATTCGGTCCCTAGTCTGTAGCGGTGCATTGGGTTCTTCCGTCCTAAGTGCAGGACCCTGCACTTATCCTTATTGAACCTCATCAGATTTCTTTTGGCCCAATCCTCTAATTTGTCTAGGGCCCTCTGTATCCTATCCCTGCCCTCCAGCGTATCTACCACTCCTCCCAGTTTAGTATCATCCGCAAATTTGCTGAGAGTGCAATCCACACCATCCTCCAGATCATTTATGAAGATATTGAACAAAACCGGCCCCAGGACCGACCCCTGGGGCACTCCACTTGACACCGGCTGCCAACTAGACATGGAGCCATTGATCACTACCCGTTGAGCCCGACAATCTAGCCAACTTTCTACCCACCTTATAGTGCATTCATCCAGCCCATACTACTTTAACTTGCTGACAAGAATACTGTGGGAGACCGTGTCAAAAGCTTTGCTAAAGTCAAGAAACAATACATACACTGCTTTCCCTTCATCCACAGAACCAGTAATCTCATTATAGAAGGCGATTAGATTAGTCAGGCATGACCTACCCTTGGTGAATCCATGCTGACTGTTCCTGATCACTTTCCTCTCGTGTAAGTGCTTCAGGATTGATTCCTTGAGGACCTGCTCCATGATTTTTCCGGGGACTGAGGTGAGGCTGACTGGCCTGTAGTTCCCAGGATCCTCCTTCTTCCCTTTTTTAAAGATTGGCACTACATTAGCCTTTTTCCAGTCATCTGGGACTTCTCCCGTTCGCCACGAGTTTTCAAAGATAATGGCCAATGGCTCTGCAATCACATTCGCCAATTCCTTTAGCACTCTCGGATGCAACTCGTCCGGCCCCATGGACTTGTGCACATCCAGCTTTTCTAAATAGTCCCTAACCACCTCTTTCTCCACAGAGGGCTGGCCATCTACTCCCCATGTTGTGATGCCCAACGCAGCAGTCTGGGAGCTATCCTTGTTAGTGAAGACAGAGGCAAAAAAAGCATTGAGCACATTAGCTTTTTCCACATCCTCTGTCACTAGGTTGCCTCCCTCATTCAGTAAGGGGCCCACACTTTCCTTGACTTTCTTCTTGTCTCTCATTGGAGTCTGTTTTTGAAGTTTTTTTTGTTGAATAGTCACTTTTAGATCAGAAATCGAGTGACCAGAGAGACTGAAGTGTTCTCCGACTGGTTTATGAATGTTATAATTCTTGACATCTGATTTGTGTCCATTTATTCTTTTACGTAGAGACTGTCCAGTTTGCCCAATGTACATGGCAGAGGGGCATTCCTGGCACATGATGGCATATGTCACATTGGTAGATGTGCAGGTGAACATCTACCAATGTGATATATACCATCATGTGCGAGCAATGCCCTTGATTATCACTTCAAAAGGTTTTCTCTCCCCTCACCTTACTCTCCTGCTGGTAATAGCTCATCTTAAGTGACCACTCTCCTTACAATGTGTATGATAAACACCCATTTTTCATGATCTGTGTGTATATAAATCTCCTCACTGTATTTTCCACTTTATGCATCCAATGCAGTGAGCTTTGGCTCACAAAAGCTTATGCTCAAATAAATTGGTTAGTCTCTAAGGTGCCACAAGTACTCCTTTTCTTTTTGCGAATACAGACTAACATGGCTGCTACTCTGAAACTGTATACATGGCATACCATACACTTGTCTCTCCTTCTTGCTCTGAAAAGGGAAAAGGTAGGACCTGTGCAGGAGGTAAATAAGTGCATAAGGAATCATAGGAGGGAGAGAAGACTGGTGAAAAGATACAGTCAGAGAAAGGGAACGTAAGAATCAGTCACACACACGGCCACATTGTGAACCCTTAGTTATGTTGGCGAGCACTTAGCATTCACTTCACTGAGACTACGTGAAAAATGAAAGCAAGCAAGACTTGAGAGAAAAAGTCTGTTACCCTAACTAATAGTGAAACAAACTTATGAAAATATATGCATGGCAACTCATTATCCAATTAGATACTACTTCCTGGTTTCCATTTTCTTTTTTTCCCCAAGTGCAAATTGGAGTTCACTGCCCCTAAAAGTATAATCCACCACCATTGTCAGCTCCAACAAGGTTCTCTCATTGTGTAGCCTTGCTGGGTTAGCCAACACTTTCTGATTCTACAAGCAAAGCAGCTTGCTACAATAATTAAACAGTTTTTAAAATTACCCACTGAGATGTTCTCCTATAGAAATTAACTTTCCTTGACAACAACAAGAATGCCACCTAGTCGAAAGGAAAAAATCCCGGTTCATAGAGATTTTAATTATGTTAACCTTGGATGTCTCAGATTTATCAGCGTATTAACACTGAGAACCATGAACTGCCTTTGATTGGCCCTGGGTAACACAGGAAAAGTGTTCTACTTCAGTTTAAGTAAACACCACCACAATACCTTTCGTAGGGAAAGAAAAACTGGATGGGATCACTGACTTGTGCATTACCTTCTAATTACTGCATACACTTTGTCACTAGGCTGGTGTTTTGCCCCCTTTGAAACAATGAAACTGTAGAACTATTTGTCCCAGAAGATAGCAGATTTACTTTTCTATCTCTTACATTTTGGCTGGATTACTGATATTCTTTGGAGGGCTCCCAGCAGAAACTGTAAATAGACTACAACTACTCCAAAAAAATGCCTCTGTCTGGATTTTAACCTAAACCAAAGAGTCTTCTCACAGTCCACCGTACTGAGGATTAATTCACAAGTTTCAAGTAAATAGCCAATAGACCAACTTTTCACACCTCTGATTTGATGCATTTATCTGGCTGAACATACTTCACCTCTTCATTTTGCTTTTCACAAGTTTGTTTGTATATTAAATCCGTACCTGTTAAGGGCTTTTAGCTACTTAACTCCCACTGCCATCAATTAGCCAATTTTGATGATGTTTTTAAAACTAAGCTTGGAATATTTTAGTGGATGGGGAAAAAACAGATTCCCTAATAGAACGCTAGCTCAAAAGATTAGTAACTAAAAATAAAATTCTTCACTGCTTAGGATGCTAGCAAAGACACATGCAATACAAATTGTATAATGGAGAGGTAAATGAGAGTGACGCTTCCCCGTGGATCATGAGGCACTTTGCTATCACCTGCCTTTAACATGAGGAAGCATTGTCTGTGCACGCTGTGGGTCAGCTCCCCAACTTCCTGGGCCACAAGCAACATAAGCACTCCCCTCTAGGCCTTGAGGCTTCACTGTTATCCTACAGGCTAGCAATCGGCCCACCCCAACTCCCAAGCCCTCAGTGTCTCCCTGGAGCGTCCAGTCCTTGATCTACTGGACACGTGCAATATTCACAGATTCACTGCTTCTAAAGAAACAGTTTTTCCACTGCAGATCACTGCTCCGCTTAACACACAGCATTTAGGCCTGGTTTACACCAAAGAGTTAGGTTGACTAGGCTATGCCACTGAGCAGTGTAGTTAAGCCGAGATAAATCCCCAGTGTAGACAGTGCCAGGTTGATGGAAGAATTCTTTAGCTACCACCTCTGGGGGAGGTGGATTACCTGCTGATGGGAGAACCCCTCCCATCGGCAGAGGTAGTGTCTTCACTGAAGAACTACAGCAGCATAGTTGCAGCACTGAAGACATGCCACTGTAGCATTTCACGTGTAGACAAGCCATTAAATATGTTTACAGTGAAATCAAGTATAAATTTATTTAACAAAGCATAGAGATTCCAGTAGTAGCAATTAGAAGTATTGGAAATAAACGGTTACATATAAAATAAAATCAAAATCATTCCACAGCCTCGACTTAACTAACAAGACTCTCTCCTTATCTAATAAAGCATTGCTTATCCAAAAATCCTTGCAGGGCTTTACAGCCAGGCTGGCTATGACCCTCCTTCCATGAGACAAGCATATGCATTTGGCTCCTAGGTGGAGGAGTCTGTGTATTTCTTTGCACCCCAGTATACCAGAACAATCCATTGCCTTTATTCATAAGCATGGCACCCCCCTAATGTTTGTTTCATCCTGTAGATTTTCTTTCTTGTAGATTTTATAATCTTTTATTTAGCCCTGGTTTAGTATGCAAATAGGCACACATTGTGAGCATACAATACACAACACACAAATGGCCAGACAGGGAGATACGAGTCTCTTGCCTGAAAGGAACGTTTCTGGGGTGTGTCACCTCCTGGTGACCTACCTTAACTCCAAGACCTTAAGAACACAATTTTTACTATAAATACATAACTCCTTAAATATTCTCCATACAGACATTTCACAATGATTATGATGACAAGTTGGCTACGGGATCTTGGTGGAGACCTCACATGCTGCCCTTTGGTGAACTATTATGCAAATATTCAACCCAGGGGATCCTGTAATACCCTATGCATCCCCTGCTCCCTCTGCCAGTTGGCACAAAGAGGTCCCTGGTTCAGGGATTTTAAATATCAAGTACTATTTTCCTTCCAGAACCTCTGAAAAAAACCCTAACATACTGAGTCTTCTATTAAAGATGGATATCGTGTCCTATACTCAAAAAGTTCCACCCCCAAAAAATAGTATAATTGCAAAAATTCTAATTTCTCAAGAAAAATACAAATACAGGTTTTTAAAAATACAACAAACAAGAATTTAACATGAATACAACAATTGACAGACATCAGGACAAAGGTATACAAACATACAATCTACTGCTTCATGCATGACCATAAAGTAAGTGTGCATTAGTTATAATTATAATGTAAAAATAATCTTAGTTGTGACATCATGTATGACCCATTATATCACAACTGCATTGATGCATTCACGTGGCATTAACTTTAGCGTATCTTCCTTCAGTCTGTCACAAATATAAGTTATTTTCTCCACCAGAACTGCGTTTGACAGTTGTTTCAACTCTTCTGAATAAATTGAAGGTGACACAGATTAATAAATTGTAAAAATCAAGGGAAAGATCTTCAAAGGCACAAGTGTCAGGAGCCTAATCCTACAAAGCTAATATAGATATTTATACAACATGGTGTGAACATGCAATGCAGAATTAAGATGGATACATTACAGGAATCATCTGACCTTACTGAACTATTCAGACCTTTTGACAACTTCAAGACGATATTATATATATTGTATATTTTTAAAGAAACAAAGTTGTGCACATACCACACACAAACACTAGATGCAACAACTCTGCCTTCAATCATCAAAGAAGGATGATTACCTATTACAACTGTAATACCTGAAGAGGTGATTATTTTTAATTTAGCTTTGAAGTCGTAACCCATTTTATTGTTTTGTTTTGTTTTTTAATTTTGAGGACTAAGTAAATTCCACACACACAAACACCCCAAAAAAAACCACGACAAAGCAAAAACCCCTCTAATTAAAATACTGGACTTCTAAAGCCAGTGCAGAAGTGGTTACAGGAGATCAACACTTGTACATCATCCAGCTAGCAGCCAGAATGTAAAATCTACAAGCAAATTCTCACTCACATCTGCTGGATGCCTGTTGCTTTCCTCTTCATGTTTCCATGGAAATGATGTCAGACTGGACAGGATAAAGATTCTGTACTATCTTCTATAAACCTTCAATTACTTTATTTTGACTGATCTGATCACTATTTCCATGGAAATTTAAGCATAAAGACAGCCAGGTCCTCCTCAGCTTGCAGCCAGCATATGAAATCTCCAAGCAATTGTGCCACTCTCCAAAAATCAAGTACATTGGCTATAAAAGTTTGCAGTACTTTAAATTTGAAGAAACTTATGTAAGAATACAGAAAACATATTTTGCATACCACCTTTGCTGGGTGTAATACTTTTAAGGAAAGCAAAATTAGCTAATGTATTTTTATCTGAAATTTTATTCCTGATATGCCACAAAGTCTGCACTTTTCTCAGCCATTAAGAGTCCTCCTTTCTAGATGTCCATTTAGTAAGTAGTTTTTACCTTAATGTAAGCAGGAAGAGTGCTAAAAAATCAACTTTACATTTAAATGTTGGAATCAGATCATTTCATATCAAAATTTTACATCAGGAGAAGAGTCAAATTCCACTGCATCTCTCTGTATTTTAAAAAAATATATAAAAAGAGAATTTCTAGAATTAACTTAACCTCAACCTTCCAAAAGAAAAGATGATACCCACAATCGTAAAGAAATCAGAAGTTATACCCACGAATGACAAAAGTCTTAATTTCCTCCACTGGTAAAGTAACTGTCCTGATCAACTAGACCACATTTTAATATTCCTTTATATGGTCTAGGTTAGAGTACCACCAAGCTTACATTGCTCTATAGAATTTCAGTTCTCTGAAGAGCTGAAAACACCAACAAGATTTATAGGCCAGGTTGTGTGGCACCTCTTTAGACATCTCTGACTCGCCAAAATAATTCACTGAA
The DNA here is from genome assembly GCF_015237465.2 of Chelonia mydas. NCBI lineage: Eukaryota > Metazoa > Chordata > Testudines > Cheloniidae > Chelonia > Chelonia mydas. The sequence continues at coordinate 230,214,884 of NC_057850.1, forward strand.
CAGTAAAGAAAAAAGAGACACTTTGACAAAGGTAAACATTTCCTAGACTTACACGGATTTAGATTTAAGAGATACATGTCAATTACCCATCTAATTTTTGTCTATGACTTTTCATATATCAATATTAAGACTTTAACTGCAGTAAAACTCTCTCCCCTGTTCTGTAAAACCGACCACATGTGTACATTGTTTGGATAGTCTGCATTACAGAAGTGACAGCTTTCCTCTGAAACTTCAGAATTTATGTCTTCAGTAAGTTTTGCATGCTTTCTATGCTTGAAAAATATAAACTATAACGTAAGAAGCAAGCTTGCCTGCTTCCCCTACAGAGCATGCTGAACAATTACCTTTCATTGGCCATAGATTGTTACCAGCTGCTGCCATCTACCTCATTCACACCTCCCTCTACATATGGCCAGGTGGTATATGCTTACACTCACATGGTCTGGCTTCCTTCCCTTCCCTTCTCCCCCCATGCCAAAGCAAATAGCATTTCAGACAATTAACAACCTGCCCCAAAGGATTTGCTGTGAGCATACAGAAACATGGCCTACTTCCCTCACATGGGAGGCATAATTTACAAAGATTCTTTACAGCCAACTGGTATCTCAAGAAACTCTGACTATACCTCACATGAAAAAAAAATCATCTTATTTCTTCACTATGCCCCCCTTTTCCATTTATTTTTTAAAGGGCTCAGCTTTTGAGCAAATGGCAAATTTGTATGGAAATTGCTTACGAGGCTCACATGCAATAATGATGTGTCAGTATAATGTAAATCACTAAACAGAAAAGTAGAATCCAGACATTTCTTCATCATAAAGTATGAGGCTAAAGATGTGTGTATTGAGTCCAGAAACAAAGTGTAAATGAGGAACACAAAAGTAGAATATAGATTTAATTATATCTGTACGACTTTCTAAGGTAATTCATTAACAGATTTTAAGGGCAGAAGAGACGGTTACTCACCTTGCAGTAACTGAGGTTCTTCGAGATGTGTGTTCCTGTGGGTGCTCCATTCCAGGTGACAGTGCGTCCAGGCGCCATTGATCAAAGATCTTCGGTAGCAGTGCCTGGTCGGGACTCACGCTCTCAGCTGCTGTCTCGTTAGACTCTGCCTGAGCGCGCACGTCTCACAGCCCCCTCAGTTCCTTCTCTACTGTGGAGATGTCAGAATAGTACTCCAAAGTAAAGGGGAGGAGGGCAGGGAGTGGAGCACCCACAGGGACACACATCTCGAAGAACCTCAATTACTGCAAGGTGAGTAACCTTCTCTTCTTTTTCAAGTGCTGTCCCTGTGGGTGCTCCACTCCAGGTGAATGTGAAGCAGTACCCACTATGGCTGGTGGGACTTAGGCCTTGCGGCAGCGACGACTCTAGACAGTACTGTGTGGCCTACTATGGTGTCTGCCGTGGTATCCTGCGTGATAGCATAATGTCTGGTAAATGTGTGTTCAGATGTCCATGTGGCCGCCTTACAGATATCAGGAATAGGTACGTTATGGAAGAAGGGAACGGATGTTGACATAGCTCACATAGAATAAGTTCTGATGCCTTCGAGTGGTTGGGCATTCTGAATGAGGTAACAGTATCTGATGCAGTCAGAGATCCACTTGGAAAGGCGTTGCTTAGAGATAGCCACACCCTTCGATCTCTCAGTAGTGGAGACAAATAGCTGTGGGTACTTTCAAAATGGTTTAGTCCTGTCCAGATAAAAGGCGATTGCTAGGCTAACGTCGAGGGTATGTAGAGCTGCTTCATGTGGAGTGTCATGAGGTTTGGGATAGAATGCAGGTAAGTATATTAGTTGGAGAAGGTGGAAGGTGGACACCACCTTAGGGAGAAATTTAGGATGGGGTCACAGGGTAACTTTATCTTTAGAGACGGTTGTGTAGGGAGGGTAGGCCATCAGGGCACTTATTTCCCCCTCTCTCCTTGCTGATGTTATAGCAACCAAGAAAGCTACCTTCATAGACAGGTGGAGAAGAGATGGGGTAGCTAAGGGCTCAAAAGGAGGTTTCATAAGACCGCAAAGAACTAGGTTGAGATTCCAGGCAGCTGCCGATGGCTAAATCTCAGGGTACAGATTTTGCAGGCCTGTGAGAAAGCGTTTTATGGTAGGGTGGGCAAAGAGCGCATATCTGTCCAGCAAATCATGGAAGGTGGCGAGGGCCGTGAGGTGTACTCTGATGGAGCTGACTGATAGCCCATCCTCTTTTGGTTCCAAAAGGTAGTCTAGGACCTTAGGGAGGGTCACGGTATGGGGTGTCAAGTGTTTATGGGAGCACCACATGGAGAAGCATTTCCACTTGTGCAGGTAAGTCTTACAAGTGGAGTCTTTTCTGCTATGCAGGAGGACATACCGGACTTGCTCAGAAAAGGCTAGTTCATGGGTCTGGAACCATGAAGGAACCACGCCATCAGATGGAGTTTCTGGAGCTGTGGGTGAAGAAAAGGTTTTCTGGTCTTGTCCACCATTGTAGAGAAGCTATTACATTCGCTGGAGGAGTTAGCATCATGCAGAAGCTGTGTCTGCTGGGTTTGTAGTTTGAATTGGGCCAACCCTGACGACATCTCATGTGCAGCCTGGCATACTTGACCACGATGGTGGTGGCTGCCATGTGGCCAAAGAGCTGTAGGCAAATTCTTGCCTGTATCTTGGGACGAATGGAGAGCATGCGTATGAGATGGGTAATAGTGAGGAATCTGTTGTGTGGGAGTGAGGCTCTGGTTCAGATTGAGTCCAGGTGAGCTCCGATGAACTCGATCCATTGTGTAGGTGTCAGGGTGGATTTTTGGAAGTTTATTTGCAGACCTAAGCTGTGGAAGAGGAAGATGGCGAAATGGGTAGCTCATAGTGTCTCGTTGTTTGAGTTGCCTTTGATGAGGCAATCGTCTAGGCAGGGGAAAGAGTATGATCCCGTGTCTGCAGAGGTGGGCTACGACTACGGCTAGGGTCTTGGAGAATACTCTCAGTGCTGTGGAGAGTTCGAAAGGGAGTACCCTGTGTTGAAAATGTTCGTGTCCGAGTGTGACTCGCAGGAAGCGTCTGTGGGCTGGATGAATGGATATGTGAAAATAGGCATCCTGTAGGTCGAAGGGCTGTGAACCAGTCCCCTTGTTCCACTGAGGATGTTATTGTGCCCAGTGTGACCATCTTAAATTTCTGTACACGTACAAATTTGTTCAGTCGGCATAGGTCTAGTATAGGCCTCCATCCCCCACTCTTCTTTTGGGTTAAAAAGTAGTGGGAGTAGACCCTTTTCCTTGATGTTGTGTCGGCACACGCTCCACTGCACCTAGCTGTAGAAGATAAGCCACTTCTATGCGAAGTAGGTGCAGAGGGACGGGGAAGGGTAGGATATAAAAGGGATGGAGTAATCAGACTGAACTATTTCCAAGACCCAATGGTCCTGTGTGATCTGCTGCCAGGCATGGTGGAAAACCTAGAGGCGGCAGCCAAATGGACAGTGGAGTCAAGGGGTGGTTGCGCAGACCCTCGACCAACACTTCAAAATTGTTGTTTGTTTCCCAATGGGTGGGAGGTAGCTGGTTGCGCTTGGTTTTGTCTGCACCTAGGAGGTCTAGCGCGATTCCTGGCTATATCGTATGGTCTGGGCTGGGGCCAATGATATTGTTCTGTGCGTGGCCTCTGATAAGATTGATACCGTTGTCTCCTGGGAAGGGATGGGTAGATGCCCAGGGTCCACAGGGTTGCTCTAGAGCAGGGGTCCCCAACACGGCACCCACCAGGACAGTTGTGTGCGCCCGCAGGACACCACACCACTGAAATGCCGCCAAGAAGAGTTGCCATTTCTCGGCAGCATTTCGGCCGCGGCGCTTCTTGTCGCTGCCGCTTCTCAGGGGCAGGGTGTCTGGCACCCACCACAGTCTTCTGGGAATAGGAATATGCTATTCCCACAGAAAGGTTGGGGACCACTGCTCTAGAGTCTTTCATGGTGTGAAGGACTTAGTCAGCTTTTTTTGCAAAAAGCTTATCTTTATCAAAGGGGAGGTCCTCCACTTTGGTCTGTAGGTCTTTGGGGATACCAGATGCAGACAGCCAGGAAGATCTGCGCATAACCACTGCAGTTGCGGTAGTGCGAGCTGCTGTGTCTGCCATGTCTAGAGATGCTTGTAGAGCCATTCTGGAGACCAACTGGTCCTGGACAAAGACTGACTTAAAGTCTGCTCTCCTGTCCTCCAGGATATGGGAGGTAAAATCAAAGAGTTTATTGTAATTGTTGAAGTCGTAGCTTGCAGGTAGGGCGGAATAATTTGCAATTCTAAATTGCAGAGTGAAGGAGGTATAAACCTTACGGCCCAAGAGGTCAAGACATTTGAGGTCCTTGTCTTGCGGGGTGGGAAGGTAGTGCGGCTGTTTCGTCCTGTGTGTCGCTGCATTCACTGCAAGAGAATTTGGTTGTGGATGAGAGAATAAGAAGTCTACATCCTTAGCAGGAACATAATATTTATGTTCAGCCTTTTTGCAAGTTGGTAGGATAGAGGCTGGGGTCTGCCGGAGGGTGCCTGCTGGTTCTAGGAACGCTTCATTTATGGGGAGCACAATCTTTGAGGGCACAGAGTGTTGGAGGATTTTGAGGAGTCTGTGTTGTGTATCCTGGACCTCCTCTAAAGGGATGTCCTGGCTGAGTGCCACCTTCTTGAAAAGTTCTTAGAATTGTTTAAAGTCGTCCACATTCTGTGGAGGCGGAGGCATGAGGGCTCCGTCTGGAGCTGATGGAGAGTTAGGAGTCGGTGAATCAGGGTATGGTCCATAGCCCACCTCTTCAGAGGGGGGTTTAGGCACTCTAGAAGTAGACGGAGCTGGAGACAGAGGCGCAGAAGGAGCTTGTGGTCTGGTGGAAGAAGCATGAGGGCGAGTGACAGTAGGAGCTGGCCAAGGGTACCACTGAGGCCAAGGCATGGGATACGAGAAGTTAGGTGCCGCCCACGAGGGGGCAAAGTGGTTGTGAGCCGTGACCTGAGATGCAAAAGGTTCTGGTGGAGGAAGAGAGACAGGTGGGGAGAACTCCGCCTGCTGCTGCATATCAGGCTCACTGTCAGTAAAGGTAGCCAGGTAGTTGGGGAAACCGGCTGGTCAAAGAGTGCGCACTGTGTCAAGGAGCAAAGAGTCAGGCTGTGGGGCCACTGAGAGGTCATCCTGACTTAAGAATTGCTGCTGCTGCTCCCTGGGCTGTGATCCTGCTGAGCATGATCTGTGCTCAGAAGTGTGCACAGACTTCTGTTTAGCTTTCCCCAGTGCCGCAGGCCGTTTGTAGGCACCCTGTGGGATGTCCACTGCTGCTGCTGGAGTGGCAGGCAGGCTCAGTGCCAGTATTCTTGTCAGCACCAGGGCAGAACGCGCTGTCGGCACTGGGTCTATTTTCGGTGCCGAGGGGACTGGTGCCAAGGAGAACTTCCCGGTACGGGAAGTCAGGTCCCTGCCTCTGCCCTCCGCGGGAACTGTGGCTGAAGTGCTAGGACGGTCAGAAGCACCTGCCTTCGGCACTGTCAGCACTGAGGGTAAGGATCTTGCAGGAGACCCTTTACCCTTTTGAAAGTCTCTGCACGGAGACAGTTGGGCTTCCTGCCTCTTCGCCTGAGAGGGTGAAGCCATGCTCCCAATTGGTTCCGACCTGGCTGGGGAGCGTGAGGGAGAGGATTTGCTATTGCCCGTCTCCATAGGTAGCTATAAGGATTTCTCCATCAGGAGCATTTTCAGCAGCAGGTCCCTGTCATGACGAGCCCTGGTTTTGAGGCTCGTACAATGGACACACTTGGCAGGGACGTGTGTCTCGCTGAGGCACTTCATACAACGCGACTGTCCGTCGGACCCTGGTATAGAGTCTTGACAGGAAGCACATTTCTTGAATCCTGAAGACCCTGGCATTATTGCACTAGGAATGCCAGGGGAGAGTGTCTCATTGGGAGACAAACTTGAGGAAAAAGAAGGGTTTTTTTGTTTTGTTTCTTTTAAACTAAGTAAGTATTCTAAAGGAAGGGAAATAACTGGGATGTTACTATTTCTACGTCTTTGTACTTGTTTCCTTCAGAGACCAGGGAAGAGGATCAGCACTGCCCCGAGTCCTGTCTTCAGCAGAGGATGGTTGAGAAGGAACCGAGGGGGGTGCAGGACACGCGCACTCAAGCAGACTCTAACGAGACTGCGAGACAGCAGCTGAGCGCATGTGTCCCGACCAGGCACTGCTACCAAAGATCTCAACGGCGCTGGGACACACCGTCACCTGGAGTGGAGCACCCACAGGGACAGCACTCGAAGAAGAAGGGACTATTATGATCATCTAGTCTAACTTCCAGCATAACACAGGCCATAGAACCTCACCCAATAATTCCTGCATTAAACCTGTAACTACTGTTTGAGTTGTAGCATGTGGAACACTCTCAGGCACATTTATTCTAAAGACTAGTATTTGTTTCTTACAGTTTCTGGCACAGGGTGTGTGTTATAAAGCTAAAAGAAAATCTCTCTTCCTGTAAACCTAGCTCAATCCAGTCCAGATCATAGGTTTAGTTTGGTAGCCAGCAATCAGAGATTAAACAAACTGCAATTTCAGCATATACAGTAGTGCTATTACACAGTATAGTATAATACCTGGACCAATTAAAATGACCTGATGATGCTGCGCATTGACATTATTACTGCAGAAAAGCCTACCATAATCCATGGAGCGTTCACTAATTATTTTATTTTGTAACAGCCTTACTACAATAGCCTTTTCTAATCTTATTTTTCCTAAACATTTCCTTTATTTTTCTCTGTAAAGATAAAAAAGTAACAGCAGCCTTGAGCTTTCTCAGTTTCTATCTCATGGCATCTGCAAATGTACAGCTTGAAAATCTCTGGAAATCTCACAATGACAACTCCCTCAGTAACCCAGTCTTTGGTGCGCCAATACCACTGCGATTCCAATATTTCAACTTTCAGAATAACCACTTGACTGAATGCATACACTCAAGAAACGGCATTATGTACTTTGGTTACATTAATATTCAAAGATGAATTTACCACTACACGTTTTCCTCGTCCATTCTATTGCGGTATTTAGAAAAATGAAAGCCCCTGAAGTTAACCATTTCTTTCTCAAAGAAGGAGATACAAATTTAAGGATATTTAAGGGTAATGCATGAATTTCTAGAAGCCCAGTACTTAGCTTTTTCAATCCTACTTTGCTTCCAATCATAAATAGAGATGCTTAAGACTATGGAGGGGGTGAAGGGCTCACTCCGAGCCAAGTTGGCAAATTGAAAAGGACAGAAGAATTTGCATTAAGTCCACATGAAAATATTCTGTAATTGCTACTCTAATTCTTTAAAGAAAGTGAATACAGGAATTGTTCTCCTCCCTTTTCTCCTCTTCCCCCACCCTCGCCCCCCAAGTTCTCTAACCAGTCTATGAGCCTGTACTATTTTGGGCTGTGATCATCTAAGTACTTTAATAATCTTGGAGATCATAGAATCATAGAATATCAGGGTTGGAAGAGACCTCAGAAAGTCATCTAGTCCAACCCCCTGCTCAAAGCAGGACCAATCCCCAACTAAATCATTCCAGCCAGGGCTTTGTCAAGCCTGACCTTAAAAACCTCAAAGGAAGGAGATTCCACCACCTCCCTAGGTAACGCATTCCAGCGTTTCACCACCCTCCTAGTGAAAAAGTTTTTCCTAATATCCAACCTAAACCTCCCTCACTGCAACTTAAGACCATTACTCCTTGTTCTGTCATCAGCTACCACTGAGAACAGTCTAGATCCATCCTCTTTGGAACCCCCTTTCAGGTAGTTGAAAGCAGCTATCAAATCCCCCCTCATTCTTCTCTTCCGCAGACTAAACAATCCCAGTTCCCTCAGCCTCTCCTCATAAGTCATGTGTTCCAGTCCCCTAATCATTTTTGATGCCCTGCGCTGGACTCTTTCCAATTTTTCCGCATCCTTCTTGTAGTGTGCGGCCCAAAACTGGACACAGTACTCCAGATGAGGCCCCACCAATGTCGAATAGAGGGGGACAATCACGTCCCTCAATCTGCTCGCTGTGCCCCTACTTATACATCCCAAAATGCCACTGGCCTTCTTGGCAACAAGGGCACACTGCTGACTCATATCCAGCTTCTCGTCCACTGTAACCCCTAGGTCCTTTTCTGCAGAACTGCTGCCGAGCCATTCGGTCCCTAGTCTATAGTGGTGCATGGGATTCTTCCGTCTTAAGTGCAGGACTCTGCACTTGTCCTCGTTGAACCTCATCAGATTTCTTTTGGTCCAATCCTCTAATTTATCTAGGGCCCTCTGTATCCTATCCCTACCCTCCAGCGTATCTACCTCTCCTCCCAGTTTAGTGTCATCTGCAAACTTGCTGAGGGTGCAATCCATACCATCCTCCAGATCATTTATGAAGACATTGAACAAAACCGGCCCCAGGAACGACCCTTGGGGCACTCCACTTGATACTGGCTGCCAACTAGACATGGAGCCATTGATCACTACCTGTTGAGCCCGACAATCTAGCCAACTTTCTATCCACCTTACAGTCCATTCATCCAGCCCATACTTCTTTAACTTGCTGGCAAGAATACTGTGGGAGACCATGTCAAAAGCTGTGCTAAAGTCAAGGAACAACACGTCCACTGCTTTCCCCTCATCCACAGAGCCAGTTATCTCGTCATAGAAGGCAATTAGATTAGTCAGGCATGATTTGCCCTTGGTGAATCCATGCTGACTGAATCCATTCCTGATCACTTTCCTCTCGTGTAAGTGCTTCAGAATTGATTCCTTGAGGACCTGCTCCACGATTTTTCCAGGGACTGAGGTGAGGCTGACTTGCCTGTAGTTCCCAGGATCCTCCTCCTTCTCTTTTTTAAAGATGGGCACTACATTAGCCTTTTTCCAGTCGTCCGGGACTTCCCCCGATCGACATGAGTTTTCAAAGATAATGGCCAATGGCTCTGCAATCACATTCGCCAACTCCTTTAGCACACTCGGATGCAGCGCATCAGGTCCCATGGACTTGTGCTCGTCCAGCTTTTCTAAATAGTCCCGAACCACTTCTTTCTCCACAGAGGGCTGGTCACCTCCTCCCCATGCTGTGCTGCCCAGTGCAGTAGTCTGGGAGCTGACCTTGTTCGTGAAGACAGAGGCAAAAAAAGCATTGAGTACGTTAGCTTTTTCCGCATCCTCTGTCACTAGGTTGCCTCCCTCATTCAGTAAGGGGCCCACACTTTCCTTGACTTTCTTCTTGTTGCTAACATATCTGAAGAAACCCTTCTTGTTACTCTTAACATCTCTTGCTAGCTGCAACTCCAGGTGTGATTTCGCCTTCCTGATTTCACTCCTGCATCCCCGAGCAATATTTTTATACTCTTCCCTGGTCATTTTTCCAATCTTCCACTTCTTATAAGCTTCTTTTTTGTGTTTAAGATCAGCAAGGATTTCACTGTTAAGCCAAGCTGGTCGCCTGCCATATTTACTATTCTTTCTACACATCGGGATGGTTTGTCCCTGTAACCTCAATAAGGATTCTTTAAAATACAGCCAGCTCTCCTGGACTCCTTTCCCTCTCATGTTATTCTCCCAGGGGATCCTGCCCATCAGTTCCTGGAGGGAGTCAAAGTCTGCTTTTCTGAAGTCCAGGGTCCGTATCCTGCTGCACTCCTTTCTTCCCGTGTCAGGATCCTGAACTCGACCATCTCATGGTCACTGCCTCACAGGTTCCTATCCACTTTCGCTTCCCCTACTAATTCTTCCCGGTTTGTGAGCAGCAGGTCAAGAAGAGCCCTGCCCCTAGTTGGTTCCTCCAGCACTTGCACCAGGAAATTGTCCGCTACGTTTTCCAAAAACTTCCTGGATTGTCTGTGCACCGCTGTATTGCTCTCCCAGCAGATATCAGGGTGATTGAAGTCGCCCATGAGAACCAGGGCCTGCGATCTAATAACTTCCATGAGTTGCCGGAAGAAAGCCTCGTCCACCTCATCCCCCTGGTCCGGTGGTCTGTAGCAGACTCCCACCACGACATCACTCTTGTTGCTCACACTTCTAAACTTAATCCAGAGACGCTCAGGTTTTTCTGCAGTTTCATACTTGAGCTCTGAGCAGTCATACTGCTCCCTTACATACAGTGCAACTCCCCCACCTTTTCTGCCCTGCCTGTCCTTCCTGAACAGTTTATACCCATCCATAACAGTACTCCAGTCATGCGAGTTATCCCACCAAGTCTCTGTTATTCCAGTCACATCATAATTCCTTGACTGTGCCAGGACTTCCAGTTCTCCCTGCTTGTTTCCCAGGCTTCTTGCATTTGTATATAGGCACTTGAGATAACTCGCTGATCGTCCCTCTTTCTCAGTATGAGGCAGGAGCCCTGCCCTCTCATGCGCTCCTGCTCGTGCTTCCTCCTGGTATCCCACTTCCCCACTTACCTCAGGGCTTTGGTCTCCTTCCCCGGGTGAACCTAGTTTAAAGCCCTCCACACTAGGTTAGCCAGCCTGCTTGTGAAGATGCTCTTCCCTCTCTTCGTTAGGTGGAGCCCGTCTCTGCCTCGCACTCCTCCTTCTTGGAACACCATCCCATGGTCAAAGAATCCAAAGCCTTCTCTCCGACACCACCTGCGTAGCCATTCGTTGACTTCCACGATTCGACGGTCTCTACCCAGGCCTTTTCCTTCCACGGGGAGGATGGACGAGAAGACCACTTGTGCCTCAAACTCCTTTATCCTTCTTCCCAGAGCCACATCATCTATTCACTATGTTTGCGACAAGTCTATACACAAACACTGGGACCTATGCTTCCTCCACCATGCAGAAATCATAAGATGAAGGCCTCTAGTAGCACTTAAGTGAGTCAAGTAATGAAATGAGGAAGGAATCAGCTGAGTGAAGCAGACAAAGACAAACTTCAAACATTCACTTTTCAGAGAGTCAATTTTGTCTTCCAAAACTATCAACAATAGTTGTGGGCTTTCTCTGCTCTATACTTTGCAAACTAAAATCAGATTCTCTCAGACCAGGAATGAGTCAAAGAGGGAAGAATGAATGATTGCATACGTTTTTGCTGGTTTTACTTACTACAACAGGAATGTACTGTCGGAACAATCCAGCATTTGCAGGGGATGGACTGGATGATCTAATACAACTTTTCCATCTCTAACTTTTTAGAGCTGTACACACTAGTCCAAGTTCACAGAAAGGATATTTCTATCCAATTGTACTGAATGAAGAGAGATCCAAAAAAGAAAGCCAGTGTAGCAAATCATACACACTAGCATAACATTCTTACAGAAAATGCTGTAATTATAGATGCTCACATGAAACAGCTGTAGACAAAGTGACAGATAATTTTTAAAATTAAAAATTTTCTATTTATTGCAGCTTTTTAAGCCGTCTGGCCTTTAGAAAGCAAGCCTTCTGACCAGTTTGCAGCCCTGAAGAATAGCTTCTACAAATTGCTGCTCGTACATTACCACTAATAACCAATACTAGCAAGAGCAAGCTTTTCCCTTAAAAAATGAGCTTTGTCCCTAAATGAGGAGCTCTGTCCACCTCATGTACAGAAATACGAGGATTCAGTTACTACTAATTCAATATGCTTTTTCCTCCAACTTCCTTCTTCGCTTTGTGTAGGTTTAAAAGAAAAGCTACCTCAGTACCAAAACACTATTTGGCCATAAGCTACAGTGCATCCCTCTGCTTTAAAATATCAGCCTCCCTCCCACTGCCTACCTGATTGCATGCATTTGTCCTCACAAAGTACAGTAGACATTTAAGACTATTGCTGTAAAATTCACCTTTCAAATTGCATTCCAGACCCTAGAACAAAGCAGTAATGCCTCTGAAACTCTGAAACAGGGGAAATAGTAAGGCTGGATAGGACACTAACTCCTATGCCTAACTGTATTAACTGTTCTTGTCTATAAAATCTAAGTGTTGCCTTCCCTGAAACTGGATACAAGACTGGATATCTTTTGAAAAGATATGTTACAGCTCAAACAGAAGTTAATGAGTGAGATTCTATGGCCGGTGTTATGCCAGGCCATAGAATCTCAGACTAGATCCGGGTGGGTAAACTTTTTGGCCTGAGGGCCACATCTGGGTACAGAAATTGTATGGCAGGCCATGAATGCTCAATTGGGGGCTGGGGTGTGGGAAGGGATGAGGGCTCCGGTTGGGGGAGAAATGAGCAGTTCAGAGTACAGGAGCGGGCTCTTGGCTAGGATTGAGGGGTTCGTTCGGAGGGGGATCAGGGCTGGGGTAGGGGTGCAGAAGGAGGTCGGGGTGCAGGCTCCGGGCAGCACTTACCTCAAGCAGCTCCCAGACCCATCTCCGGCTCCTATGCGGAGGTGCGACCAGGCGGCTCTGTGCACTGCCCCATCCACAGGTGCTGCACCTGCAGCTCCCATTGGCCACGGTTCCCGGCTAGTGGGAGCTGCGGGCGTGGTGCCTGGGGCAGGGGCACCATGCGGAGCCCCCTGGCTTCCCCTATGTGTAGGAGCCAGAGGGGGGACATGCCGCTGCTTCTGGGACCGCACAGAGCCACAGCACACGTGGAGCAGGGCAAGCCCCCGATTCCGCTACCCAGCTGGAGCACTGGAGTGGGGCAAGCCCTAGCCCCTGCTCCCCGGCAGGAGCTTGAGGGCCGGATTAAAACATCTGATGGGCTGGATCCGGCCCATGGGCCATAGTTTGCCCACCTCTAGACTAGAATATCACAATGGTCCTTCTTTCGGCCTTAAAAAAAAAAAAAAAAAAAAAACTATGAAACAACCTTCCGAATGGAATTAATATATAAGAGGAAGTGTGGGATTAGAGGGATCAGGAATGAACTCTACCTTGAGTTTACCTTGGAGAGGCTGAGCAGACAGTAGAAGCTCTATACTTCAGTGTGACTACTCACATGTATGAAGTTAATTTTTGGAAGGATCAGAATCTAAGAGTACATCTACACTGGAATAAAAGACTCGTGGCAAAGCCACAGCTGGTCCAGGTCAGCAGACTCAGGTTCACAGGGCTAAAAATTGCTGCATAGATGTTCGGGCTTGGGCTGGAGCCCAAACTCTGGGACCCTCCCCCTCACAATGGTCCTAGAGCTCAGGCTCCAGCCTGTGTGTGAATGTCTACACAGCAATTTTACAGGCCCACAGCCCTCGCCCATGAGCCTGAGTTAGCTTACCCAGGCCAGCCATGAGTGTTTAATTGCTGTGTACATATACCTTAAGAGAGAACTCATCAATACCTAATTTCATCTCTGGATTAGTTTAGTTATTAACACATTATTGCAGAACCAGACTGGGAACAACCACTAGTGCACAACTCATACCTTTTTAGTGATCCTATTGGCAGCCTGACCAATTAAAGTCAGCCAGTAAGGTGCCTGGGGTGAAATGAAATCCACAGTGCCTATAAAGGTCAGTGGAGCACAGGGGGTGAAGCCCATAGAGCAAATGAGAATGATAATGGAATACTGTTCCTTCTAGTTTGTTGCTGTTACTTATCTCTTACCAGAGAAGATTAAGATATGTAAAGAGTCCCTTGACAATCTGAAAATAATTCTGATCAAATATTGACAAAAAGGTTCTTTCCTTGATTTCTAATTACTACCATCATTAGAAGACCATCTGCCTGTCTCCCCAAAACAAGTTATCCTCAGTACTTATAAAATTATAACTTGCAATAAAGATCCCTTTTTCCTTGGCTTGTACTGTAACACGCAGAAATTACACTGTAAAATCAACAAATTAATTTGAAAACACTGCAGTCTCCTTTTCACATCTAGCATTACCAGCTGTTATATTTAATTTTTTTCCACAAAAAATCCTAGCACCTAGAGATCTGTGATTATATAGGAATCTTCGCTTTCAAAAAAAAAAAAGGTTTCCATCTCACATGGTCGTAGAGAGAAGCTTGAAAGTGTGACTTCAAACATACCTCATGGCCTCAAAAAACAAAAACAAAAATCCTTAAAATTTGTTTTTAACACAATAATTATTTTTAAACCACACTCGGTTGTTGGGGCCTGACTCATGATTTTTGAATGCTGATTTCTGAACCATTTATACAATGGGATGACAGAAGTTAATTTTACTGCTTATGTTCAGTTACCATCCAGTAGCCATTTTTCATAGTAACTATTTGTTGAACTTAAGCTTGTACTACTTTTGGAGGTCATCCTACTTTTATCAAGTTTCATTACCTCCTTCCACCCCTTCAGGTTACAGCAGCTAAGCTAATAGCTGCACCACTTCCACGAACTCAGGATAGGCAAATTTGTGTCTGTGGTAACTGTTTCCACATCAATAAGCCAAATACAGAACGTATTAGGTCACACCTTTGAGGACTGCTATAAAGTAAGCATTAATTCATTGTTACTATGAAGGATTTAAGGACAATGCTACCCATAAAGACTTCCTCAAATCTTGCTTAAAATACTATCAGAGGGACAATACATTGAGTAGTACTACAGTTTGACAACTGTTACAAATTTTGCTGAATTACAAGCACTTGTGGCATGGATTGCTACACCTCCGACTGATTCAGCTGAGACTTCAGAATTTACTTTCAATTTGAGTTATCCCTATATTAGAGGTTCAAGACATACCATACCGTAGGCATGGTACATTTCTAACCAGCTGATTGGTCTTATTTTACTGCTTTAAGCAATCTGAGTATTTTTTAGATTGTTTTGCATACTTCCATGGCATGCTTTGATTTCTGGTTGTTGATCATTTTCATAGCAGGACACTTTACTGAAGTATCCTTCCAAACTTACTTTATAGTCATGCTTTAGTTCAATATATTTATATGCAAAACACAATTTCCAGTGGAGACAAGCCAATAAACAGAACAGCTTACTAAAATTTCAGTTGACTTTGTTAAAGGAAATTATTTTAAATTAATGTGGCTATTGAACTGTTGCCACACTTGACCTCAGAAAACATATTCCTTCTAATTTTTGCTGTGAACATTTATTTATTTAAGCTAAACTCCAGGTCTTGAATGTTGACCATAAAGACATCTCAGATTTCCTGCTACTATTTAGTATTCTCTTTCTAAACAAGGGCAAACAACATATGTTTGCTGCATTAGTGTATACTGCCAGAACATCACTATTAAATGAAATCATCTATGTATTTTTGGTAGAATCTTATTTAACAACTTCCATCCCTGACAGAAGCAGAGAGTTAGTTGAAACAAGGCTGTTTTGTTTTTGCTGAGCAGCAGTTCGATCACTGGTTTACTAGATGGCACTCAAAACATTTTTCCATATGCTCTTCTCAAAGAGAATCTGACTTAAATGTGGTTTACCTTTACCAGTGAATGAAGGCTTTTTTCACCAAACATATCCCAGAGGAAGGTCAGGTCTTCCTGGCTGTCCACATGTGGCTGCAGCTGGGCTGGCAATGCAGCCAGCAGCTCATACAGACCTATAAAATGAAAATAAAACACAAAGTGTAATCTAAGGGTGACCTCATTAATTTCACTTAACAGTTCTGTGTAATTGGCTGCCTGGAGCATGTCATTTTAACTGGATAGGGAGTCTGGAGTATCCAGCAAAACCTAAACTTAAAGAATCAAAGGGAACATTTTTTTAAATTACTAGGAAAAGCAGATATTAACAGTGTACATTTTACCTTGTCCAAGTATCAAGCTTGTATATCCATATCTATTTACATAAGACTATACAGAAAATTCATAAAGATTTTTGAAGGACAAAACCTGAAAAAAAAAATACATTCCTGTGCTTAATCGTTATTCCATTACCCTTGATGTTAGCCAAAGAGTGAAATGAGTCATGAATAGGAAAAACTTCCTTAAAAGAACAGAAACTGGAGAGGGTGGTCCATTAAAAAGAGTTCATGGTTTCTCTAAATATTTCTTGCTAATATATTGCTTAATACATTTTTTTATCCTGCTTCCAGCAGAGATTTACAGCAAGACAAAAGAAACTACATTGTTAGTTATGGAGTAGCCAGATCTTTAGTACACCACCACATACATGCATAAGCTACATTTTAAAGTTTTTAGGTGTGCAACATTTATCCAAGGTTCTCTAGAAGTGTTAAAGTAACTGCTGCTCCCAGTGGCACACCTCTCTAACAGTCTCCCGGGGCAGACAGTAGCGCAGTGTTCCACAGTAGCATACAGCATAAACTATCCATCATGCACACAGACCATCAAACTGTTGTCCAAGAAATGTAGCAACAGTGCTTGCAGCAGCACTCTTTAGGGAGGTAACCTGGCAGGAGTTGATATCAATTCATAGCACATGCTTAATTTTCCAGTGGGATTACTTGGGGTAAAAAGGACAAAATGCCTTTTTCTCCTTTCTGCTGTCTACAAAAACACCAATAACCTCCTGGGATGCACTATACATGATCCTGGTATTATTTCTAGGCTGAGTAAGTGCTGCTGTTCCTCACAAGCACAGACTTACAAGATATTTAACTAGTAAAGCACATTATGGTAAATTATAGGTTGCCTATCACTATTATGCCTATTATCTCCGAAAAACATAAGATTTAAATATTTTATTAATGCACATTGTTTCACAATCTTTTAAGGCATCATTTGTCCCTTCTAAAATTAAATATAGCACCTTTGGGATCTGATTATTTAACATTTCTCTCTCTTTTTGTTGGCTTTGAGTACAGTATTGTGGAAAAAATGTTCCTTCCAGTTACATTCTTTTCTGTGGTCCAAATGTTTTTGGTGGTTGACATTCATTTCTCTCAAAATCTTGCTTTTATTTAAATCTGTTCTTGTTTATGCTTCAGAAATACTATAAAAAGAGGATATAACTCAAACCACTACAATTTTGCACGGATACAAAAAACACAGAGCCTTAGCCAACTACATCTTAGGATCAGTGGTTGTACTCACACCCAAAGATCACAAGTTCAAAATAGGATGCTTGGCTCTTAGTCTCTGGATTAATAGAAGTTAGGCACCTGGTGTAAATGGATATGTGCAGCACTATGTGGTTTAAACATAGACTTGGCTGTTATTTGAGTTTATTCACAAAAGTCTGATAGAGAGTCACTGTAGTTATCAAAAAGATATTCGAGCCTAAGTTAATTGTATCCAGTTTGCAAATTAATTCCAATTCAGCAGTCTCTCGTTGGAGTCTGTTTTTGAAGTTTTTTTGTTGAAGAATTGCAACTTTTAGGGCTGTAATTGAGTGACCAGAGAGATTGAAGTGTTCTCCGACTGGTTTTTGAATGTTATAATTCTTGACGTCTGATTTGTGTCCATTTACTCTTTTACGTAGAGACTGTCCAGTCTGACCAATATACATGGCAGAGGGGCATTGCTGGCACATGATGGCATATATCACATTGACAGATGTGCAGGCAAATGAGCCTCTGATAGCGTGGCTGATGTGATTAGGCCCTTTGATGGTGTCCCCCGAATAGATATGGGGACACAGTTGGCAACAGGCTTTGTTGCAAGGATAGGTTCCTGGGTTAGTGGTTCTGGTGTGTGGTTGCTGGTGAGTATTTGTTTCAGGTTGGGGGGCTGTCTGTAAGCAAGGATTGGTCTGTCTCCCAAGATCTGTGAGAGTGATGGGTCGTCCTTCAGGATAGGTTGTGGATCTTTGATGATGCGTAGGAGAGGTTTTAGTTGGGGGCTGAAGGTGATGGCTAGTGACATTCTGTTATTTTCTTTGTTGGGCCTGTCCTGTAGTAGGTGACTTCTGGGTACTCAAATACTCACCAGCAACCACACACCACACAACAGAACCACTAACTTAGGCTTGAATAGAGACTGGGAGTGGATGGGTCATTACACAAAGTAAAACTATTTCCCCATGTTTATTCCCACCCCCCACTGTTCCTCAGACGTTCTTGTCAACTGCTGGAAATGGACCACCTTGATTATCACTATAAAAGGTCCCCCCCCCACTCCCTCCCCCAACTCTCCTGCTGGTAATAGCTCATCTTAAGTGATCGCTCTCCTTACAGTGTGTATGGTAACACCCATTGTTTCATGTTCTCTATGTATATAAATCTTCCCACTGTATTTTCCACTGAATGCATCCGATGAAGTGAGCTGTAGCTCACGAAAGCTTATGCTCAAATAAATTTGTTAGTCTCTAAGGTGCCACAAGTACTCCTTTTCTTTTTGTGAATACAGACTAACATGGCTGCTACTCTGAAAACTGTAGTTATCAGCTGCTCAAAGTTACATTCATCATTCTGAGTGGGGAAACAAGTGCTTGATAAAAGGAAAAATTAAAATTGGAAAAGTAAAAATGTAATTAGGCACTGACTGAATTCTTACTGAAAACTAAGATTTCCTATATACCCGGATTTATAGAGTTCTGGTTTTGCACACTTAATTCTCCAGCCAATTGTGTTATTACAATAGCATGTATCCTTCACAATAAACGAAGTCTATGTTTACACTGCACTTTCATTGCTCAAGGGCCAATTGAACAAAAAAGGTTTTAATGACGAAAAGCACTGGTGCGGACAGCACTTTGTCGGCAGGAGGTGCTCTCCCGCTGATGAATCTATCGCCCCTTCTTGTGAGTTATTTTATTTTGTTGTCAGGAGAGCTCTCTCCTGGTGACAAAGAGCAGCTACACTGCATGCCTTACAGGGGCAAGGCTTAAGCAGCATGGCTGTGCCACTGCAAACTGCACAGTGTAGACTTAGCCTAAGACATGACTGTTTGAAAGTAGGAGTGGAAAATAGAAGACTTAGCCTTACACTGTGGCACAACCACCATTTAGGAACACGTCATATCTACCATTCACAGGAAAGAAAATATTAACTTGAGCCGTTTCCTCTAAGTAAAGATGCTGGTTGGAATAACCATTTTCTCTTAACAGACCTATTCCTATTTTGCCATAAAATGTGCTACAAAATACACTTGTTTCGCCCTTGTATCAGGTCACTGTACCTTGACTCTCAGACAATTAAATCTTCAAAGAAAAATTAAAATAGTCACAAAAATAGAGGTTCAAATATTAAAGTGATAATACAACAGTACAGATTTCACAGGCTAGGCACTGTATACCTTTTTTGGAATATGATATATTATCAGTGTTATGCTGTAAACTGAGCTTGATGTAACCTGTTAATTTCTCTCACCCACCACAAACAGGAAGAAAATTCAAAGTTAATGCTATATCGTTAATTTGCTATTCTGTCATTCTCACTCTCTTGTGTTTGACTTGAAAGAGGAAAAAAATGGCTTTAAGCTTCTTCATGACTGTGATGCTGTATGACTGGAACATGACCATTTATATAATTAGTATTACCACTATTAGACAATTGCAACAAATCTTGAACAAAGTATATCATGTAAGGTACCAATGGAAAAGTTGTGATTTGCTAAGTATGGTTATCCTGTTTATATCTATCATTTTTGTATCTGAAGTTATAGATATTGACTGTGTACTGGCATCCTACATATGTGCTGGTTTCAGAGTAGCAGCCGTGTTAGTCTGTATTCGCAAAAAGAAAAGGAGGACTTGTGGCACCTTACAGACTAACAAATTTATCTGAGCATAAGCTTTCGTGAGCTACAGCTCACTTCCTCGGATGCATCGATGAGCATATGCTCAGATAAATCTGTCAGTCTCTAAGGTGCCACAAGTACCCCTTTTCTTTCTACATATGTGCTGTATTCCTGTGGTGACACCCTCCAGGTAATTTACATCCAGTCTGGTCAACACATTGTCAATGAGCTATTCAAACTGATGGCCCATCAAAGAATACTTAGCTCTCACAATGGGTCATAGCAGAAGCTTGTGCCCGCCTGGTGAGCCTGCCTGTGAATGCTTTAGCCAGAAAATGGGTAGTGCTCCTATGAGTTATCAAACATGCAAGGGCATGTGATTTGCTCACATGACCCTGGTCTCCATCTTGTGCGTGCAATTTTCCACAAACTAAGATTGAGAGCAGTCCCTCCACATGGGAGAAAGTATAAAGGACCCTGGAAGCATCTCCATTTTGCCTCTTTCCTGCTCTGATCTCTGGACTTACACTGAAAGGAGCATTCCAATCAATGGACTGAGGACCTTCCAATTGTTGGGAAGTTACCAGAGACTTTACAAGCCAGCAGTTTATTCCATCACAGCTTCAAACCTGATACAAGAACTTTTCAGTGAGTGTATGTATTTGATTTCCTTAACCATTTTAACTCTTTCATTCTTTTCTCTTATAAATAAACCTTTAGATATTAGATACTAAAGGATAGGCAACAGCGTGTTTATTAGGTAAGATCTGAGTTATATATTGACCTAGGTATGCTGCTGATCTTTTAAGATCAGAAGAACACTTTGATGAAATTGGTTTTCAATAACCATTCATCATTAAGTTTAGTGTCTGGGTGGTGAAACAAGGACTGGGATGCCTAAGGAAACTGCAGTTTGGACTTCTTGTTAACAAGTGTGGTGAAACAGAAGTTTACTTTTGGTTCTGGCTTGGTATATCTAATAATAAAATAACCACCAGTTTGGAGAGAGTCTGCTCTATTTCTCACTATTCATCCTGAATTTGGCATCCTCAGCTGTGACCCACTGAGGCATGGTGACAATGACACAAGGAAATCATGAAGATTTTTTGGTTTACTTTTTATAAAGGAGTTTCCTCTCTGGATTTTATATTAAAAATTCAGGTCCTGTCTACCTTGGAAGACACCATAGCAGTTAAAGAACTAGTGAACTGATGACATCACAGGAACCAAGAGGCTGAAACGTGGAGAAATTCTTAGACTGTTTTACACACATTTAATTTCAATGACTAAGCAAAAGTTTGGAGAAAAGATGGGTTAATTAAAAATTCACTCACCCCAATGCAGAGAGAATTTTTCAAATCACTATTTTGTTTATGTTGTGGTTCATCCACCATTTTTGTATTCCTTCTTGTTGGGCCAGTTAGCACCCTTTTCGGTTAAGACAGGAAAGAGGGTGCTATGTGACCTAGGTAATCTGCCCAGTAACAAGAGGGCATAAAAGGTCTCTGCACCCAGTGCCATAGGCTCTCCAGCCTGGTGGCAGTCCAGTGTTTAGGGTGTCCTAGCCGAGACTGTGTGTCAACAAAAGAAGAGATCTGCCTGTCGTTCTTGTTCCCAATCCTGAGCGTGTCTGCTCCTGAATCCTTGTATTGTGTGGTCATGTGTCTCCGGTTCCTGACATCGTTGGTGATCCTGCTGTGCCCCTGGATGTGTGTGTATGTTCCCTGTCCAGAATAGCCTCTGATCCAGTGATGTACTGACTTACCTGAATTAGCTGTATACCTATCTTATGTTTGTTTGGGGTCTCTGGCTTAAGGCCAATTTGCTCAATTAACAATGGAGTGCTTTGTGTTACCCTTTTATGTGAACTGTTATTTAGTTGGGAGTCCTGTTTAATACATTTGACTTTGTATTTTATATCCTGTTTGCTTTGCGTTATTCCTGTGAATATCACCTCCAGTGACATATACAAGATGGAGTACGAGTCTGTAGGGTGAATTTAGCTAATGGCTAAATTCAGTAGCTCCCTGTTGAATACCCTTACCGGGTTAACATATTTCTGGTGACCGCAGCAGGACTCCCATCTGGTGATTTAATCATAGGCTGGCTCTCGTGGTGTTTTGGTGTAGATACCTTGTATTGATTTGTTTTATTTGCCCTTACCTTATGATCCGCTCGGTGTGTTAATAGCGGTCCACTGACCGTGTGGGTGGGTAGCTGATTGCGGGATGCTGAGTCAGCAGCTGCACTGAGTCAGTAGACATTGCGGTGGCCTGTGTGCCACCAATCCTTCGTTGGTGTGATTCCAGGAGAGGAATCTGACCAGTGGGTCAGAAAAGACACATGTGAAGGCAACCAGTGTACCGTCAGCGCTTGCTGGGAGGTACCTGGTTGGGGACATGTAAGTCCTAACCAGGCTTGAAGAAGCAGCTCAGCCCTGCTACCTCTGTGTGGCTTTGTTCTAATTGGGTATGGACCAGTGTGCCCGGGGCAGGCCGGAGCAAATGGCTCGGCACTGTTGGCTTGGCCAGATTGATCAACCAGCAGCCTGTTTGTGTCAGGACCAGTGGATCCTGAGTTCATCCCGGTGGTTATCTGGTAAGTGGTAAGCCCGATTAGGTGCCAACTTGTATGGTGGGCCTGACTCGTGGGTAGGTGGGCATTGGCTCCGATAGCTGGTGGGCCCTGCTTGAGAGACAGAAGCTACTGTGTAGCTCAGCAGCCCTGTGAGAGTATGAAAAGGCTTCACAGCACACGCCAGTCCAATTGATTGGGTCCTGCATACTGCTTAGTATACTGAAGTCAGTGGTCTGTGTGCCACTAGTTTTGTGAAGAGTCTGTGGTAGGTCAGACTACAGTCATGAGTAACAAGATGTATGGAGCAGATGCCAGAGAAAAATAAAAATTCATTCAATTATTGTGCGGATTTGGGAAGTTTAAAAACCCATGGGCACCAGGGTTGTTTAAAGGGACAGAAGCATATTCCATCCTATGTCAAAAATGGGAGGAATTCTTAGTAGAATTAAGAAAGAGCACTCATATATGGGTTAGCTATGGTTGGCAAAGAACTTACTAAACGCTGTGGGGAACAAGATCAGAAAATTTCCCAGCTTAATCCAGGTAGACAACAACAATTTAGAATTAGAAAAGATGGGAAGTAAACTTGAGGGGTTGACCATACAGAAACTTAGTTATGTCACCCAACTCAGTAAGGCAGAGATGCAACTGCAAGAAACGAGCGCCCTCCTGTCTAAAAAGGAGACAGAGTGCTACATACTTACCACCAAAAAGCCAAAAATGCAATGAATAGTCTACCTACTGAGGAGCTATTAAAAAGGCTTGCTAGACATAAAGAGGGTGAAGGAGCATCAGTCAGTGACAAGGCGCAGCAATCAGAAAATGCACCCAATTTATTATGATGGAGCCAAGCTCCCCCTCCTTCCCTGATGGTCGCACCAACTGAGAACAATCAATGGGGAAGACCGACAACATCTGGTGCACTGAGAGGAGTCTTTGGGAATTTTAAAACAACATATGCTCATAGATACCCATGCACCATCTCAATCATTTGCTCATGATCTGAACCTAGAGCAAGTAAGCTACCTATAAAGGAAGTAAAAGTCCTTGAAGGCTTCAATGGAAAGGAGAGTGTTGTCCTATTCCTAAAGCCAATTGAGTGCAACATTAACCCTGATTTACTATCAAGGCAACATTTGGAATCCAGCAGTTGGATGGCAACAGCATCCTGGTAAGGGATATGTTATCCCAAATGAAGTTAATCATGGATCTACCCAAACAGACTCTTGATACTGGATCTAGAAGGTAGTGGACGTCAGACTATACCTGCATCCCATTGTGTAGCAGCACTGAAAGTGCCAGAAAAGCTAGCTATCCCAGATTGGGAGACTGAAGTAAAGGCAGTGGCTACCAAACACCTGAAGGCTTTCGCGAACAATAAGCTGCCGTGCAGGAGGATTGATGCTGAAATAATTGTGGATGGTCCAGACCCCAAGCCACAGAGTCAATATTGTTATCCAGTGGCAGCAGAAGGTTTGATGGAAATCATCCAGGCATCGGTGGACCAAGATGTGTTAGTCGAGACAGAAAGCACCTGTAACTCACCAATATGGCCAGTCAAAGGCCAATCAAAGAACTTGGCGACTCACCATAGACTACCGGGAACTGAACACGGTCACTCCCCATCTGACCCCAGTAGTGGTGAAATTTAACGAGATTATGGCCATGATAACATCAGGAGCCAAGTGGTTCTCAGTACTTGACTTGTCAAGTGCCTTCTTCTCAATCCTGCTGCACATGTCAGCCTGGCATAAATTTGCATTCACTTTCAAGAATCGGCAATACACATTTTGCCGTGTCCTCCAAGGATTCCATAATGCGCCCTCCATTTGCCATCAATACGTATCTAAAATGTGGGGCTCTATGGGTGAGGGGGACAAGGTATTCAGCTACGTAGATGTTATACTTGTTACAACCCTCACTAAGGAGGAAAACTTGAAAGTGCTCAACATGATACTCAAAAAAATCAAGAATACAGGACTTGTAATTAATCCAGCTAAGGCTCAGCTAGTGCTCCACACAGTAACATACCTGGGCATTGAGCTAGTAGTGGATGGAAGAAAACCAGACACCCACGGGATTCAATTTATAAGCAAGCTTCCAGCACCCCAGGATATATCTCATGGGAATTCATGGAAGGGTATGCGGAGATAGCACTTCCTTTATATCAGCTGTTTAAAAAAGGACAAGAGTTGACGTGGAAAGAGGAGCAGAAGGAGGCTTTTGTCAAATTAAAGCAAGCCCTCATGAAGGTCCTACGCTTGCATACCCTAGACCAGGTGTTCCATATCAGCTGCAGTTGGCCACAACAGATAAAGGCCTAGGTGCTGTCCTACTTCAGGATACTGGTAATGGTCCAAAGTCTGTCGTATATGGCTCAAAGGTACTGAGCAACATGGAATAATAATATTCTGCATGCGAAAAGGGGGTGTTAGCCCTCATTTGGGTCGTTGGCCATTGGGAATACATGATCGGTATGCCCCAGTAATCCTCAAGACAATACATACTCCCATCAAGTATGTTCTTTCAAGACGCATTAATGAAGGGAGGGTCTCCAACCCAAGATTAACAGGGTGGACCCTTAGCCTGGTCAACCAAAATGTGAAGGTTAATAAAACATCTCAACTATCTGCACCTTATGCTCTTCTAATACAAGGGGAGGAGCATGAATGCCCTCTTCCCCGGACACCATCAAACAAGTCAAGTCACTCTTCAAATAGGCATTGCATATCAAGAGGCCAAAGAGAAAAATTTTGACATCTAGGTAGTAGATGGAAGTTGTTTCTACAAAGATGACAAGCCACATGCCGGATATGCTGCCCTTCAGATTAGTTCACAGACCATCATGCAAGGTACCATTTTACCTTACTCGGCCAAGGAGGCAGAAGTCATTGCAATGTTGGCCGTCTTGAATGCCGCTGATCCAAAGAGTAAACTTTTTGTGTGTTCAGAGTCAGATTGGGTGGTAAGAGCATTGACAGAATGGATGCCAGTGTGGATCCAACAATCCATGATGCCCTCAGATGGGAAGCGTATGCGAAATATCTCTTGCACGCCTGGAATCTTGTCACCTCCAGGGAAGGTAATACATATCTCTGCAAAGTAAAGGCACACAGAGAGGATCAGGCAGAGATCTCAAAGCTTAACAGTCGACGAGCTTCCAAAACAAGCTTATTTAATGGGAGACAAATTCCTTTGGACAAGGTCAGACGAAGAGGCCTACAAGGTGCAGGCTAAAGATTCCAAGACCATGAGCCAAAGCTGGACATTGTGGACTTGCAGAAAGCTGATAAGGAAATACAGAACCTCTTGCTGAAGGAGGAATGTAGAGGTACATCATCTTCGAGAATAAAGACGGTATTATCATGGCTCTAAGAAAAGGCTTTTTGACAGTCTGCCCTAAGGTTGGCACTCACGGTCACAAGCCACTCCAGACAGCATGACAGGCAAAAGCTAGAAGTGGGGTAGAAAAGCAGGGAGGGGGCACACAGGAAAACACAAAGGAACAGAATGGGCATAACTAGTGTTTTAAAAATCCCTTTCAGGTCACATTTAAGAGATATTTCTGTGGGGGGGGGTGTATAGTGCTATGAATATGTAAGTTAAGATTGTGATGAAGTCGTTTCAAGCTTAACTCAGAATTTCTCTAAAATTAATACGTTACACCATTCTTTAAACACACTTTGTTGGTATGTTAATATACTATTTTTATTGCAATGGGGGTTCAAGATTAAGACACGACATAAAGAATACAACAGTTGACAAATTGTATAGATGGAAAGTGACTAGTAAAAAAAATCATCAAAAGTTCACATAACTGCATTGTTCAGACTTGGCAAATTAGGAAGGGGCTGTTTTTAAGAACTTGTTATTGCTACACTAGGGCCATGATTTAGGTATCTGGCCTTTTCAACACATTAGAAATGTGTTATACAAAGAAATGTATCTTTTCATGATTGACCATTACAGCTTTAGCTAGAATTTCTGAATTGTATCAATTTGGATGCCATACATATTCACTATCTGCAGGTTAAAATGCTTAGTAGACCATTATTGCAAAAAAGTTATGACATATACAGAACAATTTGTTTCTAATATTTAAAGATGCTGTCACATCTGACAATTCTAAAACAATTTATTAAGAACACATTTTTGTCCCATTGATACTGGATTGCGAAGGTTGAGGGTGGAGATAATCAAATAGCTTGTGAAACCCTTCCCTTTCTCAACTTTTGGTGGAATACTAAAGGACTGTCTAATTTTCTCAAAAGGCTGGTCATTCTGGAAGAGATAAATATGTATGCTACTTGCTATAACACAAACAGTATGAACATTGCATTTTATTTACAGATGAAGTACCATACCTAGGTGCAAAACAGGCAGAAAACACAGACCAAACAAAACACAATCATATTTGATTGTTTACATTAGGGAAGCCCCAAGATTTTATATAAAAAGTAGGGCTATCGATTAATCGCAGTTAACTCATGCGATTACCTCGAAAAATTAACTGCTATTAAAAAAATTAATTGCGATTAAATCGCATTGTTAAACAATATAATACCAATTGAAATTTAGTAAATATTTTTGGATATTTTTCTATATTTTCAAATATATTGATTTCTATTACAACACAGAATACAAAATGTACAGTGCTCACTTTATATTTTTATTACAAATATGTGCATTGTAAAAATGAACAAAAGAAATAGTATTTTTCAATTCACATCATATAAGTTCCATAGTGCAATCTCTGTTGTGAAAGTGTAACTTACAGATGTAGTTTTTTTGTTACATTACTGCCCTCAAAAACAAAACAATTTAAAACTTTAGAGCCTACAAGTCCACTCAGTCCTCCTTCTTGTTCAGCCAATCACTAACACAAACAAGTTTGTTTACGTTTATGAGAGATATTGCTGCCTGCTTCTTATTTACAATGTCACCTGAAAGTGAGAACAGGCGTTTGCATGGCAATTTTGTAGCCAATGTTGCAAGGTATTTATGTGCCAGATATGCTAAACTTTTGTATGCCCCTTCATGCTTTGGCCACCATTCCAGAGGACATGCTTCCGTGCTGATTACGCTCATGTCAAGGTTCCTTCCCCATTCTGAACTCTAGGGTACAGATGTGGGGACCTGCATGAAAGACCCCCTAAGCTTATTCTTACCAGCTTAGGTTAAAAACTTCCCCAAGGTACAAACTTTGCCTTGTCCTTATGCTGCCACACCAAGCATTTTAAACAAAGAACAGGGAAAGAGCCACTTGGAAACATCTTCCCCGAAAATATCCCCCCAAGTCCTACACCCCCTTTCCTGGGGAAGGCTTAATAAGAATCCTCACCAATTTGTACAGGTGAACACAGACCCAAACCCTTGGATCTTAAGTACAATGAAAAAGCAATCAGGTTCTTAAAAGAAGAATTTTAATTAAAGAAAAGGTAAAAGAATCACCTCTGTAAAATCAGGATGGTAAATACCTTACAGAGTAATCAGATTCAAAACATAGAGAATCCCTCTAGGCAAAACCTTAAGATACAAAAGACACAAAAACAGGAATATGCATTCCATCCAGCATAGCTTATTTTACCAGCCATTAAACAAAAGGAAATCTAATGCATTTCTAGCTGGATTACTTACTAACTTTACAGGAGCTGTAAGGTTGCATTCCTAATCTGTTCCCGGCAAAAGCATCACACAGACAGACAAATCCTTTGTTCCCCGCCCCCCCTCCAGCTTTGAAAGTATCTTGTCTCCTCATTGGTCATTTTGGTCAGGTGCCAGCGAGGTTATCCTAGCTTCTTAACCCTTTACAGGTGAAAGGGGTTTGCCTCTGGCCAGGAAGGATTTTATAGCACTGTATACAGAAAGGTGGTTTCCCTTCCCTTTATATTTATGACAGCTCAATAAAAAAAAATGTGTTAATTAAATTTGTGACTGAACTCCTTGGGGGAAAACTGTATGTCTCCTGCTCTGTTTTACCTGGATTCTGCCATGTTATAGCAGTTTCGGGTGATGACCCAGCACATGTTCGTTTTAAGAACACTTTCACAGCAGATTTGACAAAACACAAAGAAGGTTTAAATGTGAGATTTTTAATAGCAACTACAGCACTCAACCCAAGGTTTAAGCACCATCCAAAATCTGAGAGGGGAAAGGTGTAGAGCATTCTTTCAGAAGTCTTAAAAAAGCAACACTCCAATACGGAAACTACAGAACCCGAACCACCAAAAAAGAAAATCAACCTTCTGCTGGTGGCATCTGACTCAGATGATGAAAATAAACGTGCGTCGGTCTGCACTGCTTTGGATTGTTATTGAGTAGAACCCGTCATCAGCGCATCTGGAACGAGGAGAGGGAAACACACACAGTAAAGGTGCATCCCATTTGAGCATCACCTAGGGACTGGAGTCCCAATTCTGCTCTTGAGCACTTGGCATTCTGGGTTGTCACAAAGAGGGCTATAGTTGGGAACCCCCAGCATTTTAATATACTCTGTAGTACCCGGGTGTTTACTTTCTACTTGTGGTCCTGAGAAAATTTTCAGCTCAAAGCATCCAAAGTGGTGTTTTGGCATTCTGGTAAATAAGAGGCTAAGATATCGATGCTGTGGCGGATGCACCAGTTCCATAATCACATCGATTCTGTGCATAGGGAGCATGACCATGCCTCGCTAGTCGGTTTATATAAAACATACAAGCAATGTTGTTCGTCAAAACCTTTATGGTCTTGCCCCTGATCATGGGCAGGAAGTGTGAGCACGCACGGCAGACTGCTCATAGTTCCAGTAGCTTTATGTGCAATATTGATTCTGAGGGGGCCACCTGCCCTGGATTGTGTGTTTGTGCAAGCGTGCCCCCAACCTAGCAGAGAAGCACCCGTTGAGAGTATCATTGATAGAAGAGTCTGTGCAAAGGTGACTCCTATGCAAACGTTGTGTGGTCAAGCCCAACAGAGCAGTTTTTTTTACTTTGACTTTGTAAGGCACTTGTTTACACTATGTCTGTGGAATATATACTGTCCTGAGCCAGCCTTGAAGGCAGAGCATGTGTAACCTGGCATGCTTCACAATAAATATCGTTGTTGGCATATGGCCTAATAGATGGAGGCAGGTCTTGAGCAATGAACGTGGGCTCGTTTGTGTTGTACTGATCAGACTGACTAGAGTGACAAATCTGTGTGGTGGCAGAGAGGCTGTGGCCTTCAGTAAATCAAGCTAAGCCACAATGAATTTTAGTCTCTGTACAAGCATGAGTGTTGATTTTTGCTCATCTATTTGTAGGCCCAGCTCTGTGAAGAGAGCTATTGTCTTTTGGATAGTTCCTAAGGCCTTTTCTCATTTTCTCTTACTTTTCTCTTTAGTAAGCAAACATCCAGATAGGAGAATATTATGATCCCTTGTCTGTGGAGGTGAGCTGCCACCACCGAGAGAACTTTGGAGAACACCGTAGAGCCATATATAGGCTGAAAGGAAGTATTTTGTATTGGCAACAATTTTGACCCAGAACAAATCTGAAGAAGCTCCTGTGTGAAGGGTGTATTGCAATATGAAAATACGCATCCTGGAGGTCGAGGGCTGAGAACAAGTCCCCCTGTTATAGTGCTGGAATTATCGTTGCTAGCATGACCATACTGAATCACTGAGTTTTCACGAATTTGTTGAGTTTCCTTCAGTTGGGAATGGACCTCTGTTTTTTGTCTGGGTTAAGAAATAATGGGAGTAGAAGCCCCTCCCTCTGTGTTGTGTTCGTACTGGCTTTACAGAACCCAGGTGCAGGAGATGGTTTACTTCCTGTCGCAGTAGGTGCTTGTGAGAAGGGTCCCTGAAGAGGGTCGAGGAGGGAGAGTTGGTGAGGGGATGGAGGTAAATTGGATTGAATAGCCAGTCTCGATAATTTTTAGTACACATTTGTCTGACGTGATGGTCTGCAATGCTGGGTGGAATGGAGACGGATGGTCTCCAAAAGGATGTATGGTTGTGGATGGTTCCAGCACTTGAAAATTTGTAAGGCATCTCGGCGCCTCAATCAAACCCTCAAAACTTTTGCTTAGAAGGGGGTTGCTGGGATGTTGATAACTGAATGGGAGGGGACTCAGTCTTGTGGGTCTCTATCTATGTTTTTGAGGGTCATATTGCCTCTGTGGTTGTGTGTATGGCACAGATCTTGTTCTTTGTACAGAGTAGTATTTCTTCTGCTTCTTTGTGTAGGTGCGTAGATGCCAAAGGATCGAAGAGCCAACCTTGAGTCTTTTAGCATGTGGAGCAACTCATCTGTCTTAGGCTTTGCCTACACTACCATCTTTGTCGACAAAATGTATGTCTCTTGGGGGAGTGAATATTTCACCCCCCGAGCGACATACGTGCTAGTATGCACAGTGCTACTTCGGCACTAGAGCTTCTCCCACTGACATAGCTTATGCCGCTCAGAGGGGTAGGTTTTTTTTATGCCGATGGGAGAGCTCTCTCCCATCGGCATAGAGCACCTTCAGCACACGCGCTGCAGGACGCAGCTATACTGGTACAGCTGTGCCACCATAGCACTGTAAGTGTAGACATGGCCTTAGCTGCGAACAGCTACAGTCCCTCGAATGGGAGATCCTCAACATTGGATTGTACCTCTTTGGGAAACCCAGAGAAGTGGAGCAAGGAAGCTTGGCGCATGACTATGGCCATGGGCGTGCCGCTGTGTCCAGTCAGGCTTGTAAGACTGTTCAAGCTAGAAGGTGACCCTCCAAGATGACTGCTTTAAATTGCTCTTTTTCGTCCTCAGGGAGACGATCAATATATTTAGACATCTTTGAATACTTGAAGTGGTTGTATTTGGCCATTAGTGCCTCATAATTGAAAATCCTGAACTGTAAGGTCGCTAATGAACAGGCCTTGCACCCGAAGAGGTCTAATAGTTTCCAGTCCCTATCATATGGAGTGGATCTAGAGTGATGTTGTCTGCCCCATTCATGCACAGCCTCTACCACCAGAGTTTGGGATGTGTGGGTGTGGGATGTGAAAACAGAAATTCCATTCCCTTGGAAAGGACATAATATTTTTTGTCCGCTCTTTTACAAGTGAGCGGAACTGTTGCTGGGGTCTACCAGATAATCTTGGCTTCTCATTTACTGGGAGAGCAATCTTGGATGAAGTTGATGTTTGTAGGATGTCTAACAACTTATGTTGGGACTCTGCAACATCTTCCAGTGGTATCTCCAGTGAGTCTGCAATCCTCTTAAACAGCTCTGGGAACTGTTTAAAATCACCACCTGTCATGGGTAGTGGGAGTATGATGGCTTTGTCCAGAGAGGAGGTTGAAAAATTGGCAGCTAGGGTGACTTCCTGATCAGAAGTCTCTTCCAGTCCTTTGAGTGGCTCTTCCGTGGCTTCAGAGCGTCCGGGTACCGAGTGTGGTGGGGAATGTCTTGTCCTGTCCCTGGAGATACTAAGAAGTTTAGAATAGTGTTGACGGTATGCCACCCATGGGTCCCAGTAGGGCCACTGATGTGGGAATGGCATTGCTGACAGCATCCATGGATGTGTGTGTACCACCCATGTGTTTCAGGTCTGGAGTGGTGTTCACGTTGTTCTAGTGGTCCTGGTCTGGTGACTGTCTGAATGGCCAAGGAGTGAAGTGAAAAGTAGATCTCCCCTTCCTAATCATCCTCCTCAACACTGGAGAAAGGAGAAGCTGATCTACATAGTGGTGTAGGTTGGTAACATAATGAGCATGCTGGAGTAACACTGGTACCAAGGAGGAGAGATTCCGGTGCTGAAAAGACTAGAAGGTCTTTGTGCCACAGAAATTTCTGTGGTACTGATTGCATCTTGGTACCAAGGAGGGTTTTGTTGGTGGTGTCGATGAAATTGGCAGTTGTTGGTACCAAGGACTGCGCGCTATGACTAGGGTTACCAGATGCCCTGATTTTATAGGGACAGTCCCGATATTCGGGGCTTTTTCTTATAAAGGCTCCTATTACCCCCACCCCCGTCCCGATTTTTCACACTTGCTGTCTGGTCATCCTAGCTATGTTCCATGGTGGTAGAAGGTGATGCCATTGACTCCAACAATGCTTGGTCCCACATGTTTGAATGGCTCCAGCAGTACCAAGGAAGGGATGGCAAGTTTCCCTTTGCTGCTTCTCTCTGAACCCACCCACTTAGGGTCTTTGGTTTGCATGGTACCTTTGGCACCTGTGGGTCCCGCCGCCTCAGACGTAGTCGGCCTCGGTGTAGTTGGTACCAGTAGCATCTGAGAGGTCAGGGATCATCTCTTTTAGGCGCCGGGAAGGGGCGGTCGTAGCACATTTCTTGGCCATCTTTTTGGAGGAGTGCTCTTTCCTCTGAGATGGTGGTGGGGAATGTCTTTCAGATGCTGCCACTGGAGACTGGTGTCCAGGAGGGGTCTGTGATCCCGGATCGGATGCTGGGCGCAGAAACTTCTCCACCAGTCTTAAGATTATGGCAGTGGGAGCACTTTTGCTGCATGTGTGTCTTGCCAAGGCAGCAGAC
Organism: Chelonia mydas; assembly: GCF_015237465.2. NCBI lineage: Eukaryota > Metazoa > Chordata > Testudines > Cheloniidae > Chelonia > Chelonia mydas. The sequence continues at coordinate 230,247,424 of NC_057850.1, forward strand.
ACACTGCGAGTGTCTGTCAGAAACCAGGATTGAGTCTCGGCAAGCTAGGCAGCATTTAAAACTTGAGAATCCAGGCATGTCCCTTAGTAGGGTTTCTCCCATTGAGGGAAGGTATCTACACTATACTAAAGGGTATAATAAGAAATGATAATCTACTAAAAAGTTTTTTTTAATAAAAAATAAATGAGGAATATTAAAAGGCAGCTAAATTAGTAACTAGCTAAACTGAGTTCTAAAAGCTACTAATCTAAACTAATTCTTAAACCAAAGATAAACTTAGAGTCACTGCCGATTGCTCTGTCTCAAGCCAAGGGCGGTAGAGAAGGAACTAAGGGGGGAGGCGGGTCACACAGCGCTATGAGGTGTGCGAGGAGGTGCGAGACAGGGACAGCACATGTACAATCCAACTAGGCACTGCTACTGAAATTTTCCAGTCGCAGGCGCAGGTTCACCTAAAGTAGAGCACCCACAAGGACACTCCTCGAAGAAGAACTTGGTAGGCAGCTCTACATTACCACTTAAGTTGATGTAACTTACGTCAGTCAGAGGTATGAAAAAGACAACCCTCTGGGCAATGCAAGTAACAGTGACCTAAGCGCTGTCCACACCAGCACTATATCGGCAGGAAACTCTCTCACCAACATAGCTTCTGCCTGTCACAGAGGTGGAGTAATTATGCCAATGAGAAAGCACTCTCCTGGCAGCAGAAAACATTTTCACCAGACACGCTGCAGCTGCACCGATGTAGCGCTTCTAGTGTAGACCTGTCAGGTGTACGCTCTTGCCCTTCACCTCCTTTACTTGCACGAGGACAACTTTTCACAACAAAGCAATGGCTTTTGGAGTCATAACTCTCCACAGGACACAGAGTATAAAAGGCGGAACCCTACCACATTAACTAAATTCTAAGCATTTTTATCCTAAGTGCAGTGCTCTCCAGTCTCACAATTTAGAGCCAGTCAATTAATGTGATGTTTCCCTTTAAACCCCAACTCCTAGAAATACGTGAACATGAGAATTTCAGCTTACTTTTTGAATTAGAGTTTCTAACCTCAGGGTTGTGGAGAAAACTGGAAAACGTGACCTGAGCATACCCAAAATGTTCAAAAGCCAGATGGTTAAAAAAATTAAAAACCTTTCTTGAAAAACAAAAAGATTTTGGACTTGGCTTGACTAATGATTTTTAAGTGTTTGGGGTTGGCAACACTGTAAATAGCTCTGCAGAGAATGGTTTCTTTTTCTACCCTTCAATTGTTCTGGTCAGGTGCCCATCAAGTTAAAGAAAATTTAGTTAGTTAGGAAAAGGAAGAAGAACAAACAGGAATTTACAGGCTGAGCCAGCGTCTATTTTGAAACAAGGAAAAAAAGAGTACCTGTAGCAATTTCCCAGAATCAAAGTATTTTCACAGTTCAAGGCACAATGCAGTACACAGATTACATATAATACATAAATTCATATAGACTTCTAGAAAATAAACCACCTCCCGAAAGGCTCAAGGTGACTGACATTTTAAAAATACCAGCCAATTTACACACACACACACACACACACGACAACTTTGCAAACCTGCAAAGGAAAAGACTTCCCTACTACTCTAGCCACCAATCTCAAATCATAATACCCCAATTCCTGCCCTTAGCCCAGCACTGCCTTTTCAAAGGCTTGGGGGAAAGAACTGTGTTCAAAGTTAAAGAAATGTAAAGCTAAATAATGAAATGAAATAGCAGTAATCCAATGGCAACAACAGATGTCAACTTCAATAACGATGGGCTCCTAATGCTACGTACTAGTATGCGCATTACTGATTTTTGTCGTATCTGGTTAACAAAACTACCTAATATTATATATAAACTGAACAATGCCTGTACCCTGGAAAGACTGAATGAAGAGAAAAAGTATTGTAGATAGTTTTGTACTGTTCTTGTAGAAAAATATTTACAATATATTTTCTTTAAGCTTTTATTAATTCAAGAACTAAGGACTTTAAAGGTAATGATGAATTGCATCAGGACTTTGGATTCTGCAGAGACAATGACATGAAGTTCAATTCAGCTGATAAAAAGAAAGTTTAAGGGAATAAAACCAAATTATTGCATAATTTTGCCTATTAGACATTGTGGTTGAGGTAATATCTTTTACTGGACCAACTTCTGCGGGTGAGAGAGAAAAGTCTCAGGACCTAAAGAAGAGCTCTGTGTATGCCTTAAAGCTTGTCTCTCTCACCCACAGAAGTTGGTCCAATAAAAGGTATTACCTCACCCACCTTGTCTTTCCAGTATCCTGGGACCAACATGGCTACAACTACACTGAATACAATAATTTTGCCTATGGCAGTATAAAATTTACATTACCTAAAACCAAGATTTAAATCAACCTGGCACACCTTTAAAGGACCTATCCCTGCAATCTTTTCACTAATTGTGAAAGAAAGGGAAATGTCAGCAGAGTAGGGACCACGGCTATCTGTCACTGGGACAAAGGAAATCATTTCAAGGGAAAATCTAAGCTGTATTTCAAAATTCTGTGTAGTCCAAGGGTTCTCAACCTTTCCAGACTACTGTACCTCTTTCAGGAGTCTCATTTGTCTTGCGTACCCCCAAGTTTCACTTCATTTAAAAACTACTTGCTTACAAAATCAGACATAAAAATACGGAAGTGTCACAGCACACTATTACTAAAAAACTGTTTACATTCTCATTTTTACCATATAATCATAAAATAAATCAATTGGAATATAAATATTGTACTTACATTTCAGTGTATTGTATATAGCGCAGTATAAACAAGTCATTGTATGTATGAAATTTTAGTTTGTACTGACTTTGCTAGTGCTTTTTATGTAGCCTGTTGTAAAACTAGACAAGTATCTAGATGAGTTGACGTATCCCATGGAAGACCTCTGAGTACCCCTGGTTGAGAACCACTGGTGTCGTCCTTCGTTAAACAGCTAGCAGAGAAAATTCTATATACTTTTTTATGGACTCACATCTGTACCTGTCTTCAGTGTGTCCTTCTGTTTTTTCTAAACCTAATTAATATAATTTTGCCTTACTGAATCAGGAGAACAATGTATCATACTTGCAAGTTTTATTTACAAGTTTTAAATTAAATACAAATTAAATTGCAGATCTAATACAATTTAAATCTCAAAAATAATGGAAAGCTTTTAAATCAGAAGCAACAGGACACAAAACTTTTCCAATTCTACAACTTGTTTCCTATATAGTATTATATTCTCTAGAAGACCACTAGTTCCTAGGAGAAGAATAAATGGCTAAATAATTGATGAAAGTGTTCCCATAGTGAACCACTCATATTGCAGATTCCAGATGCTCAACATTCTTGACATCAGAATGGAAAAATTTACTGTTAGTCTAGAGAAATTTAATATCACCATTCTTGTCATATCCTTCATAGCTTCATTATTAGGACAAGCCTGTGGAAGCTATAAACCAGTACTAAATGATAAAAAAATATGGTCTCTGCGTTCCATCACTCTTACATATTACAAGAAAACATTAACTTTGTTAGCAGTAGCATAAGAAAAAACTTCAAAAAGCTGAAATGACTGGATGAGCATTTACTTTCATTTGCTAATTAGTTTTCTGAATTAGTATGGTGTATAATAATGCCACGCTTAAAACCAAGCTTTTTACTGTAACTAAGGGGTAATAAACCCTAAAGAACATATCTAAGCCCAGAACAACACTGTAAAATTTTATTGTATTAATAAACTGGGACACATCAACCTTTAAATTTTTCCACTTTGCCAAAGGTAAAATAATCAGCACTGTTTGCTGCCATTTACAGCAAGCTTACTTTTTCACACTTAAAGTATACTTTTACAGTTCTACAAAGCATCAGACAACATTTTAGTGACCCAAAATAAAACAACAGAATTTGTGCTTTTGTTGCTTATGATGTTGACATCATTTGCTACTGTACAGTAGTCAAAGTCACTAACACTGACTAGCTGAAAAAAATATTTGCGAAGATGGTATTTAAGATTAGTGCATCTATACAAGCTGAGTAAAAAAAAATACAGTGTATACAGTATGCACATGCATTAAGACAGACTAATCTTTCAGGCCCCAATTATGCAAAGACTTGCATACATGTTTAATTTTATGCATTGTGGGCAGTCTCACTGATATACGTGGACTACTCACAGTACATAAAGTTGACCAATGTGCAGGATCAGGGCCACAGTGATTAACTCATTCCTAGATTTAAAAGTGACTTTTTAAAACAACTGCACATTTTGTTTTCCACAAATTCACTACCAGCCTGATTTTCAGAGGAACTGAACACAGTGTCAATTCTCAATGAAGTCTATGACTGCTGAGGATGATCAGCATATTTGGAAAAAAAACAGGCTACTGGATTTTTAGTTTTAAGAAATAGTCATATTTTGATATCCTTATGAGTGGTATATCGTAAACAGAATTCCAATGTTAATATTGATTTTATTTAAGTCTCATTTTGCTGTTTTCTGATTAATAATGAATTGCAATTTTGTCATAAATGATTTCAAAGGGCAAGACTGCAAACCTACTCAGGCCAGTAAAAACCAACATGCAGAATTTTTTTAAACAAAGTTTGTAGCTATCTTTCATTACTTTGAATTACATTAATTTGAGAACCTATCTGAAAATAATGTTATGATAGAAAATGTTGAATGGGAGTTCTCCTGATTAAAAAAAAGGGGGGGGGATTTAAATTAAGTTCTCTTTCTTGTAAAATGAAAGCCTTTAGTTTTAGTAAAAACAATGAGAAGTCCTTGTGGCACTTTAGAGACTAACACATTTATTTGGGCATAAGCTTTTGTGGGCTAAAACCCACTTTGACTACAGGAGGTAAATATTTTGCAGTTGTTCGAAACAGTTACTGGTCTTAACGTGTGTATTTCAGATTTACCAGTTCATTTTGAGTAAGGTAACCAGATAGAAAGTGTAAAAAATCGGCACAGTGGTGGGGGGTAATAGGCACCTATATAAAAAGAAGCCCCGAATATTGGGACTGTCGTCCCGATTTTATAGCATCTAGTCATTCTAATACTGAGTTGAGCTGAATAGTTGATTTCCATTTGCATTCACGTAGTGGAGGACAAAATGCTGCAGAGTCCCTATGCCTATTTTGAGCTGATCACCAATGCGGTTTTAAAATAAACTAAGAAGATCAAAACATAGTTGCTAGACATAATATCAGCAGGCATCATATTCTGAAAATTAATCAAGTCTACGTGAACTACCACTTTAAAATACTCCTATCACATCATTCACACTATGCAAAACTGCAATAGCAACAAAATAATGATAATACCGACATAATGTGACCTAGGGACCACAAACTAACACAGTGGAAACTCTCATGCAAAGAGCCCATGTTTACCTTTTCAGAAATGCCAGTCGCTTTACCCCCACCCCAAGCCCGCAAAGGAAGTTTGCATACTGTGGCATCCAGAATGCTCTTAACTAATTGACTGGCCACTTGTATAGACATCCGCTGTGATGACTCATTCACCAAATATTTGCATTTAAGTCCTCATCAACACCAAAGAGGTATCTGGCATATAGTAAAAAAAAATTCACCCCAGCATTAGGTTGTCTGGGAGAGAGAGACTCACTGAGCATGCGTAATGCACTAACTCTAAATTCACAGCATTTGCAAGAGGGAGTGAGGGAACTGGCACTGGGGAGGAGTGGTATGGAATACCTAATGTGGCATTTTACAGTTGCAAAAGAGGAACAACAGTTTCCCTTTAAGGATTGAATGAAGCCTTCCAACAGCAGGAGTCAAGGCTATTTATTACTGAACTGAGCCCAAAGCTACTGGAAAACTTAATTTGATTACCATGAACCTCAGTTTTCATACTATGTTCCACAGTGTATCAAAAGGCCCCGCGATCAGTAGGATTTCATGCATCAGTCAAAAAGACGTTGATATAAATTGTATTTTAGGCATTAAAAACTTACTGTGAAGCTGGATATATCACCGTATACTGAAGGAAAAAATGTCTTGCCTAATGAGTATAACACTTAGCACAAGCAAAAGTTGTGTGTTCAAATCAGTAAGAAAATATATCCACATTTCAAAATAGTCAATTAGACAATGTCTCAAGGATATGTTTAGGCAAAATACAACAGTGATTTGAATGAGTGGCAAACATTTCACATATTTCTAGTATTGAAATCCAGGGTACATTAAATTCCCTTTACACAGGTTTCACAAAAGAGCAAAAGAATATTTGAACATTTGTAGCTGTTCTATGTCGAGCAACTGGAAATTAGCATGGCAGGCTTTCAGTGACTATAAGTACTAAATGTCACTTAGATTAACAGTTTTAGGACTAACAGTAAAACAGCCAGTCCTTGACCTGAAGCTGGGCTGAGAAGCCACAGCACCGTTCCTCTGACAAAAAGAAAAGGCGGACTTGTGGCACCTTAGAGACTAACAAATTTATTTGAGCATAAGCTTTCGTGAGCTACAGCTCACTTCATCAGATGCATTCAGTGGAAAATACAGTGGGGAGATTTATATACACAGAGAACATGAAATAGTGGGTGTTACCATACACACTGTAACGAGAGTGATCACTTAAGGTGAGCTATTACCAGCAGCAGAGCCGGGGGGGGCGGGCACACACCTTTTGTAGTGATAATCAAGGTGGGCCATTACCAGCAGTTGACAAGAACGTCTGAGGAACAGCGTGGGGGGGAGGGGAGGGAGAATAAACATGGGGAAATAGTTTTACTTTGTGTAATGACCCATCCACTCCCAGTCTTTATTCAAGACTAAGTTAATTGTATCCAGTTTGCAAATTAATTCCAATTCAGCAGTCTCCCGTTGGAGTCTGTTTCTGAAGTTTTTTTTGTTGAAGAATTGCCACTTTTAGGTCTGTAATCAAGCGACCAAAGAGACTGAAGTGTTCTCCGACAGGTTTTCGAATGTTTTCAAAAGGTTCCCTTCTCTCCCCCGCCCCCCCGCTCTCCTGCTGGTAATAGCTCACCTTAGCTGATCACTCTCGTTACAGTGTGTATGATAACACCCATTGTTTCATGTTCTCTGTGTATATAAATCTCCCCACTGTATTTTCCAATGAATGCATCCGATGAAGTGAGCTGTAGCTCACGAAAGCTTATGCTCAAATAAATTTGTTAGTCTCTAAGGTGCCACAAGTCCTCCTTTTCTTTTTGCAGATACAGACTAACACAACTGCTACTCTGTTTCCTCTGACAGTTGATGTATACAATACTCTGCAGCTAATCTAGGTTCTGGCATTCTTACATTTTACACTACAACACAATAGTCTGCTCCAGTCAACGGACAGCCAGCATGACTAGAAACTGTCAAACTGTTCATACGATTATAGCTTTCTAACAAAAACAGCTATTTCTTAAGTCTTTTGATCAAAAAACAACTCTCCCTGCTATTGGTTGAAGTTATTGCACAACTAAAGTTTCCTTGCTGCTTCTTTCAAAAAGATAAAGTAAAAACTGTTCCAGCTGTCAAACGTTACAAGTTAAAGGTAAGATTGTATCTAAGTAATTTAATAGTTTTAAGACACTTACCATTGGTAAATATAACAGCACACATCTTTAATTCCACATTGCTGATTGACTCTATCACAGATGTTTTTAATAGGATTAACTCGCTTAGAGAAGTTTTGAAAATTTGTTCAGAGTGGTATGAAATTACTAACCAACATGAAGATGTTGCTAATAAAGTAACCAAGGTTCAGGTGCAGTTTTTACATCACACTAAGGTTAATTTTTAAGGATTAAATCTGATAACAATTACTGCTAGCCAGGTTTATCTTAGCTTCCTACATCTTTCATAATAACGCAAGCCTACATATCATTTAATGCCTCTGACTGCTGGAGACAGAGATCATTCCAGAATCAACGATGACAGCCTGGCTCCATTGAAGCCAATGAGAGTTTTGTCTCAACTGGCATCAATTTTCAGACCGATTTTACTTCAAGTGGTCTGGAAACTTAGGAAAGTGGTGTTGTAACCTGAACTATGGTGTAGCTAGAGGTAGTTGCATGTTACATTTGCTGTGGAGCCCCTAGCAACTTTCACACCTGAAAATGTTGGCAGTAGTCCTCTGAGTATTTCATGATAAACATACAGCACGATTAACAGCTTCATGCTAGCAAATACAGGCTTTACCACTTCATTGTAATATGAAATTTTAGTGGTAGATCTCAGCAGCTCTGACCAAGGGTTGCAAGACTTCACTGCACTGTAACCCTCTAACCTGTCAGTCCACTAGAGCAATGGTTCTCAACCATGGATACGTGTAGTTCTTGGGGATTCACGGAGGTCTTCAAGGGGGTACATCAATTAATCTAGATATTTGCCCAGTTTTACAAACAGGCTGCAGAAAAAGTAGACTTTCAAAAATTAAAACAACCCTTTCAAAAGTTAAAACAAGGAGGAGTCTTGTGACACGTTAGAAACTAACAAATTTATCATCAGATGCATGGAGCGGAAAATATATGAAGTCTCTAACGTGCCACAAGGACTCCTCATTGTTTTTGCTGATACAGACTAATACGACTACCACTCTGAAACCTTTCAAAAGTTATGCACTAAGTAACAAGAAGCAAAAAGTAAAATTAATGATCATATACTCCTCCTTTAATTCAAAGAAAGTAAGGTTTAAACAAAGAACATCTTGAGATTCTCAGGCAGCTGTGAGTTATGTAGTGCTAGAGCAAAGTTTAACTTTAAAATTTTCTCAATCCAACAATAAGGTTTATAATAAAATGGATCACCAGGAATACATTGAAGTTCAGTTTTTAAGACAACACTGAATTACAATTGTCATTTCTGAGTGTCTCTCTAGAAGCATTTATTTTGTTAAAAATGTGTAACTTAAGAATACTATAATAATGTCTTCCAAGAAAGCTGAAAGTAAGATGGAAAATATGGGAAGACTTGGTGATCTGGGACTGGTAAAGAGACTGGACCTTTCACCTCTATGTCACCAATTCAAATTCTGATCAGGTTGGCAGGGACTGAAATTACTATTTGGTGTGTCTTTCATAAAACCAAATTCATTAAGAAGCTGCAACAAGCACTGTTTACTCTACTCTCATATATTTTATATACCTCATTTATTTATTTATATAATACCTCATGTATTTTGTCAACAGAAACTTTCCCAGGTGTTTTGCAAAACAGTTTACAGAGTTACGATCCATGTTGTGAAGAGCTTACAAAGATAATTCCAGACATACCAAAAGGATGATAAAAGGATAATAAGTGAGCAGGGAAGCAATTGAAGGAAGGACAAGGTGACATCACAAAGATAATGTGCTAACTAAGGCCCTGTCTACACTGGCAAGTTTCTGCGCACTAAAGCAGCTTTCTACACTGTAACTCCAGAGATATACACACTGCCAAGCCACTTAATGCGCAGAAACTACACAGCTGTAGCGCTTTAAAAAAAAACACCCCAACAAGAGGCGTAGAGCTTTCTGCGCCGGGGCTACAGCGCTGCGATGGCAGTGTAGACCCCGTGGTCAATTACAGCTCTGCGATTGGCCTTCAAGAGGTGTACCACAATGCTTGTTCTCACCTCTCTGGTCATCGGTTTGAACTCTACTGCCTTGCCCTGAGGTGACCAACCTTCAGCCCCACCCCGTAAATTCCTTTGGAATTTTGAAAGTCCCTTCCTGTTTGCTTGGTGATGCATGCAGTGGTCTCAGCACATCTTTCCAGGTGGTCATGCCTGCTCCATGCACCAGGTGATCCCCTACTTGGAGCAATGCCGAGCTGCTGGACCTCATTAGCATTTGGGGAGAGGAGGCTGTCCAGTCCCAGCTGTGCTCCAGCCACAGGAATTATACCACCTACAGACAGATTTCACAATGCATGACAGAAAGGGGCCATGACTGGGACTCATTGCAGTGCAGGGTCAAAGTGAAGGAGCTGCAGAACGCCTAGCACAAGGCGTGGGAGGCAAACCGCCATTCCGGTGCTGCGCCCACGAGCTGACGGTTCTACAAAGAGCTGGACGTGATACTCAGCAGCGACCCCACCTCCACTGTGAAGACCACTGTGGATACTTCGGTGGCCCCTAGTAAGTGGATCTGATTTTGGGAATCACTGAAACAAGTTGTTGAGGGCAGGAGGGTTGCAGAAAGCAGGCTTGTCTCCCACCGCATGCCTAGTCTGAGCGGCGGAACAGGCTGTTGATTGACTCCCTCACTTCATGGCAATCTGCCTCAGAGATGTCCAGGAAACTCTCATGGAGATACTGGGCAATCCGCTGCCGCAAAGCTGCTTTATTTCTTGCCCCATGAACGGTAACTCTCCCATGCCACTGTGCTACTGGGGGGTGGGGCGGGGAGAGACACACCATTGCTGCACACAGGCGAGCCGCATAGGGGCCAGGGCAGAAGGCGCAGGCTTGGAGAAGACCCTCCCTTGATTTCCTGCTCACCCTCAGCAGCAAGATATCTTCCATAATAATCACATCCTGTGGAAAGTGTGGGGGACAGGAATGGTTATCAGGCCCCACCCTACAGTGCTGGCTCTGCCCAAGAGCCACATGCCCAGTGTACAGCAGGGTCTTGGAAGACTGATTTACCCTGCCCCTGTGGCTACTCACCATTTTGGGAGTCTTGTGGCTCATGTGTGCTTGCCTGGGGTCAGCCAGTAAGTGACAGGTGTGTGAGTACTGGCTGTGTTTTAAAGCACTGAATCAGCATTGTCTGTGTTGCAAACAATACTGCTTCTGTAAAACGCTGCATTTAAACTTCACAGAGATGACCTTGGGAGCCCAGCCTCCCTCTTTGTTATTGGTGGCTAAATGGCTGCACAGAATTAGAAAGCAGCCAAGAACAACTAACGAGTTCTTTCTGCTTGATGTTATGATGCACTCCACCCCCAAGAAACAGGAATTGAAGGAGTGTCGGGACAGCGAGAAGAGGAATCAAAAGGAGAATATGGCATGCCAGACTGAAGCTACAGAGCAGCTCTTAAAGGTTATGGAGCACCAAGCAGACACACTCCAGATGATACTAGCTCTTCAAAGCAAGCAGCTCTGCGCTCGCCCTCCCCTGCAGCTGCTGTCGCAAAACTCTTTCCCATGCGCCCCCAACCCCCGCCCGACACCGCCAACACACTCTTATCAATCTCCTGGCTCCAGTCTATACCCACGGCATTCCAGTCCTCCCCCTCACAGTCCACCACTGAAGACTCCCACTACCCACTGCACTCAACACCCATCCCTCTGCAGTCTGGCCTTACTTAAGTACAGTACCCGCTGCATTGTACTCCAAAGGAGACAGTTGGATATGATCCCTGGACATATACAGATCTTTAGCCATCCCAGGACGCCTCCTCCTCCTGGGACCTTCCCTTCCCCCAATCCACTTCACTGTTGATCGTTTTCTTTGTTTGACTCTCTCCTCCAGTTGTTGTCTTTTAATACAAGAACTGTGTTGGTTTGAAAGCATTCTTTATTCTATTAATTGAAAGCAAAAAGAGAACTGCAAAGCAACATAAAATTATGTTAAACCCACATATTGCATCATGTGCACCAATCACCTCCTAGCATTACAAGCACTGCACTCCTGAGCATAGCAACAAATAGTAGTGGCTTTCAGCTTCAAATTGCTGCCTCATCGCACCCCTGATCCTAATAGCCCTGGTCCCTGGCTGTTCATACTCAGCCTCCAAGTGCTGAGCCTCTGCGGTCCAGCTCTCAGTGAAGCTTTCACCCTTTCCTTCATAAATATTATGGAGCGTACAGCACACAGCATACGAATATTGTCATCGGCCAGGTCCAACTTCCCATAGAGGCAGTGCCAACGGGCTTTTAAATGGCTAAAAGCACACAACAGTCATTTTGCACTTGCTCAGCCTGTTGCTGAACAGCTCCTTGCTGCTGTCAAGTTGCCCTGTCTATGGCTTTATAAGCCACGGCATTAAGAGGTAGACGGGGTCTCCCAGGATCACAATGGGCATTTCGACTTCCCCTACGGTGATCTTCTAGTCCAGGAAGAAAGTCCCTGCTTGCAGCTTCCTGAACAGGCCAGTGTTCCGAAAGATGCATGCGTCATGCACCTTTCCAGACCAGCCTGCGTTAATGTCTGTGAAAAGCTCACGGTGATCTACAAGCGCCTAGAGAACCATTGAGAAATACCCCTTGTGATTAATGTACTCAGTGGCTAGGCGGTCTGGTGCCAGAATTGGAATTGGAATATGCATGCCACCTATTGCACCTCCGCAGTTAGGGAAGCCCATTTGTGCAAAGCCATCTACAATGTCACGCACATTGCCCAGAGCCACAATCTTTCGGAGAAGGATGCAATTAACAGTCCTGCACACTTCCGTCAACACAAGTCCAACAGTAGACTGTCCCACTCCGAAATGATTTGCGACCAATCGGTAGCAGTCTGGAGTAGCCAGCTTCCACAGTGCAATCACCACGCACTTCTCCAACGGCAGGGCAGCTCTCATTCTCATGTCCTTGCACCACAGGGTTGGGGCGAGCTCATCACACAGTCCGATCAATGTGGCTTTCCTTATGCAAAAGTTCTGCAGCCACTCCTCATCATCCCAGATGTGCATCACGATGTGATCCCACCACTCAGTGCTTGTTTCCCAAGCCCAAAGGCAGAGCTCCTCCGTGAATGCCACAAGCAATCTCGTGTCGTAGCTACTACATGTGGTGAGATCAACGTCACACTCCTCTTGCCTTTGTAGTTTAAGAAACAACTCCACTGCCACTCGTGACGTGTTGATCAGAGCGAGCAGTATGCTGGTGAACAGCTCAGGATCTATTCCTGCAGCCCAAGGAGGCAGGGCGTGCAATACATAAACCATTGAAAGATGGCACCAAATGCTGACGGAAGCACAGGGATTGCTGGGATGAGAAGAAATGCATCACGGGTCACTGGGACAGGACCCCGGATGCCCCACGACCCCCTCTGCCTTCCCACAAGTCTTAGCAGCAGAAGAGAAAGAGGTGCTCTGTGGGATAGCTGCTCTGAGTGCACCACTCCAAGTGCCAACACGCTATTGCACAGGCAGCCAACAGCGTTTACACACAACAGTGGTTTCCCTTCAGCGCTCTCTGAGCAGCGCTATAATTCTGCCAGTGTAGACATGCCCTAAGTAAGGGCTCGTGCAGGACATGGGGGAGCGAAGAGGTTTGTTTTCGTTATTAGGTGTTTTAGCTGGCTAATTGCTTGTATGAAATCGCCTTCCCTACCTTAAAGGCAAATTTGGGCTCAGGTGCTATTTGACCCCATTAAACAGCACCCTAATTAGGGATCGAATTCTCACAGTTTGGAGCAGCTCAGATTCCATTACATCTCACAACATACAATTCATGTTTACATAGTGGGGTGGAGAAAGAGTGTTCGCCCACCAGGGACTAGCACAGACAAAAGAACTCTACATTCTGATGTAAGTCAAAGAGCTGGTGTACTAGAAGCAAAATGACAGCAGTGTGTATCTGGTCAGGGGCTGGAAGGGTTATATTAAAACCAGGATAGAAACTCCCAAAAAACCTAAAACATCTTCCTATTCTGCAAACAGTAGCTGCCATCCCTGCAAGGAAAGGGTGGAAGAATAATCCCTTCCTCCAGAACCTCGAGTAAAGAGTTGCACTTTAAACCTTGAAGTGCTAAACAAATTGTATCTGGCCCAAAGTCAAAAAATTATTTCAGCAGTAAGACACAGATGGCATAATCATTCTTATTAATACATTTCTTGGGTTTGTGGGGACAACTAAGCTTTTGCCATTAATCATAATTATGAATGGGTGCTTTGAACTTCACGTGTATAAAATATTACAATACATGTGCTTTAGAAAAAGCCACACATTTTAATATTGAGGAATTAATTTTTCATACCTTTTTCCAAGCCATTTTATTTATTCACAGATTCATTATGTTCCCCTCACCACCACCTCTCAATACATTTATTTCATTTAAGTAATAAAGTAAGCCACACTGTTTATATCAGATACCAACAGTCACCCATCACTCCACTGCCCGTGTCTGCTCACTACTTGAAATACTCTGAACACTAGAAAATATTTGGCCAAATACCAGTAAATGACCTTAAGTGGTGCTCTGAAGGTCAGCAAAGGCAGGTGAACAAAAGCAAGAAAGCACCAAAGCAGAAGATCCTTCACAGCAAACACTCTATAACTAGTCCTCCAGAATTCAAAGCTAGAGATCATCATGGGCAAACTAGCTGGCCTCAACTGTCATGCTAGTGGAATGTGGTATATTAGGGGAGGGAGGGGAACAAATTCCTGAAATCCAGCAAGAGCAGTAGGAGCCAGAGGAAGGAAAGAAGGAAAAAGGTTAAATTTTAATTTTATGTGGAGAAAATCTGGATTAGTAGCAAAAAAATTATCTCTGCTCCATAAAATCCAGTTATACTTATAACCAAATGCAATTTCTCATACATTCTGGAATCCCCTCTTTTCACAATACTCCCGTTTCTTATTGTGTATTCAAAGGAAAGAGCACAAGGTTAAGAGACAGGAATTCCAAAGTTCTAATTCTGGCTTTGTCACTGACTTAGTGTGTGTCTTTGGGCAAAATGACTCACTTTACCTTGCTTATCTTGCTGCTTCAGTTTCCCCTACTCTAAAATGGGGATAAAAAAGTACGTATTTAGTGCACAGGGCTGCTATAAAGATTAGTTGGGACTGATACACCTTTGAACATACAATATTAAGTATTATTAGTACATAGGATCAAAGAAATGTAGAGCTGGAAGGGACCTCAGAGGTCATCTAGTCTGTCCCCCTACACTGAAGCACAATTAAGTATATCTTTTCTAGACCAACCCTGGACAGATGTGCCTCTAACCTGTTCTTAAGAGCCTCTGATGAGGGGGAATCACATCTCCCTAAGTATGCTGCTCCAGTGCTTAACTATCCTTAGAGTTGGAAAGTATTTTTATAATCTCTAACCTAATCTCTCTTGCCACAAACAAAATCAATTACTTCTTGTCCTACCCTGAATGGACATGGAAAACACTTCACAACTACCTTGTGCATATTCAGAGACTTATGTCATCAGTCCTCTTCACAAATACCTTTTGCGTATTCAGAGATTTAGGTCCCCCTCAGTGTTCTCTTCTCTCGACTAAACATGCCTAATTCTTGCAACCTTTCCTCATAAGTAATTTCCTCAAAATATCTTATTTTTGTTGCTCTCTTCTAGACTCTCTCCAATTTGTTCACATCTTTCTTAAAGAGTGGTGCTCAAAACTGAACACATTAATCCAGCTGAGGTCTCATCAATGCTAAGGAGAGTGGAACAACTAATCCCCATGTTTTACATACAACACTCTTGTTAATACATCCCAGAACAACTTTTGGCTCTCTCTCAACAGCACCATACTGCTGACTCAGATTGATTTTTGGATCCACTATAACCCGTGGACCCTTTGCTGCAGTACTGGTGCTTAGCTAGTTATTCCCCATTTTGTATTTGGGCATTTGATTTTTCCTTCCTAAAAGTGTCAGCAAGATGGAACTTAAGCCACTGTCTACGTTCAAGATACGTTAGTATTGTTGAAAAGGGTAAAAATCTGGAAGGGTAGGGAAAATAATGTTTATAACTGTATTGCCACCGCATAAACTCAGTGATGGAAACTGAACCTTTATGTGAGATAGCGGGAGGGGGAGGGGGGTGGTGACACCTGACAACTAATTTATTTTTTTAAGAGAAAAATCAAAACTAAATAGTTTGTGTTCAGAAATAACTCCACTCATATCTGTAACTCAAACAGAGGACAGTCTAGACTGTTTCACACACTGAGCCATGTAACATGATTTAATTCCTTTTTCTTAAAAGACCCACAAAAATACCCAAGAGGAGACAGTGACTGAAAAGAAATTGCTCCGATGAATACATAATCAGAAGGATTTTATTTTTTTAACTGTGATGTTTAGTGTATTTACATTAAGTAAGGGGAGAAGAGGTTAAACTTAAAAGTGTGTGTGATTAGATTATTGTAATTAATTATCTTTCTGTAGATAAAGATTGTAAACTTCACAAGTAAGACAAGGGGGGAACATATAGTCCTTTTAAGCTTGCGTACCTGTGTCACTTCCAGATCCAGTTGATAAAGCTGGCATGATTTAGTCTACAGACTATCACACTAGAAAGTTAGAATAGTGCTCCTCAGCCAGAAGGCAGCAGTTAATTTCAGTTCAGCTGCCTGCAGCCAAGTTTTCTACAAAGATTTATGCAATCTCCAAGATTCCCCTAAAAAGAACAGAAACATAATTTTACAATAAAGAACACTGTTAAACCGTAAATTATTGCAGCTTAAGTACATCAAAAAAATTAAAACTTGATCTGAGTGGCTAGAGATCTCTTTGAAATACTCTCCTAGTGACCAAGTCAAATCATTATTGCTAAAGGAGCTTTTGATTTAATTTGATGCTTTCAATTAAAACAAGAGAGTACATTGTTTTTATATTCAGACTATTAAGACTTTTTCCAAGATGAAGCAAGTTTGTTGTCTTCAGTCCAGTCTTTAATCCTATGCTGCTGTAAAAATCATTTATTTCCTTCACTAAAATTACACATTTTAACCCTACAATGTCAAATATTTTGGAAATAAGAGGGCTACTTTTTCCAAAACAGTAAATACTTTAAATTGCTCACAGTTTATGACTACTTTACCAGAAGAACCAGTTTATTCTAACAGGTTTCAGAGTAGCAGCCGTGTTAGTCTGTATTCGCAAAAAGAAAAGGAGTACTTGTAATTGGTTAGTCTCTAAGGTGCCACAAGTACTCCTTTTCTTTATTCTAACACTAATTCATATAAGGCCTCCACTTAACTTCCGATTCCATCATATCTCGTCAATTCATTTAGAATCTGAAGTAAAACCTGTGTTTACTGCCTGGTGCATAGCTCCAAACTTCAAGTGAAATTGTACAAATAATACTGTGTGGGGCAGGTCCTCAACAGGTATAAATGGTCATAGCTCCACTGACTTCAATGTAACTGTGACCATTTACACCAGCTGAGGATCTGACCCTGTATATTTACTGCTAGAAAGTCATACTGATAATGTATTTTTTTAATTACTGCTGATTTAAACTTTTAGCCTATTTCTGATCAGTTCTTTCAGAAAAATAGAGAACCATTATGAGAGTGATGTAATTGAAATGAAAACCAAGATTTAAATACAAAAAACTATGTTAAAATAAGATTGAATTTCTTTTTCGCTGATTTGTATTACAGAGGTAAGACTGCTAGTGTTAACTCATAGTGGAGCAGACCAAAGTGGGGACAGAGATTTGAAGTCAAGATTACATTTTCTCTAAATTCTGGAAAATAAGTTATCTAAGAAAAAAAAATCAGAACGGCTCCAATTTTTCATAAGAATCTATATACAGGAAAAATGTTTTTTTGTTTTTGTTTTAAAAAGGACCACACTACTAATCAGAATGGTTCTCTTTTAAAGTTATCCTGGTCCTGATGGTGCATAGTCCGGACACACTTGTATACACACATTCTTATAAAGGTTAAAGCAAAAGTGCCATAACCTTTGGGAACTGTTCAATATTTTGTCCTCCACACATGAAAAGACGCTCTAAAAGTATTATAATTTATCATGGACTGTGTGTCAGATTTTGTTTAATAAATTATAATCCATTTTTAGTTACAAGGCAGGGTTGCCAATATGCTCCAAACTGAACTTGTTATAAAAATAAGTGTTTAAAAAAAATTAAGTTCACCAAAAGCAAAGTTTTATATGCTAGCTTTCAGACTTCAGTGATTTGGTTTGTTTGTTTGTTTAAATTACACATACAGGGTAAAGTCCCAAGAACTTGTTTTAAACCGTAAAGGCTGACAAGCTTTACTGCACCAGCAAAAACATCCACTTTTTGGTAAATACAATGGATTTTTAAGAATATAAAAAATAAAGATATAATATTTTACTTGAATTAGACAGCACATTGATGATTTGATCCTAAGAGGTTGTGGGAAAGAGAAAAAAAAGTTTTCAATAAATGATGCATGAACTTCCAAACAAATATATTGTATTAATAGTTAACAAAGGCATTATTTTCAAGTCAATGACAACTCCATTAATTCATACCAAATGCAAAATTTGAAACAGAGAAAAGAAAGGTTAGCACTCAAGGACGACAAAGATTTCCTTATGATGCTAGAGTTACAAAACATCTATATGCAAGTGAAGCCAAACGTCAGTTTAGAAAAAAAAATACTCACATCTACGCCAAGGACACACTGTACAAATTAAGAAAAAGCACAGATTCAATTTTTACTTTTTTATACATATAAGTTTCATAAAGGAAGATATAAGTTCTAAACTCAGTTATGATCCCCCAATCAGCATATGACTATCCTTATCTGAAGGATGTCAGCTATCTGATAGAGAACAGGATTTTCAGTTTCCATGAGCTTACTGAACTTGTTAAAAATACAAGCAATAGCTCATATCATTATCACATACCTCTGATTTATGTGCAACTTAAAGATTGTCTCATGTCAAAAAATGAATGTAGTAAACATTTCAAAGGCATTTTCATCAACAAATGCACGCATTATTACTAATTAAACCTGCAGATACCTCAAGAAAATTGCTAACATAAACTTGAAAATTCTGTTGAACTACACGCACTCCATATATTAAAAGTCTGGATGTCATTCTTCATTTTCTTTATTTCATGGTAAAACATTCAATATTAAAAAAAAATTAAACTGCCTTATTATTTAAGAAATGTATATATGGCATAAAGTTATTCCCTCCAGAACCTATATATATATTAATGAAAAATAAATGACCTGATGAAATCCTTACCAGTAAAATGCTTAATATTTTGTTGGAGTGGAATAAGGGGTTTCCCCCCCTCAAAAAAACTTGCAAATTAAGCTACATTTTTGCACTGATGATGTTATTTTCTTTGGCTGAATTTATTTAAAATGCTTTGGAAGTTTTTGTCAGAATCCAGCCATAAGTATTGCTGACTGCTGTATGGAATCAATTGCTGCAACACAGAAATACCAGCTGTTACAGTATGTCCTGAGAGGGATTACCGAATATTCTTAAATTGAAGTTCAATCCATCTTTCCATAAAAATTAGAACCAAAAGCCAGGAACGTAACAGCAGTATCAAGTGCACCTGAGGCATTTACAATACCCAACAGGACTGTTACAACCAGCCTTTAAAAAGGGCTTATTTTTGAAATTTCATTATTCCAGTTGTACCTTGCTTCTATATATCACACTGTATCAGATTCTTCTGGCATCTACCATGTGGAAACAGTGAAATATGTGAAGTCCTGTGATATGTTGTTGAATTTCCACCAGGCCCTTAGTCACCTCTCAGGCTCCTATAGTACTTGTGACATCTAGTGGTTACATAGAGAAGTGCATTCATTTACATAAGGATGATATTTGTTGTGAATACAAAAGACAACTCTATTCCTGGACAAACAAAAATGTTTTCTTCCTCTTTATAAAAAGGGTTACCTAATGCTATATTCAGAAGCTATGATGCAATTTTTAAAGACAAAAACCCTACTTTGACTGTACTAAAATAATGTCATTTCTACTTTCATATTTTCTTATTGTAATTATGTTAATACGGGTTCCCATTATGGTCCCTCTATTTCTAGGGGTTTCCAGTTAAAAAGAATTTAAGTATTTAAAGGTTTTGTCCTACCTTTAAATTAATCTTACACATCATACAAGCATGTTCACCAGTCTAGAAGCTTTATTTAATTAGGTCCACCCACCAACATCACAAACATATGCCTACTAACTTATCTTGGCACCAAATCCTCTCGTTATAAATGGCCAGGAGTGTATCACAAGCCTCCAGGGAACAACTTTCAAAGCTGAATAATCCCAGAATTATAGTTCTCTGAGGAAATAGAAGTACATACTGTAAATACAGATGTAAGAAAAGAACAGAGGACCCCTATGGATTGATAGATATTGTAAAACCAACCAACAGACAAGAAGGGAAAAATGATCCTACTCTCATTCACTCATACACATCCAGTTTGGAGGCACTGGGAAGACTGAGCCAGGCACAGTAAGAGAAAAGGAAGGAGGAATGAGATTGGAAACTTTTACAAGGAAAGGTAGCCTTTTGCTGAAGTGGCTGTCTCCAAGGAGACCTATGTTTTGTACTTTTTTTGAATGAAGAGATTATTCTGGCACTACCACATGTATCTTACCCTAAAATTCTCCATCTTTCCATGATCTAAAGAGCTGGCAGACTGGGACTCAAATATGCCTTTCTATGGCAAGCTCAGTCAACCAGGAAAGGATGACGTGACCTAAGAGGATCTCTTTTTCTTCTCATCTTGTGGCCCGCATAAAATTGTAGAGCATTTGATTTGTGAAAGTTGCTGTTCTGCTGAGTTATTCAATGAATTTTCACAATTTAGTGAGTATAAATGGATTTTCTTTGCATTTTTAAGTTAGAAGAAAGAAGTATCTTAACTAATGAACTGAAGGATAGATTTTAAGATATGAAAGTGTGAAACCTGACAATTGTTACACGACAACTCTGCCAGGGAAAACTACAAAGCAGGTTTTTGATATACAGGATTCCTACTTAATTAATCTAAAGAGTGCTACTATTATGAGGAATATGATCTTGATTTCCAGAAATTAGAAAGGTATGCCTGCAAATGGTATTTGAAGCACCAGACTGATATTTCACGTGGAGACAGGAAAATTTGAAAGCCATTCAGTCTTGTTCATTGTGAAACCTCAGCTAATTGAAGTATGCTGAATGACTATGGACATGGATAAAGGTCTCCAAGCCTATTCAGCACAGGAAATTGCCAGAGGAGATTTCCTGGAAAGAGGAGAGCTGGCCTTCGGTGGATAAAATCTGGACTGAAAGTGGTAGTCTCATCTTTTGGAAGTTGTAACTATGAGATATATTGACTTTTCTGAGGAACTTTCTACCTCATAAGTAGTTGACTTCCAGTGGAATTTACAGACCAATATTGGCTTCTCATGTAGGACTTGTAGCCCCAGGAGCACGTACACTGGCACTGTCAACAGGAACTAATGGAATGTTTCTGGAACTTCTACTCAGATTAAAGAGTACACAGATGAGGTATGACCTGAAAGTCAGATCCATAGCAAGGAGAAATGTGTGACACACTGACTCAGGATACCATGAAAAATAAAAACAACTGAACCTTGTTATGTAAATACAGTGTTACACAAAAAATATGGATCTCTATAGTGCCTACCCATTTTACAAGAAATGCACTGAGGCACAGAATGATCTTCCTAAATTTGACCACCACATTAATGGAAGAACTATAATGCCTTGAAATTCTTCTACTTTTGGCTCTAAACATACCCTCCTGATAGTAGAATACTGAAGACTTTTGTATAATTTTGGGGATATCTGATCAGTATTTTTTATTTTATTTTTTTTGTTTGGGTTATATAATTTCTTGAAAAAAAGAAAAAGAGTACTTGTGGCACCTTAGAGACTAACCAATTTATTTGAGCGTAAGCTTTCGTGAGCTACAGCTCACTTCAGGGGCTTTAGCTGTAACCACATTAACTAACCAGCTTTGAGAATACCAGCTGACAAGCTCTTTAGTCCAGCTGAAGAGTCCAATTAATATTTTTAACTAGCACATTCCACTGGTTGATCTTTAATTTAGATGAGTGTGTGGGGATTTCTTTAAGGACTAATCAAGATGAAGTATTCACACATCTGAACTTTTTGCAACTCATAGCATAGCCTAGTAGCTGAAATTTCCCTTCTTAGGAAACCCATGCCAACCGTGCATTTTTCCCCCTAGGGTTTCTTAATCAGAAAAGGAACAACATTTTTATCCCTTTATAGTTCCAGGGAATCTTTACCACCAAAGGCGGAAAAGGTGAAGATCACAAAGGCTACCAATATTCAAGGAGAGATAGGATATGGGTGAAGACAGGTAAAACATTGAGAAATATGAGACATCAGAGGTTGATGAGACATTCTAAGAAAAAATGTTTAGCTACATTGCCATCTCAAGAAATAGATAAACTCCTTCTCTTGAGGAGTTCAGCTGCACAAGAGTTAATCAGTGCAACTGAGGAGGCATAAAGGATGTTTAATTAACACAGAGGTCAGATAAACCTCATCCTTACAATCCTTCCATTGGTTTCAGAGTAGCAGCCGTGTTAGTCTGTATTCGCAAAAAGAAAAGGAATACTTGTGGCATCTTAGAGACTAACAAATTTATTTAAGCATAAGCTTTCGTGAGCTACAGCTCAATTCAGGCCTCATCTACCTCTTTGACAGCACCCAAACTATCCACTAACATTAGCTATCCACTAACATCCTCATCCCATCTGGTCTCCATGTCTTACATGATGTCCCTGTGCAAGGAGCACCATTCTACAGCCTGTTCTCCAAAGCACCATCCTCTCAATAAAATCTTTCCTAAACACTTACTTTTGTAGTATTGCATATAAATAGTGAGTTCTCTAGTATAAAAGCGGTGAATATATAAAATGATGTAACAAAGATGCATAAATATCTTAATTGTGCAGCTGAGCAATATTATTGCAACCTCTGTCCTAACCCTCCTCCATCCCCCCTTATTTATAACCCCTTATTTATAACCCACACATCTTATGTCACATGTGAGTTTACATTGTAAACTCTTTGGGGCAGGCACCCTGGCTTTAATATCTTAGGTTCTTTACAGATACTCCTAAGCTAACATATTTTGGGACACTCAAAATAATATGTAAGTGAAAGCATAAGTCTCCAAACAATGAAGTACTTTACATATCATGCAAGGTAAAACCTAGACCACTCGGTCTGGTATGTATAAATCTTTAATTTCTAGCCATTTTCCCCTGCCCTAGGATTGCCAGGTGTCCAGTTTTCAGCTGGAAAGTACAGTCAAAAGGGGACTTGTGCAGTGTCCGGTCACTACTGTTGATCAGACACCAAAAGTCTGGTTACTACAGTAAGCGCAATAAGCCTCCACTGCTGCGAGGGAGGGAAGAGCAGCTGCTGCTGGAGGAGGTGGGATCCTGACAACGCACGGTGTTTGAGGAGCAGGGCCAGCAGCCAGGCTCACCACCTGTGACAGCCCGTTCCTCCTTCTCAGCCTCTCAGGGCCCTGGCTCTCCAGCCCCTCACTCCTGGGATCAACCCTCTCCCCTCCGCTACATCCTGCTGTGCCCCAATTGGGCAGGCTGGCAGGCTCCGTGTCAGCTCCTCCAAGCACAACTCCGAAGGCAGCACATGAGTCCAGAGAGAGGGTAGAGTGAACGACGAGGGAGGGAGTGAGGGAGGGAGCGACAGGGGTGGAGGGAAACAAGTGATGGGGGAGGGGGGGAGGCAGGGGTGTAGTGTCCAGCTTTGAAAAACTGGGAAGTTGGCAGCCCTGCCCTGCCCTTTCCTCAAAGCAAACTTTGCACTTGTAGAAGACACTGGATACTGAAGATTTAGAACTCTGTTTCATACAGGCTGAGCACCTACTGTTACCATTGACTTCCACAGGAGTTGTGGGTACTCAGCAGGTCTGAAAAAAATATCAGGCCTTTAATTTAATTAAAAAAAGAGGTTCATCATCCGTTAGAGACATCTTTATTTTGTTAAAGCTGCCCCACCCTGCCTTTCGCCTCCGACTGCATTCCCCTTCGAATGAGTTATCTCATCTCTAATGGATGATGAACTGCCCATCAAGAAAAGGAAAGAACTGTTTAACTCCACTGTTCCTCCAGCAGCGATATATGGAACAGAAAGCTGGTCAACAACGAAAGCGGAGGAAGAAAAATTCGCTGTCACCCAGAGAGCAATGAAAAGGCAAATGTTTAAGATATCTCTCCGTGATCATATACCGAACGAGGTGACCAGAAGGCAAACAGAGGTGACCAATGTAATGCAGACTATGTACGATGCAAAGCAAAGATGGGCGGGTCATGTAGTCTGCAGGCAAGACAATAAGTGGACAACCTATTGTTGTCAATGACTGGATTCTTGGAGACCACAAGCGACCACAAGGCAGACCAAAAAAGTGCTGTGTCAATCCCATGACAAAAGTCTTTGGCCAGAAATGGAAAGAACGTGCTTGCAACAAAACAGAATGATGTGGCGTTGACTTGCGCTCATGGAGGGATGGATAAGGACAAGCTGGACAAAGGTGACAAAAAAGAGGTACATCATAGGCAACGGTATAAAATTTCTATAGCACTGCTCTGTCAGTATGCCTCAACTCTAATCTGGAAAGTGCACTTGTAGGGATGAGATAATGCTGTTTCCATGACTAGTCAGTCATTGGCCCCTCTGCTCACACTGCCACAGGTTTTTTAATTTATATAGACATTTACCTATTCACTAAAAACTGGACTGACACATACACCTCCCTTCATATAGGCTACTGAATCTGTGTCAAATAGTGGAATTTTTTAACCTTTTTAAACCTATAATCCAGAGTGAAAGACTGGTTCCTAACCCCTTCTGTCCCTCTTTTATGGATTTGTGAAATACATAGAATCTGAATTTACTTTTGGTGGTTTAATATATTACTAGGGCTAACTTCATGGTAACCCACTGCCTCCGCCTATCATTTAGAAAAAAGAAAATAACTCAGTGCTGCATAAATTGAATGCTGAGGGTCTGATGGGAGCCCTACCGGAGATGTCAATGGTCTTCAGATACGGCCCTTGGTGAACACTGTGGCAAATAAAGATACTGCTCACTGTGTTCAATAGGCTACATGAAAGTTTAGCAGCTATACAGGAGGTGACCTAAGTTAAAATTGTCCTAAAAATAAGTTTTTGTTTCTTATATATTAAAACCAAACTAATTTTCCTCTCCAACACAGTCAGTTATCAGATCTTTGCTACCTTAAATTATGGTTTCAGAGTCACAGCCGTGTTAGTCTGTATTCGCAAAAAGAAAAGGAGTACTTGTGGCACCTTAGAGACTAACCAATTTATTTGAGCATAAGCTTTCGTGAGCTACAGCTCACTTCATCAGATGCATACTGTGGAAAGTGTAGAAGATCTTTTTATACACAGCAATATTGTTAACCTATCCAACTATACTCTTAGCCCAGCAGAAGCAGCTGTCCTATCTCGGGGCCTCTCCTTCTGCCTCTCCACCCCCACGAACATGATACAGTTCTGTGGTGACCTAGAATCCTATTTTCGACGTCTCCGACTCAAGCAATATTTCCAACATACATCTGAACAACATACTAATCCACAGAGACCTCCCTACCAACACTACAAAAAGAAGGATTCTAGGTGGACTCCTCCTGAAGGTCGAGACAGCAGACTGGACTTCTACATAGAGTGCTTCCGCCGACGTGCACGGGCTGAAATTGTGGAAAAGCAGCATCACTTGCCCCATAACCTCAGCCGTGCGGAACACAATGCCATCCACAGCCTCAGAAACAACTCTGACATCATAATCAAAAAGGCTGACAAAGGAGGTGCTGTTGTCATCATGAATAGGTCGGAATATGAACAAGAGGCTGCTCGGCAGCTCTCCAACACCACTTTCTACAAGCCATTACCCTCTGATCCCACTGAGAGTTACCAAAAGAAACTACAGCATTTGCTCAAGAAACTCCCTGAAAAAGAACACAATCAAATCCGCACAGACACACCCCTGGAACCCCGACCTGGGATATTCTATCTACTACCCAAGATCCATAAACCTGGAAATCCTGGGCGCCCTATCATCTCAGGCATTGGCACCCTGACAGCAGGATTGTCTGGCTATGTAGACTCCCTCCTCAGGCCCTACGCTACCAGCGCTCCCAGCTACCTTCGAGTCACCACTGACTTCCTGAGGAAACTACAATCCATCGGTGATCTTCCTGATAACACCATCCTGGCCACTATGGATGTAGAAGCCCTCTACACCAACATTCCACACAAAGATGGACCACAAGCCGTCAAGAACATTATCCCCGATAATGTCACGGCTAACCTGGTGGCTGAACTTTGTGACTTTGTCCTTATCCATAACTATTTTACATTTGGGGACAATGTATACCTTCAAATCAGCAGCACTGCTATGGGTACCCGCATGGCCCCACAGTATGCCAACATTTTTATGGCTGACTTAGAACAATGCTTCCTCACCTCTCGTCCCCTAACGCCCCTACTCTACTTGCGCTATATTGATGACATCTTCATCATCTGGACCCATGGAAAAGAAGCCCTTGAGGAATTCCACCATGATTTCAACAATTTCCATCCCACCATCAACCTCAGCCTGGTCCAGTCCACACAAGAGATCCACTTCCTGGACACTACAGTGCTAATAAACGATGGTCACATAAACACCACCCTATACCAGAAACCCACTGACCGCTACTCTTACCTACATGCCTCCAGCTTTCACCCTGACTACACCACACGATCCATTGTCTACAGCCAAACTCTGTGATACAACCGCATTTGCTCCAACCCCTCAGACAGAGACAAACACCTACAAGATCTCTATCAAGCATTCTTACAACTACAATACCCACCTGCGGAAGTGAAGAAACAGATTGATAGAGCCAGAAGAGTTCCCAGAAGTCACCTACTGCAGGACAGGCCTAACAAAGAAAATAACAGAACGCCACTAGCCGTCACCTTCAGCCCCCAACTAAAACCCCTCCAACGCATTATCAAGGATCTACAACCTATCCTGAAGGATGACCCAACACTCTCACAAATCTTGGGAGACAGGCCAGTCCTTGCCTACAGACAGCCCCCCAACCTGAAGCGAATACTCACCAGCAACCACATACCACACAACAGAACCACTAACCCAGGAACCTATCCTTGCAACAAAGCCCGTTGCCAACTGTGCCCACATATCTATTCAGGGGACACCATCATAGGGCCTAATAACATCAGCCACACTATCAGAAGCTCATTCACCTGCACATCCACCAATGTGATATATGCCATCATGTGCCAGCAATGCCCCTCTGCCATGTACATTGGTCAAACTGGACAGTCTCTACATAAAAGAATAAATGGACACAAATCAGATGTCAAGAATTATAACATTCATAAACCAGTCGGAGAACACTTCAATCTCTCTGGTCACGCAATCACAGACATGAAAGTTGCGATATTACAACAAAAAAATCTTCAAATCCAGACTCCAGCGAGAGACTGCTGAATTGGAATTCATTTGCAAATTGGATACAATTAACTTAGGCTTGAATAGAGACTGGGAGTGGCTAAGTCATTATGCAAGGTAACCTATTTCCCCTTGTTTTTTCCTACCCCCCCCTCCCCAGACGTTCTTGTTAAACCCTGGATTAGTGCTGGAAATGGCCCACCTTGATTATCATACACATTGTAAGGAGAGTGGTCATTTTAGATAAGCTATTACTAGCAGGAGAGTGGGGTGGGGGGAGGTATTTTTTCATGCTTTGTGTGCATAAAAAGATCTTCTACACTTTCCACAGTATGCATCCGATGCAGTGAGCTGTAGCTCACGAAAGCTTATGCTCAAATAAATTGGTTAGTCTCTAAGGTGCCACAAGTACTCCTTTAAATTATAGTCAAGTTGCAAATGAAAATAAGTTTGTTAACAGCACCACATAGCAAGAGATACTAATGCAAACATGAGCAAAGGTGTTTGCTTGCTTCAATCTCCTCCCCACCTCTCAAAACAAAAATCTACACCAGGTTTGTCCAAATTAAGATTTTTATCTCAATGTTGAAATTAAAGTACTTTAAAAAAATTTCTTCATCTATGTACAGTATGGCTGTAACTAATTTAAAACATAAAAATAGCACGTCACCTACTGTATTACAGAACTTAAGTGTGGTGAACACTGCATGTAAGTCTAAGACCATATCGATTATAGCCTCCCCTCTTTTTCACATACACCTAGTTTTCAAACTCACTGTTACTTATTCAGTTAAACCTGCCGTACTTGGTTTCTGGTGAATTTTGCTTTTGTTGGGAAATGGAAGTGGAAAACTGAATAAAATCCTGTAAGTAATTTGAGTTTTTAGGGGAGGAAAGTATATTTTTATATTAAACTATATCTCTCCCCTACTGTAAAAAAATTCTAGCTGCAATTTTCATTTTTAAAAAACTGTGCTACAGCAAGAGTGTCGGAAGTTTAAAATTTGCATGGACAATCTTAAATGAAAGCTAGAGGCTTTAGCTTGGTTTGAAAAACCTGTCTTGATTTAATGAAGATAATTAGCAGTGTCTTCAGCATGCACAACAATATACTTCCTTAAGTCTACAGGTGCACAGAAAACAGATCTCCTGCGCATGAACGTACAGTTAGCGATAGTAAGCATGCGCTTGTTCATTCCAGGCACTTACAAACTTTGGAAGCCAAATTCACTCTGTGGCACTGTTTAACTTTTGTTCGTTTTCTTTTTAAAAATATAGGTTGAATAGCTGGGGAGGGACACACAGTTTGTATCTTCTGTATGCTGAGCACATTGCACACGAGGGACTCCTTGCATTCCTCCATTCTCCCCATGTTCCACTCTCCCATACCCCTTATTTCGGAGTTCCTGTCATAAGCCCATGCCATTTCCCTCTTTGGCTATATAAATCTCAGGCTTTACCTTCAATAACTTCTTCGGGGCAACTTTATTCATTAATAACCATTCAACTAATAAAGAAATATATTAGAACCTCAAAAAGAAAAGGAGTACTTGTGGCACCTTAGAGACTAACCAATTGGTTAGTCTCTAAGGTGCCACAAGTACTCCTTTTCTTTTTGCGAATACAGACTAACACGGCTGTTACTCTGAAACCTGTCATTAGAACCTCAGTTACGGAAACCTTGGGAATGTAGGTTGTTCATAACTCTGAAATGTTCGTAACTCTGAACAAGACGTTACAGACTTCAGTCATGGGAGGGGGGTGGCAGTTGGCACTGCAGATACAGGGTGGGAAAGGTCTAGGCTCCGGGCAAGCAGAGGCCTTGGGGCTTCTGACCTTCAGGATGCCAGGGCTCTGGGCGGGGGGGTAAGGGCTTCTGCCCCACAGAAACACAGGGGCTCAGGGCTTCAGGCCCGCAGCTCCACTCCTGGTTTCAGCCTCATCGGGGGTGCCAGGGCTCCCCACAGCTCTGCTCCTGGTTTCAGCCAGGAGGTTAGGGGACATGCTGGGGCTTGGAGCTTTAGCTACAGGGGGGAGCGCGGGAGCTGAAACCGGAAGCAGACCACAGGGAGCCCCGACGCTCCTCCTGTATGTAAGCGGAGGAATAGTCCCGCTATTGTGGGGAACTTTCCTGGCTTCTGCACTACCCCAGTGAAGTGGGCTAGCGAAAGGATCTGAGTCCTCACTCCCACTTCCTTTACCCAGTGGCCTCCCTGTCCTTGAAGACTCCCCTTCCACTCTCCTGTCTGACAGAGTCCTCGTAAACCCAACAAGGCTGGGCTCAGGATTCCTGGGGGCTCGACCCCCAATCCTGCTGTGGTCACCTAGGACAGGGGCTAGGGTGTCCCCACTCTGTGACAATCTCTCTGCCCTGAGCACTTCTCTGACCCATTGACCGTTACATACAATTTAAAGCAAATGCAAGTTATTTAATCAACAATTAATTTTAAACAGAATAAGGAAAAATGGGAAAGGTTAAAGGAAACACATCAACCCGCTCTGTGGCAGGGAACATCACAAACAGTGACTCTGGAACGTCAGGGCAGTTCACAGTCTGTTCCTTGTAAGTCCCAGGCCTTCTTCTCCGGCCCTTGCTGTGCTGCAGGGATGCTGTGGGTTGGACACTCGCTCTGGTGGTGGCCACATGCTCTCAGGCTCTAAGTGGTAGGACCCTTCTTCCCAGTGTCGCCCCCGCCCTGTCGGGGTTACGATCCAAGCCTGGCCTGCAGAGCCTCTTGGCTGAGGCATCTCCCTGTGCTGGGCACGCTGCCCAGGGTCCCCCTCGCTGCCTCCAGCTGCTCACCGCACCCAGCTCCGGACTGCTCCAGCCCCAGCTCCACCAGTCTGTCTCTGCACTGCTGCTGCTCTGCCTCCAGCTCCCTGGGCTGCTTCTTTGGCCCCTCTGCCTCTGGTTGCTGCAGCTCTGCTCCCAGGACAGGTCTGCTCTGCAGGCTGCTTCTGTGACTCTGCTCCTAGCACTGACCTGCTTCGTGGGCTGCTTTTCTGGCCCCTCTGGCTCTGGTTGCTGCAGCGCTCCTCCCAGGGCAAGTCTGCTCTCTCTGGGCTGTGCCTCTAGCTTTGGAGCTGCAACTCTGCTCCCAGGACAGGGTCTGCTCTCTCTGGGCTGCTTTTCTGGTCCCTCTGGATCTGGCACAGCTCTGCTCCCCAACTTAGCTTGGGCACCCTGCTTTCTCCTTAGCTCGGCCCCACTCTGTCTGACCCAGGCAATTCCAGCTCACATGGAGGACGGGACCTCCCTGGCCCCCTGACTAGCCTGCCCGCCCTGTCATTCAGGCTGACCTGGAGCATTGGCCTCTCGCCATTGTTTCTGGGGGCTGTCAGTCTCAGGGTCCTGATTCCCCATCGACCCTTCCCCCTTTTTAGTACTGGGAGCTAGCAACTAAAACACCCCCACTGAATGTTAGTAAGGGGGCAACAGTCCCCTTACATATAGCTAAAGCCCTGAGCCTAGGCACTGCCAGCGCCCTGCCCCCGACTGAAACGAAGAGTGGAGCCATGTGGAGCCCATAGCCCGCCACAAGGCTGAAGGCGGAAACGGAATCGCGGGGCTGAAGCCCTGAGCCCTGGTACTCCCGTGGGGCAGAAGCCCGGAGGCCCCCCCCAAGCACCCCGAGGGTCAGAGCCCTGTGAGCCTGAGTCAGCTAGCTGTGGATGTCTAGTTGCTGTGTAGACATACTCTTTAGTTATTTGCTCCCTCTCTGGGAGGACTCTCTGCCAGCACTCTATGTCTTCCTACTCCCCTCCCTGGAGCCAGGCTCAAACTGAAGGCTCCTCTGCTCTATAGGCAGATACCAGCTGTCTTCCTGGAGTTTAGTGACAGAAGTTCCCCACTGTCTCCCTTCCCCAGGGACTCCGACAGTTCTCTTGGAGCTCTAACTGCCAACTCTAAGCTCTCATTAAGGAAGGGATGCAGTCTGATTTTCTGAAGTGCAAGTTCCCCACCACCACGACCCTGCACCTACAGTGCATGTGAGGTCACGCTGTACATACACTCTACAAAATGGCATCCTTCATGTGATCACCAGGAGGACACCATTTTATTCCTATATAAGTGCTGGAACAATGTTCCAGTGCATTCTGATCCCACTACACCATTGCATTCAAACCTTGTTCCCACCAAGGCCTATGCCACCTCCTGCAGGTTCCTCCAGCCTGCAACAGCCACACGGTTTCTCTACAAAGAGCTGCCCCTCTCTCTCCTGTGCAGCTTCCTCTTTATACTATTCTAGCAGTTTCCTTCTGACTCAGCTGCTCCATTTCTAATCAGCTAAAGGGATGTCACCTGGAGCAGCTGATTGCTCCCATGTATTCCCCACAGGGTTTTCATGAGCCAGTTAGGCCCTCAACCTTCCTGAACGGCATGTTGCAACTCCCCACAACCTCTTCCCCACATTCCCATAACTACAATCCCCCATTCTCCCCACACCATAGCACAGGGTCTATGTGAGCCCCCCCACAAGCCAACAGCGCTGTACGAGTCCCGTTTCCCCTCCACTACATGCCATGATCTGTGTTCCCATCTTCATATCCACTCCCCTGCTTCCACCCCACCCACCCTTCTCCCAGTCTAGGAACTTGCCTCCCATTGCTTTGCAGGTCCCTGCTTCCCCCTCACACTTTTCACTCTCTGCCATTGCCCCATCCCTTCAGTCCCTGCTGTTTTCCCCTCTCATCTCCACTCTTGGCCCTTCTCTCTCCAGACTCCTGCTCCCTTCCTTCCCTAGGTCCCCACTTCCCCCTTCAAATCTTTCCTGGAAGGATCTCTAATTTCTGTTAAAAGTCCAGGACAGTCTCTCCATGCAACAAGTTAACTTGCTGCCTATGATGTCTAAACAGCAGCAGGAAGCATTCCACAGTAATGGTTTGCTTTGTCCCAGAGCAGATAACCATGCTGGCTGTCAGAAACAGAGCTTTGAAAGGGGATATCCGCATGCCTGCAACCAGTTCAAAACAATGACCAGAGTGGCCACTTGACTTCAAGGGATTATGGGATGTTTACGGAGGCCAATCAGAGTGCAGTAATGCAACACGTCGTCCACACTGACACACCGGCGTTTCAGCCAGGGCGCAGCAAGCTCTATGCTTCTCGGGGAGGTGGATTACCAGGAGCGCTCCAACTGCAGAGTCCAAGCGCTCTAAGTGCCTTGCCAGTGTGGACATCTCAGGAGTTAGGGCGCCCAAGTCTGATTTAATGCGCTCTAACTTGCAAGTGTAGCCAAGGCCTAAATCATCAGATGCGAATCCCATCACTAACTCCAGTGTTTCATAGTGTAGCTGCTGTCATTCAAGCTAGCCTAGTGCCAGTAACAGGGGCCACACTGCAAAACACTCAAATTAGAGTTATTGAATTAGCAGTTTGATAAATTGTGTTAACTTGAGGTGTAGCATGTATCTGCATCTCCACTACATTACTAGTTAGCGCGTCGGAAGCATTAAAGCTTCAACCCACCCTGATGGGCCAGCCAGCCGGAGTTTAAAGCTCCACTTAACTCAAACTAAAAATGTATGCAGACGGTAGTCAGATTAGGGGCAACACTTCAGTTATTCGTGGAGCTAATACGGCAGTGAAGAAAAACCCTTAGATTTCACTTCGCTCAGCCAAATGAACCTGCTCATGCTACATTAGAAGCAAGAGAAAGACCACGAACAGGGTACGCCCTTCACTCAATGAGGAGGGAAAGACAATACCAGAAAACACAAAAATGGCGGAAGCATTAACTTTTTTGGTGAAAACTGAAGGGGAAAAAAAGGCATTTAAACATTCATTGGACAAACAACATAGCAAACATCAGTGTAAAAGTGGCAGGATCTGAGGCTCAAATAGGAAAAGAGCTAAATTAAGAATTATTTAGATAAATTAGATGTCTTCAAGTTGGCAGGGTCTGCCCTTGAAGAATACTTAAGCTGGTTAAAGAGATCTCTGTGCC
Source organism: Chelonia mydas (assembly GCF_015237465.2). Lineage (NCBI taxonomy): Eukaryota > Metazoa > Chordata > Testudines > Cheloniidae > Chelonia > Chelonia mydas. The sequence goes on from NC_057850.1 coordinate 230,280,489, forward strand.
ATTAGCAATTATCTCTGAGAACTTGTGGCGGACTGGAGGGATCCCAGAGGACTGGGAAAGGGCAAATATAGTACCTATTTATACAAAGGGGAATAAGGACAACCCAGGGAGTTATAAACCAGCCATCTTAACTTTGGTACTTGGAAAGATAATGGAACAAATAATCAAACAATCAATTTGTATGCAGCTAGAAGAAAATAAGGTGACAAGTAACTGTCAACATGGATGTGTCAAGAACAAATCATGTCAAACCAACCTAATATCCTCCTTTGACAGGGTAACAAGCCTTCTGGATACGGAGGAAGCAGTAAATGTGGGATATTTCAACTTCAGTAAGGCTTTTGATACTGTATCACATGACCGTCTCATAAACAAACTATGAAATATAGCCTAGACAAACCTACTGTAAGGTGAGTGCACAACTGATTGGAATACTGTATTCAAAGAGTAGTTATTAATGGTTCACAATCAGGCTGGAAGGATTTATTGATTGTGATCCCACACGAATCTGTCCTGGGTCCAGTTCTATTCAATACCTTCATAAATTATTTGGATAATGGCTTACAAAGTTTAACCAACTTATTTGAGCATAAGCTTTCATGAGCTACAGCTCACTTCATCGGATGCTCACGAAAGCTTATGCTCAAATAAATTGGTTAGTCTCTAAGGTGCCACTAGTACTCCTTTTCTTTTTGCGAATACAGACTAACACGGCTGCTACTCTGAAATCTTACAAAGTTTGTGTACGATACCAAAATGGGAGGGTTGCAAGCACTTTGGAGAACAGGATTAGATTCAAAATGGAGAAAAGGTCTGAAATACACAGGATGAAATTCAATAAGGATAAATGCAAAATGCTACACTTAGGAAGAAATAATCAATTGCACAAACAGAAAATGGAAATGACTGCCCAGAATGAGTACTGCAGAAAAGGATATGGGGCTTATAGTGGATCAAAACAAGCAAATATCATTTTAGGATGTATTAGTGGGAATGTTGTAATTCTTCCACTCTATTCAGCACTGATAAGGCCTCAACAATAGTATTGTGTACAGTTCTGGGCACCACACTTCGGGAAAGATGTGGACAAATTGGAGAAATTCCATAAGAGAGCAACAAAAATGATTTAAGGTCTAGAAGAACGTGATCTACAAGAAATTACTGAAAAAATAGGTTTGTTTAATCTGGAGAAGGGAAAACAGAGGAAGGACATGATAACAGTGTTCAAGTTGTTTTAACGTGAAGGGTGATAAATTGTTCTCCTTATCCACTGAGGACAGGACAAGAAGTAATGGGCTTAAATTGCAGCAAGGAAGATTTAAGTTAGACATTAGGAGGGAAAGTTTTCTAACTTCAAGGTTAGTTAAAAATTGGAACAAATTATCTATGGAGGCTGTGGAATCTCCATCACTGGAGGTTAAGAACAGGTTAGACAAACACCTATCAGGGATAGTCTAGATAATACTTAGTCCTGCCTCAGTGCAGTGGACTGGACTAGATGACCTATCAAGGTCCCTTCCAATCCTACATTCCTATGAAAGAGGTACAGCTAAAAGTCACAAAGAAGGACAAGAAACGCAAGCTAGAGTTCCAAACTGTAGTTAACTCTACTGCGCTGCATATATGTAGGATTTTCTATTTGTTTTTCTTGTTATACTCAACGCTTCACCCAAGTTCTCAACTGTGCTACAAATAGGCTTAACAGAGGCATATACATCAGATACAGACACAACGGCTCAGTCCTCAATCTTACAAGGCTTAAAGCAAAAAGAGAAGTAACAGAACTACTAAGAGAACCATTCTTTGTGGATGATTGTGCCCTCCTAGCACACACAGAGGGAGATCTCCAGTGCATCGCAGATCGCTTTGCTGAAGCATCAAAATTGTTTGGCCTCACAATCAGCCTGGAAAAAACTGTGGTGTTGCACCAATCATCTTCACCGCTCGGTGCTATATTCCCTAGCACATCCATTAGTGGAATCCAGTGAAAGCAAGTTGGCAGTTTTACCTATCTCGGCAGCAACATCTTCAATGATGGATCTCTTGACAAACAGAATAGAGAAAGTTTCTCAGTCATTAGGAAAGCTACGTAGCAAAGTCCTGAAATCCCACAACAACACTCTCCAAAAAAAAAAAAAAAATTTTTTATGTTTTTGTGCTCACATCTCTCCTGTATGGCTGTGCGACCTGGACACCATACAAATGGCATATCAAATAGTTAGAGGCCTTTATGCATGCCATTATGGGGATCTGCTGGCAGGACAAAATTACCAACCTGGAGGTTCTCCAAAAGTCAAATGCCATAAGTATTGAGGCCATGCTGATAAAAGCCCAACTGCACTGGGTTGGACACATCATTAGGATGCCTGAATATCGACTCCCCAGAAAAATTTTCTATGGAGAATTGGCACAAGGACATCAGAATCAAGGCTGCCTCAAAAAGAGCTACAAGGACAGCATCAAGAACAGCATACAATTTGGTGCAATAAAACCAGATGATCTTGAGAAGGCTGGGTTAAAAAGATCAGCGATCAGCATGGCAACACACAACACTCACAGCTTTTCAAGCCTTTTAAGAGGACAGAAATACTACTGCTATAGCTACCAAGACGCTCACCAATGACTTTGTCTGTCCAATCTGCTCACGAGCATGCGCGTCACGCTTTGGACTTCAGAATCACTCCAGAATCCACCAAAAGATGAAAACGTCATCATTAAACCAATGGACTACACGCACACGCACTCTCCGCTTAATACATTACTTTATGTTCTAATGTATACCATGAAAATGCAGGAGGATACGCAGAGTCCAAGTTAATGTTGCTGTTGGAAACTTAAATGTTTACAATTCTTCAATTTTGTAACTTTTACTGGGTGAACAATATGGTATTGATACTGTTTTGGCATTTAGTACAAAAATGGTCCTTCAAAGTATTTTTTCCCCTTATTTTGTCTGAAACTGTGTAAAACAAAGCTAAGCAGTTTAATAGTGAACCTCATATGAAAAACTAGAAATATCAAATAATTTTAAAACAGGAATAAATTAATGCCAGTGAACATGGTTTCACAGAAAAAAGGTCTGATCAAACAAACAATTTTACTCCGAGATTATAAATTTGGTCCATACAGCTAACTGAATATATGTAACTGGGGCTGGAGTCCCAGGGGAGCCACCTGATGTCACTCAATTAGAATTAACTGCAAAGACTGGGGCAGACAATCCCCAAAGATGATGGATATTCCAATACTTAGATTTACCAAGCCAGCACAAAACAGCTTCTATATTACCTCACTGGTTCCCCAGAAGCCAACAATACAGTTCTCTTAAAGTAACCAGCTTCAGGCCTCCACCCAGACACCCAAGTCAAAAATGATGAAGATTACTGAAAATATTATTAATCATATAAAAAAGTTCTACTAATCTCAAAAGAATCGGTTTTTACCTCCCAGGTTAATGAATATTCCAGATCTTACCCAAATACACACTTACAGCCAATTCCTATTAACTAAACTAAAATTTATTTTTAAAAAAATAAGAGTATAGGTTAAAAGATCAGTACACACACAGACATGAGCACAGTCTTGAGATTCAGATTCATAGCAGAGATGGTGAGCTTTGTAGATGCAAAGATTTCTTTCAGAAATAGTTCAGAGGTTATAATCCAATGTTTGTATTCTGGGTGGGCCAGTCAGGACTGGGATCTCAGTCCTTATGTCTTAGGCTTCCCCTGAATGAAGCCTCAAGCAGATCTGAGACGACAGATCAGAACCCAAGCCATTTTTTATATAGTTTCAGATCTTCTTTGACAGATTGGAGTCCCTCAGCAAACAATAGGCACACATGGGGACTTTGAAATGGACCCATTTCCTAAGCATCGCAGGTAATTATTCACACAGATCAACATAAGGCAATTGCCTGTTTTTCCACCATTCGCAGATGATTTACTATACGTTTCAAAGAGAGATGAATACAGTGATATCCTACGTTTACAGTTCCTTTAAATGTCAAGATGTCCTTTTGATCTCTAAATTAACAGAATACGGCATAGACAGGGACTGTTTGATTACATTGACCACTACCAATATATAAATACAAAAAAACACAAACATTCTCTCCCCATATGTCTTTAAGGATAGAATTTGAGTCATTTATCCTACAATATGCTTATCCCTTTCTGGACATGCATCACAGTAACATACAGTGTAGTTGCAGCCATGTCAGCCAAGGATATTAGAGAGACAAGGAAATGTATTTTATTGGACCAACTTCTGTTGGTAAGAGAGACAAGCTTTCGAGACACACAGAGGACCTGAAGAAGAGCTGTGTGTGATTCAAAAGCTTGTTCCCTCACCAACAGAAGATGGTCCACTAAAAGATAGTACCTCACCCACATTGTCTCTCTGTATGTAATATACATTTTGTAAGGCACTTATACTTAGTACAGCATGACCTTCTCATTAAAATATTAGCATTAAACTATAAATAAAATACATATTAAATAAACTGTGGCTGACAAATCTGAAAAGTAGTCATTAATACGGAATTATCAAATGGGGTTTTCTCGAGTGTGGTTCCACAGGGATCTACTAGGCCCAATGATATTTGAACATTTTCATCAATAATCTGGAAGTAAATATAAAATCACTACTGATAAAATGTATGGATGACAAAGACTGGCAGAGTGGTAAATAATGAGGACAGGACAGTCATACAGAGTAAAAAAAGAACTAGATAAATTCATGGAGGATAGGTCCATCAATGGCTATCAGCCTAGATAGGCAGGGATGGCATCCCTAGCCTCTGTTTGCCAGAAGCTGGGAATGGGCGAGGATTGCCTGTTCTGTTCATTCCCTCTGGGGCACCTGGCATTGGCCACTGTCAGAAGACAGGATACTGGGGTAGATGGACCTTTGGTTTGACCCAGTATGGCCGTTCTTATGTAACTTATGTACTCTGGATCACATGGTAACCTGGGCCCATTCAAACAAAAAGTGTTTTAATACAGCCAAATGCAAAATTACACATCTAGGAACAAGGAATGTAGACCATACATACAGAATGAGGGACTATCTCCTGCAAAGTAGTGACTCTGAAAAGGATCTAGGGATCATAGTGGACAAACAACTCAATACGAGTTCCCAGCGTGATGCTGTGGCAAAAAAGGCTAACATGATCCTTGGCTGTATAAACAGAGGAGCAGTAAGTAGGGAGTGATTTTACCTCCATATATGGCATTTGTGATACTGGTATATAGAATACTGTGTTTGAGGTGGTTGTACAGATGCCAGTTTGGCCATTTGCTGTGAGCATCCAGCTGAAGGACTTGAATGCTGAAGGACTTGAATGCAGAAGATCCTTATCTGTGGACAGCTGCCTCATCAACAGAGCATCCTTTCTAGTGGAGCTGGTAGGAGCCTGTGTTACCCTTTTCTGAGATAGGAATCTGGAGTGGCTCGTAAGCTCCTTAAGAAAGGGACTATATCTTCCTGCACGCTACTCTGAGTACCCTGCTGGCACTCAAGGATAAAGAATCATTGTAAGTCACTGTCTCTGGCTGTCCTAGTATCACCACATAGGGCCTATCTAAGTCCTGGTCTCATTTGCTTAACAGTGAATCCCTCTTTCTGATTTGTGATAAGAGGCACAATGGACTCATTTTTACACGGAGTATCTGCTTCAACATCCAGAAATGAGTCTAATGGACTCTCTGCATGATTCACAGAGAGCCACTGGCATCCAAAGAGCTAGGTGAACTTTTGCAGCAGATCTCATCAGCTATGAACTTCATGAAAACTCAGCCTCTTTGCGCACATCTGTTTGCAAAACTGGGTAACGAAATGGGGTCCAATTATGACATGTTGTTTCACATAAACTCATTGGTTCCTGAAAGGAAAATTTTTTTAACTGAGACACAAGCTGTATGCCTATGCAATGGACTGCAAAAAGAGTGGATTCGCTGATTGACTATGTGTCCAAAGGAAGATGTGCCTTCTTGCCTACGTCACAGACATATTTGGGGAACTGAATTAATTCAGTATAGGTCTGCAAGAAAAGAATACTCACATCCTTCAGCTGAGTGATCAGCTCACAGGATTCATTAAGAAAATCATTTTCTGAAAGAATAATCTATTGAAGACAAACTAGGAATACTTCTTGAAGTTTTGCAAGTTCCTGGATGACAATGAAATTATTCAGCCTCACACACAAGGGATGTCCAAGCATCTCAGCAAACCAGAGGAACAATTTGCATCCTTTTTCCCTGACTTGGACATGACCAAGTATGATTGGGTGCAAAACCCCTTTTGGTGCAAACCTGATGCAATAGATTTGCCAGCAGCTGAAATTTAACAACTCATTGAAATCTCCTGGGATCGATTCTTGCAATCTCTCTCCTGGAGTTCTGGTTCACTGTCAAGAATGAATATCTAGTGCTCTCAATATGCACCTTGAAACTGATGGTGCCATTCGTGAGCCTGTATTTGCGTGAAGCTGGATTCAGTGCACTTGTGTCCATATAATCTTGGAACCAATCTACCATTGATGTTACATCAGAGATTAGATGTGCAATTTCCACCATGCCACCAGACTTTAAGAAACTGCATCACAACACAAGTCCATGTGTCACATTAGAGTATTACTTAATGTGTAAATTCCTTGGTCACTATGTTGCTTTGCTGCAGTCTGGGGTCACAGGTAAGTCTCAAAAAGGGGTCAAACACGCAAAAAGTATGGGAACCCATGACCTAGGGGGAAAAAGGCATAAACAAGAACCATAAACTGGAAGCTGAAGCCAGTCACATTCAAATTAGAAACGAGGCTCAAACTTTTTAACAGTGAGGGTGATTACCCATTGGAACAAACTATGAAGGGAAATGGTGGATTCTCCATCTCCTGATATCTCCAAACCAAGACTGGAAGCCTTTCTAGAAGACAAGACACAAGTTATTGGGCTCAATACAGAGATGACTAGGTAAAATTTGACAGCCTGTAATACACCGCAGGTCAGACTAGATGATCTAATAATGGTCCCTTCTGGCCTTAATATGCTATGAATATCAATCTCTGGCCATACAGTTTATGTAGGTTGCTAGGCAACCATGAGAGTACTGGTATATAGACAGCAATTCTAGTTGCTCTGATAACTTAAAATAAAAATTAGGAAGAGAAAAATATCTGAAGTTTTTAATTGAAAAATTAAGATCTGCTGAACACAGAAATCTTGGAGATAAAGGAACAGTTATTGACCCTGCCCTGTTGTTCTTCAAGATGTTCTACTTAGTGTGCATCCTACCATGGGGACACACAAGCAATATCAGAATTTTTCTTTTCTTTTTTTTTTTAAATAGCAACATCCACCAAGGCTGCACATGCATTCCATGCCTTCTCATACACATGTGCAAGGACAAAGGGTGGGGCAGCCAAAACACTCCCACAGTTACTTTGCATTTCAAAGCTTGCATTACCTGAGGACTTCAAAGCAGGAATGGAGAGCAGGCTGTGGGGTCCACACTGACATCATCTCCTCAAAGAAGCACAGTTACAGTAGGATAAGTGATTCTTCTTTCATCTTCAGGTATCAGAATGTATTCCATTGTAAGTGACTGGCAAGCACTGCATTCTTCAGAATGGTGGGCATGAGGAACATCAGCTGTCTTAATCAAATAGGGATTGTAGTACTTCTCTCCCAAACTGGGCATCTGCTCTAGCAGCTAAGTCCAATGAATAATATTTGACAAAGGTCAGTGGGTTATTCCACAACCCCGTCTTGCAGATCTCTGACGCAGATGGAGGATATTGCATCAGCTCTAGAAGAACAATGCTTGATGTTTGGTGAGAGAGGTACACCAGTCTATTGGTAACACAGTGACATACGTTGTGTGATCCATTCAGATGCTCTCTTTGGAGAGATGGCCTCATCTTTAAACCATCCAGCTATGGCTATAAATAGACAAGGCAAGGAAGAACAGTTTGGTCCTTTCAATATAATAAAGCAAAGGCCTGGATACACCTAGCATAGGCAATTTCTTTTTCTCCTGGTGCAAAGTGTGGCTTCAGGAAGAAGGCAGACTGGTTGACCGACTGGTTTAGATAAAATATTAAGACCACCTTATGAATAAACTTCAGGTGAGGTTTCAGCATCATCTTGTCTGCAATGTCGTATAGAAGGGGGTTCAACGATAAGTAAAAGCATCTAGGAAGATTGTTTTCAAGTTCATTGGTGTAGGGAACAATCAGAGGATCGAATGAAAGCTGCAACAGTCTCAGGAGGACTAAATTGAGGACCCAGGCAGCAGCAGGATCTCAACTAGTAGGGTAAGTGTGTCTTATATGCCTTTGGGAAATTTCAGCACAATGGAATGACAAAGGACCAAGCATGAGCATATAGGCAGATGGGAAGCTGAGACTGATGTAAGATGGACATTAAGAGAGCTGAACAAGATGCCAGTTTGTTTAAGTGCAATAAATAGTCAAGGATCTTCAGTATCAAGGCCTTGGCCAGGTTCAGCCCATGTTGAAATGCCTATTTTGAGAACCTCTTCCATTTAGAGGTTTTCCTGCTTTTATCAGGATTTCTGGGACCTTCAGGGAGCAGTCTCTATCCATTGTACTCCACCAGCCAACTGCCATGCCATCAGGCACATAACTTTGGGGTTTGATGGAGTTGTGATGGGTTCCCTCCAGGGTGCTACCTGGAATTGGGGTAACAATGAGCCCCCTGACCCACCAGCCTGGGCTCCCTCTCACGCTGTGCTGCTGTGACAAGCTGCAAAGCCCTCCAGCCTACATTTTCACCAGCATTCACACAGGGAGGGACACACCCAGCTGCAGTTACACGCAGGATCTCTGACCACCTGCTTCCCAGCCTAGGACCCCAAAGCAGTACCATTCTGCCCAGTATATAGGTTTAATATCCGGTCCACCCCTCCCTCAATGTGAAGAGTACAATGCACACTTGTGGTAATCAAGTAGAGATTTGCCCTAAACACTCCAGTCAAAACTCACTGTGCTGGAGTAGTCGCCAGTGTTGGGGTGGTTGGCATCAACTGCCAGCGTGGTCTTCTTTCCAATGCCCAATTTCTGAGTACGAAGAGTACCTGAGGGAGCGCTGGCTGACACTGGTTCATCTAGCCCTCAATCTGCTTATAACAATTGAGTCTGAAGTGGCCATCTTGGACAGCTGAAGGAGATGTCGCTTGAGCCCAGCATCCCTGGATTTTGTGCGCCTTGTCAAAGGAGGACTTAAATACCAAGGTATTTGCTGTATCTAGCCTTAATTTGGGGAGCAGAGGAGAAAAATCAACCTGCCGTAGGATGAGCAGGGTTTGAATCCTGAGGTTTGGACTCTGCCATGTGTCAAAGCACCGTGCCTCATGAGGTGGGGGAGGATAGATTTTATATATAATATACACAAACATACACACTTTCTGTTCAGGAAAGTGAGATCTTAAAACATTTAGGAGGGTAAAAATGGAAAGTTTCAAAGAGCTTTCCAATTTTAGCATAATAGTTCTAAGCCAGAAGAGGGAGCTCTTGCTCCTTAAGAAATCTGGATAACTTACTCAACATACTAATATTTAACATTTTGGTAGATGTCAGCTCTCCTCTCACCCATCCCCGACACACTCACTGTTGTCCCTGATCTCCTGTGGAGTGAATGTAGACAGAAAATCGGTATGGTCATACAACAATTATAAAAGGCATGATGATTTATTATACCAGATCAATGTAGAGTAAAACAGCCACTAACTGGAAAAAAGACAGAACAGCCTTTTTTCTTCAGGGCAAAATTTTATTCTTGTGCACACAAGTGTACTTCAGAATGGTAACCATATTCAACTTGTGAACACTTTTGTGAATGTAAAGAAAACAAACACTGAAAGCCAGAAAAATTGGCGACTAACAGGTGCCAAAAATTCAGTACTACCATTGTTACCACTGCTGCTTTAATCTGCTTGTTTAAAAAAGTTCTCAGTTCAGAAGGATTTTTACTACTTAAGTTATTTTAAGGATAAAGTCTGTTCCCCCACTTCCTTGCAACGTAAAGTCTGCCAGGAGCTAGAACTGTTAATAGCCTCTACCATAAGCTGCCACCAATACTCAAGAAAAAGTGGGGAAAAGATAAAAGCTGCCACTCCACACAATGGCTACCAGCAACATTTCAGTCACAGAGGACTATTTTCTGAAGAAGATAAATGAGAAATGTTTTAAAACTTCGGGAGTCAGCTTCTTCACTATCAGATTCAAGCCTTACATAATAGAAAGGGGAGAACAGATGGAAGGAAAAGGAGGTAGTATTCAGGATTTAAGTGTTTATTTTGACTGTCAGAATGGGCTGTTTTGATCTTACAAATTGGATCAGTCTGATGTAATCAATTACATTTCTAATTTGAGTGGATGTTACCAAGCCGTCATATTATAGTAAGAATTTTGCTACTGTAATAGAGTTACACTGCACTTTTTTCCAAGTGCCTGAGAGCAAAAGTTCTCTGTTCCAGAGTAGCGTATTTAGGCTAATTACTGTCTGTTTCTAAAGTTACACCATATGCAGCGTGCCAATTGACTACAATGGATGTTCTGTACTTACAGTGGCTACATAATTGGAACCAACAACGGCAGGAATTCTAAAATCCATCTTTTTTAAGCGTCTGCCCATACCAGTATATCAAGTCACTAAGTAGTGACAGTTCAAGTTTAAGTTATTTTCAAGGCCAGTACTACCAGATGCGGGTGCCTAATGGGACTCTGACTTAGATTATCTATTATTACTTTTATTGTTAAGAGAAATTTCAATGCCACAAAGCTCAGATAGCTATAATGAGATTAACAGAACTGTTAGATTCTACTTGTGTGTTAACACTCTGCATTAAATTGAAAAGGGAAGAGGTTGTGAGGGAATAATACCACAGATCTTTAGAGAAATAAACAAGATTGTGACTTTTTTGGACAAGAGGCTTCTTTAACCTTGTGGTTTCTTTAGCAATAGAGGTCTAATAACCATCTATGTTAAATTGTCTAAGATACTTTCCAATGTAGGCTGCTATGACACTTTTCAGGGGTACCCAGGTCTGTGAAACAGCTTAGCACAATGAAGCCTTATCTATGCCTGCCAGGAGTCAGCTCCTCAAATTCACTTGCCATGCGTAACTCAAGCACTTCCCTCTAGGCCTATGCAAGCCCCACTGTCTTTTTACAGGTTGGCGATAGATATACTCCAACCTTCAAGCCCTCCAAGTATCTCTCAGGAGCATCCAATCCCTGATCCACAGGACAGTCACAGTATTCACAGATTTGCTATTTCTAATGGAACAGTACATCTCGGTTTACCAGTTACACCTCACCGTGCAATTTCACACAGAGATCTTGGATAAAATTTTACTTCTTTTAACTATAAACTTATTTACCAAAGTAGAGAGATCTGAGTGACAGCAAACAGAAGTATTGGAAAGAAATGGCTTCATATAAAATCAAATCATTACACACATCCTCAAGCCTAAACTTAATTACCAAGATACTCTCATGCCTAATAAAGTATTGGTCACCAGTATTTTCCAGCCAGGCAGGCGGTGATCCCTTTTTCATGAGATGAGCCACGCTGTCAGCTTGTCTCCTACGTGAAGGATTGAGAGTGTACTTTTGCATGCCAAGATATACCCTCTCAATCCTTCATCTTTATTCATAAACAGGATCCCCTTTCTGCTGTTTGTTTCTTCCTGTAAATGTCCTCTCTTGTAGATTTTGCAATCTTTCAACTGGTATCAGGTTGAGTATACAAATAGGTCTCCATTGTATACAATGCCCAATACTAGGGCTGCCAATTTTGGTTGGATGTATTCCTGGAGGTTTCACCACAGGACATAATCTTTAATTAAAGACTAATCTTTAATTCCTGGAGATTCCAGGACAATCCTGGAGGATGGCAACCCTACCCAATACACACATGACCAGACACAGACAAGCAGCTGCCACCTCCTGCTTGAAAGGAAGCGGTTTAAGACATGTCACTCCTTGGCTACCTGCTTTAAGTCCAAGGCTCTGAGAACACAATTTCCAGTATAGATACTTAAGTCCTTAAACAGTATCTGTACATAGATTTCAAAAAGACTATAACGACCAGTGGTTCATTGGCTCTTGACAGAAACCTTACCTGCCACCCTTTGGTGAGCTCAATATGTATATATCTGACCCAGGGGACTGCTATAAAACTCTATGCATCCCCTGTGCCCTCTGCCAGTTGGCAGCGAGTTGTTCCTGAGTCACAGATACCTTTTTCTAAACATCAACATGACTGAAAAAAAGCCTCACTATCTTAGGAGTAAAAAAGACTGATTTCAATTTTAATTACCCTAGGTTTCCAGCAATAAAACCTAGATTTGTTACCAGTACCCCCCTTTCCTCCCTGGGTTACTCAGGAGCAGGCAACACCCACCTGCGTGCCTGGGCACATGATGTTGACGACATTAAAGGAGATCCTGATTATCCCAGTGGTGATGTTGGATAGGTGGGAATCCTTTATCCACCCCTCTGCTGCAGTCCCTTTACTCCTAAAGGAATTTAAAATTGGCAGTGCCTCCACCTGGCTGGCCTTTGTACACACTCAATGGCATGCTTTGGGAACCTCCAGGAATAAACCTATTCTTATTATTATAATAAATAATAATAATCATCTGTGGCATGGGTCTAACTCAAAAATACCAATTATAAATAATATACATCCAATATACTTAAATTAGAGTACACACCTTTACTTAATTTAAAGAAACAGGGTATAACAGAATAAGATTAAATGTCACCACTAATTTAAATCCACAGGAGGCAGCTGAATAAAATCAAACAACAAATATAGTGTACAGTAATAAATGAAACTTATCTAACTGGCATTTACACTGCCACCAGTTACCCAACCCCAGAGTTTACACTGCTCTGAATTTCAGAGTCCTAGATGCTTGCATGGGCGCGCTTGAAGATCTGAAGCTGGAAACAGCACTCTGTTGGTTCTGTGTATCAGTCCAGCCAAGGCAACAAGCTGCACAACCCCTCTGAAGATTGGAATTGGTCCCACCAAAAGTCAGCAGCTCTGGGTCCTGGTTCAACAGGAAGATCACTTGGCCTCTCCTCAGACTTAGTCTCTCTGCTGTGCCCCTTCACTTGCAAGTACTTTCCCAAACAAGAGTGGGGGTTACTCACAGTTCCTTCACTGCAGGGCCACCTCAGTCAGCTCTAGGGTGACCGGATGTCCCAGTTTTATAGGGACAGTCCCAATATTTGTGGCTTTTTCTTACATAGGTGCCTATTACCCCCACCCTCTGTCCCGATTTTTCACATTTGCTATCTGGTCACCCTAGTCAGCTCTAGCCATAGCAATAATCTCTCCCCAGCTCCAGTGAAGCCACCAACAGCCTCTGACGCTCCCTGCTCCATCAAAGCCCCAGCAGGCTCTCAGCAACAGCTTCTGGCTTCCTAGCAACAGCTCCTGGTAGGGACGGAGCTCCACACCAGCAATCTCACTCCTTTTCCAAAATGGAGCCCACTGCCCACTCTCCCTGCATTCCCTGGAAGAGAAAGTCTCTCACTCTTTCCTCAAGGCATCATGGGAGTTGAGGTCTCTAAGGCTTGTCTGCAGCACACAGGATCTTCCCAACTGGAACACTCCCAATTAAGTTCAGAGGCCCCACCAGTAAAGGCTGCCTACATATTTTTTTTTTATATATATATATAGATAGATAGATATATACACACATACATACATACATATTATATATATATTATATATATATATACACACACATACATACACACACACACACACACAGAGTATATCCATAAACAAACAGTTGAATTCACCACCACAATCAGAGGGATTAGGAAGAGTACACACGAGCATGTGTAAACGTATATATGGCAGGGTATGTTGTTTGCTGATAGCAAAGCAGCCTTCTTAATATTGCATACAGAAGTGTACGTTTTCCAGATTACTCAAGTAAGCTTTGTTGCCTCTCTTTTGTTGAGTATCAGAGATAGCTACTGCCTGTATCATAGCTAAATTTGCAACTGACCAAGGGATTTGCCACTTCCAAAAGAATGTCACATACTAAGGGTTAACCACTTGCAGAAAACAATCACTATATTCCCATGTATTTGCTAAGTCAACTGTGGACTGGCAATTCGTTTAATAAAACGTAGATTTGTTACCAGTACTTACTTACCCATTAATCCAAAAACCAGTTTGGAACTTAACACATACCCACAGCACACAACTTTAGGACAAGATTTTAACTTTTTGAAGCTAACATATTTCCAAAAACGTTGATTTCATGAGAAAATTTAATAAATAAGCCTTACTTCTACAAAATGGTATTAAGAGTTGCCATTTAATGTAGCTTGTAAATTTACTGTAATACATTGAGATGAAAAGTTAGGTCTTTCAGCTTTATGAATGTAAAAAACTACACAGAAAGTATTACAAGGGAAGGCAAGTATCTCCATTTTATAGCTGGAAAATGAGAAAGAGATGAACTGACTTGCCCAAAGGACAAAAACTCAACTAGTGTAAATTAGTTTTTGAATGACTAACATCCAGTGGAAGAAAACTCTATATATAAGCTTGGGGTTTTACCTCTTTAAGACTTCAGATGTGAATTTAGTGACTGAATGGTCCAGAAATTGTAGTATTGTAGACTGAAGTCTATCTACAATATACATACAGCACAAATAGTGCAAGCCAGCAAACCTCCATCCCTCTAGAGTTGAGAAGGAAGTTTAGCATCCATGCTCTTTCCAATGAATGGCACAAACTTGTGTACAGCAAGGCATATTACATGCTGTGATGTGGTCACTCCTTTACTGAAAGCTGATTCAAAACCTAGCTTAATTCTCAAAGGCCCTTGAGCAGCCACATGACAATTACCATTCCTGTCCTGAAATGGACTGTAAGCAACAATCTAAAGATTAATGTCTGCATAGACCACTGCCAATTCTGAGCCATCTGGGTTTTGGGTTTTTTTTAAATACAAAACTTCAAACTCTTATTACCAAGACTTATGAATCAATTATCTTTGTGCTTGAAAAGGGAATTGATACACAGCACAAATGCTCTTGTCAACGGCAAACTCAGTCTAGTTGTAATAGTATGTTCTATAAATTCTGGAAATTCGGCATCACAATATAAAAATGAAGTTTACAATTTTCCCATTATATCTATTCTGACCTTTAAAGAGGATAGTGGAAGAGGAGAAGAAGAAAAATAATAAGGATAAAAGCAGGGCAAAACATTCAGTAAAACATTCACTGCCAAATTTCATACTGTCAGCCTACTCCAGGAGAGTAATGCAACTATATAATCTAAAATTTAATATACTTTCATAACTCATCTGCTCTCACTCGTCACTATACTTCAGATTTGCAGGCTAGTCCACGAAAAAGTTGTGTCTCCTGCACACACGTGTTTCATTCTTGACAGATCCATTGCAACAGAGCTGTTCATTCATGATCAACTAGAGTGAGGAAGTTCTCTAAGCTCTCTAAGCAACTTGGTTCAATCCCACAAAGTGTTCTGAAACTTTACATTTAGTTCAGGATTCAATGGGAAGTCAGCTAAATGCAAAGAACATGGGAGTGACATACTCTGGTAGCCTCAGTTGTCAAGCAAGTAGGGTGTTGAATTCTGATTAGAGCTGGTCAGAAGAAACAAGTATTTACTTTGAAAACTTAACAAAAATCCCTTTGAAATATTTTGACCAATTTTAGGTTATCAGTTTGATTTTTCACAATGAAAATTTTCATTTCATTTAGTTTCTAAATGACATTTTGAAATGAAAAATTTTGTTTGGTTCTGATATGACCAAAAAAATATATATTTAACTTCATTTTAAAATTTGCTGATTTGGGTTTTGGAAACTAAGTTTTGGTTTTCCACATTCTATTTATGGATTTTCAAGGTCTTCACTCCCCATTTTTTCCTTTCTTCCCTTCTCCCCTTTTTTCAGTATGGGGGGAGTAAGTGTGAAAGTGGGGGGGGTCTTATTTTCAGACCGTTTTTCAACATTCACCAGGTTGAAAAAATAGATACATATAATTTGTCAGCTCTCTAGATTCAAGTGTCAACTGAAGAGGTTAGAAAGGGGTAGGCTTTTTAATAATGTATTCCATTTCCAGAAAGAATGAACTTGCTTTATACTTGGTCCATATCTGGCCTATAAAGCTCAAAAGTAGAAGAGTCAGAACCGACAGAAACCCCTTTAAAAATACGCTTTAAGGCAGTGGCTCTCAACCTTTCCAGACTACTTACCCCTTTCAGGAATCTGATTTGTCTTGCGTACCCTCACTTAAAAACTACTTGCATACAAAATCAGACATAAAAATACAAAAAAGTGTCACAATACACTGTTAATGAAAAATTGCTTACTTTTTCATTTTACCATATAATTACAAAATAAGTCAATTGGAATATAAATATTGTCCTTACATTTCAGTGTATAGTATATAAAGCAATATAAACAAGATATAATCTGAATGAAATTTTAGTTTGTACAGACTTCGCTAGTGCTTTTTCTGTAGCCTGTTGTAAAACCTCTATTCAACGTTGGTGAGGCCTCATCTGGAGTACTGTGTCCAGTTTTGGGCCCCACACTACAAGAAGGATGTGGAAAAATTGGAAAACGTCCAGCAGAGGGCAACAAAAATGATTAGGGTACTGGAACACATGATTTATGAGGAGAGGCTGAGGGAACTGGGATTGTTTAGTCTGCAGCAGAGAAGAATGAGGGGGGATTTGATAGCTGCTTTCAACTACCTGAAAGGGGGTTCCAAAGAGGATGGATCTAGACTGTTCTCAGTGGTAGCTGATGACAGAACAAGGAGTAATGGTCTCAAGTTGCAGTGGGGGAGGTTTAAGTTGGATATTAGGAAAAACTTTTTCACTAGGAGGGTGGTGAAACACTGGAATGTGTTACCTAGGGAGGTGGTGGAATCTTCTTCCTTAGATATTTTTAAGGTCAGGCTTGACAAAGCCCTGGCTGGGATGATTTAGTTGGGGATTGGTCCTGCTTTGAGCAGGGGGTTGGACTAGATGACCTCCTGAAGTCCCTTCCAACCCTGATTTTCTATGATTCTAAAACTAGGCAAATATCTACATGAGTTGATGTACCCCTTGGAAGACCTCTGCATACCCCCAGGGGTACACATACCCCAGAACCACTGCTTTAAGGTAACTTATGGCAAACACTGGGACTCAACTAAAGCTAAACAATTATCCAAGATACTTGAGGGTTTTTTTCCAATGTTTCAATGAATACATGAAAGGAAGAGATATCATGAACCAATTTCCCCAACCTTACACCACATTTGAGGTAACAGAGTTCCAGAAGAATACCTATAACACAAACTAAAGCTAAAGACAAAGTTCAACAAGATCATTCATAATACATAAGGCTACATTTTAGTCATGGGTATTTTTAGTAAACGTCATGGACAGGTCATGGGCAATAAACGAAAAGTCATGACCCTGTGACATGTCCATGACGTTTACTAAAAATACCTGTGACTAAATCTTACCAGATTTAGGGGGGCACTCTTGAACACTGCTGCTGGGGTGGGAGGCAGCGGGGGGAAGGGGCGGGATGTTTCTGCTGGGAAGGGCAGCCCGGGGCCCTGCCACTGGGGGGAGTGGCCCAGCCGCCCCCCCACTGCCGCCGCTGCCACTGGCGGGGTGGGAGGCGGCCGGGGCCCCACGGATGCCGCCACCCATCCCGGACCACTGCTCAGAGTGCCAACGGGGAACAGCTGCCTGGGACTGCCAGAGCAGCTGCCGGTGTGGCTGGGTTAAGGGCTTCCCTGGCTTTTGGGGTGGTCCTGGGGTCAGCCACACCAGCACTGCAAAATTCACAGAGGTCACTGAAAGTCATGACTTCCGTGACCTCCGTGAATGATTTGCAGCCTTAATAATACAAAAGCCTTTAAAGGGTAGCTTGACTAGTTTGTTTTCCAACCGAGCTGTGGAACAGCTTACCATAGGTGGCTCCCGGCCAGCGGCGTAGCAGGGCTCTGGCCCCGGCCCCACGCTGCAGCTGGAAGCGGCTGGCTGCTGGCACGTCTCTACATGCCCCTGGCAGGAGGGGGGAGGGAGGTGGCTACACGTGCTGCCCCTGCCCCCAGCACTGTCCTCACAGCTCACAGGGACCCGCTGTCCCCCTCCCCCCAAGGGGCACGCAGAGACGTGCCAGCAGCCAGCCCCTTCCAGGAGCGACATGGGGCCAGAGCCCTGCTGCACTGCCGGCCGGAAGCCACCTGTGATAAACGCCTCCTGGCCAGAGCCTGCACCTCACACCCCCTCAAAAAGTGGCTGCCCGCAAGGGGTTAGCCAAAGAGCCGGATGCGGCTCCGGCGCCTCAGGTTGCCGCCCCCTACTCTATGGTGATGGGAGAGAGCTCTCCCATTGGCAGAGCTGTCCCGTCCATAGGGCAGACCAGTGACTAAATCTCCCCAGGCACCATGCTTTTGGGGAGGGGTGGGGGGCAGGGAGGGCAAGGTGGCCCGGGCGGCTAGCAGGGGGCCTGGCACCAACAGCAGGGGTCTGGCCTGTGCCCCACACTCATCGGCCCGGGCATTTATTTCTTTTTCTTGCCTGCAGTCCCCTGGGCTCGGGCTCAGTCTCTGTGGCAGCAGCAGTGAGCAACCCGACCCCAGCCTATTCTGCTCTGCCGGCTCCCTGCGTCGCCTGCCGCCGCAGGGTCCCAGCACCCCCCAACCACTAATGCCAGGGCAGGCTGACCCTGACCCTTCCCTTTTCCGGCAGGACCGCCCACCAGTACAGGGGGCCCCCTCGCCCCTAGCACAGGTGAGTGCCAGCCAGTAGTTTCCATTGGCCCTTGCCCGTCGCCCAGCACTGGTCTCCCCCCAGTGCCCCACACCTCCCCCTTCCCCTGCCCTTTCTCCCCTCTCCCAGCACTGGGAGGAGTCCTCCAATGCCACCTCCAGGACAGGGACAGCCCTTATCACCTCTCTGCCTCAGGGTCTTCCTTGCCTTTCAGCTCTCCGGCCTTGGGATCCCCCTCCCCGCAGTTCCAGGACCGGGGGTCCCACAACTCTGCTCTCTCCACCACGTACCAGGAGTGAGGTCCTCCATCCATCTGCTTTTCCACCTCTCCTCCCCCTCCCAGATAAAACATATTGTCATAAATATAAAGGGAAGAGTAACCACCTTTCTGTATACAGTGCTTGTCATAAATATAAAGGGAAGGGTAAACCCCTGTAAAATCCCTCCTGGCCAGAGGAAATCTCCTCTCACCTGTAAAGGGTTAAGAAGCTAAAGGTAACCTCGCTGGCACCTGACCAAAATGACCAATGAGGAGACAAGATACTTTCAAAAGCTGGGAGGAGTGAGAGAAACAAAGTGTATGTGTGTCTGTCTATATTCTGTCTTTGCCGAGGATAGACCAGGAATGAAGCCTTAGAACTTTTAGTAAGTAATCTAGCTAGGTTCGTGTTAGATTATGATTTCTTTAAATGGCTGAGAAAAGAATTGTGCTGAATAGAATAACTATTTCTGTCTGTGTATCTTTTTTGTAACTTAAGGTTTTTGCCTAGAGGGGTTCTCTATGTTTTGAAACTAATTACCCTGTAAAGTATTTACCATCCTGATTTTACAGGGGGGATTTTTTTTTTTTATTTCTATTTACTTCTATTTCTATTAAAAGTCTTTTTGTAAGAAAACTGAATGCTTTTTCATTGTTCTCAGATCCAAGGGTTTGGGTCTGTGGTCACCTATACAAATTGGTGAGGCTTTTTACCAAACCTTGTCCAGGAAGTGGGAAGTATTTTGGGGGGAAAGACGTGTCCAAACAGCTCTTCCCCAGTAACCAGTATTTGTTTGGTGGTGGTAGCGGCCAATCCAAGGACAAAGGGTGGAATATTTTGTACCTTGGGAAAGTTTTGACCTAAGCTGGTAAAGATAAGCTTAGGAGGTTTTTCATGCAGGTCCCCACATCTGTACCCTAGAGTTCAGAGTGGGGGAGGAACCTTGACAGTGCTATAAAATCCCTCCTGGCCAGAGGCAAAGTCCTTTTACCTGTAAAGGGTTAAGAAGCTCAGGTAACCTGGCTGGCACCTAACCCAAAATGACCAATGAGGGGACAAGATACTTTCAAATCTGGAGGTGGGGAGGAAGGCTTTTGTCTGCCTGTGTGATACCTTTGCCGGGAACCGATCAAAGACGCAAGCCCTCCAATTCCTGTAAAGTTAGTAAGTAATCTAGCTAGAAAATGCATTAGGTTTCTTTGTTTTGGCTTGTGAAATTCGCTGTGCTGGAGGAAATATGTATTCCTGTTTTTGTGTCTTTTTGTAACTTAAGGTTTTGCCTCAAGGGAGTCTATGTTTTGAATCTGACTGCCTGTAACATTATCTTCCATTCTAATCTTACAGAGTTATCTTTTTTTGTTCTTCTAATAAAGTTTTGTTTTTTAAGAATTTGATTGGATTTTTTGGGTCTTAAAAATCCAAGGCTGGTCTGTGCTCATCTTGTTTATTCTCAAGCCTCCCCAGGAAAGGGGGTGTAAGGGCTTGGGAGGATATTTTGGAAGAAGATGTCTCCACGTGGTCTCTTCCCCGATTCTTTGTTAAATTGCTTAGTGGTGGCAGCGGTACCTAATCCAAGGGCAAAGACTTTGTGCCTTGGGGAAGTTTTAACCTAAGCTTGTAGAAATAAGCTTAGGGGGTCTTTCATGCGGGTCCCCACATCTGTACCCTAGAGTTCAGAGTGGGGAAGGAACCCTGACTCGTATCTTAGCGCCCCTCCTCCATTCTGGAAGGTCCTGGTGTCCCCCAGCACTGGGCACATATAGGCGCTCCAAGAGCTACCCAGTTCCTGAGACATGGGCTCTCAGTGTTGCGAATGTGTAATTACATTTAAAAAAAAAATCCACTGAGGGTAGCGAGACCATATGCACCTGGGAAATGAGTTTACTGCAAGGAAGTCCAGGAAGGTGGATCTCAGAATGTAAGCGGCATGACACTGATCATGATCAGTGAAGTGTTTTCTAAATTATATGAACTTCCTTATAATTATAAAAAAGTACTACAATATAACATTATAATTATACAGCTGGGCACTATCAATATTTAACCTGCGGCCAGCAGCTGCCCTTGAAGTTCACTGTAACCAGATTTCACCTGTATAAAAAATGTTAAGGGGAGCCCCATACAAGCTGATTTGCCCCGGGCCCGCACACCCACCCCAGGGATGGCCCTGCCCATTGGCATAATTAAACCACCTCCACAAGAGGCAGGAGAAGCTCTCCTGCAG
This sequence comes from Chelonia mydas, assembly GCF_015237465.2. NCBI lineage: Eukaryota > Metazoa > Chordata > Testudines > Cheloniidae > Chelonia > Chelonia mydas. Next base: position 230,301,785 of record NC_057850.1, read on the forward strand.
ACATACCGCTATCTACACTGGTTCTTAGGTCAGTATAACTTACATTGCTCAGGGGGTGGCTTATCCACATCCTTGAGTGACCTACGTCAGTATAACTTGAGTGGTAGGCTACACAAGCCCTGAATATTTCATATACATTGATTTGTTTCCACAACTGCCCTGTGGGGAACTGAGGCATAAAGATATTATGATCAAAACTGTCCCCTAATTTTGGATGCCCAATTTGAGACAACTAGTCTGACTCTCTCTATATCACAAGCTACCATCACCGTACAGCACCTGAACACTGAACTCAATGACAGACAATGCTGGGTACCACTTCAGAGCACTAGTCCATCCTGCCCAATTTTCCATCTCCAGTCATGGCCAGCCCTGATGCTTCAGAGAAAGATTAAAAAAACCCTGAACACTTTGAGGGAGGAGGATCCCTTCCTGCCCACTGCCAATGGTTGGCTGAAATCCTGAAGCATGAGCTTTTAGAAACATAAGACATAAACCAGAAATGGACTGGACTGAAAAACTGGAGGATCTGAATGTGAAGGAGGCTTGGAATTACTTTACGTCAAAGTTGCAGAAGCTATCTGAAGCCCACATTCCAAGCAAAGGGGAAAAAAATTGTAGGGAAGGGTTACAGACCAAGCTGGATAAGCAAGCTTCTCAAACAGGTGATTAAGAGAAAGCAGAAGGCCTACAAGGAATGAGACAAGATCAGCAAAGAAAGCTAGAGGAGGTCTTGGAAGTCAATGCATAGGGTTAGAGGGAGAACTGCCAAAAGCCAGGCAGAGTTGGACCTTATAAAGGGAATTAAAACCAACACTAAAAGATTCTATAGCCATATAAAGAAGAAGAAAACAAGGAAAGAAGTCGTGGGACCGCTAAACACTGAGGATTGGGTGGAAATTAAAGATTATCTAGGCATGGCCCAACACCTAAACAAATATTTTGCCTCAGTTTTTAAATGAAGAACTTTGGGGTAATGGCAGGTTTGATAAGGAGGTAGAAATTACCACATCTGAGGTTGAAGTCAAACTCAAACAGTTTAGTGAGACTGAATCGTGATAATCTCCAACCAAGAATATTAAAGGAACTGGCACATGAAATTTCAAGCCCAATAGCAAGGATTTTTAATGAATCTGTAAACTTGGGGATCTTACCCTCTGACTGGAGAATTGCTAATATAGTTCCTATTTATAATCTGAGGACTTCAGTAACTCAGCCAGAGGTTATGGGGCCTATTACAGGAGTGAGCAGGTAAGGTTCTGTGCAACGTGCAGCACGTCAGACTAGATGATCACAATGGTACCTTCTGACCTTAAAATCTATTAGAAGTGAGCCCCAAGACTGCTGAGGCCCTGCCCGCTATCATCACAAGCAACTCATTATAAAATGGAACTTGTAAATTTGTCCAACTCTCTCTTAACATGAATTAAGTTTTCTCATCCCACAATTTCTATTACGAGGCTATTCCAGAACCTCAGCCCTTCGCTGATTAGAAACCTTCTTTTAATTTCTAGCCTGAATTCATTCATGGCACACACATCCGTCTGTTCTTGTGCCAACACTATCCTGTAGCGTAAATAGCTCTCCACCCTCTCTGGCATTTATCCCCCAATGTATTTATACAGAGCAATTATATCCCCTCTCTTGGCCTTATTTTTGATAGAACAAACAAGCGAAGCTCTCCAAGTCTCCTCTCATAAGATATGCCCTCCATTCCCCAAATGACCCTAGCTGCTCTTCTCTGCACCTGTTCCAGTTTAAATTCCTCTTTCTTGAACACAGAGGACCAGAATTGTACGCAGGATTCCAAATGAGGTCTTACTATTGCCTTGTACAATGGCATTAATACTACCCTCTCTCTACTGGAAATGCCTCCGCCTAATATGTCCTAGGATCACATTTGCCTCTTTCACAACAGCATCATAGTGGTGGCTCATAATGAAAAACAAACTGCTATGCAAGAAGTCATATCTGAAGAAAAAACATAAGTTATAAATAAGGAAAATATGTTTGAACTGCTCACAAGAATCTTACATTTTCACAAGCTAATAATATTTTCTGGTACACGTACGGAAGTATCCTCAAATATTTCTCACAAAGGGGAAGACCATCTTCATGCACCAACTTGCCAACCTACATAGGAAGACTTTTAAACTACATTCAAAGGGCACAAATGACAAAAGCCCACACAACCATAAAAAAGGAAATCTTTACAGAGATCTAGATGGGGCAAGGAAAGACATGGAAAATTACAATAGGTTCATAGGAATAACAAGAAGGAAAATCAGTGGGGGAAATCTGCTCAACATCTAAGATGTCTACATGCAAACACAAGGTGTAAGGGGAATAAACAGGAAGAACTGGAAGTATTCATACATAAGCTAAATTATTACTTAAGTGCAGTCACGGAGATGTGGGGAGATAAGTTTCATAATTTGAACACTGATACAGACAGGGATAGCTTGTTTAGGAAGGACAGGCAGGATAAAAAGGGAGCTGGTGTTGCATTATACATCAATAACACATACACTAGTTCTGAGGTCCAGGAGGAGGTCAGAGGCAGATCAGCTGAAAGTCCCTGGGTAAAGATTAAAAGGGTAAAAAATCCGGGTGACATTATTGTAGGGGTCTGCTACAGAACATCAACTCAGGAAGAGGAAGTCGATGAGGCACTTCTAGACCAAATAAACAACAGAAATATCCAAAACAAAAGACCTGGTAGTAATGTGGGATTTTCACTACCCAGACTTCAGTTGGAAAAGTAATACTGGAAATTTTATGTTTTGCTGTAAGTTCCTTGAATGTATTGGGGATAACTTTTTGTTTTGGAAAGTGAAGGAAGTAACCAGGGGGGTAGCCATTTTAGACTTGATTCTGACCAAAAAGGAAGAATTGATAGTGAATCTCAAGGTGGAAGGCAATTTAGGTGAAAATGATAATGAAATGATAGGTTTCATGAGAGCACCAAAATAAGGACAATGGACTTCAGAAAGGAAGACTTTAAGAGACGAAGAGAAATGGTAGGCAATTTTCTTCTACCATGGGAAGAAAATTTGAGGAAAAAAGAAAGAGTTTAGGAGAGCTGGCAGTTTCTCAAGGAGACAGTTTTAAAAACACACTACTGTAAACTATCCCAATGTGAAGGAAAGAAAAATAGTAAGAGACCAAAATGGCTCCATCAGGAACTCCTTGATGACCTGAAAATCAAAAAAGGAATCCTACAAAAAATGGAAACATGGACAATTGCTAAGGAGGGAGTACAGCAGAATAGCACAAGCATTTAGGGACAAAATCAGAAAGGTTAAGGCACAAAATGAGTTACACCTAGCAAAGGCAATGAGATTCTTTAAATACATTAGGAGGAAGAGAGACAAAGGAAAGCTTAGGTCCTCTATTCACTCGGAAAGAAGAGCTAATAATGGATGACACCAAGAAGGCTGAAGTGTTTAGTGCCTATTTTGTGTCAGTCTTCACTAAAAAGATCAGTTGTGATCATGTGTGTAACACAATTAACATTAATGAGTGGGAAGGAACACAAGCTAAAATAAGGAAAGAAGTTTAAAGAATATTCAGGTAAGCTAAATTAATTAAAAAGCCTGACAACATTCATCCTACCATACCTAAGGAAGTAGCTGAAGCAATCCTGGAACCGTTAGCAGTTATCTTTGAGAAATCATGGAAAAAACGTGAGGACTGAGGACTGGAGAAGGGCAAACCTAGTACCTATCTTTAAAAAGGGAAACAGTGGGGACTCAGGGAATTACAGACCGTATCTTCAATACCTGGAAAGACACTGGAACAAATTATTAAATCAATTGGTAAGCAATTAGAAATAATAGCTATCAAGAACAAACTATGCAAAATCAACCTTGCATCCTTCTTTGATAGGTTTACTGACTAGTGAATGGGGGGGGGGGGAAGCAGTAGACGCGGTATAGCTTGATTTTAATAAGACTTTTGGCGCTGTCCACAAGACATTCTCATACGCAAACTAAGGAAAATGTAATCTAGATGAACTTCTATTAGGTGGGTGTACAAATGTTTGAAAAACAGTACTAAAAGAGTAGCCATCAATGGTTCACTGTCAAACTGGGAGGCCAAATCTAGCAGGGTCCTACAGGGGTTAGTTTATAAGGGAGAATGTGTTTATAAAATTGGCAGATGACAGATGGGAGGAGTTGCAAGCACTTCAGAGACCAGGAGTAAAATTCAAGACAACCTTGACAAATTGGAGAAATGGTCTGAATTTAAAAAACTGAATCCAATAAAGACAAATGCAAAGTACTTCACTATGGAAAGAAAAATCAAATCCATAAGCTACAAAATGGGGAATCAGTGGCTAGGTGGTAGAACTGCTGAAAAGGATTTTAAGATTCTAGTGGATCACAAATTGAATACGAGTCAACAATGTGATGCAGTTGCAAAAAGGGCCAATATTCGAGGGTGTATTAACAGAAGTGTAGTATGTAAGACACGGGAAGTAACTGTCCCACTGACACAGCATTGGCGAAGCCTCATCTGGAGTACTGTGTCCAATTCCAGGTGCCATACTTTAGGAAAGATGGGGACAAACTGAAGAGAGTCCAGAGGGGAGCAACAAAAATGATAAAAGGCTTAGGCCTGATCTACAAGTTTATGTCGGATTTAGCAGCGTTAAATCCCAATTAACCCTGCACCCGTCCACACAACGAAGCCACTTTTTCGACATAAAGGGCTCTTAAAACCGATTTCTGTACTCCTCCCCAACAAGGGGATTAGCGCTGAAATCAACATCGCCATTTCGAATTAGGGTTACCGTGGACGCAATTCGAAGGTATTGTCTCCAGGAGCTCTCCCACAGTGCACCATTGTGATCACTCTGGACAGTGCTCTGAACTCGAATGCACTTGCCAGGTGTACAGGAAAAGCCCCAGGAACTTTTGAATCTCATTTCCTGTTTGGCCAGGGGACCTCATCAGCACAGGTGACCATGCAGTCCCAGAATCGAAAAAGAGCTCCAGCATGGACCGAGTGGGAGGTACTGGATCTGATCACTGTATGGGGAGAGGAATCCATGCTATCAGAACTACATTCCAAAAGATGAAATGCCAAAACATTTCAAAAAATCTCAGAGGCCATGAAGGACAGAGGCTACATCAGGGACGCAACACAGTGCCGCGTGAAACTTAAGGAGCTCAGACAAGCGTACCAGAAAACCAAAGAATCAAACGGACACTCTGGGACAGACCCCCAGACATGCCGCTTCTACGCTGAGATGCATGCAATTCTAGGGGGGGCCGCCACCACTACCACACCCCTATCCGTGGACTCTGATGATGGGGTACTCTCCGCCATGGCTGAGGATTTTGCAGATGGGGAAGATGAGGAGGAAGAGGACGAGCCTGGGGAGAGCACACAACACACCGTTCTCCCCGACAGCCAGGATCTTTTTATCACCCTGACTGAAATACCCTCCCAACCCAACGAAGCCGGAGAAGGGACCTCTGGTGAGTGTGCCTTTTTAAATGGAATACATGTTATAAAAGCAAGCGTTTAATGATTAAGTAGCTCTGAGGACTTGGGATGCATTCGTGGCCAGTATTGCTACTGGAAAAGTCTGTTAATGTATCTGGGGATGGAGGGGAAATCCTCCAGGGACATCTCCATGAAGCTCTCCTGGAGGTACTCTAAAAGCCTTTGCAGAAGGTTTCTGGGGAGAGCAGCCTTATTCCATCCTCCATGGTAGGACACTTTACCACGCCATGCTAGTAGCAAGTAATCTGGTATCATTCCATGACAAAACCTGGCAGCGTATGGTCCCGGTGTTTGCTGGCATTCAATCAACATCCGTTCTTTATCTGTCTGTGTTATCCACAAGAGAGTGATATCGTTCATGGTAACCTGGTTGAAATAGGGGAATTTAATTAAGGGGACATTCAGAGGTGCCCGTTCCTACTGGGCTGTTTGCCTGTGGCTGAAAAGAAATCCTCCCCGCAGTTAGCCACGTCCCGGAGGAAAACTGCAACACTAAATGGCCAACTCAACGGGCTTTGCTTGGTATGGGAAAGGAGGGGGCTGCTGTTATGAAGGTTGCAGAAGCCGAAAGACTATAGCTTACCATGGCCGCCTGCAAGCCGAATTCTGTTGCCCGGCCCTGCGTGTGTGATCTCCAACACCAAAGCCACAGACACCCAATATAAGATGCAAAATGCAACCTTGTACCAAAATCACATGTGCTATGTAATGTGAATAGTGTAGTTCACTGTGAAAGAGTACAGCCATTGTTCTGTAAAATGTATCTTTTTAAATACTTCACTCCCTTTTTTTGCTCCAGCAGCTGCAAATGTTTCAAGCCTCCCTCCTCCGTCCCAAAGGCTATCTCAGATAAGGTGGCGAAAAAAACGCACGAATGATGACATGTTCTCTGAGCTCATGCAATCGTCCGGCACTGACAGAGCTGTGTGGAGGGACACAGTAGCAGAGTACAGGACAGTGGCTGAGGAACGTGAGGAGAAGTGGCAGCAGGAAGATCAGAGGAGGCATGAGGCAACGCTGGGGCTACTGCGGGATCAAACGGACACGCTCCGGAGTCTGGTGGAGGTTCATGAACAGCAGCAGGATCACAGACTGCCGCTGCAGCCCCTCCTTAACCGCCCTCCATCCTCCCCAAGTTCCATAGCCTCCTCATCCAGGAGCCCAAGAATGCGGGGTGGGAGGCTCCGGGCACCCAACCACTCCACCCCAGTGGACAGCCCAAGCAACAGAAGGCTGGCATTCAACAGGTTTTAAAGTGGCCTTTTCCTTCCCTCCTACCCTCCTCCCACACCCCACCCGGGCTACCTTGTGAGCTATTCTCCCTATTTTTACAATCAATTAATAAAGAATACATGTTTTTTAAACGATAATGACTTTATTTCCTTTGAAAGCAAGCTGTGATTGAAGGGGGGAGGGCGGGTGGCTTTCAGGGAATTTAGAAGCAATCAAGGGCGCGGGAAAAACAAACAGAAGCGTCACACAGTACCCTGGCCAGTCATGAAACTGGTTTTCAAAGCTTCTCTGATGTGCAGCGCTTCCTGCTGTGCTCTTCTAACTGGTGTCTGGCTGCACGTATTCAGCTGCCAGGCGATTTCCATCAACCTCGCACCTCGCCATAAACGTCTCCCCCTTACTCTCACAGAGATTGTGGAGCACACAGCAAGCAGCAATAACAGTGGGAATATTTGTTTCGCTGAGGTCTGAGCGAGTCAGTAGACTGCGCCAACGCACTTTTAAACATCCAAATGCACACTCTACCACCATTCTGCACTTGCTCAGCCTATAGTTGAACAGCTCCTTACTACTGCCCAGGGTGCCTATGTACGGCTTCATGAGCCAGGGCATTAAGGGGTAGGCTGGGTCCCCAAGGATAACTATAGGCATTTCAACATCCAACAGTTATTTTCTGGTCTGGGAAGTAAATCCCTTCCTGCAGCTGTTTAAACAGACCAGAGTTCCTGTAGACACAAGCGTCATGAACCTCTCCCGGCCAGCCCACGTTGATGTTAGTGAAACATCCCTTGTGATCCACCAGTGCTTGCAGCACTATTGAAAAGTATCCCTGGCGGTTTATGTACTGGCTGCCCTGGTGGTCCGGTTCCAAGATTGGGATATGCGTTCCGTCTATAGCCCCACCACAGTTAGGGAATCCCATTTCAGCAAAGCCATCTAGTATGACCTGCACATTTCCCAGAGTCACTACCTTTGATAGTAGCAGCAGCTCAATGATTGCGTTGGCTACTTGCATCACAGCAACCCCCACAGTAGATCTGCCCACTCCAAATTGATTACCGACTGACCGGTAGCTGTCTGGCATTGCAAGCTTTCACAGGGCTATTGCCACTTGCTTGTGAACTGTGAGGGCTGCTCTCATCTTGCTATTCTTGCGCTTCAGGGCAGGAGAAAGCAAGTCACAAAGTTCCATGAAAGTGCCCTTATGCATGTGAAAGTTTTGCAGCCACTGGGAATCATCCCAGACCTGCAACACTATGCGGTCCCACCACTCTGTGCTTGTTTCCCGGGTCCAGAGTCGGCGTTCCACGGCATGAGCCTGCCCCATTAACACCATGATCTCCAAATTGCGGGGATACGCGGTTTAGAGCAAAGTGTGTTCATGTCCTCATCACCGCGCTGCTGTCGCCTCCTTGCCTGGTTTTTCAGGTGCTGGTTCTGCATACACTGCATGATAATGTGCGAGGTGTTTACAATGGTTGTAACTGCTGCGGTGAGCTCAACGGGCTCTATGCTTGCTGTGCTATGGCATTTGCTCCTGCTCAGGCAATCCAGGGAAAAGGGCGCAAAACGATTGTTTGCCGTTGCTCTGACGGAGGGAGGGGCGACTGACATGGCTTACAGGATTGGCTTATAGGGAATTAAAATCAACAAAGGGGGTGGCTTTGCGAGAAACTGAACGGCCCCCTCAAGGATAGAACTCAAAACTGAGTTTAGCAGGCTGTTGATTTCACGGAGGGAGAGAGGAGAAAATGAATACAAAACAAATCTGGTCTATTTCTTGTTTTGAGCCACTTCATCTATCTTTATACATCTTGCTGGCAGCAGACTGTGCAGTGCGACCACTAGCCATCGTCATCTCCTGGGTGCTCGGCAAAAGACGGTGCAGTATGACTGCTCGCCATCGTCTTCTCCTGGCTGCTGATTAAAAGATAGTGCACTGCCAGTAGGATTCAATGGCCATGAGACGAAACTTAAAAGAGAAATGACCTGGCTGAGTCACTCCCATGTTTGCCCAGGTACCCCGACCTCATCGAGGTCGGTTAAAAGAGCACCCTGGACTAGGTTGACAACGGCTACCAGTCATACTGCACTGTCTGCTGCCAAAAGGCAATAAGCTGCTGCTGCTGTGTAGCTATGCAGTAGCGCATCTGCCAGCACCCAGGAGTCATACGGTGACGGTGAGCTGAGTGGGCTCCCTGCTTGCCATGGTATGGCATCTGCATGGGTAACCCAGGAAAAAAGACGCGAAATGATTGTTTGCCGTTGCTTTCACAGAGGGAGGAAGGGAGGGAGGGAGGGAAGGGGGGGCCTGACGATACGTACCCAGAACCACCCGCGACAATGTTTTAGCCCCCATCAGGCATTGGGATTTCTACCCAGAATTCATATGGGCGGTATGGATAGCTACCCACAGTGCAGCGCTCCATAAGTCGACTGTTGCCTCAGTACTGTGGACACACTCCGCCAACTACATGCACTTAGAGCATTTGTGTGTGTCCCCACACAAATCGACTGTATAAAAACGCTTTCTACAAAACCGACTTCTATAAATTCGACCTAATTTCGTAGTGTAGACAAGGCCTTAGAAAACGTGTTCTATGAGAAACAGTTTTTAAAAACTGATTGTGTTTAGTCTTGAGAAATGAAGACTGAGTGGGGACCTGATAAAAGCCTTCTTGCATATTAAGGGCTATTATAAACCAGACGGTGAATAATTTTTCTCCATATCCACTGAAGGTAGGACAAGAAGTAATCAGCTTAATCTGCAGCAAAGGAGATTTAGATTAGATATTAGAGAAAACTTTTTAACTATAAGGGTACTTGAACTCTGGGACAGACTTCTAAGAGGAGTTGTGGAATCCCCCCATTGCAGATTTTTAAGAACAGGCTGGATAAACACATGTCAGGGATGATCTAGATTTACTTGGCCCTGCCTCAGCGAAGGCAGCTGGACTTAATGACTTGGAGTCCCTTCCAGCCCTACATTTCTATGATTTTGTATTTCTTGATAACAGATTTGCTCCATTTTTCCTGTACAAGACTGGAAAGCTATCCCTGTCACTATCCTTTTCTGACACACAACGTTTCTGGTCTTACCTACTCTACCAGTATAAATAGAGGAGCAAAGCACAGCAAAAACATTCTCTTCTGTTGGTGACAGAGATATAGGAAAAAACAAGCTGAAGTGGTTAATTTAAAATATTGAGGGATTGGTGGGAGGGATACACCAATAGAAAAGGCCTATTTTGCCAATAACTGATGGTGGGAGAACTGAAAATCAAGCTCCCCTGGATGAAATCATTATTTGAAAGATGGGGTGGGGAAATCTACTAGACTAAAATTAAATGAAACCCCCAAGTTGGCAGCGTCCCCTCTAGAAAGGTCTACTAATGGAACATCAGGGTGTTGCACATGCATTGGAAGAACCATGTGGAACAAAGCATCTGACCACACTGTGACCACCTCAAGGCATTGTTATTAGTTCCTCCCCTTCCATTAATACTAAAGGTATTGATCACTTTTAGAAAGATGTTTCTTTCTGGATTTCATTAAATTGAAAGGAGCAGCACCTGATTGGACACACTGAAGTCTTACTGAGTCACAGGTTCTGCTCGTCTAGTTTATTGGCATTACATGGATGTTGCTATCTGAGAAAACAAGACTTATTAGAATCACAAAATGGTTAATGGAATACAAAAACTTCGGTCATCGGTTCAAATATAGCCCTTACTGGTAATCAAAAGTTACCATATGATGGCAATCAACTATATGTTTAGTAGTTTAAGTTCAGTTCCTACAATCTATATCACAAAATGACTATGCAACTGATATCAGCTTGCATCGTTCTTGGAAGACTCAAAGCAGCTAAGGACGGAGCATAAAGTACCTTTTCACTCCTATCCCTTTGCCCAAAAGGTGGCTCCTTGATGGAAAGTGTGAGGAAATTAGTTTTGCTGAGTGCTTTAATTCCTTAGCACTGGGCACAGAAGTTTTCTATCTCATGTCTTTCATAAATATTGAACGGGCTGAGTGGAGACAGAAATGGAAAGAAACTACAGTTTGAAAATATAAAAAGGAAAAAAATTGCCTTTGCCTGCTACTAAACAATAGACACAGATATTCCAAAACTTACTCAGAATAAATCTCTTTGATCCAAGTCCTCTCAAAAATTCTCCTTGCATAACAAGGGAAATCTTTTTAGACATGAACTAGAACGGTGGTTCTCAAACTTTTGTACTGGTGACCCCTTTCACATAGCAAGCCTGAGTGTGACCCCCCCTTATAAATTAAAAACACTTTTATATATTTAACACCATTATAAATGCTGGAGGCAAAGCAGGGTTTGGGGTGGAGGCTGACAGCTTGCGACCCCCCATGTAATCGCCTCGTGATCCCTTGAGGGGCCCCGACCCCCAGTTTAAGAACTTCTGAACTAGAAGGCAAAAATAGGTTTCCTTCCCTCCCTGCAGAGATATTTTAACTGGCTTTTTAGATATGACTAGATATAACTCTACTGTTAGTTATGGGCTGAATAGCTCCAAGAGCAGGAGGAAAAAAAGTTTTTAGTGCACAAGTTAGTCTAAAACTAAAAGCAGAAGTATGGCTAGGTTAGTTTGGGTACTGAATGCCATTTTGCCTTGTTATTGGGGGTATTTAGTTCTAATTTCTTTTTAAAAATGCAAGTTTCTTTGAAAAGGCCAAATTGGAAAGAAAAGTTGTTTTTGACAGCTGGCAAAGTTAGTTAAGTCAGTTATGAAAAAAATCACACAAGAAGTTTGACAGCAAAATAGCAAGGTCCAACTCGTTATCTTGTTCATTCGCAATAGAATGCTGGGTAAGAGCCAAGTTCCCCAGCACCAATACACACACAAGTTAATGATGGCCTGAGGGAGCAATACTGGATTTCTGCAATGAAGAAAGCACCACATAAGACAATGTTAAGAACTTGCATGTATTTCAGAGCTCTGTGTTATGATTGTGAAAACTATTTAATTCGGAGAAATTTAATTTGTTTTCAAGAACAATGAAGTAGCTTCTAGAGCAGTGGTTCCAAAACTTTTTTCTGCCAAGGACCCCTTTCATCTCCAGTACTACTGGAATACCCCTGCCAGCATGACCTTGCACACGCCATGCATGAGAGATCATGCTGTGCAGAGAACAAAATGAAGTCCTCCAGGCAGCACAAGTGCCAGAACACCATTTTGGCACATTCTAGCCCTGGCTCAACAGATTTGCGTAGCACTCAAATACAGAGGGACAGATGTTAGAGAGCCTTAAAGAAACAATTTGCATGACACTCCTCAGTCTATAGCCAGAAGCTGCATTGCTACGGTGTAAGCTTTGATCCTGGTAAAGTAACATAAAAGAGGACAAAATTGTGAATCTCTTCCTCAAGGGAGCATATTCTTACCAATGCCTTTCAACATCTACACAAGGAATCAACCAATCCATCTCACCACAAGTTAGATCTATGCCAACGATCTGTGCTTCACTGCCCAACTGAAGGATCAGTGCTGTCCGGGCTCTCAGTCTGATACACCAAGAACCAATTGTGCACCAAATCACAAGTGAGCCTCTTCCATTTTCAGAATCATGAAGCCAACAGACAACTCAGCTGGAATGGGCTGTCACTTGTCCACTGTCTACCTTGGAGCAACATTATAATGCATTCTCTCCTTCAAGGCACACATGAAGAAGACAGAAGGAAAAGTTTTCACCCAGAACAACATACTCAGGAAGCTTGCACATTCAAAATGGGGAAGCAATCCAGCAATAATAAGAGTAAATAGCACTTTGCTATTTGATGGCCAAATATGCACTTTCCATGTGGGAAAACTCCATTCACGCAAACAAGCTGGACCCGATGCTGAATAATAGCTGCTGCTACATCACAGGATGTCTAAAAGCAACAAATGTGAATGGCCTTTATGTGTTTGCCAGAATTGCTTTCACCAGATATTAGGAGAGCTGTCACAAGCAAAATACAAAAATTATGACAGGCCAAAGATACCATACACCACTACATGGCTATACTGCTGCAATTAGCTGCCTGAAATCACAGAAATGATTCCTAGCTACAACAGAACCACTTAAAATCATCACTAACAGCTACACAATTGGAAATGTGGCACACATGGCTTGAAATACTCAGCGAGTATACCAAAATGCACATCAACATTGCCTAACGCTTTCCCACAGTTGAGAGGAAGGATTAGTCAACCTGGAAATGTTTAAATCATTTTCGAACAAGAGTTGGCAGAACAAAAGTGAATATGCAGAAATGGGGCTATTATTCCAATGACCCAGATACACGTCACTGCAGTGAAACACAAACCATGGAACATCTGTTGGTCTGCTGGCGCCTGAAGGAACTGTGCGCCATGAAGATCTCGCCAGGGCCACAGACCACGCCATATCATGTTCCCAACATTGGAAAAAATCTATCACTGTAATGTAAGGACAGGAGAAGGAGGAGATGATGCAACAAAAGCTATTGGTACTCTTCCGACTCTTTTCCCTGGAACTCTCCATTGGGAAAGATGGGATGACTATGAAAGGCTAGATCATCGTGAGAATGGCCTTACTGGGTCAGACCAAAGGTCCATCTAGCCCAGTATCCTGTCTTCTGACAGTGGCCAGTGCCAAGTGCCCCAGAGGGAATAAACAGAACAGGATGCATCACTTGATGATTACCTCTGTCACCCATTCCCAGCTTCTGGAAAACAGAGCCTAGGAACACTATCCCTGCCCATCCTGGCTAATAACCAATGATGGACCTATCCTCCATGAATTTATCTAGTTCTCTTTTGAACCCTGTTATGATCCTGGTCTTCACATCCAAGATCTCTTTCTTGAGTGTTAACAGCTCATTTAGAGCCCATCATTTTATATGTATAGTTGGGATTATGCTTTCCAATGTGCATTACTTTGCATTTATCAACATTAAATTTCATCTGCCATTTTGTTGCCCAATCACCAAGTTTTGAGAGATCCTTTCATAGCTCTTCACAGTCTGCCTGGGTCTTAACAATCTTTAGTAATTTTGTATCATCTGCAAATTTTGCCACCTCACTGTTTACCCCTTTTTCCAGATTGTTTATGAATACGTTGAACAGGACTGGTCCAGAACAGACCCCTGGGGGATACCGCTCTTTACCTCTCTCCATTCTGAAAACTCACCATTTATACCTATCTTTTAACCAGTTACCAATCCATGAGAACACCTTCCCTCTTATCCCAAGGCAGCTTACTTTGTGTAAGAGCCTTTGGTGAGGACCTTCTCAAAGGCTTTCTGAAAATCTAAGTACACTATATCCACTGGATCCCCTTGGCCAACATGCTTGTTGACCCCCTCAAAGAATTCTAGTAGATTGATGAGGCATGATTTCCCTTTACTAAAACCATGTTGACTCTTCCTCAACAAATTATTTCATCTATGTCTGACAATATTGTTCTGTATTATAGTTTCAACCAGTTTGCCCAGTACTGAAGTCAAGCTTACAGGCCTGTAATTGCTGAGATCACCTGTGGAGCGCCCTTTTTAAAAATTTGCATCACATTACCAATCCTCCAGTCATCTGGTACAGAAGCGGATTTAAATGATAAGTTACAGACTACAGTTAGTAATTCTGCAATTTCACATTTGAGTTCCTTCAGAACTCTTGGGTGAATACCATCTGGTCCTGGGGACTTATGGCTGTTTAATTTATCAATTTGTTCCAAAACCTCCTCTAATTATACCTCAGTCTGGGACAGTTCTTCAGATCTGTCCCCTAAAAAGAATGGCTCAGGTTTGGGAATCTTCCTCACATCCTCAGCCATGAAGACCGATGCAAAGAATTCATTTAGTTTCTCTGCAATGGCCTTATCATTCTTGAGTGTTCCTTTAGCACCTCAATCGTCCAGTGGCCCCACTGGTTGTTTAGCTTCTGATGTACATAAAAAAAATTTGCTATTACTTTTTGAGTCTTTGGCTAACTGGTCCTCAAATTCTTTTTTGGCCTTCCTAATTGTATTTTTACACTTCATTTGCCAGTGTTTATGCTCCTTTCTATTTTCTCATTAGAATTTAACTTCCACTTTTGAAAAGATGCCTTTTTGCCTCTCACTGCTTCTTTTAATTTGTTGTTTAGCCACGGTAGCTCTTTTTTGGATGTCTTACTACATTTTTTAATTTAGGGTATACATTTAAGTTGAACCTCTATTATGGTGTCTTTAAAAAGTTTCCACACAGCTTGCAGAGATTTCACTTTTGGCATTGTACGTTTTAATTTCTGTTTAACTCACCTGCTCATTTTTGTGTGGTTCCCCTTTCTGAACTTAAATGCCACAGTGTTGGGCCGCTGTGGTGTTTTTCCTGCGACAGGCATATTAAATTTAATTATATTATGGTCACTATTACAAGCGGTCCAGCTATATTCACCTCTTGGACCAGATCCTGTGTGCCACTTCTCCCTTGGATTGAGCTGGAATGCAATTCCTCATTACTGAGAATAAGTGTACGAGGGCGGTTGGAGTAGTACAAGCCCAGGAAAAGTAAAGTCCTCCAGCCTAGTCTAAGGATGCTCCAAAGACGAGGTACCTACTATGAGGGGACCATGAGTTTAAAGCTAGAAGAATTCTGGACTCCCGTCCAAAAGCATTTTAGAGATATCTTCTTGCAACCATACGGGTAAAGATTTTACAGTCCAAGAGAGGACTAGAGTTTTTAAACATATAATGGAAATGAAGGGAGACTTGTTTACATAAGAGACCTCCTGAGAAACCAAGAGGCAGCCAGAAACCTGAATAGCCAATTCCAACGTGGACTGAACCATCAAGACAATGGAAATAGGTTAGTGGCTGCTGTCTTACTAAGGACCACTTTCTTTTCCAGGAAATCATAAGTTGTTGCATTCTCTCCTCTTCTATCAGGATGAAAGAGTCATTAGATCAACACTACTCTGCAGCTTCTACTATGGACGCCAAAGACAAGAGTTTTGCCATAACAGCTGTAAGCTTGCAGAATTTAGCTGAAGGAGAGGGTAGGGCCAACCCTGAGTTAGGGCTGCCCAGGTATTCAGGAGTCCATTCATTAACAGATCAATGGGGATTAGTATCCTGCATTTCTTCTGAAATAAGTAGAAGTTTCCCCCAATGCTATGGTCAAAGTGGAAGGAGTAAGTAATTTACTCTTATTTCTGTGTAGGAGGATCAAGAGAGTCACATTTGGACAGATCAGGGCCCAGGTCCTTGATTGGTTGAGATGTGAGGGAATGATCATAGGACAAGATGACACTATATCTAACTAATATTCTTAGGACATCAGCTTATAGCAACATTGCCTTTCAAGAATTTGAGGTTATCAGAAACTGATCGAGATACAATACCTGATATTTGGTGGCAGTTCCAACACAGAAGAAGACTTCTTAGATACCGGAGCAAGTTTCCTGATCTTGAGCACATATTCCTCCTGAGTGCAGTAGGGATGGGTGGGGCTGCTATACCCTAAGAAAGAAAAAAACATGTACCACTCTTACCCTTCACAACTCTTTGGGAAGGCTAGCCTGAGCTCCGAGGACAAAGACTGTGATTGTACCCAGCTCTATAAAGTTTTGTTGACCAGAGTGGGCATTTTCCCAGGGAAAGTGGGTTTCTCAAGCCCAAGGATAGGTACTCCAGGATAGTTTCAAAGTAATAAACAGAACTAAGAGATCGGGTGGTGAAAGTTTAGTAGAGCACAACCAGTTAAACTACATAATTATATACATATTATTGCACTGTAGCACTTAAATTATAGACACAAGTCACATCCAAGGTTTTTGGTCAGTATCAGAGTTACCAAAAGTAGTATCACATTCAGTAGTGTTCACTGGTTGAAGTATAGACTAGCGCAGGAATACAACTTTGCTCTTTGCTTCTTTGCCAATCTTTTCTACTGTTCAATTGACGGGGTGTATAAACCCCACACTAGAACTGAAGAGGTTAAATGGCAACTCTGGGCCCAAAGGACCCTGCCCAGCCACACCTGCAGAGAATGCTCCAGTTAGAGGAGGAAGCTTAAAAGGAAGCTAGACAGCTCAGAAAGGAGCTGACCAGGCAGGGAGAAGGACCTGGCTTTGGTGCTCCTGTGAAGGGGCACTACAGGAGCCTTCCTCTGCAGAAGAAGAGCCTAACTGCTGGGTTCAGTGTAGCCTGATTTATAGATTATATATTAATTACATTGATTACTTAAGAATTCCCAGTTATACCTTTGAGGGTTGCCAGGTTCTTGTCCCAAGATCAGGCCCAGTATTATTCAAATTATTATATCAATGGGAACCCTGATGTGCACAGCTGCAACACTCACACTATAGGATCTCTCCAATATTTACAAATAGTTTATTAATACACTTAGTACAGTCACAAGCACTCCAACTCAGTAAGGTAGAGAGAGGTACTACAGAATGTATATCTGCACATCCATATACTCACACCATCCCATGCAAAACAACTTGAAATGTTAGCCATCATCTTCCTCATCACCACCACCTTCCCCCTCATCACCAGTTGCTACCATACTGGCACCTCCAAAGGGTTACATCTCTCTCTCCTACTGCCCCCACGCTGAGATGCACCCCTAAACATGGTGCCCTGGGCAGTCACCCACCCGTAAGGCCAGCCCAGACCCCCCACCCCCACCCCCGGAAAATGACAACCCCCAATACCATGCCATCCTTGCGTCTGTGCTGCTCGCGGTGGTGGCGCTGCGTTCAAAGCTGGGCGCCTGGCCAGAAGCCACTGCTCTCCAGCTGCCCAGCTCTGAAGGGAGTACAGAATAAGGGTGACAATATCATGAGCCAGATTTCATGGTACATGACGTGCTTTTCATGGCCATGAATTTGGTAAGGCCCTAAATATACTACACTGATGCCACAGTGTTTGATGCATATTCAGTAGGGGTTTTTCACCTCTTCCTAATTTGTATTTCCTCACCTTACTAATGTTCAAGTGTCCTTCTCCTGCAGTTTAGTATACCAATTATCTCAACTTATATATGTCAATTTGTTGACATGGCCTTCTTGTGGTCATGTATCTGCAGATGTAGCTCATGTATCAGTTATGTATGTCAATTTGTTGCCATGTTTCTCTAGTAGCTGGATCATGTTCCTGTAGTTGCAAATTCCCATTAAATACTCTATTTTCAGCTCCCCAATACTTGGGATTTTCTGTTGGGCTGTCTATCTGTGCCAAAGTTCATAGGCCTCAGGCCTTATGCTAAAGCTGCAGAAGCTAATGTCCTACAGAATATGAGCCTGTAGGTTCCTTGCATTACAGCTGAATATAATGAAGGCAAACTCACCACATAGTCTACAAGTCCCCTTTGATAGGGTTAACAATCACCCTATCACATAAATTTAGGGCCTTACCCCTTTATTTAAACCCATGCTTTCTACAGAACACTATAAAAGACACAAAGGAGAACTGTCACCTGCCCAATTAGTATATGTACCTTGATGTAACAAAAATGTTAATCCTATTACCCTTCACTCCAATTGACCATAAAAAATATCTTTGATATTCGAGTATTACATAATACTGGCCATCACCACTATATGTCACCCTTTTTAAAAGAACCTCTCACTGGACAATGATGACTGATTCTGTTGGTACCTTCCTTCTGGCCATGCTGTGGTGTGTTCACCTCAAATATATCATATTTGATGTACTGATACCCCTTATTGGAGCAACATGCCATCAGTGGAATTTTTCCTGGTTGGGTAATATACTACCAGAGGAGGTATATTTAGACGTTCATTGTAGACATTGTCTTTAAGGTGACCTAGTGAATGGATAGCTGCCAAGTGACCAAACACATCCTCACCTGGATTGAACACAGGCAAGGAGGCTATAGATGGGAAATATAAGGTTTAACCCTGTTGTAATGTTAGTTATCTAAGAGTCCTAATTAGGGTGCAGTGTCACAGACCCTATACCTGAATTGCCCCAAGTGGCACTTTTTGACAAGCATTAAACGAGTGACTCTTCCTGCTCCATGTTTGGGGGGAAAAAAAACAAACCAAAAACAGTATTTACCAATATAGCTACTGCTAATCCTTGATTAAATGTGGGACCTTTCCCAATTCTAAAATTATAGGATGGTGCTATGTGCACATACTGTATGCAGGACTGATTTCTACCATACTGTGCCCATTGTTACTCTTGGTATAGATGTAACCACTCTGGAGTTATGATTAGAGGATAGACCTTTTTCTAGGTTACTAAAAGTGACATGGTTACATCCACTAGCTCATAGCTGAGAGTCACACTTCCACCTGGTATGCCCTTTATAATAAGCCCCCTTTTAGATACAAATTGTTTTCTAGTACATATATCCATTGATACCCTCAGTTCAGGCAATAAACTCAATACTGTCCATGTTTTAATGATTAGTCTTCCCCAAGTTCTGTATCCTGCCATCTGGGGATGAGATCACATTGCTCTGAAGATGATACCACTGTACCACAGGCTGTTGTTGCACTAGTGTTGCTGCCATTGGCTCCAGACCACAATTACTATAGGTTAGAGTTCATCATCTGGAGATTTACACCAGAGTCTGTTTTCTTCGCTTCCTTCCCTTGGTACAAACATAGGACCTTGTGAGTCTGCAGTGAGCTGGCCAGGTGCTGCCACGGAAACATGTCCCCGGGAATGGAGGCTGAAGTATGAAGGGCCATACGATTGATATATCTGGCACATAAATATCTTGCAAAGGCCAGCTACAAAAAAGTGCTATGCAAATGCCTGCTTTCACTTTCTGGTGACATTGTAAATAAGAAGAGGGCAGCATTATCTCCTGCAAATGTAAACAAATTGTTTCTCTTAGCGATTGGCTGAACAAGAAGTAGGACTGAGTGGACTTGCGGGCTCTAAAATTTTACATTATTTTATTTCTGAATGCAGTTTTTTGTACATAATTCTACATTTGTAAGTTCAACTTTCAACTTTCATGATAAAGAGATTGCATTACAGTACTCACCTCCAGTTTCTATTCCAAATAAGCTCAAATAATTTTACTAGCTAGCTTTATTCTAAATATCTACACAATAAGCACTTAACACACCTTAAATAATTAACCTCCTAATCAGTTTCAACAATTACTTAAACAAGTCCCAAGAAAAAACAGGGGAGGGTTATTCTGCTCCCCCTCTTTTCCCTTCAGTGGCTAATGTGCTCTTAGGTGATGAAGAGGTGATTACCCTGTTGGGACCCACCAAGCAGCAAGGGGCAAACTGGGAGTAGATGGATCAGGGCACAGCTGGGGAGAGCTGAAGGGAATGAACTACTGTGGCCTTTTTGTCGTCATAATTGAAACATAAATCAACTCTCCCGCCACCTCAAAGCGTGGGTCACTGGGCCCCGATGCAACTGCAATTTCAACTTCAGGTTCCTCAATATTACACCACCATTCAACTTACAAAGCCTCCTTAACATGCATCTAACAGTTCTAAACCCCAATGACTAGTCACTAATACCCAGCGAGGATGCCCTTGGAATGCAATGAGGAATCCTTACTCAATTACAATTTCCATGGAGACCTAATGATGGGAGACAGGTGTTCACCTACGAGGCATACCAAGTTAGTCTGACAGTCAAGACCTCGAGCACTCCTTTGTTTGGGAGTGGGGGGGTGGGGTGTTTGCGTCTATGTCTACTGTTCCCCCGCCCCACAGGAGGTCATATCACTCCCTCTGTTGCAAAGTTAATCAGTGAAGAAAAGTGATACACTAGAGGCAAAGAAAAAGAAAAAGAGAAACAGCTGAGGAAAAAAAGGAAGTCCCTGGCAAGTTGCAGTGTTTCTGACTGAGACATTAAAAAAAAAAATCTAAGTTGAAATCCAACTAAATGAAAGGTGAGTTCCTACCCCAGGTAGGGAGGTTTCCCCTGTGCACTCCTCAGAGTCCCATCTGGGGTGCCTAATCTGTAGCCTGATCTATAGATTACATATTATATTGATTATTAAGAACTCCCAGTTATCCCTGGGAGGGTTGACAAGTTCTTTTCTCAGGATCAGGCTCAGTATTATACGAATTATTATATAGTTGAGAACCCCGATATGCAACTTACACACTATAGGAACTCTCTGATATTTACAAATAGTTTAATATATTTAGCACAGTCACAAACACTCCAACTCAGTAAGTTAGAAAGAGGTACTACAAAATGTACATCTGAACATCCATATACTCACACCATCCCCTGCAGAAAAACCTGAAATGTTAGCAAACAACTTCCCCGCATCACCAGTGGCCATCATACTGGCACCTCCCAAGGGCTACATTTCTCTCTCCTACTTCCCCTAGGCTGGGATGCAACTTTTATAATATGATATCCACTGACGCCACTATGTTTGATGCATATTCAGTAGGGGCTTTCCCCCCCTCTTCCTTATTTGTATTGCCTCACCTTCCTAATGTTAGAATGTCCTTCTCCTACAGGTTAGCATATCAATGAGCTCAACTTATCATATATGTCAATTCGTTATCATGTCACTTTTGTGGTTGGGTCATGTTCTTGTCGTCGGAAATTCCCCTTAAATACTCTCTTTTCAGCTCCCCTATATTAGGGGTTTTCTGTTGGATTGTTTATCTGTGCCAAAGTTCATAGGCCTCAAGCCTTATACTAAAACTGCTGAAGCTATCATCTTATAGGATACAGGCCTGTAGGCTCCTTGCATTACTGCTGAACATAATAAAGGCAAACTAGCCCTATGGGCTACACTAGACAGACTGAAGGACAGTCAGTACCTTCCTCTATTATCAGTTCACCATAGACTGCAAAACTTGGATTATAGAGAGAGTGGGTGGTAGGAAGTGGCCCACAGAGGGCAGCCTTAGGACACTCCTGGGTACTGGACCCTTGCTAATCCTTAAGGACCCTGGGCCTGACCCCAGAGGAGTGGAAGTTTGGTCTCCCCTACCAACCACCTTCGTATTAAGGAGGGCATGACCCACTAACCATTAGGCGACACTACCAACAAGTACCATGCCTCACATATAGTAATAGCAGATTTACTTGGGGACCATGGGGTATAAACTGTAACCTAATGTTCAAGCTTTTGGTTGCCATCCTTCAACTGTCAAACTGAAGCAGAATATCAATGAGTCAGAATTCTCTACATGTTGATCTAAACGCAAAGAAGATAAATGTCAGCCAATATACTGAGGAATTACAAGCTCCCAGGAAAAGCACTTATCTCCCAGTACAACAAAGCAGCTCCAATTTCAGTTTTACTACTTAAGAGGGCCTAAACTGAATGCCAATTGTAAATATTAATTTAAGCCAGAAGATTTTAATATGGCATAATCACAATTTGTTAAAGTGGCACTTAATTTGATTTGTAATAAAAGGAAAGCATAAAACCTCCACTTAAATATTTTATTAGGCAGGAAATCTGAGTCTTGAATTTAAATTACCATATATTCTCGTTCATAAGCCCAATTTTTTTAGTAAAAAAGGGAAGCATCAGAAAAGGGGGTCGGCTCATGAAGGGGTATAGAGCGGGACAGGTGGGACACAGCCCCTCCCCACAACAGAGGGGGCAAGGAAAGGCAACACAGCCAGCAGAGCCACAAGGGAAGAGGTGGGGCCAGTCTCTCTCCACTTCTGGCCACGCTGCTCTCCCCCCAGCCTCCGAAGCAGCTGCAGCGCCCAGCCCAGTGGAGCGGGCTCCGGCCCGGCCAAGCAGCTCCGGCCCGGCCCGAGACATCCTCTCCTGGCCCTCCCCAGCTAAGGTGGGAAGGGATGGGATGGGGAGTGTGTGGGAGTCCCAGGGTAAGATTATGTGGGGGGTGGTCACAGGAGTTACTCCCCTGACCCCAGCTTCTCTCCCCCACCCCCAAATTTCCCCACCAGTTGCTGTCCCGGCCCATCAGGGTAAGCAGCTGGTGGGCGGCACAGTTTGTTTGCTTAGGTTTACCTCCATGCCTGCAGATACTTGAGGTAAACAAACTGTCTCGGTCCGCCAGTGGCTTATCCTGATGGCCCGGGAGCCAAAGTTTGCCGACCCCTGAATTATAGGTCGGCTTATGAATGGGTGGTAAAAATTTTCCATTTTTACTTATCCATCTTGGTTGGGGGTCGGCTTATAAACAAACCAGCTTATGATCGAGTATATACAGTATTTCCCCCAGCATTCCCTTCTGTGTATCTTTAACAACTCTCAGGATTAGCAGTTGCTTTTAGAATTCAGTGCTAAAGAAAGGACGTAGTGTAATATCACATTTGGAAACCTGAGTGAAAACTGGCAGAAGCTAGTGTGTTGAGCTATCCAAGATACCACACATACGCTCCATATAATGACTAGTGCCAAGTGTGAAAACTAAAGCACCGTAAGGTCAAATGTATGGACAGTACCCTCTGTATTAGGTAAATCCATAGTGCAAAAGCTTTCCTCAACTTCAGAAGTCAAGCCCAAGAAGTCTTTATTTCAAAGGACTCAATCATATTGCTTCATAAAAAAATTTATTTTTTCTCTTCACCATTAAATTTCCTTTATACTTTGCCTTTAAAAAAGGAAAGGAATACATATTCCTCTGGCATCCCAAACTTTTATAGCTCCTACGTGAGATCAGGACAGCTGAACACGTGTTGCCTCCTCTCAGAGCTGTTCAATTTACTCATACCTCTGGCATGTACTAAAATCACATACTCTTTTTGTCCAGTTACGCCCTTCTACTATCATCTGACACTCATGACCTATTCTAACTTAGGATGTGATATACTTAACCCTTTATACATTTTAGGTAATGTTGCATTAATGTTTTCCATCAGGTAGGGTAATTCAGAGATCTCATTTGTGTGTTTCACATCACAGGAAGGCATGGATTTTTTTGTAGTAACTTTTCTGGCACTGTAATATCATACTTTTCCACAGCAACAGGGAATTCTAAGTTTAAACAAGTCATGCCCATACCACTAAAACTCAACTTTGTTACATACTGAGGAGTCCATAAGATTCAGGATGTCATAGTGTTAAACAGTCAAAAATGATTTCTTACATAGTTCCATGGAACACTTTCCCACATTGTTCTAAACAATGGCTTACAATGGTCTTGATGAATTAGTAATCTTAAAAAAAAAAGTTGACTGGCAACAAACTAGCAGCCCGCACACAGGGTGCTGATAGACATTTTGATAAATATCAGTAAGTAAAATTCTTGCAAGTAATTCCAAATCAGATCAATTCAAACTAGCCTCCAAGAACCAATAAGGGTTTGGTTTCTCCCTAAACAACGTGGTATGTTTCTGGCTTCACTCACACCTGAGCAAGCTTCCTCTAGAGCAGTGGTCACCAGCCAGTCGATCCTGGAGCCTCTGAGCATCGATCCCGGTATCAGTCCCCCATCTTGTCCCACCACCCCCTCTCTGGATTGCAGGCAGCTAAGGAGTACATCCCACCCACCCTACCACGCTCTCAGCCAAAAAGGTGGTTGTTTTCCAGCAGCAGACAGCGCTTTAACAAAGTGTATGCTGCAGAGACAGGACAGTCCAGATGCACCCGCCAAACTCACAGTACAGCTGAGATGCGGCTCTCTGCCCGAACCACAGGATGCAATGCTGCCAGGGCAGCCACAACGCTGATTTGATGGATGCCTTCTCAGTGGGTGTTGCCTTCTTACCCTTGAAACATGCTTCAAGGGACAGGGAGGTGTTGAGAGGGCTGGGCTCACTGCCTTGAATTGCTGCTAGGCTCCCTCCTCTGATCCTGAAAAGGAGTCAGCAGAAAACTGCCCATCACCCACTTCCTAACCTGGGCAGGAACACAGCACTGCTGCTTCTGCATAGAACAAGTTCCAGCAACGGCTAAAGGGTGCTCCCTTGCCACACCCAGCCAGAAGACAACATCTGGGAAGTGAGCTGTAGCTCACGAAAGCTTATGCTCAAATAAATTGGTTAGTCTCTAAGGTGCCACAAGTACTCCTTTTCTTTTTGCGAATACAGACTAACACAGCTGCTACTCTGAAACCTAACATCTGGGGTGAATCCCCCACAGCTCCCCAGTCCCCGCGGGCTCCCCAGCAGCTGCGGACGGGGGGTGGGAATCCCCCTCAGCTCCCCAGCCGCGTCCAGCGGCTCAACAGTCACTGCAGGTTGGGGGCAGAGGGGAATCAACGTTGCCAGTCAAAGGAAGCCTCAGCTTGCGAACAGCCCTGATTAAACAAGCAGCCCCAGACAGGTTAATCCACACACACATGCAAGATTCATACCAACTCCATCCCAAACAAAAGAGAAGCCTTAGCCTAACAGAGGTTGCAGGGGGTTAACAACAACAGCCACCTTGGTAATTGCCACAGCATGAAATGAAATACTCCAGTCTCCTGACTGGGGCTTTGAAATACCATAAATGGAGTAGAGCCTGTTTCCAGTGCAAAACCTGGTGCTCCCAGCCAGGCAGGTGAAAAAAAAAACTGATTGCTTTCTCGCTGCAAATTCAAAATGGTTTTTGAAGTCGGGTCATTCATGGTCATAACTGGAATAACACCACAATTCATTTGGCTAATTTGGGATAAGGGAATGAGCCGTTTGGAGTGACATTAATGTTCAATAAGGAGAAGGGAGACTGGGGAAGGGGCTGCACTAACCTGAGATAGGGAAGGGACAATGTCTCTGCCTTCCTGAAGAAAATCCAGTCACTTCCTGTGGTGTTGAGCAAGGACAGCATGTGACCAGGATGGTTATTACATGGACAGCTGTGTGAGTGTTTTTGTACCATGGTGAGCTGCCTGTGGACCGTCACAACCAAAGTGTCAGCACTAGTGTACCTGGTATACCTGTTGGTGCTAATGGACCGGGGTTTGCACACTGTGCACACATGCAGGATGCATGACCGGCCAGGAGAGGTGGGCGTGTAAGGAACAGAGGCCAGGCCTAAATTAGGATTACTTAGCTAGAAGCTAGGGCCCTGCTATACTGTACGGCAGAGCAGTACTGTTCTTAGCCAAACTAGCTTATCCCAGACAAACTGCGCTTTTATCAATATCTTATCCAGAGCCTCCGAGCAAAATAAGCTATACTGGCAAACCCCACATTTGCCTCCCTTCCGCTCCCAGACCCACTCCTATCCTTCTGCTCCACATGATTGCTACTTTCCTTCCATTCCCAGTGGAGAAGTCACCTCACCTGCTCTTCATCATCTCCTTCCTCTTCCCTAGGAGCTTGGCTCCCCATCCTCTGCCCCGCCACAATCCACCTTCCCTTCTCTGACCTTACTCCCCATCTAACCTCCCCC
The DNA here is from genome assembly GCF_015237465.2 of Chelonia mydas. Classification (NCBI taxonomy): domain Eukaryota; kingdom Metazoa; phylum Chordata; order Testudines; family Cheloniidae; genus Chelonia; species Chelonia mydas. The sequence goes on from NC_057850.1 coordinate 230,327,784, forward strand.
CGTTCAAAGCTTCAGCAGAGCCGGTTTCCCTGTGGAGTTGATTTGGGCTTCTTTAAAATGTGGCGCATGCTGGAGTTTCTTCATCCTGCAGTGAACAATGTCCCCTGAACGACAAACCAGGTCACCCTCTCTCCTCCTTTCACAGAGCCCCAGGAGAGAACGGCACTGGTACTCTAGTGATCACAAAGCGGTATCATAGCTGTTCACATTTCTTTAGTTTTACACATCACCAGCAGGGAGAAGGGCAGTTGCAATGACCATGAAGAGCGAGCGAGGGGCTGGGCTGAGCTCCCTTGGGCACTAGAAGACACGTTGATATCGGAGGCAATTTGTCATTTGCTAGGAAGTGCCTTCTCCTCCTGCCCCATTACCTTCAGGTTATGGCTGCCCCTTCCCCGTGCTATTGGCTCCTCTGTCTCCTGCTGCCTCTCACCCACTTATCCCCCAGTTTTTACTACTCCTTCTCGCCCCCCCCCCTTCTCTTGGGACCCCGCTACTTTTCATCCTTCCTGCTGCTGCCTCAAACCGAGTTTGGTATTCCCACCTCTTTTATCCATTCTACCCCTGCCCTTTCATCCTTTTGCTGTTGCTTCTTCCCACTCTTTGCTGCCCCCGCAATTAATTCGCCTCCTCCTCCTCCTGCTGCTGCCGCCACCACCCCTGGCTGTTGCCTCCTCTCCCCCCCTCCCCCCCGCCTACCTGGTGATCTTGTTCAGGAAGACTGCTAGTGCTCAGGGGGCTAAACTGGGATCCCATGAAAAAGAGCTGGTCCAGCTGCTATGGAAAGTGGTGGATCTGGCCCACAAGAAGGCAAGTATGGTCCCCCCAGCCTCAGGAGGGAAGGTGAGGCTGCTGACACGGATTGCCCGTGCACATTCAGCAGGGAGCTTCCTGGTGGGCAATGTTGCCTCTAATTTTTGACAGGGCGTGTGCACAAAAAAATTTCTTCTGTGCAAATTGTCATGCTTCTGTGCAAATTTTTGTGCATGCGGTGTCTCACCATGTATGCGGTGTTTAGGATCTGTGGGCGTGCGCACATGTGCACAGCTTAGAGGGAACAGTGCTGGTGGGGGATTAAAACAGAGGGGATTGTTCTATATCACACAAGTATATCGATAAGTAAAAAGGGAAATTTAGAAAGGCACCACAAAACAATGTATAGCAAATTCAAGGACAGTTTCCCCTTGAATAGCACATGCCTTACAAGAAAGTTAATGAACTGAAGGCCGTTTTGAAAGCTCAACAGTCATGTTTTACTAAACCAGCAGCAAAAGGGAAGGCCTCTACTGAAGCATCGTTTTGTGTTTGCCATCTGCTGGCAAAACACAAGAAATCACTTATGGATGGAGAAGTATTTAAAGAGGCAATGACTGTGGCAGCGGACTCCTTATTTAAAGACTTTAAAAACAAAGAGGAATTAATGACAACCCAGAGCATATCACTTGATGCTTCCTCAGTAGCAAGATGGGTGGAATCTTTGTCCAAAGACATCTTTTAGCAACTACAGCAGCATTTAAATGACTGCTAATGCTTTTCATTGCAGTTTGATCAATCGGTCGACATGACCGACACAGCCCAGGTAGTTATTTTTGTTCAAAATGGTTTTTAAGGATGCGACAACTTAAGAGGACATTCTGACTGTTTTGCCCCTTAAAGAGAGAACAAGAGGTGAAGATATCTACAATGAATTAAAAAAGTACATGCTTGAGAAAATCATTCGAATCAAGAAACTTGTTTCAATCACAACAGATGGTGCACCCACCATGTTTGGCGCACATGCAGGCTTTGTTGCATTTTGCAAAAATGATCTAGATTTTCCTTCATTTGTGAATTATCACTGTATAACCCACCAGCAAGCACTAGCGAGTAAAGTTACAGACTTCTCACATGTAATGAAAATCATTGTCAGAATTGTAAACTCGATTCGAGCAAGAGCCCTGGAGCACCACCTGGTTAAATCTTTACTTGATGAAGTGGATGCTGCTTAGTGAGCTGCTCCTCCATACAGATGTGAGGTGGTTAAGCATGCGGAAAATCCTGCAAAGATTTTTGGATCCAACGCCCAAAATCACCACTTTTCTAAAATCAAGGAACGAAGTGTGCAATGAGCTGTCAGACAATGCATGGCTGCTAGACGTCAGGTTCCCCACTGACTATGTCCAAATTGAACGAGCTGAACTGTGAACTTCAGGGAAAGGACAGAGACTTATCACATATGATCAATGCAGTGAATCCATTCAAATTGAAAGTGGGTCTGTCGTCCTCCCAGTTAAAGGATAAAATGCTGCAGCACTTCCTGAGTCTGGAGAAAATACTAGAAAAAATTGAAGACAAAGGAAAATGATTCTACCCAGAAAAGTTCTGTGCACAGCTGAACAAATTAGCAGAGGAATTCAACCGGCGATTTCAAGAATTAGACGTGATGGAGCCAATTATCATGTGTATCTCAAATCTGTTCCTTCCAGCAGACATTGGTGGTTTGGCTGCGACATTCCATCAGGTGTTTGATTTACGAAATAGTGGAATTGATATGGAGACAATTACCATGTGAAGTGATATTGAGCTGAAAGCCAGATCAAGGGACAGCAATTTTTGGGGACTAGTAAACCAAGAAAAGTATCCCCTTCTATTGTCCTGTGCTTTAAAAGTGAAAAGTTACTTTGGTTCCACCGATCTGTGTGAGATGGCCTTCTCACAGACGAAGGTTATCAAGTCCAAGTATCGCACCCGCCTCACAGATGCACATAAATTCATAGATATTAAGGTCAGAAGGACCATTATGATCATCTAGTCTGACCTCCTACACAATGCAGGCCCCAGAATCTCACCCACCCACTCCTGCAATAAACCTCTCACCTATGTCTGAGCTACTGAAGTCCTCAAATCATGGTTTAAAGACTTCAAGGTGCAGAGAATCCTCCAGCAAGTGACCCGTGCCCCATGCTGCAGAGGAAGGAGAAAAACCCCCAGAGCCTCTTCCAATCTGCCCTGGAGGAAAATTCCTTCCCGACCCTAAATATGGCGATCAGCTGAACCCTGAGCATGTGGGCAAGATTCACCAGCCCGATACCCAGGAAAGAATTCTCTGTAGTAACTCAGATCCCATCCCATCTAACATTCCATCACAGGCCATTGGGCCTATTTACCAGGAATATTTAAAGATCAATTAATTGCAAAATCGTGTTATCCCATCATACCATCTCCTCCATAAACTTATCGAGTTTAATCTTGAAGCCAGATAGGTCTTTTGCCCCCACGGCTTCCCTTGGAAGGCTGTTCCAGAACTTCACTCCTCTGATGGTTAGAAACCTTCATCTAATTTCAAGTCTAAACTTCCTGATGGCCAGTTTATATCCATTTATTCTTGTGTCCACATTTGAGCTCTCACTGAAGCTTTTCCCACAGTGCAGGCACTTACAAGTTTTATCTCCTGTGTGGGTTCTCAGATGTGAAATGATTAAAGCTTTTCCCACAATGCAAGTATTTACAGGGTTCTTCTCCTGTATGGGTTCTCTGACGTATAATAAGGGCTGATGGTGCATTGAAACTTTTCTCACACTGCAGATATTTTTAGGGTCTCTCCCCCATATGGATTCTCCCATGGTTAATAAGGCCTGAGCACTGAAGGAAGCTTTTACCTCAGTCCAAGCATTTATAGGGTCTCTCTCCTGTATGGTTTCTCTCATGGTTAATTAAGACTTGAGCAATAAATGAAGCTCTTCCTGAAGTACAGGCATTTATAGCAGAGTTTCTCAAACTGGGGTCCAGGGGTCCACAAGGGTACTCCAGTGGGTCAGTGAGTCATGTCCGGGGCTGCTGTCCCCGCTGATCAACTCCTCCCCCTCCCTCAAAGTGACTCCTGCATGCCACAAAACAGCTGTTCAGCAGCGTGCAGGAGGCACTGGGCAGGAGAGGGAGGAGTGGGGATGGGGCGCACTTGGGGGAGGGGGCAGAAAGAGGCAGGGAAGAGGAGAGGCAGTGGTGGGGGCTTGGGAGAAGGGGTGGAGTTGGAGCAGAGCCTGTGGCTGAGCGGTGGGCTTGCGGGGGTCCTTGAAAATTTTTAAATCAAAGGGGGGTCCTCGGGTTGTTAAAGTTTGAGAACCGCAGATTTATAGGGTTTCTCACCAGTCTGGAGTCTCCCATGTTTAATAAGATGTACCCTCTGACTGAAGCTTTTCCCACAGTCCAAACACTTATAGGGTCTCTCTCCAGTGTGCAGTCTCTGCATCCAACTAGCTATTTCAAATTACAACCTGAATTTTAATACACTGGTAGATAACATGCACAAGTGTCACAAGTCACAAGTGTCACACTGAGAGTCAGTAAGCAGGGAAAAACATATAATTATGTATATTAAGCAACTGATCTCAGCTTTATATAACATAATTGTTATTTCTACATTTTCTTTGAGGTAGATTCTGTGTTGTACTTAAATTCAAAAGGTGATCTTGTGCTTAAAGAAGTTGGAGACCACTGCTCTAGAGCTGCAAGAGAAAGTTATCACCCAGGGAGGCAGTACTAGGGAACTATGCAGTGGAAGTTGTACTCAATTTTTTCTTGAAAGCCATTGCTTTAAAAATTCAAGCAGCATTCAAGATTCCCAAGTAGGTTGCATCGTCACAGAATGTTTAGTACTACTCTAATCTTCATCTTCATGGCTAATAGTTAAATTAAAAGTTATGCTGCAATTTGGAAATTAAAAGGGAATGTACCTGAGGAGTACACCTTGGCATCATCTCTTTAAAATTGGAAATGATTTCTTTCAGTTGGTCTCCCATTGCAAACTGTTTAAAAAAATCTATACAAGGAAAACCTTTCAAAAATGTAAATAGCTAAAAATTCCTTTTCTGCCAGTGACCAAAATACGTGCCTCTTTCAGAAAGACATACTCTGAAAGCAAAGTGGCTCTTTTATATGCACATATGGGTTTGTGAAAAAGGAAGCTTGAATCCAAATAGCATTTCTAAACTTAATCTGGAAGAGTGACAACATTAATGAGACATTATCAACCTGCTTTTATATTGCAGTATCTCAAGTAGTTAAACATTGTGTGGTTAATATTAAATATTTCCACAACTGTTTCCAATTGCTAAGGATATTAAAACAAAGGAAACTGATTTTGTTTGGGACATTAGGGTCTCTTGCTGCTGATCTAAATAAGCAAGTAGGCATGTAATCCTCTCCACTTGATTTTACACAATAAGAAGTTTCTCCAGCATGTGAGTTTTTAGGATGCTGGACGGGGGAAAAAATCGAGCTCTCTTTTACACCATTTTTCATCTTGTTATTTACTTGCCGTGCATATAAGTCCTGCAAAATGTAGCATCATTTCAAAACTCTGGAGTTACAATTTACTGAAGAAGAAATTTAAGTGTTTGTAAACATACCACTTTGGTGTCAAGAGATAACATTACTAAAAATATCATGTAATCGTAAACAAGCTGTTTAAATGTTTTCTTGCCTAATGCCTGTTTTTGAGTTCTTGTTCGATAAACTTAACAGAGCTTTAGGCAGAGATTTTAAGGTAATTAATCCGAGGTGCACCACATTTGTTAACCGATCAACTCCAGCGTACTGATGTTTAAAGAAAAAAAAAAAAGAATCACCCAAGTCCATGCAACCAAGACTCAGCACTCTAGCTCAAATATTTGCATGGTATAGTGCTTCTACATAAATGTTTATAGAATACCTTTTTAGAGATCATATACAGAATTTGTATTGCACTCTGGTATTTGTGAACTAGGGCAATATATCTGAAGTGTCGTATCTTTATATTTATTCTGGTATACTACAGTGGCAAGGAAGCCCTTTATTCCCTCCTTTTGTTAACAACCACATAACAAATAGGTCACACCCATATCAGTGAAGTGGCAAAACCAGCTACTACAACCTGAAAGAGCTCTAAAGTGTCTCTGTACTTTCATTTCTCTCCTCATTCCTTCTAGCCCCAACAGGACAAAGAACAATGACTATGACTATCAACAAGTGATATCACAATTGCTACAACTCTTAATGATACAAGCCCTTCCTTCTTTCAGGGAAAAAGAAGAGTATACCCATCTTTGATGATTTGGGGAATTTGTCTGTACACATCTTATGAATTCCAGCTGGTGATTATGAACTTGATATATGAAGATCAAACTGAAATCTCCATTTTAATTGTAAAGCTAGCCTGTGTTCTCTGCTTTTTACCTCCATTTTGGGATGTAATTCCAAGGATGGTGACACTGGGTTAACAATGGAGGGTTATTAAACTTTGATAGTCTTCTCTTCAAATGGAAGCTCCTTTTGACAAAGAAAGTGGGTGGACCAAGAAAACCAGTCCACTCTAGTAGCCTGATAACTAAGCAACTGACCGCCTTGCAGGGGACTTTGATCACCTGAAAAGGAGTCTCCAGCAGATGGGACAGCAACTTTATAAAAGGGCAACTCTCTCAGCCACTATTTTGAGAGAGAGGGGGAGAAGAAGACAGAGAGAAAGCAAAGCTGTGCAGGAGAAGAGAGGGGATCCTGGACATCCTAGAGGACTCTAACTCAGCCCCAAAAAATGGTCCAGTGTGATGGGGAAACTGATGCAGGGAAGGGTGTGTAGGTGTTTTTTGTTTTGCCTTGATCTATATATCTCTTGCACTGTCTAAAGAAAAGAATAATTGTTTCAGAATCTCTTTTGCAAAGTTTCAGAGTAACAGCCATGTTAGTCTGTATTCGCAAAAAGAAAAGGAGTACTTGTGGCACCTTAGAGTTTATGTGCTTCAACTATAAACCAGACTGCCCACAAAGTTGGAGCTCTGGGAAAGGGTGCGCTTAAGTAACTGGTGTCTTGGTGGGGGAAGTCCATGATGGTCTTGGGCCCTAGGTTAGCTGGACCATGAGGTCCCACTTCCATGGAGTAACAGACTATGTGCCCAGGAAACATTCTAGAGCCTATTAAGACCTGAAGCACACTAGTCCAGTGTGTGGGACCCAAACACAGAAGCCTGGTGACTCTCCAGCAGGGGAAGTTTTACCAGGGCTATGGTATCACCCCTCTTCCTCCTTTCCTGAAGAAAGCAGAGCAGGACTCTTTCGCCAGTGCCAGGCACCAGTATCACATCAGAACATAAGCTGTTTGGGGAACACGATAGAGGAAGTGTTACCCAACGCCTATACCAATTTAAAAGATCTCTAATTTGCCCTGCTGTAGAGTATGGAAAGTGAGATTGCTCTACCAATGAGACTGACCACACATCTGCACCCTCATGCTGATTCGTGGTCCATAATCCCTTTACCTTTCACAACCTTAAAGAGTCACCCTGCCAGGTTTGCATCAAACAAACATGGCCAACAGCTGCTTTGTGGTCCTTCAGAGTTCATTAATGGTACTGAAACACAAAATTAGCCACAGAAGCAAAAAATAATCTCACTTTCATTTAGACACAACTAGCCAGGAGATTGTAAGCTATAAAACAGAGATCTGGTTACAATGATCTACACGTGGCATTGCCAGGCTCTATTACTGCAACTTATATCTAGGATTGAAGCAAGACACAGTGAAAGTTTTTGGCAGACAGAACTCTATCTGCTTAACACATGCCACTGTAAACATATTCCTGGTATTCTGCTCTCAGAGTCTCTACTAAATAGAAAATCCAGATCAAGGTCTCCGTCTGATATACAAAATTTTCCATGGGATTAGCTGTAGATATCCAAAAGAACCTTCCCCCCTGCAACAACACCCCACGATAAATGTTCCAGAAGAATAGTGGCAGTGGACCAACACAGAAAGACTCAAGATGACAGAACTTTCACAGCAGCTGGATCTAAACTATGGAATTCACTCCTGCATAAGAGGGATTATGGACACTACTTTCTGAACTAAACTGCAAAATTCATTTCTTCCACTTAGTTTTCCCTCATTTTCCTCTTATACACTTCCCTCAAGGAGCCCAGAACCATAAGCCACTGCATTACTTCTGTCTCAGAAAGAGAGAGCTTTGTTGAAGCTTAAACTGTATGACGGTTCCCAGCCAGACCAATCAGTCTGCCTAACCAGAAAACTCCTAGAGACTCTGCCAGTCTCAATGTTGCCTTGAAGGTAAGATTCAGTGAACCACATTTTCCAAGTTCCCCAGAGGCATCCCTCTGCATTGTCCAGTCCCTCTCACTGCTCTCTTACAAAAATTAACCAAGCCCATTGTCTCCAAAGAGAGAGAACACACAGCAGCCTGTTGGGTCAACTGAGAATGCACGCAAATTAATTTAACAGCACTGACATGACTTATTGCAAAAATAAGCATATGTTTATTAATGAAGAACACAGATTTAAGTGATACTAAACAAGAGGGGGAAAGAGACAGGTATGGTTACAAACAAAACAAAAACATGCTTTTTCGCTTACATCAAGTGATAAGTTTCAGAGTAGCAGCCGTGTTAGTCTGTATCCGCAAAAAGGAAAGGAGTACTTGTGGCACCTTAGAGACTAACAAATTTATTTGAGCATAAGCTTTCATGAGCTACAATTACATCCAATGAAGTGAGCTGTAGCTCACGAAAGCTTATGCTCAAATAAATTTGTTAGTCTCTAAGTTGTCACAAGTACTCCTTTTCTTTTATCAAGTGATAATTATCTCCAGCCCCTCAGGCAGAAGGATTCACCATTCACAGAATCAGAGAATGCTGTTCCCTTTATCCCCTAAATGATGGATAACTAAAAGGTTTTTTTTTTTTCCTTTATATAGTCCAATAAACTTTTGAAATGTGTTTTTTTAAAATGCATACCTCAGAGTTTTTTTCCACCATTAGTGTGCAGACACCATGCTTCCTCTGATCAATTTGCTCTTTTGATTGGCTTAATCATTTTGTTTATCCTAGATGTAAATGTACTTTTGTTGTTCTTTGCTTGTAATCAAACTATGCAGACAGGTAAATCCACATTCCATTGTCTAGGGCAGACTTGTTTATCTACCACCTCCAAAATGTATTTTAAGAACATATATCCAGCACATATATGTAACTTTTTATACGCAATGCATGCATACATCATACAATGATATTCATGACCACCATGTCACCAGTTTTTACGTGATACCTAGGACCCTACCAATTTTACTGTAATAGGATTTTTAAAAATACTCAATTTCATGCTTGCAGGTGTTTACAAATGAAATTTCACAGCGTTGTAACTGTGGGGATCCCAAGGCTACTGTAGGAGGGTCATGGGATTGCCACCCTTGCTTCTGCTGGCAGTGGCGCTGCCTTCAGAGCTGAGAAGGTGGAGAGCAGTTGCTGGCCAGGTGCCAGGTTCTAAAGCCAGCACCACCATCAGCAGCAGTTCAGAAGTGAGAGTCGCAGGGAATGAGGGGTACGTTACCATACATCTGGGTTTTCCCGGCAGCCTCCCACCCAGGTCCGGGGGCAGCCAGCAAGCTTCCTGCAGCCAGGGGAGGTTCCCAGAGGTGGGTCTGGCCCAGCTCAAAAGCAGCCACTGCAGGGGAAGAGGAAGACCCGTCCCTCCCCAGCCTGGGCCGGGACTAGCAGCTGAAGCCTAAGCCATGGTAGGAGCCCCTGCCTGGGGTACCCCAGCCCTGCCTTTCCCCTACAATAGCCAGATTTCACAGGGGATATCAGATTTCATGGTCTGGGACCAAATTCATGGCCACGAAAAATGTGTAGGGCCCTAATGATACCGTACAAGATGCTGTTTGGCTAAATCTGACACTAGTGTGTTGGATATGCTCTTTGCCAGGTGTCATAAAGGGTCTCTCACAGTCACATACACAAACCAATAAACTAGTCAAGCTATGTCTCCTACAGGCTGGAAAGGAAGGGTGTTATTGTGTTTCTAATTTTAAATATTTGGCAGACACTCAGATGTTAGTCTGGAGAAGAGAAGACAGAGGGGACATGATAACATTTTTCAAGTACATAAAAGGTTGTTAAAAGGAGGAGGGAGATAAATTATTCTTCTTAACCTCTGAGGATAGGACAAGAAGCAATGGGCTTAAATTGCAGCAAGGGCATTTTAGGTTGGACATTAGGAAAAACTTCCTGTCAGAGTGGTTAAGCACTGGAATAAATTGCCTAGGGAGGTTGTGGAATCTCCATCACTGGGGATTTTTCAGAGCAAGTTGGACAAACACCTGACAGGGATGGTTTAGATAATACTTAGTCCTGCCCTGAGTGCAGGGTACTGGACTAGATGACCTCTCAAGGTCCCTTCCAGTTCTATGATTCTATGTTATGGTGATGGGGGCCCATGAGCATCTATATCAGTGGTTCTCAAACTGGGGGTCGGGACCCCTCAGGGGGTCGCAAGGTTATTACATGGGGGGGTCATGAGCTGTCAGCCTCCACCCCAAACCCCGCTTTGCCTCCAGCATTTATAATGATGTTAAATATATTAAAAAGTGTTTTTAATTTATAATGGGGGTCGCATTCAGAGGCTTGCTACATGAAAGGGGTCACTAGTACAAAAGTTTGAGAACCACTGATCTATATAAATATCACCAAGTTGCTACATTATCTTATGCCAAGGTTTCCACAGAAACATTTAAATATTACACAAATATTGCAGCATAAGAATAAAATTTGTGCCTTGAATCTGATATAAAAAGGAAGGACCGGATTTACAGTTGCAAAATCACAAGTTGTAGTTTCTTACTGGGGGGGGGGGGGGGGGGGGAGAGAAGGAGAGAGACCGGGCACCGGGGTGGGAATGCATCATCTTAAAACATGGACGCTTGGCATCCCAATCTATTTTTTGAAAGTGAAACCTGAAACGCCATGCATCCATATACAATGCATTTTAAATTTTAGGGATCAAAAGTAATCCTTAATTTTACAAAGTAAAAGCTTTGTATATCTCCAGAGATTTAGATGCACTTAACATATTTGAATACTGATCACTCAAGAGACAAGCAAATTAATGTCTGTTCACAGGAGATACTCCAAAAGCTTCCCAACATCTCCACAAAAGGAAAGAGGGTACATTTTATTTGAGATTCCTTATTAGTCTTGACACTTTAGTATCTACCAACAGATAGAGACTGCAACATTGAAAGTTGTCATTTGAACTCCTTACCTCCAAGACTTCAATTGTTTGTCTCTGCCTATGACATTACCGTACATATTTAACTTGCATTTCTCGGCCTATTTTTATTTCATGAAGCTGATCTCTCTTTTATCAGGAAGTGACCCCAACTTTAGCTGAGTTTCCACACCATACAGAAAACTGATCTGTGTGATGTCAGTAATGAAAACTGCAGACAAACGCTACATGCAGCATTTTATTTATCATCTTTATGTATAGTTTTGTACTTTATCACACTATCCTATAGCAGAGAACAGAATATCTGCACGCTACCAGATATGTTATTCAATGCACTCTGATACCTTTCACAAAAGTAAATAAGATGTAAAATGTATGCTTCTTGGGCGGGGAATCTTTCTTCCTCTTTGTTACACTAAACAGCAAGTACACAGATGGGGTTCAAAGAAGCGATCATGTCTCAGGCCAAAACCTAAGTTAGCCTGGAGCAGAGATAAAAAGAACACAATTTCAAACATAAGTTTTAGAACTACACCTCTACCCTGACATAACTTGGTCCTCGGGAGACCCAAAAAAAAAAAAAATCTCACCGCATTACAGGAGAGACCGCGTTATATCAAACTTGCTTTGGTCCCCCCTATTCCTTGTTCCCTGACTGCCCTCTCCAGAGACCCACATCCCTAATCACCCCCAGGACCCCACCCCCTACCCGACCCCCCTGCTCCCTGTCCCCTGACTGCTCCGACCCCTATCCACACACCTCGCCCCCTGACAGACACTCACTGGCAGCAGCAGGAAGCGGAGCAACGCGGCCCCAGCCCGCTCCACTCTGCCACCTCCCAGCTGTGGTGTGCCGCTTCCCGTCACCGGTGAGTGCAGGGAGGTTGGGGAAAGGACGCCCTCCGCACCCACTGGCAGCGGGAAGCGGAGCGACGCGGCTCCAGCCCGCTCCACTTTTCTTGCCCCAGCCCCAGCCGTGGCTGGGAGCTGGCAGAATGGAGAGGGCTGTGGCCAGGCTGCTCCACTGCCAGTGAGTATGGGGGGGATCCCTTCCCCCAAACCCCCTCCCCGAGCGACACGGCTGGGGCCGGGGCAAGGGAAGAGGAGAGGGCTGCTCCTGGCCCCCTGCTAATACCTGGGCCACTCTGGGATTGCGGGGCCCCCAAAAGTGCCCCCCCACAGCTCCTGCCTCCCAGACCCTGGGGGTGAGAAGCCCCTGACTGCCCCCGAGACCCTTTGCCCCTTATCCAACCCCTCGGCCCCAGCCTGGCCCGACACCCTTAACACGCTGCTCAGAGCAGCATGTTGGAGCTTTACAGCGTTGTATGCGAACCCGCAGTACATCGGATCACGTTATATAGGGTAGAGGTGTACGTTATCTGTTATGTAAAGCCTCCGCTCAAATGCAATTGTAAGATCTGTAACTTGTATCATTAAGTTCTGCAACCTTTTTGCAGACTCTGTAACTTCAGTTATTGTTAACATAGCCTTTTAAGTTTTGTAACCTTTGAAACTTTGTAACCTTTTCAGTTACTACTTGTATGAACCTCCAAGCTTTGCAATATTCAGAGAGTGTGTGAACAAGGGAGTGTGTGTGGGACTGGGCAGAGAGGAACTGCAAGGAGAAAAGAGCCCGGAGACAGGAGCCAGGTGTGTCTGATGTAATCTGCCCTGAGAAGGCAATCATGGGGTGCTGTAAAGAAAAGAAGATGCATGAAAGGAACTGGTCTGGGAATGCTTCTCAGTGACGGACACAGAAGGAAAACTGAGTGTACGTGACAGGAGCCACTCAGTTCCAGCTTGGCAATAGGCATGCACACAATCCCCCTGGTTCTTCTTGACCTGCTCACCAGCCCGGATCCGTGACCGCAGGCGGACACACCAGATCTACCATGCTTCGGCTTCTCGGCTTCCCATGCTGTCTCCAGTAACTCTCCGCCTGTGTAAGTGTGTGGGTGCAGGAGGGTATGAATGCGGTGAATGTGTGAGTTTATGAATAAGCTCCATCCCTTTTCTGCCTGACCCAACAGCGGCATCGTAATAAAACTAATACAAGTGTGACCCTGGGTTGGTTTTTAGGGGAACAGAGGTAACCTTATCAAGATTTTAAGTGTTAGAAAGCCTGCAGATGCCCAGTTTTACTTTTCAAAAATTCCTCAAGCACTGCAAAGTATACAAAAGTACACGAAAATAATTCAAGCAACCCTAATTCCACCTCTATATCCCCACCAAGAAGAGAACCAAAAATTGAGAGTTTTACTCACAAGGCACACAAAATCTAGGAGATTTTGCCCGGCCTAACCCCTTTCTCTCCTTGTTCTTCAAGGCTGCACCCACCTACAGCCCACATAGTTTCCAACCAGCCATTCTTCTTACCCTCCCCCACTTCCTGGATATACACTTGGGTCATTTTGCAAAACATCGAACTGATCTATATTATCAAATTGATATACATGTTATTTTAAGTCTGTTTTTGTATTCTAGAATTATAGAAATGTAACACTGGAAGGTACCTCGAGAGGTCTTCCATTCCAGCCCAATGCAATGAAACAAGACCAAGTATACCTATACCATCCCTGGCAGGTGTTTGTCCAACCTTTCTTAAAAACCTACAATGATGGGAATTCCACAACTTCCTTTGGAAGCCTATTCCAGACTTTAACTATCCTCATAGTTAGAAAGTTTTAATCTCCCTTGCTACAGATTAGGCCCATTACTTTCTGTCCTACCTTCAGTGGACATGGAGAACAACTGATCACAGTCCTCGCTACAGCAGCCCTTAACACAAGGGTGGCCAACCTGTGGCTCCAGAGCCACATGCAGCTCTTCAGAAGTTAATATGCAGCTCCTTGTATAGTCACCGACTCCGTGGCTGGAGCGACAGGCACCAACTTTCCAATGTGCCAGAGGGTGCTAACTGGTCAACCCCTGGCTCTGCCACAGGCCCTGCCCCCACTCCACCCCTTTCCACCCCCTCCCCTGAGCCTGTCGTGCCCTTGCTCCAGCCCCCTTCCCCCTCCTCCCCCAGAGCCTCCTGCACCCCACGAAACAGCTGATCAAGAGGTGTGGGAAGCGAGGGGTAGGCGCTGATTGGTGGGGCTGCCAGTGGGTGGGAAGCGTTGGGAGGGAGCTGATGAGGGGCTGCTGATGTATTACTGTGGCTCTTTGGCAATTTACATTGATAAATTCTGGCTCCTTCTCAGGCTCAGGTTGGCCACCCCTGCCTTAACATATTTAAAAGACTTAACAGGTCCTCTTCTAAGACTAAACATGCCAGTTTAACCTTTCCTCACAGGACCTTTTAGCACTTTTGTTGCTCTCCTCTGGACTCTCTCCAGTTTATCCACTTCTTTCCTAAAGTGTGGCCCCCAGAATTGGACACACTACGCTCCACTGGAGAGGTCTCAGCTAGAGTACAGTAAGATAATTACATCCAGTGTCTTACATATGACACTCCTAAGGCACCCTAGAATTATATTAGCCTTTTCCACAACTGCATCACATTGTTGACTCACATTAAATTTGTGATCCACTATAATCCCCAGATCCTTTTCAGAGGTACTTCCACCTAGCCACTTATTTGATTATTCCTTCTTAAGTGTAGTACTTTGTACTTGTCTTTATTGAGTTTCATCTTGTGGACTTCAAACCACTCGTCCAATTTGTCAAGGTCATTTTGAATTATAATCCTGCCCTCCTAAGTGCTTGCAACTCTTCCCAGCTTGGTGGCATCTGCCAATTTTATAAACAAACACACTCTCCACTCCATTATCCAAGTAATTAATGAAAATATTGCATAGTATTGGACCCAGGACTGATCCCACTAGATACAGCCTTCCAACTTGACAGCAAACCATTGATAACTACTCTGACTACAGTCTTTCAAACAGTTGTACACACACCTAACAGAAGTTTATATAGACCACATTTCCCCAGTTTGCTTATGAGACTACTTGTTGGACCATGCCAAAAGCCTTATTTAAAAAAAAAACAAAACAAGGTATCTCACATCTACTGCTTCTCCCACCCACAAGGCCAGTAAGCTTGTCAAAGATGGAAGTTAGTTTGGTTTGGCATGATTTTTTCTTGACAAAATCCATGCTAGGTATTTCTTATAACCCCATTATCCTTTCCTTGCTTAGAAACTGATTGTTTTATAATTTGTTCCAGTGTCTTTCCAGGTATCGAAGTTACGCTGACTGATCTATAATTCACTTACTCCTCACTGTTCCCCTTCTTAAAGATAGGTACTAGTTTTGTGCTTCTCCAGTCCTCCGGGACCTCACACATCCTCCATGATTTCTCAAAGATAACTGCTAACAGTTCCAGAATTGCTTCAGGTAGTTCCCTAAGTATCCTAGGATGAATTTTGTAAGGTCCGAAGGACTTGAACACATTTAACTTATCTGAATATTCTTTAAATTTCTTTCCTTATTTTAGCTTGTGTTCCTTCCCCCTCATTAAATGTTAATTGTGTTCAGCATGTGATCACAATTTACCTTTTTAGTGAAGACTGAAGCAAAACAGGCACTAACCACTTCAGCATTCTTGGTGTCATTCATTATTAGCTCTTCTTACCTGGTGAGTACAGGACCTAACCTTTTCTTTATCTCTCTCTTGCTCCCAATGTATTTCAAAAACCTCATTGCCTTTGCTCAGTGTAACTCGTTTTGTGCCTTACCCTGATTTTGTCCCTAAATGCTTGTGCTACTCTTCTGTCCTCCCTCTTTAACAATCGTCCACATTTCCATTTTTTGTAGGATATGGTTTTAATTTTCAGATCATTAAGGAGCTCTTGATGGAGCCATATTGGCCTCTTACTATTTTTCTTATCATTCCTTCACTTTGGGATAATTTACACTAGTGTGTTTAAGACTGTCTCCTTGAGAAACTGCCAGCTGTCTGGAACTCCTTTTTTCCTTAGATTTTCTTCCCACGGGACCTTACCTACCATTTCTTTGAGTTTGTAAAAGCCTGCTTTTTTGAAGTCCATTGTCCTTATTTAGGCGCTCTCAGTCCTTTCTTTTCTTAGGATCATGAAACCTATCATTTTAGCCCAAATTGTCTTCCACCTGGAGATTTGCTATCAATTCTTCCCTTTGGGTCAGAATTAAGTCTAAAATGGCTATCCCCCTGGTTACTTCCTCCACTGTCCTTCCTGAACAAGCTGTAACAGTCTATACCAACGTTCCAATCATGAGACTTATCCCACCACATCTCTATGACTCCAATTAAGTCATAATTTAGTTTATGTACAAATACCAATTTTTCTTGTTATCCCCGTAACATTTCTGCATAGATATCTAAGATGTTGAGCTGATTTCCCTCTTGCTGCTCCTATTACCCTATTGTAATTTTTCATGTTCCTCCTCACCCCTCCACATCTAACCTTCTGCTAAGGTAGCCTATTTTAATGCTTTTCTGTAGGCTTTTTTCACCTTCGCCCTTTGAATCTAGTTTGAAGCCCTCTTCACTAGGATGGCAAGTCTATACCCATAAATCTCTCCAGCAACACCCTTCAGACCTATAGCTATGTGCCCCACCACAAAAATCTATGAAGGGCACTTTTATTTGTTAGGGTCTCTTGGAGAAATGAAGTTTCTCCATGACTCTGTATTGGATATACGCCAAGCCACAAAAGTATTTGTGAAGTTAACAAGAAAAAAAAACTGGAACTCCATCTCCCTTAAAGTCCTTGTAAATTGTCCCAAAAATATATTTCTCCCTGCGGTTGAAGATGTGGCACATGAAAGTTCAAATGGATTGTTTTCGCTCAGCTACACGACTCCTCTTCCCCCAGTAAACTGCAGACAGGGGCCTCCACGCCTCTAACAGAGCCTGAGCTATAGAGGCAGCTGGGAACAAAGTCAGCATCATGTGACCAGGCAAGTCTCAGGACCATAAGTGATCTGCAAACCTACTTTAAGAACCACAGGCACAGATCTTTATGATTTTTTTTTTTAATAGTATTTTAGATTGGGTTGGAATGCCCCACCTCCTAACCTTTACACTGAAGAGTTAGTTTCATCACAGAAATTGCTTAAGTTTTTCATTCTGGCAAAGAATTGTGATTAGTCTTCACTAAAATCAGACCTGAAAATGTATCGCAGTTACTTACATTTTAGTTTTAACATTTGTAAGATCTAGTTAAAATGACTGACCAAAGGCCAACTTGGATTTCATAGGTAGCTGTCTGACTAAATAGGTCTTTCCCAACTTTCAAATAGTGTTACTTAAGTTATTCATATGGTAAGTCACTCAGTTGAGGACTGATGATTTTCATTAAATTGTTAGCCAGCTTATTTTTTTCCTCTTTATTCTAAACGTTTAGAAACTCAAGATTCACAAAGTACACTATTTGGTGATAGATGAATTGACAGCCCATCATGTATTGCTGTAATGCACTGACACAGGCAAATGAGTACTCAAAGGTATTAGTTGCTGAAGTCCTCTTTTCAGCCTTCAACTGAAAGGTCCACACCAGAGAATACTTCTGTATCTCACGGTACGTTTACACAGGGATAAACGCTGGCCTGGGTCATCTGATTTGGGCTCATGAGGCTCAGGCTGAGAGACTAAAAATTGCTGTGTAGACATTCAGCCTCGAGCTGGAGCCCAAGCTCCACCCTCACAGGGTCCGAGAGCTTGGGCTCCAGCCCAAGCACAAAGGTCTACACAGCAATTTTTCAGCCCCGCAAGCCTGAGTCAGCTGACCTGGGCCAGCAGTGGGTTTTTTATCCTGGTGTAGACATACCATCAAAGTTCTCAAGAGTGAGGGGCTAGAGTTCTAAAAATATATGTATATTTGTATATTTCTAAAAATATATGTATATTTCCCAGTTTGCTGTATAGGATGTTGATCAGGTGGTTTCACAGTTTGTTTGAGAGTGTGTGGCACAATCTCTCAGCATAGTCTGTGTGATATGTAGATTGTAATGGATTTTTTACCTTTAGTCCTTTGGTCTGATGTCCATCTGTTTGCATTTGGAAAGGAAGATGTCTGTCTGTATCTGTACGAGTTTTTTCAAGAAGTTGATGGATTTCCATTCCTTACAGCTAAATTCAGTGCCTTGCATAATGACATATCACACAAACTGCGAAACCACCTGATCAACATCCTATACAGCAAACAGGGAAAGATTAAGAATGAGCTCTCAAAACCGGATACTCTCATAAAAAACCAAGCTTCCACACAAACTTCCTCATGGATAGATTTTACAAAAACTAGACAAGCCATTTACAACACAAACTTTGCTTCTCTACAAAGGAAAAGGGACACTAAACTATCTAAACTGCTACATGCCACAAGGGGCCACAGCAATGGTTCCCTTAACCCACCCAACAATATTGTTAATCTTTCCAGCTATACTCTTAGCCCAGCAGCAGAGTCTGTCCTATCTTGAGGCCTCTCCTTTTGACGCTCCAGGCCCATGAACATAACACAGTTCTGTGGTGACCTAGAATCCTACTTTTGACGTCTCCGATTCAAAGAATATTTCCAACACACCTCTGAACAACACACTAACCCACAGAATCCTTCCTACTAACACTACAAAAAGAAGGATTCTGCATGGACTCCGCCTGAAGGTTGAAACAGACTGGACTTCTACATAGATTGCTTCCGTTGACATGCACAGGCTGAAATTGTGGAAAAGCAGCATCACTTGCCCCATAACCTCAGTTGTGCTGACCACAACGCCATCAACAGCCTCAGAAACAACTCTGACATCATAATTAAAAAGGCTGACAAAGGAGGTGCTCTCATCATCATGAATAATTTGGAATATGAACAAGAGGCTGCTAGGCAGCTCTCGAACTCCACATTCTACAGGCCATTATCCTCTGATCCCACTGAGGATTACCAAAAGAAACTACACCATCTGCTCAAGAAACTACCTGAAAAAGCACAGGAACAGAGTTGTGCAGACACATGCCTAGAACCGACCAGGGGTATTCTATCTGCTTCCAAAGATTCATAAACCTGGGAATCCTGGACACCCCATCATCTCAGGCATTGGCACCCTGACAGCAGGACTGTCTGGCTATGTGGACTCTCTCCCCAGGCCCTATGCTACCAGCACTCCCAGCTATCTTCGAGACACCACTGACTTCCTGAGGAAACTACAATCCATCGGTGATCTTCCAGAAAACACACTCCTAGTCACTATGGATGTAGAAGCCCTCTACACCAACATTCCACACGAAGATGGACTACAAGCAGTCAGGAACAGTATCCCTGATAAATGTCCCGGTAAACCTGGTGGCTGAACTTTGTGACTTTGTCCTCACCCACAACTATTTCACATTTGGGGACAATATATACCTTCAAGTCAGCGGCACTGCTATGGGTACCCGCATGGCCCCACAGTATGACTTAGAACAATGCTTCCTGAGCTCTCATCCCTTAATGCCCCTACTCTACTTGCGCTATATTGATGACATCTTCATCATCTGGACCCATGGAAAAGAAGCCCTTGAGGAATTTCACCATGATTTCAACAATTTCCATCCCACCATCAACCTCAGCCTAGACTAATCCACACAAGCGGTCCATTTCCTGGACACTACTGTGCTAATAAGCAATGGTCACATAACCACCACCCTATACTAGAAACCTACCGACCGCTATGCCTACCTACATGCCTCCAGCTTTCATCCAGACCACACCACACGATCCATCGTCTACCGCCAAGCTCTACGATACAACTGCATTTGCTCCAACCCCTCAGACAGAGACAAACACCTACAAGATCTCTATCAAGCGTTCTTAAAACTACAATACCCACCTGCTGAAGTGAAGAAACAGATTGACAGAGCCAGAAGAGTACCCAGAAGTCACCTACTACAGGACAGGCACAACAAATAAAATAACAGAACGCCACTAGCTGTCACCTTCAGCCCCCAACTAAAACCTCTCCAGAGCATCATGAAAGATTTTTACAACCTATCCTGAAAAACGACCCCTCACTCTCACAGATCTTGGGAGACAGACCAGTCCTCACTTACAGACAGCCCCCCAGCCCAAAGCAAATACTCTCCAGCAACCACATACCACACAATAAAAACACTAACCGAGGAACCTATCCTTGCAACAAAGCCCGATGACAACTCTGTCCACATATTTATTCAAGTGACACCATCATAGGACCTAATCACATTAGCCATGCCATCAGGGGCTCATTCACCTGTACATCTACCAATGTGATATATGCCAGCAGTGCCCCTCTGACATGTACATTGGCCAAACCAGACAGTCTCTACACAAAAGCATAAATGGACACAAATCTGACATCTGGAATCATAACATTCAAAAACCAGAAGGAGAACACTTCAACCTCTCTGGCTACTCAGTAAAAGATTTAAGGGTGGCAATTTTGCAACAGAAAAGCTTCAAAAACAGACTCCAACGAGAAACTGCTGAGCGTGAATTAATATGCAAACTAGCTACCATTAACTTGGGTTTGAACAGAGACTGGAAATGGCTGGATCATTACACATGTTGAATCTATTTCCCTAAGTTAAGTATCCTTACACCTTCTTGTCAACTGTCTAAATGGGCCATCTTGATTATCACTACAAAAGTTGTTTTTCTCCTGCTGATAATAGCTCATCTTAACTAATTAGCCTCTCACAGTTCGTATGGCAACTTCCAACTTATCTCTGTGTGTGTGTGTGTATGTGTATATATCTCTTCTTACTATATGTTCTATTCTATGCATCCAATGAAGTGGGCTGTAGCCCATGAAAGCTTATGCTCTAATAAATTTGTTAGTCTCTAAGGTTCCACAAGTACTCCTGTTCTTTTTGCAGATACAGACTAACACGGCTGCTACTCTGAAACTTATAAATTCTGGAGGTTGTTATGGAGCACTCCTTGGTACTCTGTGGGGGCTCTTCTCTAGCAATGGCATCTACATCATTTGGGGCACTTACAGGAGGCCTTGCAATTCCAAATGACTGTGTATTTTTGAGGTTAAATTCCTGCAGAGGTTCTAGTCATGAGACTGAAATTGGTTCCTTATTCACAGTTCTTTATTCATAGTCCCCAATTCCTTATCCAAAGGCCAAAAAAAATTTTAAATCACCTTTTTAAAAAAATATAACCAAAATTAGTCAATTATATATAACTTATATTAATAATTATTCAATTAAAAAAGCTAGCCTTTGTCTGGCTCTACATGACAAAATACTTCTCAGAACATTCCAAATGACACATCCCCATGACCATCCCATGTTCTGAAGTAGTTGGGACATGTCACTCCCTGAAACAAAGCTTTATTCCTGTGCTATATGCTGACATGTTGCATCCCCAATTCACTTCATCTTGTAAGTGATGCTTGAAGAAAGAACATGGTTTTGAATGGCTGTGACAAAAATACTTCTTGGGTCACCTCAAGTGACAAGTCTGACTGTTACGAAGAGATCACTCCAGGAACTGAAGCTTTGATTCTGGGCTAAATGCTACCAGGTGTTTTACCTCTGTTTCTAATTTCTATTTTCTTTGTAAGCAAACATAATATGCATGTAAAAGTCATTAAAAGCAACCAATATTCAACCAGTTTCTTGCAAATCCATCTATGTTTTCACAAATTATATGGATGGTGACAAATAAAGAAGGCTATAGGAACCCTGGTTTGTTCTTAGACAAATTATGAACAGGAAAAATGGCTAAATTTACCTGCAGGCAAGCCAGGAAGCAGAGTATGCTTCAACTTCCATCTGGCGACTGGACTATAGCTACTAGAATTTCTTTTGTTGCTAACCATGATTAAAAAATGAACTGAAACGCCAAAAATCTGAAATGGCATCTGACATTTCACTCCATATTCTTTATGAAAATATGCTTATGATATGCATATGACATTACTGAGATATACTTTATGCAAGATGGGTCTTGTAATGTATCATTGGAAAGGTTATGATTTACTGAATATGATTATCTAATTTGTATACATGTATCATTTCTGTATCTAAAATTAGGATTATGGACTATGTAACAATTACAACTGGGTGTGTATTGGGAAGACCTACCCACCAGACCATCAAATTTGATGAGCCATCAGGAAGGAACAAAACCATGAAAAGAAAAGGAGTACTTGTGGCATCACTGCATCCGATGAAGTGAGCTGTAGCTCATGGAAGCTTATGCTCAAATAATATAGTATGCATCTGATGAAGTGAGCTGTAGCTCACAAAAGCTTTTGCTCAAATAAATTTGTCTCTAAGGTGCCACAAGTACTCCTTTTCTTTTTTGCGGATGTAGACTAACACGGCTGCTACTCTGAAACCTGTCAAAACCATAAAGATGCTAATCTCTCTCCCTCCTGGGAGGCATCCAGGGATATAACTGTGACACTACTAAGTCAGGTGGTCTTGTCACCGAATACTAAACATTACCTGGGACTTCCTGTAACTTTCCACTGGAAGGGAAGGGGGATCAAGTTTGGGAAACAAAGGATTCCTGCCTTATGTAAATTCTATTTAAGGGTGGGGAGGAAGGCAAACGGGACTCCTCCTCTCCATGGCCTGTCTGCCCAAAAAGAAAGACTGCTAAAGCCACCTGAAAGGAAGGCAGGGCGGGAGTCCAGACTGAGATAGGGGTCCAGTCTGAAAAGAAATATAACTGGAACTCTGAACCACAGAAACTTTGCAACCTGCCTAAAATAACATTTAGGGTAAGAAATTATATTTTGTAACCTGTTTCTTAAGTATATTGAGCTTAGCTTGCATACTTTGGTTTATTTGCTCAGTAATCTGCTTTTTTCTGTCTTATCTCTTATATTCACTTAAAATTCAAGTTTTGTAGGTGTTAAACTTATTTCTTGTTTATAACATAACCCTGTGTGTATAATTCATAATTGAAGGGCGGAGGGGGTAAGAAGCTGTGCATACCTTCCTCCACGTTGATGGAGAAGGCAGATTTCATAATATATCTTTGGGTCTGCACTCCAAGGGAGGTGGACACCTGAGTGCTGGGACAAGTCCTTTAAACTGAGCTTTTCCAGAACTGATCTCAGTGTCTGTTTCATTTGGCATGGCCCTGCCTGTGTGTGCGCTGGAGGAACCTTAATAGTTTCGCTCCGCAAGACAGGTAAAAAGGGTGCCCAGGTTGGCATCATAGGCAGGCTCAGTGGTATCTTAGCACATCAGGTGGCACTCAAAGGGGGGGCAACCCGTCACAGCATCATTTAGAAGAGAATACTGTAGTGATTAAAACAGAGAACATCTGTGCAACAAACCAAAGCAATTCAAAAGAGCATGACAGACTTTAAAATTGTATGCATATTTAAAAAATTAGAAAAAATGTTCATCTCTTTCTTCAGTGAACACCCAAGAGAAGCAATTTAAGACAGTTTTCCTTTTTTGTGATATTGAGCCACCTCCAGGGCTGACAAGTAGGGGAGATGGGGGGGACAATTGTACCAAGGCACCAAGCTCAGGGGGCTCTCGAAAAGTCTGTAAAGTCTGTGTGAATAAAGTATTCGTATCTCCAGAAATAAATTTGACTGATGAATACAAGCAAAGAAACGATGAATTCAAGACTGAAGTACAAACTAAATATAAGCAAAGAAAACATTGTCAGGTTGTAATAAAAATGCAGTAAAGAAGCTAGAAAGATAAGTTTCTGTATGATTTATTTAAATATTTTCAACTTATAATGGTGCTTTTCTTGCCTTTTTCTTAGCAAATGAATGAATATCATTGAAACTGACCAATCTTCCAGACCACTTTGCAAGAGCTGCTAGGCCATTAACTCTTGACTGACCCATAGTTGCACGGTGGCAGTTCTCCACACATTTGAGCACACTAAAACATCTTTTATGCTGGCCCCAGAGCCTGGTATACAGCAAAATAGGTGAAGTGCAACAATCAGGTTGGGGCAGAGGTTTCAGAGAGATTTCATGCAGTTTATTTAGTAAGTAAAATGGCAACAGTATTTTTGGGCCAATGCCTTCTTTGTGAACGTGTTTGCAAAACACCAATTCCTCTTTTATATCACCAGAGATAGTGCAATAAAGTTTCAGAATGATGAAAGGCATGGAGGGTAACTTCAACCTTTTCAAGGAAAATCCATGAAAATTCAAGTTTTGACAAATATATTATGAGTGGAGTGAACCGTTTGAGGCCACCTACAACAGAGACTACAATGTCAAAGAAAATACCCTCCCATAAAAGTGTCCTTTACAGGCTTGTCTTGGTTACCTGCACCATCACCTTTGTTTTTGGATGGGTGTGTTGCCCCTGGAGAATCAATACCAAAGTTTTGCTGCAACATGAACACATTCATCATAAATTTCATTCCATTTCTCTCACAATTGTGCCAATTCAGCGAGAAGGCCTCAATGCTGTCTCTTTCAACATCAAGCATAGCATCTCCATGCTGAAGGACCAAATTCCATTCATTGACGGTGATTAGAATTTTCAGCCAAACTGAGGAAAGTAGAACATCAAAAGTTAACTATATGTATATTACCAGTCCAGCAATATCACTTCTGGTTTTGGCAGTCAGGCTTAATTCAGACAACTCATTCAATGCCATCTGTAAGCCTTTCAGGTTCTTGGCAAAAGAACACAGACAATCAATACACCCAGTCCACTGCATAACTGACATTCAATGGAATGAATCAAGACTTTGCCATTGCTATCGGACATGTGCTGAAAATACTGTGCAATGGCTGAAGGTATCCAAAGAATGCGATACAATCAATTGATGACTCAGCTGAATCAGCACAAACCAAGTTCAAAGTATTCAATCCATGTGGAGAAAAACATCCCCGAGGATTCTGTTGAAGTATTGCCTGACCTCCAGAGGCCTTTCCTGCCATATTGGTACAGCACCATCATAAACTTGACTACAACAGTTTGAAATCTAATCCATATTCACCATGGTGTTGTGAATCATTTCTGCGGAGCAAGGAGGGGAAAGAGATGGAGCACAAGCAGGGCCACCATGGCCCAGGCATTCGGTGGCAGGTTGGCGGTGGCTGCACCAAGGGAGCTTACCTCCCCTGGTCTATTATACCCGTCACCCATGCAGCGGTGATCTGCAGTCCACCCACTTAGCGGGACTAAGGTAGAAAGAACACCCCGAGTTGCTGCATCCTGGGGAAAAGTCAATATGGAATGCAATAAACAGCATGCTACATCACTGCTATCCAGTTCAATTTTTTCTCCATTTGAAAAGCTATAGGAAAGACGCACACAGGGAAACTGCTTTCCTTAGGTATCCCTTTCTGGGTGGATTTTTCTTGTGCAGTTATGAAGCACAAATCTGTTTATGTCACCATGTTTTACAGGCACTGCACGTGAAAGAAGGTTCTTAACAGAAAAATTAAGTGATTCATGTTCATCCTTATCCTCTAAATGTTCTTCCTCCTCCTGCAGATACAGATTTCAAAGAATTACCATCATCTTTCTCTCCTTCACCATGCCCTGGTTTTCATCCAAAATATTCTAGAGTTCTTTTCCCTCTTCTTGTTCCGCAGTTTTTCTCTACTTTCCCTTTCTTCTTTTCTGTGCCTGACTTGTATACACGCTTCATATTTGATGGTCTGAGGGTAAGCAAAATTCAGCACAGTGTTACCAGCATCAAGGAAATTTGCCTATATCTAGGCACCAGTTTCCAAACAGTACTTACCAATCACAGCTGCTGCAGGGACCAGGAAAGTGCGCTCTGTCCTCTCCCTCCCCTATTCTTGCAGAATGGGAGTGGGGGAGGAGGGAGCGAGCAGAAAGAGCCACACAGCTCAGGGGATATCCACTCCCTCCTCCCAGCCTGTGGACAGGGACAACTCCTCTGCTCCCTCTTCCTCACCTCTCCCTCCCTGCAGCATGTGGTGATTGGGAAAAGGAAGTGGGGCGGGGTGGAGGAGAACTTCAAGCTGCCACCCTAAGCCTGAGAGGGGGAGAGTGGGCTGGAGACCCTCATGGAGCTCCAACCTCTGCCTCTGGGGGTGTGAAGAATCCCAGGAGCAGAGGTGAGGCTATATTGGCAGAATTGACAGGGGGCTGAATTGATGGGAATAGACTGATCTATTAGGGAAAAGGGGGAATTGTCAGATCTAGTTATGCATTTTTCCTAACCTGATGGAACTGACAATTAAACACAGCTTCATTATCTTTTTACAATTGAGTCCATATTTCAAGAATATAGTTTTAGTGAAAGTTTCTGTCTTAGATAACTATATTATTGAACCCATCTGCAGTAAAGCATACCCGAGGGTGAAACAGGATGGAGCGGGGTACCAGCAAGCATGATGTACCAGAACACTAAATTTGTCTTGACAGGCCTGGCCAACTCTATTTTGCCACTAAGTCACTATACAAAATAAAGACAAAGTGATGAAAAGAGCAATGTTTTATTATCTGTGTGTCTGCAGTTTAATACTATTTTGTAAATTGCTGTTTCTCATTTGTGCATGTGAAAGCTGCAAAATATTTATAATCTGCTGTATTTAGTATATAACTAGCAAAGTGTTAAGTCTGTTTTCTTTTAGGTATTATTCATGATATACAACAGGGGTGGTCAAACGTATGACCCTCTGAGCCACATCTTCAGTAGTTTCAGAGTTAGGATGTGCCTGCCGGGGCTTGGGGCTTCAGCCCGTTCCTGCTGAAGCCTCGAGCCCTGGCAGGCACACCCTGTGGGGCTGAAGCCCCGAGACTCTCCACCACACTGGGCAGAAGCCAGAGATTGCAGGTGTGTGCCTCCCCTGATTCTTCCCAGGCTTTGCTGGCCTCATCCCTGCACAGCAGCTGCTGGAGCCAGAAAGCTGGGAACTACAGCTGGCCATGGGGAGAGGCAATGGCAAACAGCTGGGAGCTGCAAAGAAAGTTGCTGCTTTTCCTGGTGCCTCTCCCCACAGGCCTAAAGCAGCCGCCCCCTCCCTGCAGCTCCCAGGTATTTTCCACTGCCTCTCCTTGTAGAGCTAAGAGCCTCAAGGAGGGGCTGCTATGGGTAAGTTGGGAGGGGGATCATGACTCAGGTGGGGGGGGGGGGGACGGACACACAACCTTTAACTTGTGCCCACCCAGCAGGCAACACTCATCAATAGCAGAAGCCCCTAGCCTCATCACACCGCTGCAGTGCAGAAGACCCAAGTACTGCCCCCACAGTCTGGTAGGCAGAGAATGGGCAGGGAGCCACAATTTAACTTTAAAAGAGCCGCATGTGGCTCACAAGCCATGGTTTGGCCACCTGTGAACTATATAATAATGCTGTATGAATAATATAACTTATTAAACAGTAGTTCTGTGTGTTTGAGTTCCACATGGAACTACTCCTTTCAGTTTGGAATGACTCCAGTTTTAGAAGTGGAGATCAGTACAGAAAACGGTTTATTATGAAATGCAGGTAAACTTCTGTAATCTCTTTAGATAAAACTGAATTGACACACTGGCAAATCTGAAGACACAAATAGTTCTGAAACAATTCTGTAGGGACAGGCACTGTAAAATATTTTCATACTACAGTTTTTATTATTAGTGTAATGATGGCAGACTGCAATATGATATATTGCTGTTGTTGATATAGTTGGTATTTCCTTTTTAGAGGAAACTTTGTACCATAAAAAAACCGACTACACATGTTCTATCATGACCTTAACAAGTCAGG
This sequence comes from Chelonia mydas, assembly GCF_015237465.2. Lineage (NCBI taxonomy): Eukaryota > Metazoa > Chordata > Testudines > Cheloniidae > Chelonia > Chelonia mydas. The sequence continues at coordinate 230,355,425 of NC_057850.1, forward strand.
GACGGCATCCTAACCCATGAGATAACGCACTTGTGACACTTTAAACAAATATTTAAGACAGAGGTGGGTAAACTACGGCCCGCGGGCCACATCCGGCCCACGGGACCTCCTGCCCAGCCCCTGAGCTCCTAGCCCGGGAGGCAAGCCCCCAGCCCCTCCCCTACTCTTCCCCCTCCCGCGCAGCCTCAGCTCACTGCACCACCAGTGCAATGCTCTGAGCAGCGCAGCTGCGAGCTCCTGGGGCAGCGCAACTGCACAGCCCAGCCTGATCCAGTGCTCTGTGCTGAGTGGCTGGCTCCAGCCAGGCGGCGCGGCTGTAGCACCGCCAGCCACCGGTGCTTCAGGCAGCGCGGTAAGGGGGTGTGGACAGGGAGTAAGGGGGCGGGTGTGGATAGAGGGCAGGGGAGTTCAGGGTGGTAATCAGGGGACTGGGAGTGTGGACAGGGGTCGGGTGGTCAGAGGGCAGGCAACAGGGGGGTTGAATGGGGGGAGTGGTTCCAGGGGGGCAGTCAGGAAGGGGACGGGGTGGATGGGGCAGCAGGGTGCAGTCAGGGGCAGGGGTTCCAGGGGTAGTCAGGGGACAGGGAAAAGGGGTGGTTGGAATGGTCAGGGGTCCCGGGGGGTAGGGGGAGGAGCCAGAAAGGGGGGGGGGGTTGGATGGGGCGGTGTGGGGCAGTCAGGGGACAGGGAGCGGGGGGGGGGAGGTGGATGGGGCAGGGGTCCCGGGGGGGGGCATCAAGGGGTGAGAAGCGGGGGGGGGGGGGGCGGCGCGGCAGATAGAGGGCAGGGGCCAGGCCACACCTGGCTGTTTGGGGAGGCACAGCCTCCCCTAACCAACCCTCCATACAATTTCCGAAACCCGATGCGGCCCTCAGGCCAAAAAGTTTGCCAGCCCCTTGTTTAAGGCAATTAAAACAGTTGACAATACTAATCCATACTGTTATGTTTACAGCCTTACAATAGATTAATAAAGAAATTTGAATCCAATCCTGTGTTATCAGAAAGCAATGGTTCAGGAAGTACCTATCAAGTAATCATTCTATCTGGAAGATTGACTTACTCTCAGCATTCAGGATGAATTGATGATGCCACCAAGGGGGAATACGCACAAGAGTCAATCTTCTGAGCCTGAAACAAACAGAGAAAAGCCCAATTCTATTGTGACATCTGTCCTATCCAGAGAGTTGATAGTACTCGCTAAACTCATTTTTTTTTTCTTTTCATACCAATAGAGAACCTACAGAGCTCTATTTCATGTTATTTAAACCATGCTTTTTTAAGCATCGGAAAATAAGAGGATGGTTTTCCTCTTCTCAAAAAAGTATGAAAACTTAGGGAAACTCTTGTTTCCTGGAGAGACTCTTTAAATTGCCTAGATTTTAAATGTATCTAAAAACCACCCAGGCCCAATTTTGTCCCATAAGACTGTAAATGTCATCACTCTGGTTAAATGCATAACTACACATCAGCTAACTGAACACTGAATTGAGGTCCAGCGGCTTCTCAGTGAAATCACTCAAGACAGGCATATAGTCAAAACATCCACAAGATGTCATATGCTTGCTTTTAACACTAGCACACATAGTAAGATATAAATCTTGACTGGAAACTTCTCATGTGAAAGCCTTCCTCCACTTGGAAAGATTTGTATTGCAAATAAATCCTCTAGGACACTTCATTTTTCACTTGTACAACTTCTCAATCCCCTGCCAAATGCAGGTAACTCCATGCTCCACTTGTGGAAAGTCAGGGGATAATTTTGAACACCAGAATTAGTATAGTGCACTTACAGTTGTCCAGAAACTGTTATACATTTGGCATAAGAGAGCTGAAATGCCCATCCATAAGTAGCATGTCCTGAAAGCATTACAGCACTGTGCATTACTTCACAGTGTCTATTACACGGTGTACTTTTATACCCATTCACATAATGTTTGTTCCAATGGATGCTTCAAGCGATTCTATCCAGCACTAGCTCATGCACCATGAGGAGCAGGAAACAGACCTAACAAATGAGATGGAGAATCAGAAGCTTCCCCTTGATCAGTTGCCAGAGTGACTCAGACCCTGGATCCCCTTATTATGCTGAACACCTTAATTACCAGTGCCAAAAAAGCAATAAGCTTGATTTATCTTTTCATTTTAATTCTTCTATTCTTTCAAATTACTGAGATGCAAAGTAAAAGCAATAAGCTAATGCTTTCCATCTCCCTAGGATCCAAAGATGGGAGGATCCAGGCCCAGAGGGAGTTCACACTGTTCCTAAGTGTCCAAGCCAGTCTCCCTCTCTCTCACCCACCTTTCAAAACAAAAACCAAAACAAAAAATGCTATGCAATGTGGACCCTGCACGATGTACTTCTTCTCAAGGGCTAGAGGGATAGGACAAGTGGATAATGAAGTGCAAATTGGATCTACTTGGAGAGCACCAAAGCAGCTTTTCTGTACCTCTTAGCTAGTGACCTTATTCTATGTTCTTTTTTTAAGATATAAAGAGCATGGGAAATGCTGATGAGGGAGATGGACTGCTGTGGAAACCCTTGGGGCTTCTCTATACTGGCACTTTACAGCGCTGCAACTTTCTCACTCTGGGGTGTGAAAAAACACACCCCTGAGCACGGCAAGTTTCTGAGCTGTAAAGTGTGTCAACAGTGCACCAGCTCGTGGAGGTGGGTTTTTTATAGCACTGGGAGAGCTGTCTCCCAGCGCTATGCCACAACTACATAGCCACATTAAAGCGCTGCCGTGGCAGCACTTTAACGTTGCTAGTGAAGACATGCCCTAAGTAAAGCAAACACATATGAGGGAGGAGGGCTTGCTTGTATGTGGCCATGCATCTGGCCTTTGATTTTTGTTCACTGTTTTCCAGATTAATCCCTTAGGGGAATTTTTTTTAAGTTCTAAATAAGGCCTTATTTTTAATTCTATTCTTGCATCCTCCTATGCTGCTCTGGAGGTGAAGCAACTTAGAGCAGCAATGGAGAAAGAAATGGACAGAGTTGAATCCACAGAATAACCTCAACTACTCTAAGAACTGCATGCGCCCAATTTGAACGGTGACCAAGCTAACGTTCTGGGCTGGCAGGAGCATTGCATTGGAAAGCCTAATTGTATTGATATAGCTCTTATACCAGTGTTGGTTGTCTGTCTGTACTGGTACTGCAATGATGCAGTGTCAATGAAAGGCAACAGTGCCTAGCCTTGCTCCAAGGAAATGCCGAATCAACAGCAATATGAACATCTATGTACACTGTAAGCAGTCTTGACATACAAAGTATTTCATGTGGTAGTGAATGCAACACCAAAATTCTCTAGTATAGGAAAGACCAAATTAGGTTAGCACAGCAAATAAACCCTAGCTTCTGGGGGGGGGGAAGGGTGAGAAAACCTGGATTTGTGCTGGAAATGGCCCTACTTGATGATCACTTTAGATAAGCTGTTACCAGCAGGAGAGTGGGGTGGGAGGAAGTTTTGTTTCATGGTCTCTGTGTGTATATAATGTCTTCTGCAGTTTCCACGATATGCTATGCATCCGATGAAGTGAGCTGTAGCTCACGAAAGCTCATGCTCAAATAAACTGGTTAGTCTCTAAGGTGCCACAAGTACTCCTTTTCTTTTTGCTTCTAGGAATAGAGAAGTTTTGTGACACCAAGCTTTTCTGCTCCACATGGGAAGAAGAGGGGATCTGAAAACTATACTTCGAAGAGCTAGAGTAGCAACTGGGGAAGTGAGGAAAGAGTCCTGAGATAGCTAGTGCAACCAAGGCGCAGTGAGTTAAAAACAGGTGTTTGGAGATAATTTATAGGAAGTGGTGCCATCCTGAGAAGCTGCTAATCTTCACCAAAACCAATCCCATGTTCTGGTACCTGCAGAGCTCCTAAGATAAGTGTTCAACCTGCTCTGGCTCTCACAGGGGTGCTGGAACAATTTTTACAGTGGGGATGTTGAGAGCCAAACCATAAACCCTGTATGAAGTGATTTCCATTATAAGCCAGAGGGTGCAGCAGCACCCCCCACACACACACACACCTCTAGTTTCAGCACCTATGGGCTCTCACCTGGTCTGGCTCATAAACATGCAAGAGAGATGTTCCACAGCTGGAGATACCTGTCCTGTTGAGATCCTGAACTCTGCTGAAGCAGCAGCAGCTCTTCTCACAACAAGCACTCACCCCAAAAAATCTCCCCCACTGAATGCAACTACTATCTGACCACCCTCGACCAAGCCAGAGACCAGTCATTTACACAGCAATCTCTTTTTAAGAGGCATAGGGCAGGAACAGCACATGTACTGCAGGTCAGGACTCAGGAATAAGTTCTTGCTGCTGTGCCAGTACAAGTTTGCATGGCTGCTGCACAGAATGTGCCTGGCTGCAGCCACTGACATAAAATCCCACAATGAATTCACTGAAGCAGCTTTCAAATAAAAGAAAAAGATACCCCAATAAAACAAATACAAACTGCTCCGAACAAATTATAGGGGGGAGGGATAGTTCAGTGGTTTGAGCATTGGCCTGCTAAACCTAGGTTTGTGAGTTCAATCCTTGAGGGGGCCATTTAGGGATCGGGGGCAAAAATTGGGGATTGGTCCTGCTTTGAGTAGGGGGTTGGACTAGATGACCTCCTGAGGTCCCTTCCAACCCTGATATTTTATGACATTCTATGACATAACAGTACCTGCTATACTTCCAAAGGTCGGTTCTACAGCGAGCCTTGTGCAGAGGAAGGCTGCCCTCTCCCTGAATTATAGGGGCTCCTTTTGAGCCCACAGTTCCCAGCTGCTCCCTCCTCCTCACAGGCCAGTCAGTAACTCTGGGGGCACAGGGCACTGGGTGTTTTTCAGACAAGTGGGGAGGGAGCTGAAAAGGAGGGAGAGATTAAGCACATGAAAAGATATTGTCTAAAACTGAAACAACTCCTGAATTGCCAGGGTCAAGAGAAGAGATAGGTATCTCAGCAGATTCCAGTGACAGCACCCTCCCTCAGGCACTCAGGAAAGAGGAGTGTGCTGGTTTTTACAAGCACAATGCTGAAGAGGAGTTGCAGCTTTCATAATGGCCTCTAGCTACTGGACATATTCTCCAGTATAGCCAGGGTTCTGTAAATTTTTTAAGACCTGCTAGAAATGCAAAAAAGTTTTAAAATGTATGTACTTTATTGCCCTTGTTTTCATATTCCAAAGTACGGGTTTCTACACTGTGCCCTTCTGAAACACCAATTACCTAAGTTTGACACTTGAATAGTATGAAGACTAGTTTCCAGAATTAGCATTATGCCCTAGAGTGCTTTATTTTTTCCATCTAAAGATCTTCTACACTTTCCACAGTATGCATCCGATGAAGTGAGCTGTAGCTCACGAAAGCTTATGCTCAAATAAATTGGTTAGTCTCTAAGGTGCCACATGTACTCCTTTTCTTTTTGCGAATACAGACTAACACGGCTGTTACTCTGAAACCTGTACATATGAAGCAAACTTTTATTTTAAAAAGGAACATTCATGTTCACTGTGGACTCAAATCTAAAACAAATCTAGTTTACTTTTCTCTGTATTGGCAGTTTACATATTTTCATTCTGATCAGATTGATTAGTCAATTTCATTCTCAACTCCACACCAGTGCTACAATGTTTGTCTTATGAACACAACAGGGAAACCTTAAATCAGAGTAAAAGTTTTAACTGAAATGTCAACAACAATGCAAACCAACTCTTTTATTAAAACTTAAAGTGACTAGCCTTAAATCAAGTATTGCTTTAAGACAACTTCTGGAGACTACAAACACGGTATAGTTAACCATTCTGAATGAAGGCAGGCTTTGCACAATCCTACTAGGATCATTTAGCTTATGCTAAAATTAATTCCCAAGTACAATAAAATGGGAGATTATGTCCTTTCTGACAATTTGAGCCAACAAAACAAGCAAATGTTACTTTATTTCAGACAAGATTTCATTTATGACTAAATACTTCTACAAATACAACAAGTAACAGATAAAAAAACAATGCACAAAAAGCAACATTGCAGATGACTTTATATTGCATGAACTCCAAAAATTCTAACTACTGTATTTAGTTTAAAAGTGACAATTTCTACACATAGTCAGCAAACATATCTGTTCAACCTGCTACTATATCAGTAAGTAAATCCTTCTGATAGGAGGTCCTTCATTTACCAAGATAACCAGGTTAGAAGATAAAACCACAAATCTCACTAATGACATTTAAAACTTTGAGCAGTTGAGCTTTCTAAGAACTGTTGTTCTATTTGTTAAATACTGTACTACAAAATGAGCAAAGTAATTAAGAGTTTAGTGAAGTGTTCCAATAGATTTTAATCAACTATTAAAATATTTAAGTGCAAATTGGATTCAAAAAATGTAAATTTAAGATGACCACCAAGCAGATTACATGCATTTAGTGAACTTGAAAAAAAACCTTCTTATTGAGGAAAGGGGTTTTATTTTTAAATGGGCTTGTAAAATATTTGATTTTCTCTATTATCAGAATATGGTGAAGTCAGTAGATGTGTCCAAGGTGGTAAGTTTTCCAGACAGAAAAATACTTACTTACTGCTGTTCAAGTTTCCCCAAACATTTTAGAATAAATAGTGAGGAAATGAACTTTTAAAGAAGTCTGTGGCTTGACCTAAGAGTAGCCTGGAAATGTAGGGAGATGCTTTGTTATGACTATAAACTAAAATAAAGGTGGAATTATGTTTTCAGGAAAGAGAACATAGAAAATTAAAGTTGGGTCTGCCCGCCACCCTTTCCAACTCACAGTAAACACAATTTGTGTTCTTTGCACACAGTTGAACAAGTGAATAATCTTATTTATAAACTCCATCAAGACTTGCCTGCTGTTTGTTTTATTAATGTCCACATATTTTATCCGTAAGGAGTTTGTTTCACAGAATTGAATTAAGTTATTTTTATGCAATACCTCATGGTACCAGTGACCTATAAATTAAAGTTAAGAGGTCTCCTGAGTTTAGCTATGTAGTCTGATGTCACTCAATGATTTATTCACATCCATTACTTCTTATAAATTAATTCTCCTTAACTATTCCCAGTGGTGCCTTACGTTTTAAAATAAGAAATGGCTGCAGCACTATACATAATTAAAGGAACTTCTCCCCTTACATGTTGACCCATCAAGTTAAATTTATAGTTCATACACCATGGAGAGGCAATGCAATCTAGTGGAGAAAGCACTGGATTGGAACTCAGGAGACCTGGGCTCTATTCCTGACTCTGCCACTGGCCTGCTGGGTTAGCTTGGGTAACTCACTTCACCTCCCAATATCTTAAGTTTCCCCATCTGTAAATGGGGGAAATGACACTGATCTCCTGCGTAAAGCACTTTGAGGTCTATGGATGAAAATCTGAGATATAAGAGCTAGGGATGATTATATTATGCACAAAGATTAGTGCAGTATTCAAATTACAACCATCTCCCCATATTATGGCACTCTAAAATATAAAGTATCATTTGAAATAAAAGATAAACAAGTATTCATAAAAAGAAAGTGAGATCATATAAAATAAAATGAGCTTTGTTGTGTAGAACAGCATTTAATCTTTGTGCTAACAAAAATTAAATCTACTCAACACTAACAGGAGCATTTCCTTGTAACATCTGCCTTCTCATGTCAACGAACTGATGTTGAATTACTGGTGACATCTTGGAATCTGCTTCCTGACAAACAAGGCTTTTGTATGTGTCTGGAAATACTAATTTAATGGGCAGCTAATCAGGAATCAAAGGATGCTTCCTCGCCCTAACCTGCAAACAACCTGACAAGTGGGCCTGTTGCTGTCCCTCCTATCTCCTCCCACCAGCCCACACTGAGACGATTCACTCTTCCCATTCATCCACCAGCAAAAATAAAATCCAGATTTGACGACAGATTGCCTCCCGTACACCAGTACCAGTCTGTTGGCGTAAAAGCACCCCAGCCTTGACTGCCACTTATGTAAAGCCTATGCAGGGGCAGCCTCCTTCTCTGCACACCCCAAATCCTCAGCCAGGTGACACTCTTAGTTTCCCACCACCCAGGGATCCCGTCTCAGAGAGCTACGGGCATAAGGGCAAACAATTAAAACAAACGTCTAACAAGCTTGATCAACTCTGAAGTCGTTATGAAACAGCTCAGACACACCAGCCTTGCACAGACCCCCTTCCCAAGACATCCCCGGCCCCTCGACACCGCTCTTCTCCCCAGGGCATCCGGCCCAGGGGCCCCCACAGACCCCCTCCGGGCATCCCCGGTCGCGAGCCCCCACCAGCCCCAGGACATCCCCGGAGCAGCCTCCCTGCCCCGTCCCCACACACGCACCTGCCCCGATTTGTTGGGGGCGCGCGCAGGGAGCCCCCACTCGCACCCCCAGACCCTTTGCCAGGGGTCTCAGTCCCTTTGCCAGCGCCACATTCGCAGCCCCTCCCGCCGTCACTCCCCCAGCCCAACAACCAGGGCAGCGCCCAACGGCCGGCGGGTCTCGGCCTCCGGCTCTCACCTGCCCTGAGCACAGCGAGGCCTCCGCGACAGACGCGGCTCCAGCTTCCTCTAGCTGAAAATCCCACCCCACCCAGCTACCATCCCGTCCGCCTCGCCTCGCCGCTCCTCGAACGGCTGGGGGCTGAGCCAGACAGGGCCTCCTCCCCTCAGGGGCGGGGAACGGGCGGGGGGTTGGAGGAGCGACCAGCCCCGTAACCGCCAGGGAAAGCTACTTCCTGATTGGCCGTGGAATGGCGCGAGCAGGCTCCTGCCCCGCCTACCAAAGCCAGCCATTTCATTGGCTGGGAAAGGTAACCCAAAGAGATGCCCCGATTGGCTGCCCGGACTCACTCTATCCCGCCCACCTGCGGCCACAGGACGCCAGGTGGAAAGCAGCGCCTAAGGAAGTGGGATCAGTGCCAGTGGCTACAGGAGGGGAGAGGCCAGGGGGGCGGTTTGCCCCAACTCGGGAGCAGGCTTTGCTGAACCTTACTTTGGGGAAGCCTCAACTTCTCTGCTGCTGATTATTTCTCAGTCTCTGGGCTCTCATCTCTTGGCCTTGTAAAATTGCAGCTGTAAACCATCATGAGACTGTGTCAGTTGGTGTTTCTTTTATCAAGGTTGTCAAATTTTGTTTTGTAACTGGATAGTAGGAGATTCATATTTACTTCTTCCTGCAGCTCCTTGTTCTCAGTACTTATAGCCACCCTTAACTGCGCTTCTAGTCTAAGAAGCTATTTACAACCAGCCATATTTCACATTTAACCAGCACTTTTACAATTTAATTATTCTCTGAAGCTGATGGGGAGCTTTGCACAATGGTTTTTTCCAAGGGCTTCTAATTTATGGAAAAAAGATTGGCTAAACACATACATAAGGTGGGGGCTCATTCCAGGGTACTTTCCCTCCACCTTAGCTGAGCTGGAGGGAAAGCTCTAGCCTAGTGGTTCTCAACCTGGGAGTTGCTTGTGGCCCGATCAGCACACAGCTGCAACCCATATGATATCTGCAGAGCCATACAGGTAGTATGTATATTGTGTGGATGTGGCCTTCATAACACAGAGAGCTGCCTATGTGGCCCACAATGGTAAATCGGTTGAGAACCACTCCTCGAGCCAGTGGAGGGCACTCTACTACCCAGGTCAACATCCAGCCATTAAAGGGATCTAGAATCATTGGTATGTAGAAAAAGGAGTAATATTCTGAGGTGGGAGGGGACTAGGCTCAGAGTGGAGGCTGCATGGGATCAAGAGTAGCAAGACAGAGGTAAGGCTAGGTAGCTGGCTCCCTAGGAACTGGGACTGAAAGCTGAGAGATGGGCAGAAAAACTGCCTGGTTTTTGTTTGTTTGTTTTGTTTGGAGGAGCTAGGGATGGATGGGCACAAGCCTCCCTTCATCTAAAGGTCCCCCAGCCTAAAAGGAACTCTCAAATGAATTTGGGGGCAACAAATGATAAAACAGGGTCAGGAGTGATGTCATAGGGTCAAAAGCAGGGAGCCCCGAACAACACCTACTGCTCCTCGAAGGCATCCAGGGAGCCATGGGACATGGTCCAGAGGAACTCTGCCCAGATGTGTGAGCTCAAGGAGAAGCAGAAATAGGCCCCACGGTAACAGAGGCTCCTGCCCATCTAGCATCCTCCTGGTATGGTGGATGGCCAACTTGGCTAGAGGTTGGAGGTTGATGAGGAGATCTCATGACTTTGTGGGGCCACAAATGCGGTGAGTGTAGATCAGAAGGTGTGGGGAAGAGTGCAGCCAGAAGAACCTAAGCAGAAGGTTCTGGAGGAGCCGGAAGAAGGGCTGCAGCCTGGTGCACCTGATGTAAATGTGCACCAGGGTCTCCCACATGCCGCAAGAGTGGCTGTTTGTTAAATCTGCCATTGGCAGGCTCATGTCCATGTACCAATTAATATTTAACTGAATGAGTGCTCTAACCACTGGGCTATTGTGAGAAAGGGCTGACCTGTCTTAGACACCTAACTCCAGGAGAGGGTTCATAGCTGTGAATCCCAAATGGAGATAGACACCTTCCTCTCACCTGGAGTTTGGCCCCTAACTCCCTTTGAGGGTCAGAGATTAGGCCACACCCCTCTCCTCAGCATTTCCTTTTGCCTGGTCTAGGCATTGCCCCACGGAGCATGCTGGCTTTGGTGTAGTCCATTTCTGGCGCCTAACTTTCCTCATACGTTGTATAAGAAGTCTGGATACTTGTCTTGGGGCTGTAGTTTCCCCTGAAAGGTAGGCATTGCAATACTGAGCCTAATCTAGCACCTAATAGGATTTTGAAAAGTACCTAAACAGGTTAGATGCCTAACTCCCATTGGTCTGAGTGGGAACTAGGCACCGAATTTGCTCAGGTTCTTGTGAAAATCACAGTAGGTGCCTATCTACATCTTTAGCCTCCTCAGTACCTTAGGGCTTGTCTACACTGACAATTAACAGCTCTGCAACTTTCTCGCTCAAGGGTGTGAAAAAACATCCCCCTGAGAACAGCAAGTTGCAGCGCTGTAAAGCACCAGTGTAAACAGTACCCCAGCACTGGGAGCTACTCCCCTCGTGGAGGTGATTTTTTTAGAGTGCTGGGAGAGCTGTCTGCCAGCGCTGCGCCGCGACCACACAAGGCATGTTAAAGTGCTGCCGCGGCAGCACTTTAGCATTGCCAGTGTAGACTAGCCCTTAGACAATCTGGCCCTTGGTGCTCCTCCTAGTAAGAGAATGCAGGGGAAGTGAGTTATTCTGGTCTGGGGTTCTGCTGGAGTCACTCCCACAGGGACTGTGGCTTCACTTGTGGAAAAGTACAGAAACTAGCATGGAGCTGTGGGAATAGGGTTACCAGGTGTCTGGTTTTCAACCGGAATGCCCGCTCGAAAAGGGACCCTGGTGGCTCCAGTCAGCACCACTGACCAGGCTATTAAAAGTCCAGTCGGCGGTGCAGCGGGGCTAAGGCAGGCTCTCTTGCCTGCCGTGGCTCCGCACGGCTCCAGGAAGCAGCAACGTGTCCCCCATCCAGCCCCTACACGTAGGGGCAGCCAGGGGGTTCCTCATGCTGCCACCCCCGCAGCTCCCATTGGCCGGGAACTGCTGCCAATGAGAGCTGCGGGGGTGGTGCCTGCGAACAGGGCAGCACACAGAGCTCCCTGGCCACATCTCTACATAGGAGCCGGAGGGGGGACATGCTGCTGCTTCCAGGAGCTGCTTCAGGAGATCGCCACCCGGAGCCTGCACCCCTGGCCCCCCTCCCACGCCCCAACCCCCTGCCCCAGCACTGATCCCCCTCCTGCCCTCCGAACCTCTCAGTCCCAGCCCGGAGCACCCTCATCCCCACCCCCAGCCGGAGCCTTCATCCCACCCTCTGCACCCCAACCCCTTGCCCCAGGCCTGATCTCCCTCCCACTCTCCAAACCCCCTGGTCCCAGCCCAGAGCACCGTCCTGCACCCCAAACCCCTCATCCCCAGCCCAGAGCCCGCACCCTCAGCCCGGAGCCCTCACACACACCCCGCATCTCAGCCTGGATCCCCCTCCCGCACGCTGAACCCTTCAGCACCAGCCCAGAGCCCCCTCCTGCACTCCAAATCCCTCATCCCTGGCTCCACTGCAGAGCCTGCACCTCCAGCCAGAGCCCTCACCCCCCCACACACACCCCAACCCCCAGCCTGGAGGCCCCTCCCACACCCTGAACCCCTCCTTTTTGGCCCCGCCCCCACCCCTAGCCGGAGCCCTGCCTCACCCCTTCCCACACCCCAACGTCCTGAGCCAGCCCAGTGAAAATGAGCGAGTGAGTGAGGGTGGGGAGAGCGAGTGACAGAGGGGGTGGAGATGGAGTGAGCGGGGGCGGGGCCTCTGAGGCAGGGCGGGGCAAGTGTGTTCGGTTTTGTGTAAGTAGAAAGTTGGCAACCCTATGTGGGAAATTCTCCTTCCACTCCAACTCACAAAGTACCTTTAAAATGACTTATGGGGGAGCTGGTGGGATTTTCTCCTTTCCCCTGGATAGGTTAGAATTCTACCAAATCAGGGCCAAGAGCTGTATATATGGACAACACTTAGTGGTCCACAGAGCACTTGCTGGTGGCCTACAGAGAAAGCTAGCTGGTAGCATGGTGCTAAAACCTCTTCTATTTCCAGTTGCTAAATTGCATTTAAAGATAGCTAAAAATGCATTATATATTTTCCTAATATTGTTTTTCCATGTAGGCAATTGTTGTCGTTGACAGAGAGATGTTATGTGATTATAAACAGGAAGGGTAATGAATCTGAGACAGTTTCTATATTGACATGTGGTCAGTCTTATGAAAGAGTTTGAGAATTCCTACTCCAGTGTTTGTTGTTATCTGGATACATACTGTTGTAGCCCTCTTCACCTCCTGACACTGATGCTTTTGCAGCACATAACTGAGATTCTTGCATAATTGAATAGAGAGCCATATCAGGTGTCTCCCACTCTGTTCAGAGCATGCAAGCTGTATTCTTCTTCAGATTTTGGCACACAGCTTGGATCATGTTACATCTGTGAAAGATTTACACACAGTGTGGAAAAGGGGGATTTCCTAGAAAACAGAGGAAGTTTTTTAAAACAAAAGTATTTGACAGGTTTCAGAGTAGCAGCCGATGAAGTGAGCTGTAGCTCACGAAAGCTTATACTCAAATAAATTTGTTAGTCTCTAAGGTGCCACAAGTACTCCTAAAAATATTTGAGGGGACAAAAGCTAAGTAAATATATTAGAGTTGTCTCTGGGCAGCAACACGCCCACTGAGCGCTGTAAGTTTCAGTGCTGTAATGTGGCAGTGTAGATAGTGCTACAGCTACTCCTGTCATGTAGAGGGTTTTTTTTTAATAATGCTGGCAGAGGTCTCTCTCAGCGCTGGTGCCGTGACTACACAGCACGTTAAAGCACAGCTTACTAACAGTTGAACCTCAGCTTGAAAGCAGAAGCAAGAGAGAGATCTTGGCATTCAAGGTTTCCCACAGAGCTGGTAAGAACTCCTCACATTTGTGTGGGATATGTGGAGTTGATTAAATGAATCTGAATAAATATTAACATGGATGTTTTATATTATATGCAATTGTTTGCTATCAGAATGGACAGTAGTGATGTGTAAAGTATCATAGTGACTAATTTATTTTGTATGGAGTTGTCAGCACGGTATAGATAGAGGCACAGATCCTGAGTAGTATTTCAGCCATTTTGTGCTGCACTCTCTGATGATACAGAGTGATCCTAAAGCTGGCATAGCTGCCCATGGAAGGATCATCCCAGTGTAAGGAAGTCCTCCAGTGGCATAGAGCTGCTGTAGCAACTCTCACTCCACTCCACCTCCCTGCTGCTGGCGTAGGTGGCCTGGTTATCATGCACCTCCACACAACTAATCGCTGGCTACTATATTGCCCCTATACAGTCAGGTGGCATTGGGTATAATTTAGAGCAGTCTTGAGGCTGCTGCAACCACACTGGTACATAGAGCAGATGGAACACAAGGTCCACCTTTACACACCCACACCTCCCTCCTGCCCCACCAAAGCTTCTTGACTAAAGCCAAATGTATCCTTTATATTGATCAACGTTCAGAGAATTTTAAAAGTTTAATATGATTGTTTTGGGGGAGAGAAATGCACAGCCAGAACTAAAACCAAAAGAATAAAAAAATAATATTCATAATATTTCAAAGGAAAGGTGCATTTCTTTCCTGCATACTTATGGTTATGGTATTGTCAATGTTTCCATTAAAAACTTGGAAGTTTAGAAGAGGTGATGAGAAGTGAAATGTGAAGGTGGAATAAACAGTCATTAATAGGACTCACTCCTTGTTTCGCTGAGCTCACTGGCAGAATGAACTATTTGCTTCACAAGATAGTTAAAATGTCATTGCTTTTTTTTTTTTAATGTTTCCTGGCAAATTACTGTGAACTCCTATTAATGAATTAGCATGTGGCTGCAAGCCAGGAGTGTTCTTTTTTATAGGCATGATCCTGCATGTGTGTCTTATTCATTCACTCAGAGGATAAAGGGAACTCTGAGGAAGAAATTTCACAATTGAAAACAGAGGAGCCACTGATGAGATTTGCTGCAAGCCAGGAGTGTTCTTTTTCATAGGCGTGATCCTGCATGTGTGTCTTATTCATTCTCTCAGAGGATAAGGAACTCTGAGAAAGAAATTTCACAATTGAAAACAGAGGAGCCACTGATGAGATTTTTGGGCAGGATATTGGGTGAGCATTTGGTGTATCTGTTGATGATAGGAGTTTGAGTGAATGAGCACCTGAGCTCTCAGCTGAAATACTGATCTTTTGGAAGCTGATTGTCTGTATGTGAAGGGCAATTATTTAATGTTGTTGTTAATTTCAACCTATCATTTTCCTATACTTTTTCCCTTAAGTGCTATCCTAATCCTCTTCTACATCCCAGAGACAGGGTGCAGAGCACCTGTTCAATCTATCATCTATAGCTGTGAGCACAGTCCACTGCTCCTTCTACACCTCTCTCTGGTGGTATCTCAAATTATGATCATTTACAGTTCATACTATTGCACAAAACCTTTAGGGAGTTACTGCATAATTAGTCAGTGTGTTATGAAAGAGGCAGCTTTTCATGTTAAGACATGCTATCAAGATGCCAACTTGAAAGACTGATATAATTGTAAGTGCACAGTACCTAATGAAGAAAAGAGGCCACATCATGCTGATTCAGGTAAAAATAAACTGTGAAAGAAGTATGACATCTTACGAGATTAAGAAGATCCCCAACAAACCAGTGATATTATACTACAGTGAAGAGGAAATAGCTCATGTTGATATTAAGTGTCCCTAACAGACAATCTGTTCAATACTGATGAGGTCAGCTTTGGAGGAAGCTGAGCATCCTGCCACTCCCGATACAGAGAAATCACTGTGCATGTGACTGCACATT